>NC_040908.2:127502222-128102222 GCF_004126475.2 Phyllostomus discolor
CTCAGAGGGAAAGAGGCTAGATATGCTCTGGGAGACCACAGCCCTGCCCAGAAGCAGTCCCCTCCGCCCCTGAGCGGGAGGGCAGGACAGGACGGTAGGGGGAACCACAGCAGAGGTTCACAGAATGAGACCTGGCTGGGGCCTTGGGAAGATGGGGCTTACTTTAGAGGGCATGGACTCACTCAGTCAGGAGGTTTGGGGATCCGAAAGTACTTACTATTATTTATAGTACTTACTGTCACAAATGGTATATAGCAGTAGTGTGTGTGCCTCTCCAATCACATATAAACTCTGTGGGAAGAAGCGTTTTTTCACAGATGTGTCTCTAGCCAGTAGGACGGTGCCTAGCGTGCAGCAGATGCTCAGTGGTCATTCGTTGGTTACCCTGAATACGGACACCAGTGTTCAGTGAGGTGACCTCCCAGGAGTGTCAGAGCAGGTAAAGGCAGATGGGATCCAATCCGGACTTGTTTGTGCCGGGTCTTTCCCACAGAAACAAGGCTTTGTTCGTGCAGAACCCAGGGAGTGGCAGCAGGCCACCTTCCAGATGTCTCGTGGCCAGGCCCGAGGGGCTCTTGGCCTGCAGATGCGTTCACTCAGATGTGGTCCCACCTGTTGTGCTGGAAGGAGGAACACTCTCAGGGCTCTCCGCTCTTTATCTGAGCTGTGGGGTGAGGTGCCAGCTGGCCCCCCAGAGGACGCTGGAATGTTTAGGTGACTGGTAGCAGAGGGGAGCAGAGAGTCTGGCATAGCACTGACACACACAGACCCTGGTTTGGGCACTGGTCCTGGCTTTACCGCTGACTCACTCCAGGACTGTAGGCAAGGCTTTTCCCAGTCTGAGCCTCAGTTTGCCTGTCTCTACAATGGGACTCAATTAGCTCTGAGGCTTACTTTGACTTTGCTCTGCCTTACAGATAAGGAAACTGAGACCTAGAGAGATTCAGCGACTGGCCTGGGGTCACAGGACGGCACGAGTAACACAACTGGCCCCAGGCCCTTCACTCCCACCCTTCCACCCCTGCACCCCTGTGCTCAAGTCCTGACTTAGAGAGCTGGTCTTCTTTTCCACGTCTAGACTTGTTTCCCAATTAGGCTTCGAGACCCCCAGGACAGGAAGCATATCTGATTCCTTCTTCTCCCAATTCTTCAAGATTAGGCAACCAGAAGGTGCTGAAGGAAGGCTTGGTGAATAAGGGAAGGTGTTGGGTTCCCCAAAACCATGTAGGGGGTGGCAGCAAAGCCAGGATCCCCACCAGGTGTCACTGGTTCCCCCCAGAGCCTCCAGATGGTGGGATTTGAGTTCATCAACTCATTCATTCTTTCACTCATACAAATGATACTTGCTGAGCACCTACTGAGTGCCGGTTACCACTTAGTATGGGGAATACAGCAGCGATCAAGCCAGACAAGGTCCCTGTCCTCAGGAGCTTATGCCCCAGTGGAAGGCAGCAAATGAGCAAAGACTAAGTCCATACACAAGACAATTTGAAATCAGGACAAGACATGTGACGGAAACAAAACAAAGGCAGACAGTGGCTGGGGTAGAGGTGATTTAGATCTCATAGGTCTCCGTGAGGAGCTGAGACCTGCAGAACAAGAAGCAAAATCACACCAAGCAGAAGGAAGAAAAAGTACAAAGTCCCCAAGGCAAGGAGAACCTCCGTGTGTGGGGGGGGGGGGGACAGAAAGGAGCCTGGAGTGGCTGAAGGTGGCACAGGAGGGGACAGCCAGATGAGGGGATCTGGAGGGGTAGGCAGGGGCTAGATCACGGCCTGGTAGGGAGTCATTAGGGGATTTCGGCAGAGTATTAAAAGATATGATTGAAGCCCTGGCTGGTGTAGCTCAGTGGATTGAGCTCGGGCTGCGAACCACAGTGTCGCAGGTTCAATTCCCAGCCAGGGTACATGCCTGGGTTGCAGGCCACGGCCCCCAGCAACCACACATTGGTGTTTCTCTCTCTCTCTTTCTCCCTCCCTTCCCTCTCTAAAAATAAAATAAATAAAATCTTAAAAAAAAAAAAAAGAAAAGATATGATTGAGGCTTCTAACAGATCACTTTAACTCTGGAGCCACTGGGCTCTGTGGTCCCTTGCCCAGGGGCAAGGAAGCCTTTGCTCCTGGGCGGGCGGAGGTTGGGGTGGCCGGCAGAGTCTGGGTGTCCCTCCACAGAATGTGTCTGAGGTTCTGGTCCAGAGGAGCTTAGCCGTGTCCCACCCGTGCTCCCCAAGATCCCACCCCCACAACATCCCAGGGGCGTCACAGGAAACCGTGCCTGCAAGATGTCTAGGCCCCTGCTCCTTGATTATATTAACGCCAAAATGTATTAAAGAAGCGTGGTAGAAATGCCATTCTAATTGTTTCGTACACACGCCACTGGGAGGGAACTGATTGGACACAGCTCACAGGCAGTATGTTAATACGCTATTTTCATACGATGATAGCTTTGCATAATCTTCCCTGCTCCCAGCTTTGCAGGGACCTGTTGTTAACCAAACCCCAAGAGAGAGGGGGAAAGGCAATTCGACTTCAAGTCCACTCCCCGCCACATTAATTAGTCATGTGGCTGGGGAAAGGTGTGCTCACTCAGTACAAAGTAGACTTTATAATTTATACACCAGCTGTTTCCGTCCATTCTCCTCCCTGCCTGCCTCTAATGAAATCGTGTTACCAGAGAACTGACTGGCGTGAATTGAGCCTTTAATCCCATTGACCCTGGCCTGGCTGGTGGGGCCCAGGGGAGGGGGGTGGGGCCTTTCAGCAAGGGGCTGTGATGAGAAGACCCTAGGAGGACGACCCTCCCCCCTAACCCGGTCTGCTAGCCCATACAATGGAGCAGCTTGGCCGAGGAAGGGGGGTGCTGGGAGTAGGCCTGCCTGGCTGAGCAGCCCTCGTGGGGATTCCTGGAGGCTGGGATGGCTCACATTTATTGCCTCATCTTCTGAGATCCAGCGAAGCACAACATTCTCATCTAGGTTGTTCCTGTACTTAGAGAACAGGCCAGGCCAGACTGCACAGCCAACAAGCGAATGCTTGCTTTTTGGGCCACGGGGGTCGCTGGGAAAAAAGAGATGCGATTCTGCAGAGAGAATACTGCCCCAGCCCCCCAGCAGCAAAACTAAACTCTCCTGACCCAGGGGGCGGACTGGGGGCCCAGAGCCCCTTCCTGGAGGGAGGGGTGGAGGCAGACAAGGGGACAGTCCCCTGGTCCTGGTTCCAGCCTGTGGCCCCAGAAAGGCAAGGCTGGGAAGGATGCTTCTCTTTCCCTCCCCACAAAAAGCAAAACAAGCAAGACCAGGCATCCAGAGCCGCTCAAGCAAATGCCTGCAAAACAGAGCGCATTTGGCAAGCAGGAATAAACACAGCAATTAGCACCATGGCAGCCTCTTAAACAAACACATGGGACCAAGTCATGGGTGGGGGAGGTTCAGATGTATCTGTCAGAGGGGCCAGAGGCTACAAAGACAGGCTCGAGTGGAAGCTGAAAACAGGGATGGTCAGGCTAAGATATTGGGGTGGGTGGGGACACAGAGATGGGGGCAGGTGCTGGGGTGGCCGTGGTGCTGCAGCAGCAGCATGTGGGGGAAGGGTCGCAGCAGGGCATGGAGCGCTGATAGAATGGGGTGAGGTGGGGACAGCTTGGTTTCCAGGCTGCCCTCTGTACTGTATTGGAAGCCCTGGTAGCCTCACACGGACACGAGGTCCTCCTGTCTGGGAAATCACGTGTGGGGAGATGCAGTGTCCCCAGACCTCATTTCCCATGAGAGCCTGAGTAGGCGTCCTCCACCCAGGCCTGCGTTTCCTACCCGTTGCCTGGCCTTGGCCGTCACCTTCTCCCCCATTTGGAATGGCTGCCTTCTTCCCCCAGCTAAGTCTTGGATCATTCAAGACTCATATCTGCTGTCGCTTCTTCCTTTTCTGACTCCCCAGACTGATCTGCGTTGACAGGTTACATCCCCAACTCCTTGATGGCAGGGGCCATCTCTACATGCCTCACAGCTGGCATGGGGCATGACAAGGTAACCTGGAGCCAGTCTCCTCTCTGGGGTGCTCCTCAGTTTACTCATCTGTAAAATGGGTTAGATGAGGTCTGAGAGCCCCTCTGGATGCCCGAGAGGCCCAGCTGCATTCTCTCAGGCTGAATACCACACGTTCTGTCCTGATAAAAGGAAGGGAACATTTCAAAGCCACTTGAACTGTGTTGTGGGCATCTGAGCTGATTTATTAGCTCTGAAATAGCCAAAGTACTGCTTTTGCTTAATGGCATTTTAAAAAAACCGGCAACCAGTTCTCTTTTTAATGAAAGTGTGGGGAACATCAGGGGAACCTATCCAGGGAGGGAAAATGAAGTTGTCATTTTTCAACATAATTAAACTTGGTTTTCAAATATCTCCTGATCTGAAATGTGAATTACGCTAATTACTTCTGGTGGCCGCAACATTGATTTCAGTGTTAAAGTTAATGGACTTAATGGACGTTGCTTTTCCCTCAGACGTGGCTTGGGGCTCCTCGCTAAAAGTCCTGTTTGTCCACCACCAGGGGCCTCCACAGGACCCTCTGAATCCTCTGTCATCAGCTTCTGCTGCCTGAGGCCCCCACCAGGCTGGTTCCTCCCTGTCAGGCCGGGATCTGGGTGTGAGGCCTCAGGGGGACAATGGTCTCTTCTTGAATATGGATCAGGTGCCCACCTTGTGCTCCCAGTGTTAGCTCCCTTGAGGGGACACAGGGGAGGCGAAGGCAGGTGAGCTTTTGTCCTGGAACGTGGCTGCTAAGAACCTGGGGAATGTTGCCGGCAGGCAGGGCTTCTCAGATTTGGGGCCTAAGTCTCTCTAGCCCCAGGGACCCTCAATGATGGCTGGGCGTGGCTCCCAGAGTAAGGACGGGGGAATGGCAGAGATGGGTGAAGGAGGTCAGGGGAGGCTTACTCCCTGGAAAAGAGGGTGCAGGAGCTGGCTAGGAAGGTGGAGTATGACATTGGGCAGGGCAGGGAGGTGGGTCCACCGAGGCAGGAGGACAGCTGGGCATGGCCAGGGAACAGCATTCTCCATGGCAGCAGTGAGGATTTTAGGGGCTTGGAGGCCAGGAGGAGACATGTGGGTGTGGTCTTGTGTCTTGACCAGAGTGAGACGGAGCCTTGGTGTGACAGTACAACCTGACGACTGGGGACCCTTTCTCCACGGGAAGGACGGCTTTGGCACACCCTGGGGCAGGCCGGGCCGGCTGCCTCTGCGGTTGGCATGGCCACTTCCAGAATGCCTCACATCCCTCATTAAAATGTCCTCTTAACTAGAAGTTTGGGGTCCTTTCCCGAAGGTCTGTCTTTACAGGAGAAGCCCTTGGGGGTGTCCCTAACTAATGGGTCACAATCTGTGGGGTACAAAGCTGTAGTCTTGAGTGCACAGCCACCTTCCATGTCAGCTAGAGGTGCCTGGGGGCAGATGCAGCCACCTGGGACACCGAGCACAGGTATATACTGTGCGTTTATTATCTTTCTCTTTCCACTGGAATGGAAACTTCATGAGGGCAAGGATTGTGTCTGTCTCACCTATTTGTGCCCAGAACAGTGTCTGGCACATGGTAACTGTGAAAAATATTTTTTGAATGAGTGAAAGTATCTTCATACCTCCGTGCCTTTGCTCAGGCTGTTCTGTCTCTTCCAAATGCCTTTCCCCACAAGTACGTAGAAAGCTCCAGTGCACTCTCTCTGTGACCACCTCCAATGTCACTTTTGCTGAAAGCCTTCTCCATTTCTTATAGCCAGAGCCAGTCCTCCTTGATGGTCACAGCCAGGAAGCTGGCCCTAAGTCACCAACCACACCCACTGTCTGTCCTGTGTGGTGTGGTCCCTTGCACTTGACTACTTGTCACAGATGGGGATGGAGGTGCTCTGCTGGAGGGCAGAAACCAGGCCACCCTGCTGCCCAGGGGACTGGGGCGAGACAAACCCCAAGGAACAGAGACCCAGGGGAGGGCACTCGTCAGCCCCCAGCCCCAGCTTGTGCTTCCAGACGTGCTTTGGCAGTTCTTTGGGACATTGCTCCTCTGGTTTCTGCTCCCATCCCCAGGACCTTCAACCCTTTGTTTCAAATCCTAATCTTCAAAAACTGCTCTGCACTTCTCTTCCACCTGACCCTCCCCTCCCTACCAATCCAGCTCTAATTTAGTTTTGGGCCCCGAGTCCGGGTAAATGGTGCTCAGTTGAAGAGGCTGCGTGCTGCCCGATTCAAAGAGGGGAATTCACACTGTGGGCTCTGTGACCAGCACTCCCTGGAGCTCCTGCCGCGGACAGCCGGCACAGCCAGACCAGCGGACCCACTGGGCCCCCACGCAGCGTACCCCTTCGGGCAACACATCCACCCAGACAGAAGCGTCTGGGCTTTTCTGGAATGCTAAGTCCTGTTCCACTGGTGCCAGATGTCACCCACTCTGGGGCCCTCGACCTAGCTGCATTGTCTGAAGAGAGAGGAAGGCTCAAGAGAGACGGACCCCTGGCTGCGAGTCTTCCTGGCCCCTGCCGTGCTGGAGGCTAATCCTGCAGGTGGGTGTGGGGAGTCCTCGCCGACAGCAGCTCCCGGGAGTTGAACCAGTAGCCAACCAGTTTCTTCGCCCCATAAACTCGATGGAGAGACAAGAAGATCCTGTGGGCCGGTTACTTTGGGAATCCTTCCTTGACCAGCAGAACTTCTTGAGGTGGTTTGATTGCTCCTCACCATGTGCCCCTGATCATCCCTCACGACCCCAACCCATGTCCCACAGTCCGCCTCTCTGGGCACTGGCTCAGCTTCATCTGCTTGGGCTACACACACATCATTCAAGACAGTTCATCAGTCTCCGCATCTTCTCCTTGGCGCAACAGAGTCTCAGGCCATAGTGACTTTTATAATCACTTTATTTATGATTGTTAACCATGTGCCAGACAACATGGAGACTGTCATTATGCCCATTTTACTAATCAGCAAACTGAGGCCTCTAGAGGTTATGTGACTCAGCCCAATTCATAGTAAGTGGCCGAGTTAGGATTCAAACCAAGACTTTTCTGTCGCCGTGTTCCACATTCCCAGCCACTCTGCTCTTTCACCTCTAGAGCCTCTAGAGCCTCTGGACACTGAACACCTGGTTGAATACACGTGCCAACCACTGGGCACCCAGATGCAAGACAGGGGTGTTGGACTGCGCCCAGTCAGAAGGGCAGCCTGGGTAAAGCGTGACCCATAGGTGGTGGGTGGATTGGGTGGGAGGAAGAAAATACAGAAGCCTGGGCCTCTCTCCTCCCGCCAGAAGCAAGTGCCTGAGCGGATTTTCTCACTGAGCTGGTCAGGCCAAATCTACTTCCTCACAGGTGTTCGGTTGCTCCTGTTGGCTGGAAATTCAACTGCGGTTGATTTAAAATCCCGACACCTGTGTCCATCACCCCTGCCTCCACCGTGATTACTGTCCCTATAAAGTTCCTAATCCCTGTACTTATGCAGTGTCCCTGCCCTCCGACGGGCCAGACCTATGTGAGCCTGGAGATTGGGTTATTATGTAGAAGAGTTATAATAAGAAATATGACTGCAAAAGCCAAGTCAGTTGAAATTGGACTATAATTAAATGCTTAGAAAATTCTATGCTTGGCTCATTTTAAAATCAAGTGCTTCTTTGTAGCAATTTCCTTTCTTTAATTACAATTTCCTGTCTAGTTTGACATTTACAATGCAATCTTGGGGGACATGTTTGTGATTTATTATTCCTGCTCCTATCAGGATATCACTGTGCAGAAATGAGTTTATAAAATAAGAGCTCAAATTATTATGGCCTTTGACCAATAAAGCAGGCTCATAATTTCAGGCCTGAGAGAAGATTACCATTTTTGACAACCCAAAGCAGAAATACTGGAGAGGGGGAGGGCACAGTTTAGGAATGTGCTCCATGTTCAAAAACATTGCATCGTCTCCTCAGGGAAGGCCAGCTTTGGAAACGAAGAATATATTAATAACCCCCCAAATACACATACGGCTTTGCAGCTTTGAAGAACTTCGACCGTCACTGAGTCGTATCATTGCAAGAGGTAGACGGGAAGGCACCATTATCCCCATCTGCTCGAAACCGGTGCCTAGAGAAGTTCGGTGACTTGCCCAAGGTCACAAAGACTGTAAGAGGGGTCTTATAAACAATACCAAATTCTCCTCTTAGGGAGTCCTTTCCCAACAGTATAATAGCCATCCCAGAGACCTGAGAAGTGACCTGAGATGCTCTGAGGGTACCTCTGAGCAGGGAGTCTTCTGCTGCCAGTGGCAGGAACTGTGACCAGAGCAGCACATGCCCTTGACTGACTGTGGCCCCAGCTCATGAAGGAGGTGCCAGCATTTTCTTTTTTCTAGGTTTTACCTAGAAAGTTGAGAGTATCATCCACCTACTGACCTGCACTGTTCCCTTTCACTCCTGGGCTGCAAAGTGAGACTTCCGGGCCCAGGGATGAGGGTTCACCTCCGTGTGCCCAGGTGGACGTACAATTGCACAGTTATATGTGGGCCTGGATGTCTGCATATGTTTGGGGGGGGGGGTTGTGTGGGCACATAGGCACTTGTGCACATATGCGGTGTGTACACATGCCAAAAAAAGGTTAGTAGGTATGAGGATGCTTCTGCAAAAGTATGCACTATTATCCCAGTGCATAGACCTAATCTAAAGAGCAGAAGGCCAAAGTGGATGCAGGAAGTAATGTGCACCAGAACCAGTCCAGCCCCACTGGGAAGGCCTTGCAAAGAATGAGACAGACAGAGGGAGGTTGGGTCCCCTGGGGGCCGTCTGTGGACTAGAAGGGGATCCTTCTAATACCTAGAACTTCCTGTGGTGAAGGCTCCCATCACCCTGGTACCCAGCTGGGAATTGGGGGTTGACTTCTGGTCCAGTCAAGTGCCCCCACCGGCCCCTCCCTGAGGCTGGAGAGTCTCCGAGGAGATGGGGGTGAACATCCACTATCCCACTCCCTTCAAGAATGCCAGCTAGCTCTGTGCCCTGGTCAGGAAGGGGGTGCTGCCACCTGATGATTGGGAGCACAGGGGGAGGGTGGGCTTGGGAGCTGGTTAGGATTCTAGTGGTGGACACGGTGCTTCAGAGGCACCTGTGGGACAGCCCAGGCGAGGTCTCTAGGTAGTTATATATGCAGGCCTGGGCCTGGAGAGGAGGTCTGAGCTGGGTTTGTGGTTTCTGGCCCTCTATCCCCTTAACACCTGCCCCATGGTGGTGGTTTCTGCCTCTGGGTCCCTCCCCAGCTTTGACTGTGGCCAGGCAGCCAGGATCAGAACAGACCAGGGCACATGGTGCAGACCCCTGGGGTGGGCTGAGACGGCCAGTCCTCGGCCAGCGTAGCCCCCAGCAGCTGGTTGAAGTGAGGTCAGTAGAGCCGTTGGCCTTGGTCTGCTCATAAACAAGAGTTTGGGGCCCAGAGCAGAGGCTTCTGGGGTGCTCTCTCCTGCCCCGGTGTGGATCCCCTTTAGGAGTGGAAGTTGGTCTTCCGCTTTGTCTCATTTGAAAGGAGCTGGTATAGGAGGTAAATCCCCACCTCTGGCTTTTTTGGCCTCAGATTAAGTCTGTCCAGAGACTCATTTGTTGCCTGTGAAAATCCCTTTATTACTTCAAAACAATTTTGAGGCAGAATGTATTAAGATTTTGAAGAAAGAAAGAATCATATCCAGCAGAAAGCTGGCTGTGAAATTCAAATGAGTGGGCCAAGGCAAAATCCTCTTACAGTGCCTCCCTCACTTCGGACTGGGAGATGGGGAAGGGGCTCAGTCCACCCCTCAGAGGGCTGAGGGGCCACCTGACACCGAGCACAGGGCTGCTCTCCTGAAGGACGGAGCAGGACTGGCCTTGCCTGGGCTGGTCCTCACTCTCTCCCCCCACGTGTGTCCCTCACCCGTGCATACACACGTTCACACCAACACACACGCACACAGCGGTCCCTCTCTCCTACAGTTACTTCTCTGAATCATACATTGTTCAGGGAGGAGACCTGGGAGGCTATTTGACCCATATTGTTCAAAGAAAAAAAATGCAAGCCCAGACAGGGGAATGACCTTTTCCAGATCAACCAGGACCAGATCTGAGGTCTTCATCTTCCAAGGTTAGGACTCTCCTCGTAGAACTTCCCTGACTTCCCAGCACAGGTCTGAAGCTCCTCCCAGGTTCCTGACTCCGTGGTGAAGGCCAGCCTGGGCCCAGGCGGTCCTGGGACCCTGGCCCCTCCCTCACTGGGTCTGTGAAGCCTCCTAACCCAGCCGGCCCAAAGAGACAAAGGAGTAGACCAAGTTAATGCCGCTGCCCTAACTACCACCGCATTCCTCTCCTGCACCAGAGTCTCCAAGCAGGGAGAGATACCTATACAGGAGGAGACTGTTTCTAGAACTCATAGAAATCCATCATCCGTCAATTCATCCACCCTTCCATCCCCCCCAACAAGCTCACCTACACTGCGGCTACAGCAGAGAGTAAGACAGACAGAGTTCAGCCTTCAAGTTGCTTGTGAATGCAGACAAAATAATAGTCCCCACAACCCAGTGTGTTAAGTATTGTGACAGGAAAAGTATGGGGACCTGGGGGAGCACAGAGATGTCACTTATCCAGCTGGGGAGGAAGACCTCCTGAGCCAGGACAGGTGGAGGAACCAGTCACATGGTCTCGGGGAGGAAGGAGGGTGGACAGCGAGTGACCAGGCTGTTTCCAAATGTTTGGTTAGGGAGCAAAAAAAGGGGGAAGGGGAGCGGAGGCCCAGGACTGCCCCTGTTAGTGCCTACAGAGCCTCCAGGAAGCCTTTCCCCAGCCTCAGCGGGTGCTCACAACAAACCCTGACTCCACTGTCCATCCGTTGCAACTCCACCGTCACACATGCATCAGCAGGGGCCTTCTCCAAGCACGGCTCAAACCATGCCCATCTCCGGCAGGAACGCTCTGATGGCGAGTGCCAGACCGCACGCTGAATGCTTCGGGGAATGCCGTCTCCCTTGAAGGTAATGAAGCAGGGACAAATTGCTCTGTGGTGCTCAGGGTGGAAGCAATGGCACATTTTCTTATTTTTCTAACACAAATCTGGTATCAGCCCAAGTCTACCAATGTTGGTGAGAGGTCCAGTCCCAGTCATTTGTAAAAGGCCCTCTCTTCCTCCCCTTTTTACTTTACAAGGACTTCACAGGTTACACATGCCAAAGAGCCAGGGAGCCCCTCATCCCCAGACATGGCTGCCTTTGCTTCTGACCAGGGCCCATTCAGAGGTAGGTAGCCCTGCTGGGACCTGCTCCCAAGATCTCAGAGCCTGGTTCTCAGCCTGCCAACTGCTCCTCCAGTGTCTCCAAGGCTGTCCTGAGCCTGCAGAATTGTCCTGTGGAGTAGACCACTTGGAATCCTCTTCCCTGAGGTTCATAAACTGGCCTAGTGGCCTGGGATCTTCTTTGGCCACCCAAAGTTTGGGTTCCTGGCCAGCTTAGCACTGTGCATCCTCGCTGGTCACTGGGAAGTGTCCAGTAGCTTGCCGTCACTGCCCCCTCCTGCCAAAGGCCCTGCTAGCCTCTTGATCTCTTGCAGGCGGACCCAGCTCTGTGACTATTCAGAAATTGTGCATTCAGTGGGAAGATTAGGCCTGATTAAGAAATTTGTGCTAACGAACTGTGCTTAATTGGATTTGGAGAAGGACACAAAATGAGCTGCTTGACATTCCAGGGTCTTCAGCAAAGTCCTGGAGCCTCCCTGGCTCCTCCCTGCGAGGCTGGCCATAGCACCAGCCCCTTCACCCCCAATGCCACAGCCTTCGGCCTCTCAGCCTAGGAACGGGGAAGTTATCTGCCTAATCAGACTAATTAGCACTGGGGACACAAAGTCATAATCTACAAAGAATGCAAATGCCAGTTTTACAAAATGAAAACGCCATATGTGCAGTAATTAGCAAACCACAGGCACATTTTATAAATCATATTTATTAGTTTGTAAACAAATCAAGCTCTAAATGAAATGAAAGATGCCATTAACTGCGACTGCAGCAGAAGCAGTGCTGAGAGGCCCGAATCGGGTGGCTGGGGTACAGGGTGGACGTGGACCCAGGAGCCCTACCGGGCCCCCACCAGTATCCACCCAACCTGCCCTGCGCAGGAGCCCTGGTGTAGGAAGCAGGGTCTGCACCTTGACTAGCCGAGATCCGTGGACGCTTTGTCCTACCACCAGAGCCCCTGGGGGACTGCCTACCTGCCCAGCACCACACGACTCTGGGCTGGGTACGCAGGCTAGGACTTCAACAAATGATTGTTTCTACTCTGATGACAGATGGCATCTGAGTCTTGGCTCAGCACCAGGCCCCTCTTTCTTTAATTTTGGAACCATGGGCCTCTTTGTCCATTTATGCTTCTGTCTCAGTTGAAGGAACTTCGCACACTGACCAAGCATGCTGCCCTGCTTTCCAGCCTCTGCTGTCCTTGGAGAAGAGCTCGAGGAAACGGGAGCTTCCCAGGGTGGCTCTCTCCTGTGCTGTGCTAACCTGTTCTCCTGTCAGTCTGGCTGAGGTTCTGCCTTTCGCTCTGCCCTCCCCTGGATGCTCACAGTGTTGAAATGGAAGTAAAAGGGCACATCTAAGCTTTCTGGGCACTCCAGATCATGAGAAAGGCTCCCGGTGTAAACTGGAATAGCCACGATTGTGTTCTGCTCAGCACACTATCCCCTCTCCCTCCTTGGGTGAGCTGTGCCCCCCTGTGCACTGAGAAATACCTCTCCCTGCCCCAGGTGGCTGTGGCGAGGCTCTGCTCTCAGTCTGGGTACCCAGCATTGCCTCCACAGCAAGGTGGGTATGTGACCCAAGCCACTGCACAAGCTGATGCAAACTGCACCCATCACTCGCCTGATCTCGATTTTCTGAGTAGAGATGGAGGAATTGTCAACTTCCGGGTGATGTAGGTGCCTCACACTTTGATCACCTGATCTGGTCTCTACAAGGAGCAATGACAGCAGATTATATGAAGAAAAACCTAGAAGTTCATAGGCAGGTTCAAGCATAAGATTAATATCTCCATAAACCAGAAATGGAATAGAAATCTAAAATGGCAAATGGAATCTAAGCCATAATTTTGCTGGGTTCTCTGTCAACAGTTTATGCCACTGCATCCAAGAAGAAGGATTTGCAAACTATACTCTAAGACCTGGTTCTGGGTAGAAATGAGTAGAGAGAAGAAAAAAGAGGAGGAGTAGATAAAGGAAGAGGAAGAGAGAGGAGGACAAAAGAAATCCCCGCCTAAAATAAGCCTACAAATAAATATTCCAAGATATATGAAAATAATTTTTGCAAAAATATCAGCAATCCAAGCAGAAACCTACACTACATAAAATTGATTTGAGAGAAAAGTCTGATCTAGACTTTAGAATAAGCACATTTAGAAGTTCAAAGAGATCGAGGTAAAAGTTTGATTAATAGAAAACAAAAATTTACAAAATAAGAATGGGCATAAATAACGAGAGGATATGAAAAAGAACCCATTAGAAATCTGGGGGAATAAAGACAAAGTCATTGAAGTTAAATGTTTAATAGATTAAATAAACTCCACACCTGAGCACAGTTAAAGAGAGAACCAGAGAATTAAATTGTAATCTAGAACTACAAAAATATCACCCAAAATATAGCATGAACAGATAGAGTTTTAGATATTTATATATCTACATCCATGTTGAGAAGCATCCATGTTGAGGAACATGGATGTTAGATGTGTGTATATATGTATATATATAGTATATAGCAATTGAGAAACACGGAAGTTAGATTGGAGAGCTCAAACAGGCTTCTAATAAAAGTTACATAAAAAGAGAATCAAAGAAACCATACAGAAGCAATATTTAAAGAGAGAATTGTCCTTTTTTCTAAAATTAAAGAAAGGTGTAAGTTTTCAGATAAAAAAATCCACGTACTGTATCGAGTTGGAAAAATAAAAATAGCCCCACATCCAGACACGTAATAGTGGGACTTCAGAACATCAAGGGTAAAGAGATCATTTAAAAAACTACTGGAAGGAAGAAACGGATCATGATAAAAATCAAATTAGACCAATAGCAGGATCCTTTTCAGCAACAGATGTCAGAAGAAAATGAAATAATTTTTTAAGATGCCGAGCAAAAATAACAATTAATCTAGAACTTTATACCCCTCTAATCTATTATTCAAAATTTTAGGCAAATAAAACTCCTTATAGACATGCAAAGACTAAGCTAATATGCCTCTCCAGCCCCTCACTGAAATAAAGATTTCTTCTGGTGAAAAGAAAAGTGGACATGAAGGGAAGACCAACAGATGCAGGAAACCACGGATGACCGCAGGAAATGGCAAAAATACATTGATAAATTCAGTTAAGTGTTGACTGTAAAAAACAATGATACACATATTTTGTACATTTAAAAGAGGTTAAACTAAATCTGTAAACAAGGTAACAAAATGGATGGGCGTGTTCAATATAGCATCACACAGGAAAAATAAAAGGAAATATTCAGGACTAGAAACAGTGTGTTTATTGCTAGGATGGTATGCAGGAACTGAGCATGGTGGCACGTGGTGGTAGTGGTGGTGATGGTGGTGGTGGTGGTGGTGTCTTAACACCCCAGCAGGAGCTGGAGACCCTGCTCGGGAGCTCTACAGAGCTGGAATTAAGCCCCTTGTATATGGCTGGGAGCACTGCAAGGTAGTTTTGTGTATATGAGAATGGAACTAGAAAACCTCACAAGCTCAGGAAACAAGAAAGCATATCATGTGCCTGGGGCAGAGGGTGGAGGAGAAAGAGTCCACATGAGGTTGAAGCCTTGGGAATGGGCGAGAAGCAGGTGAGAAGTCCACAAGTACACTACCTGTGTGGCACACGATCTATAAGAGAACAAATTGGGTTTAGGGAGCTAGCAACAGGAACCATGAAGTTGCTTGAAAGAAATATATATATTTTTTATCCTCACCCAGGCACATTTTCATTGGCTTTTTTAGACAGAGAGAGGAAGAGAGAAAGCGAAACATCGATGCGAGAGAAGCATCCACTGGTCACCCACCTAGGCACCAAGACAGGGGATCTGTGCCAGAACCAGGATCATACATCACGGGTCACACGCACCAGCGCCCAGACTGGGGATGGACATGCAACCTAGGTATGTGCTCTAACAGGGCAGCAAACCTGCAACCTGTCAGTTACAGAATGACAATCCAACCACTGAGCTACACTGGCCAGGGCAGAAGGAATATTTTGACAACTATGGCACACAAGACTTCAACAGAAGCACAACCACTACTAAAGGTGAACTCGGTAAAAAGTTACCAAGCACATGAGGAAATGAGGCACTGTGTGAGAGCATCGGGAGAAAAAAGAGGGTGCAAAGATTCCCCATAGTTCCAGAAGAAGAGAGCATAATGAATAGGGAAGGAATCCTAGAAGAGAAAACGAGTAAGAATTTTCCATAACAGAAGAAAGAGATGAGTCCTCAAATTGATTAAACCCCTTAAATACTAAGAAGGTCAAACAATACAAATCCACACGTATATGTATTATGGGAAAACTTCAAAAACATTAAATAAAAGAGAAAAGCACAGGGAGACAGCAGAACATCTTAAGAAGAACAACAATTGGTCTGGCGGCAGACTCCTCGGCACCCAAATTGCTTCCAAAAGACAAAGGAATAACATCTTCCTAGTACTAAAGAAAAATAACTGGCAATTTATTTGGAGTAAAGGCAAAATGAAAGATCTGAGAAAAAGTGAGAGAAAGTCTACTATTTACAATTCTCTCTGAACTAACAACTAAGGGGTGTACCTTAGTTAGGAGAAAGCTGAGACCAAAGGGAAAGAATGATGAACAAATGAATTAGAAACATGTGTGGTTAATCTAAATAATTATCTACAAACAAATGAAGAAAGAAGGACTAATCTTTGAAATGAGTTGAAAACAAGGTAGGACTAAAATATTTTGTAAATAGCGAGAAGACGGAAGCAGGGATGGAGTTAAAACATTTAAAGATCCTTGCGTTGTAGGACGTGAATAAAGATATTGACTAAATTTAGACTTTTAAAAAGGGATAACATTCCAGTCAGTAGAGAGAAGAAAAAAGCTAAAGAAAAGAACTCAGTGAATCTAGTTAAATGCAGAAAAGAAAAAGAAACATAAATACATGGTAAAATTTATTTCCAAGTTTATCAATAATCACAATAAATTTAAATGGATTAAACCCATTTATTCTGAGATATTTGCAGAGTGTATTTTTAAAATCCAGTTATAACTTGTTGATAAGAGACATAATAACTAAAACATAATCATGCAGAAAGTTTACAAGTAAAAGGATAGGAAAACATACAAGTACTAACAAAAGAAAGGAGATATAGCAATATTTGTAGCAAGTGGAAAAAGATTTTAAGATAAACACAAACCTTGAGATTTAAAGGAGGTAGGTGTTTACTAATAAGAGGAAAAACTCAATAGAAATCTATTTCAATGCTGAACCTGTTATTAATAACAAAACCTTAAAAATAACAGAATTATGAGAAAAACTGACAGTACAGTAGGCAAAATTACACAGCAAAATTTGACAGAATGTAGTAGAAACCGACAAACCTACAGTCATAAAGGCAAATTCTTACATTACTTTTTCAGAAACTGATGAAACAGGACAAGGAGCGAGAGCACAGGCATCTGAGCACGTACGACTGAACTACACAGTAACCATGTTTAATGTACATGTGTAATGCCTGCATCCCGTAATTAAAGAGCACACTTTATCTTCAAGTACACATGGAAGGTTAACAAAGTCGACTATGTAATAGGCCACAAAGGAAGTCTTAACAGATACTAAAAATCTGATATAATTAATGACACATTCTATGACTCCAGTGCAATAAAATTAGAAAAACAGCACAAAAAAAAAGTTGGGTCCAAAAAAACCTCATTCGTTTTCTTGTCGTAGTAAACTATACTATATGTATACAAGAGTATACTTATAATACACAGAATTTAAAGAAATAAAATAAAGCGAACACCTGTGTAATCATCATTCAGTTAAAAACAGTGTATTTCCAGAATCTCAGAAATCTTCTGTGTGTTCCCCTGGCATTGCATTCTCTTCCTCATTCCCAAAGCTAAATGCCATCTGGACTAATTTTTTGTTCTTTTCTTATTGTTTTACTACTCATCTATGCATCCCTTAGAAATATTGGTTAGCTGGTCTGTTTTTGATCTTGATAGTAATAGGATCACACTGTCTATACTCTGCCTGGCGCTCACCCTGTGCTGGACAAAGGGAAGACAGAGGTGAATTTGACATGATCGTGTCTGCTTGTGGGATGGGAACTCTGACACAGTCTGAGGTAAACTATGGGAGCACAGAGAAGGAGTCCTCACAATCAGACTGGAGAAAAGAGACTTCTTAGAGGAGCTGCCATCTGAGATGAGCCCCGCCCTGGCTCAGGTGCTCTACAACACCCTCCTCACAACACTTAACAAGGCAGAGAGTAATTAGCATGATCCACAATTTACAGATAAGGAAACTGAAGCCCAGAGAGGCAAATGGAGTTGGCTGAGGCCCCTAGTGGGTAAGTGAGGGGATCAAAGTGCAGGTGTAATCTGAATCTCTGGGGCTTCAGCTCTTTTCAGGGCAGTTGTCAGGAGGCAAGCTGCCTTGAGTGGTGGGAACATGGGGCTCTTTGGAGAAGATGCTGAACTCCGATTTTCCTGGGTGCCAGAAGGGGTAGACCAGAAGTCCAGCTTTATAGGGCGCACAATAGCCCCTCCCTCTTAGGCCTGGGTTCCTAGGGGCCCACATAGCAGATGGTGACACCCAGGAAAGACTGATAGCAATGTCGGGAGGAGGGGAACTGAAGGAGTGGGTGGCTGGGGGTGTGTTAATGCTGCTATCTTATGAAGGACATTTTTCAATGGAGCCAGTAACTAGAGGCCCTGAGAGTGTGTTCTGTCTCAGCAAAGCACAATCAGAGGATATGAACTGGCTGTGAGAAAGCCATCAGGGGCCGGCTAGTCCCAAACTCTTGGAAGGCACAGAGCTAGATTTAATAAAAGGGGAAAATGGAACATTTTCATTAGCACCAAATTTTCCATTTAATTTGGACTTTTGCAAAATAAGTGGCCTAATTACTGCCATGATTTGAGCTTCTCAATAGGTTTTTCCTCTAAGAAGTTTCGGGCTTCACATGACTCCTTCTCCAGAGATTGCCCCCAAGCCACAGTCCCTCTTGCCCCTTCTGCAGAGCAGGAAGGCTTCTGAGGCCCGATGGGGCAGGCAGGGCAAGCCACAAGGGGAGAGCACCAGACTGCTGGTTCCCCTGAACTCTTACAGCCTCCTCAGCCCTTGGCCAGTGGGAGGCTGCCATTCAGGGTCATGGACCCTCAGTACCAGCCTAAACTGTCTGAGCCCTGACCTCGGAGCCTGGGATTTGGAGGAGCTGTAGTGAATCGATAGACTCTTCTTCCCGGTGGTCTGGCTTTTTCACTTTTGGTGCTGCTCATCCCAGGCTTCTGTTCTTGGCCACGAAAACTGACTGCAGCCCAACCGTCTCAGCCCATAGACCACTCACACTGACACTGCCAGTCCCGGTGAGGCTGAGGGCAAGGAGGCAGCCTCAGCCTGGGCCTCAGAGCTCTGGTCCGGGACCCTCGAGGACCCTTGTTGTCCATACCCTGTCCCAAGCCTGATGCCTAGGGCGGGAGCCACTTCCTTTCTCCCTTTCACCCCTCCCCCAGCTCCCACACCAACAGGCCTTTAGCTTTTTCCCTCTGCGCTTGAGGAGAATCAGGGATTAAAGAAACGGAGCAAGAAATTGCCAGAAACTAGCCTAGCAGACGATCAGATAGAGCGATGGAGGGAAGGGACCCTTCTCTGCAAGAACAGCCTGGAACATCTGGCCCGATGGGGGCCCGAGAGAGACAGGGCATTTCGGTGGGCAGGCTCTGGGCGCTGGGTATGCGCAGCGCCAGAGACCAGAGTGCCGCTTCACTACCCTGGACCTGGACCTCAGGTCCTCTCTTCTCCCAGAGAGCCAGTCCTACAAAGCTCTCGTGGCTGGGCCTTTGTTCTGGCAGCATTAGCTCTTGAACTCTTCCCTTCCTGCCCAGGGAAAGCAAACCCCACTCTGGCCCATCTCCAAGCCAAACCCAGCCACCCTAACCTCCCAGGACTCTGCCCCTGGTTTCCAGTGTCCAGGCCCTGCCTCAGCCTCAGCCCTCCAGTTCTGGCCCTCCCTTTCTGAAGGAGAGAGCGGCTGCCTCAAGTCCTTACAGAAGAGCAGCTAGAGGCATGAGGGACATGCCAAAGGCCACAATATAACTGGGATGGTGGTAAAACAAGGTAAGATGTCTTTCTTGGGAGCTATAGTTTTCCCCAATACCCAGAGGAAGGTTTTACTATACTGGCATTTTTTTTTAAGCCTGACCCTTTGTAGGGGCCCGGCAGTGAGAAGGAGGTGACATCCTCCTTGTTTATGAATGAAGAGACCCCGACTCAGGCTCTGGGGGATAGACCTAAGTCATCCAGCTGAGAAGTGGCAGAGATGAGATTGAACTGAGGCCTTTAAGAGCCTATGTTTGGTATCATCATAATCCTAAATTTAAATACACCAAAACATGGAACTCAATGCTTGTTTGTTTCTTTAATGTGTGTAAACCCATGTTCCCATCACCCGATTCAAGGTCTAGATTTCCAGCATTGCAGAAGCTCCTTTGTGCCCCCTTTCCAGCCACTACCCTTCTGCAAAGGTCACCTCTACATGGCACATCTCAGCACCCTTCGCAGCATGGAAGGATTGGCTGGCCCAGCAGGGCTCCCCCTTGGTGCCTGTGACTCACCCCTTGCTGGGAAGACGGCACAGCCGAGCACCAGACTGGCACATAAGAGGAAATCTTGGCTCTTTGGGAGCGAAAAGATTTAATAATGTCAGGACAAGTGTTAACAGGGACTGTTCCAGCCTCTCTTTCCCTCCCCTTTGCTCCCCCAGCCCTGCTGCCTCTCGGCCCATATTGTGAGCTCAGAGGCTCTGAGCCAAGGGTTTTGGTAGGAGCTGTGGGGGATCTCACCTGTGGCAGGACTAGACCTGGCTCACCAACCCTTTCCAGGGATACACCAGCCTCAGGACTGAGAGAGGAGGGTGGGGTGAGTGAGGGGCTAAGACTCTGGAGGCCTTCCAGAGGCTTCCTTTGCCCCTGTGGCAGCACCTTCCCCTAGCTCTGTCAGGTCCAGCCTGTACTTTCCTTAAGGGTGGACCTCACAGAAGGCTGGTGGGGACTCGGTGTCTGTCATCCACAGAATGGACACTGTCAGGAAGCAAGGCCCTGACCCAGTAGGCCTTTCAGGGGCCCTAGAGCCCCCCAGACCCACCCCATCCCACCCACCCAAAATCCACTGATCAGGAAGGAGCCACACAGGTCAGTCCTCTGTGACCCCGGCCTGTCTCTTTTTGTCTCTGAGCCAGACCAGCCAGTTCAACGTTAAAGCTGCAGGAGTGTCCAAGGAGACATAAAAAACTTTAGAGACTTTTAATTTGCCAGCACGGCCTCTCCCGGAGGCCAGCAGGTTGAGCATTTGTGGAGAAGGGCAGCCTCAATAAAGGCTTATTGTTCCTCCTCTGAGCCACCATTCGGTGACTCCTTTCTTAAATGAGACAAAGAGAACCCAAGGCCCAGAGGCATGCCCAGGCCTGGGGAGCTGGGCCCACAATTAGAAGGTGTCCCCCACAGCTGTCCTGGGGCCAGGTCCTGGGGGTGGGGCCCAACTCTGCCTGCACCCACAGGAGAGAGCAAGCTGGGGGCCCTGTTCCCAGGGATTCCTCCAGCAGGGACTCAGGGGGACCAGGAGGCAGGACTCCAACAGGGAAGGGCCCAGGAGTCCCATAGCAGGGCTGGAGGAAGAGCAGCTGCAGGGCACTCCAGGGAACAGCCTCATTTTCAGAGTTCTGGCTCCCTGCAACCAAGTGCCAGGATTTGCAGAACAGAGACTTTGTGGGAGTACACTGATGAGGAGGGTACACCAAGGGGCCTTCTGAAATGCCAGAAGTCTTCTAGACCCTGAAGTGTGCGATGGTCACATGGGTGGGAAGTAGGGGATATCCCAGGAGAGATTTCCAACCACAAGAGAGGCCACCAGCAGGAGGGAGTGAGCTCCTCGCCTCAGGAGGGGTGTGAGTGGAGGCGCAAAGCCTGCCTGTTAGAGGCTGCCCAGCATGAAGGCTGAGCTCTGGCCAAAGATGTCACTTCCAGGCCCAAACGCTCACACTCGGGATTTCCAAGCTGGCCCTTTTGGCTGGGCAGGGAATGGGTGAGCAGAGGAAGGTGGTGACCCCTCTAAAGACACTCTGCCCCTGAGAGAGCCACCTGGTGCCACACACACCTGGGAGCCAGCTACGGCTTCCCCGTGGGGTGTGGAGACTGCCAGGTGGCACCAGGTCCCACAGCTCACCTCGCAGGGAGCACCTGACATCACGTCCCATAGGCAGCCCAGCTCAGGGCTCAGAAGGGAACCCGAACAGTTTGTCTGTCCCAGCCTGCCCTCATCCACCATGAAGCACGAGACCTGTGGGCATCCTGGCGGGTGGGGATGACGGGAACTCCCTTTGTACTGTCCAGTGCCCGTTCTGAGGCTCTCCCCACCTTGCTGCCCCAGACATCATGGCTTTGGAGGCCTTGTGCAGACAGTGAGTTCTTAAAACATGGCATTTTAGGCTGTGAGGCTGCCGGCAGGGGACAGAGGTAGCGAGTGCAGTTGTGCAGGTTATTCGCTGCCCCAGGGCTAATAGGTGAAGGAGAGCCGCAAGCTAGACTTTGTGGTGCTCAGCAGCCTGAGGGCCCTGTGCAGCTGGCCCCTGTGTGGAGCAGGGGAGCCTTTACCTCATGTCAGAGCAGACAGAGAGCCTGTGAGCGCTGGTGGGGACCTGGAAGCGGCGAGGGAATTTTTAGCCAAGATGCCGCCACCTGGTCGGTGAGAACTCCCCTTGCCACTCTTGAGCTCTTTCTTCTCCAGGACACTCCCATGAAGGGTCCCACTTCTGAGGCTTTTGTGACAGTCACAGACCCAGCTGCAGTGTGTGTATGGGTCTGTCCCCAGCAGGTGGGTCCTTTCCTGGGGTGGATCCTTTCCTGGACCTGGTGCCTGTGACTTTCATGTCTGCATGCAAGGCTTCAGCCCCAGTTACATTGGGAGTGCTACCCTGGCCCTCCCCCCTCCCGACAGCTCTCCTCCTTGGGTAATTGGATTGGGGAGAGGGAGTATTATTTACTAGTCGCGTGGACCTGTTCCTCTCAGGACCCCCCCCCTCCACCCTCCCTTTCCTCTGCCTTGCCAAAGAACAAAGATTGGGGATGAAATAAATTTGATAATAACCAATAAGGACCCCAAGAGGAAATAAAGCAGCTTTTATTAAACTTCTTCCAAGACCTTTTGTGCTGAGTCTCTGCGGGCTCTCTGGGTGCAGCCTTCACAGGCTTGGCTCGGCTCCCACGGCCAGAGGAGCCCCAAGTGTGGCCCTGACGGGCACTCCTGCAAGCACCCCACCCTAACTCAGGCCCTCCTCTTTCCGATGGCAGTCCTGCGTCCACTCCTCTTTGAAAGGCAGTCGGAGCCACAGAAAAGACTGTCTGCGTACTGTCCAGCTCTGAGAGGTGGGCAGAGCGATCTTCTTTGGCCAGGCCAGGGCTCCGGGCCCTACGACTGATGGGCCCCAGCTCCTGAGGCAACAAGTCCGGGCCGGGGGCCTGCTGCCATTCGTCCCCGGAGTCGTCCCTCCAGGTTGAGCACGGCACGATTTAACGCTCCCATTCCTCCATTCCTGCTCTGCATGACAAATTGTTTTAATAAACATAAACCGGGTAATAATAAAGTCATAATAAGCCCGCGACTCACCTTATATCACTGCAGTTAAATCCTCCCATAAGCCGGCGCTGGTTACAATGACAATTACGGCCGGGCCAATCCGCAGGCAGGCCTGCGTGCAGACAGATTTAATATCGTTTGTAAATATGATTAGTGGGCTGTCATGTTATTGCAGGCTGCTATTTACATTTCTCTCCGGGGTTATACACTCCGCCAAATCAACATTAAGTAGTGGGCCTCTCTTTCTTCCTTAAATCATACATTCCCTCTGCCCGCGCCGGTCCTGCTTAATGAAGAAAGGGAACCCGACGGCAGGCGCTGGGCAGAAGGGAGCCTCGCCGCGGCGTTTTTCAGAAGACAGATGGGCACAGGGAGCCCCGAGAAAGCTCCGCCCAGAAACTCTGGTGGGTGTGCGGGCCCTGGCTGCCTGCTGCAGCCCCCTCCCCTCCCACCCACAGCCCCGGCCCCTCTCTCTGCCTGCTCGCTTATGAAAAATGTTCAAATAATGAATGGTTGTTGTTTACAGAAGTAATTTCATGCTACATTTCCATTATTGCCTGGATTTGTTTAGCTTCGCACACTACCCCATTGCCTACGATGAACTTTTAAGGAAATATTGCTTGCGCTTCCCGCTCTGCCATTCCGCTTCTAATGGAAGCCGCTTGCATTTGAGACATATTGTGACACTTCATAACTGTGTGCAAATAAGCAGTCTTAAACTGCTAGGGTCAATTAATCATCGCCGCAAAGGCTGATCTGCTCTCGGTACACCAGAACCCACCCCACTGGGTGGGAAAGAGCTAAATCACTGGTGTAAAGGGTGCAGGGGACGGGGGAGGCCTAGAGCCACCGTTGTGCTTTCTAGATTGCCCTACACCCCGGAGACAACACAGGTGCAGTCCTCTCTCACCTTCTGAACAGTTTAGTGTGAGGCTGTAGGCCACAGCGTGCAGAATGGCAAGGGTAAGGAGCCACTGGGAAGAACAAGAGAAAACATGAATAAATACCACATACCTCCTATGCTGTCTTAAAGACAGCACTGGAGAGAGGATTTCATCTTCTAGAGATGGCCAAGGTCACCGTTACGTTTGGAAGTGTAATATATCGATGCACTCTGAGGCAGTGGAGGCTGTTGGTTCCTGCACAGACTGCCACAGCGCTGTGGTTTCTGAGCCCTGCAGTCGGACGCACAGAGTATCTCTAAGCCATCAGGGTGGCTGTCCACAGCGCCCTCACCTCCTCGTGCTGTTCCTGGGCTTCAGTGAGTTTAGAGGCCAGGATATCCACTTTGAGCATGAAGACTAGAAAGCCAAACTTCATGAATTATTTGTGAAAGCTGAAATAGACTTTGGCTGAGGTCATGGGAACTCTCCTCAAAGTCAGGTCTGGGGTGTATTTTATTCAGAAATCTGTTTCTTTGCTGATTCTCAAATGAGCTGGAGCTAGGAAAAGGTCTAGATGGAGGCTGTGAGGAGCTATACGCTTATACAGAAGCACATTCATAAACGGGTTCGACAAACACCGTACGTTAGGCACCTGCTGTACACTAGGCACTGTTCTGGGCACAGAGATCAGAGTCTCCTTCCTTTTCTGACGAGACGCTGTCTGCACTGAGCTGAACACCCTCCTCCCCCTCGGTGCACAAACACACGTCCTCACGGAGCCCATATGCACGCGCACCTGTGTGCATTTTCTTCTTCATTAATGACTCCTGCATGAAATAACTTCTCCTTGTAATGGCCGATAGTTGCCAAACTTTGTGTAACAAATATTTATTATTTTAATAAAAAGAGATAAAGGTATAGTTTTCTTAATGTCAGAGGAGATTTAGGAAAGATTTTCATCCCAAAGGGCTAGAGTGATAAATGGGTACTCACATGGCCACACATTCTGCTCTCCGAGAAATGTGACACATTAGGCTTGAGCACACACGTGTGTACATATTGTGTGTGTGCGTGCACAGGAAGGCTGCAGGCAGAGATGGGTGTGGGCCAGGGCAGGATGACCAGCCCCAGGTCCCCAGGCAGTGGGCCATGGGCCATGGGTCCTAGAGCCACGTGTTCACCAGGCTTGTCAGCCAGCACAGAGATTAGATCTGGGACCATGGCCAGAGAGCCATCTCGGTCCCCGGCAGCACAGAGGAAGTGCGAGACATAATGAAAAGGAGTCGCTCAGCACTGAAAGTGGAAAACGGTATTGATTTTCCAGTGCTTGGTTGCTCAGGGGAGCTCATCAGGTACAACCTCATAGACTCATCCTCCGCCCTGGAAGGACCGCAGGGTCTGTGGCGCCCCCTGCCTGCCTTGCCTCCCCTCTCTGCTCCGCAGAGGCCAGCTCCCCACCCCAGCCCCTGCAAACCCCATGCAGTGCCTCACCTCCTGTCCCAGGGGTCCAGCTCAGAGAATGGAAGGGCAGTTGAGGGAGGGGCAGAAGAGGCCTTGGAGGGCACAGCTCATGGCTCTGGTATGTGTGAGCAGAGGTCAGACCGCTGCCCCAGCTCTGGAGCCCTACCCTCGCCAGTGACGGCTGCCTCCAGGTACCCAGGCGAGCCCTGGCACTAGCAATTTTTTCTACAGGAATCCAGAAGAGAAATGAAGAGAGGGGCAAGCTTGACCCAGGAGTAAGAACCAGGAATGGAGGCAGAAACTGCAGCAAGTAGCCCTGGACACAGGCCAGTGGAGCCCCCCAGAGCCTCACATGCCCGGGCAGGGTTATCTGTGGGGGTGATAGAGCCCTTAATAGCTGCCAAGAGACGAGTCAGCCAGATGTGGCCTGGTATCGTGGCTCCTTCATTTGCCAATGAGGTGAACGCAGAAAATTTATTTAACTTTCTTGAGCCTCAGTAACCCCATCTGTAGAATGGGGGTAACAGTTGTCTCCTCTGGAGTTTATTGTGAGGATACTGTCAGATAAAGCAAGTAAAGCACTTACCACCTGCTTTGCTCTAGCAGTTAGTGCTTACCTTGTTAGTGAAAATGATACCAACAATAAAAACCAGGGACTGGGGAGGGCAGAGGCCCCTGTCTTCTCCTCACCCTGCGTTTTCATTTCACAGACGGCACCACCACCCCTTCATTGCCAGGGGCAGCCATCCTGGACTTCTCTCCTGCCCTGTAGTGAAGCGGTCTCCCAGTCCTGCCATTCTGCTTTCTGAACACGGTTCCATTCCCACCACCTCCTTTCCACGCAGGTTACTGCGTCAGCACAGGCTGGCCTCCCCAGATCTGCCCCCCACTGCACTCGACAGCCTGTGCCTAAAGCGAATCAGGACTCCATCACACTCTGATTGAATGTCTTCAGTGGCTACTCTTTATCCTGCACCTGCCGGTCATCCTCTCTGGGACCTCCCTGGGGGTACTTCTCTGTCTCCCCCAGGGACAGAGCCCTGGGTTTCCACCACTCAATTCCCAGTGCCTAGCAAGTTCTGGGAACAAAACGGGCTCACTGAATGATGGTTGAGTGAATACACAGTGTATACCAGAGGCTCTTCCTGCCACCCCAGCCCCATCTCTACTGGTGCTTTAAGGTCAGAACTTTGGACCAGCATCTGACCACAACAAGACAGGCATGAAGCGGTGGCCTGTTGTAGGTAGGGCCGGCACCGAGGAGCAGGGTGATTGGGGCAGAGCTGCAGAGGTGGGGGGGGCAGAGGAAGAAGAAATAGCAGGCAGGGGTGAGATCCTGAAGGGCCTGGAATGTCTGGTAAGGATCGTGTACTTTACTGCATGGCAATGGGAAGCCGTTGAAGGTTCCAGGCAGTGCAAAGGCATGATGTGATTTTTGTTTTAGAAAGGTTGCTCTGGATTGGGGGTGTGGGGGGTTGAAACAGGAAACGCTTCCAGTGGGCCGGGTAAGAGCTGAGGTGGCTGCTTCAGGGTGGTGATGGTGATAGAGAAGGGGAACAGATCCAAGAGGCATTAATGAGGTAAAATGAACTGGCCTTGGTGACTGTTGAGTTGGAGGGAAGACAAAAAGAGAGACATGGAGGGCTGAGGAGGCTACCAGGCTTCTAGAGAATTTCCAGATGATTGTGTGATCGTAGGGCCATGCTGCATAGGGGGTGCTAACCACAGGAGAAAGGGCAGTCTGGGGCAGGGCCAGGGCTAGGGCCAGGGGTCGGTGGAGAGTGACAGGCTCTATTTTAAACATGGGACGTCCAAGTGATGATGTCTGTGGTCTGGTGGCTCTGAGGGTCTGGAGCCCAGGAGACAGCTCAGGGCTGGAGACAGAGAGGGGGCCTCAGTGCATTTCCGTGGTGAAGGAACCAGGCATGGACCATATTATAAGGCGAGAAAAAGTCAGAGGACAGGGTTCAGGGAACAGCAACATGTAGGAGACCAGTGAAGGGAGAGGCAAGAGAAGGGAGTGAGGAGGAGCAACCAGAGAGGTAGGAAGAGTCAGGGACGATGGAGGACAGGGGTTCACAGAGGTGTGTTGGTCACAGGACCCCAGAGACCTGACAGGAAGGGAAGGGTTCATGATGCCTTGGGATGGGAGCCAGGGGAAGGAAGACTTAAAAAAAACTTTTTTGGAGGTAGTAATCAAAGATACTCAAATATATGCATTTATCTATGGGCTTTAACCCTACCTTTATATCCTACCTTCTTTTAGAGTACTGTAAGGCAGCTGAGGAAAATGTGGACCTTTTTAGAGTGGGATGGGGTGGAGAACACAGAAGTGGGACCAACACTGGTTTCTTTCGTGATTCCCTGCAGCAAAGTTCTGCTCAGAGAAAGGTCTGCACTGAAAATGCCCCCTCAGCAGGTGCTCTGCAAGGGTCTGGGCTCTGGTTGGAGTAAGGATAAAATCAGAGTTGGATGAGGTCAAGGAGGGGTCAAGCGGTGTGACGCCAGGGTGGGGTCTCTGGGTGTGGGAGGCCAGGTGAGGGAGGAGGCTCAGATCCAAGGGTCAGGGCAATGAGGGTGAGATCAGGGTGCACAGCTGACTGGTGGGAGGGGAGGAGAGGTCAGAATTGTGCACTGAGTGTGATTCTGGCTGGGGTCTCGGTGATGGGAACTCTGCAGGAGCGGGAGGGAGCAGTGACTCTGGGGCGACTGTGATGAGCTATTCTGTCCCTTGTCCCACTCCCATGTGTATGCATTCATATACATGTGGGCGGTGTGTGTGCCAGGTGCCCGTGGCGTGTGTGTACACATGCATGTGTGTGACGGGTGCCCTGTGAGTGCATGTTTCCACTCACTGGTGGATGTGGCGTATGTGTATTTTGTGTAGTATGTGCATGTCCATGTTATGGTTTCTAAAACCTCTGAATGGAGTGAATATCAGAATTAGAAACTAGAGACCTGCCCCTCAAAGCTTCGACCAACACCCCATCCCACTTCCTGATGATTTCTCAAGGCCGAACAACTTGGAAAGTGATGTGGAGAGATGACCTCTGGTCCTTGTTGGCTTGAGAAGGACACATTCCTAGTTGATGGGCATAGGGCAGGGGGCAGTTGGTAAGGACCAAACTCTCCTGGTTCTGCAATGTTCCCGCCCTAAAACCCTAGTGCTCTGGGAGCTAACCTTTCTGAGACCAAAATGTTCTCCCACCTACGTCAACATCATGGTGAATTCCACTGTCTCACTGTCGCCACCCCATATCCCACAGCCCATCCTGGGTCAGCAGTCACAGTGACCTTACTCAGATGAAATGGAGTTACTCGACAGCCTGGAATCTTCAGTGACTCCCCATTGCCTACAGAGTGAAGTAGGCATTCTAGGTCCTTCGTGATCTGGCCCCTGCCCACCTTTCCTTCCCCTTAGGCCTCCCCCGTGCCCCCTCTTTCTCAGCAGGCGCTACTTCATGCCTTCAGGGCTTTGTGAGCAAATGTGTGTTAAAAGTGTTTATTTCAAACATCAGTAGATAATGGGGCTGGGGAGTGGCCTCAGGAAAACTCTTCCTTCCTTCCTTCCTTCCTTCCTTCCTTCCACAGATATTTATTAGTTGCTTCTAGGCTTTAAGATATAAAGATGAAAAGAACCAGGCAATGACCTACAGGAGCCTGATTCAAGGGAGAGAGTTGGATTAACAAAGTGTCAGCCAGGCTATAACAGAACATAATAGGTGCTCAATAAAAATATACTGAACAAATAAGTGGGGAAAAAAGTAGTAAGTGTTATAATGGGTTATCACAGAACAAGGCACAGTGAGAGGAAGGAAAAGAAACCTGTTTCCATTCCTGGAGATCAGGAAAGACCTCATGAGGCAGTGACAAGCTGGATGAACTCATCAAAGTTAAACAGGAGCCTACACGTGGCACTGGGGAAGAGTTTGCAGCAAATGACAGCACATACAAAGCATAAATGACAAAAAGGAGCAGCAGAGTATAAGTAGATTGGCACAGCTGGGGCTCAGGGCACAGGACAGGGGGTGGTGGCAGGGGGTGACAGATGAGGCTGGAGGAAGCCAGTTCTCGTCAGAGGGCCAGTGGAGAGGGCTTCCTCCCGGAGGGGAAGGGGACTCTGCTAACTAGCCAGGGGGCAGTGTCCATGCAGGGGCCTGGTGAAGAGGAGGCATTTGGGTGCAGATCTGTGGCCCTGGTTGGTGACCAGAGGGTTGTGGCCTGGGTGTGGCGGCCCACGCTCAGGTAGGCCCTGGGCTAAGGGTTGAATGCTTTGTGGTTGCTATCTTGAAATTCTTACCATTTCATCTTTGAATTTATGTTCTGTCTGGGAGGCCTGGTGGGCCAATGGAGCAGGTGCTGGAGCTTGGAGCACAGCCTACCTCCACCGCCTCCCTCAGGCGAGCTCTTGGCCTGCTCCTCACCCCTGGTGACTTCAGTGGGGCGCTCCCCTTGCCCTACTGCTTCCGGGCACTCCAGGGGGGACCAGTCACAGTGGCAGAGGGGGGCCTCCACCTGGTGGGGGTCTGGGCATAGACACTGGAAGGCCAGGGGCACACCCCACAGTTTCTGGGGGGCAAGACAGCATGTCTCACAGTCAACAGGCCCATGGGGCCTCTCGCCCATCCCCCTGCAGGGACAGGTTCCCACCCCAAACTTCCCCCTGCCTGTTTTATCCAATGACAAAGGGTCCTCTCAGTTTGCACAGGGGTGACAGGTAGGGCACATGGGTGTAAAACAAGGCAGGCCCTTTCCTGACCTTCCCACCATTTGTTCTGGCTTCATCTTTGCCATGCGACCACCACGGGATGATCAGGACTCAGCCATCTCATTGCTGCTTACTGTAGATCTCGGGTGGGCGGGTGTCCCTATGGCTCATGTTGTGGACAGAGACAACTGTGCCAGCCCACAGCTTAGGCTGCTGTTAGGACCTTGACCAAGGTGCCCCCAGGACTAGGAGGTGGGAGTGTGGCTCTGCTGCTACCCCTGCAGGACCTCAGGCGAGTCACTCAGCCTCTCTGCACTTCGGACTCCTCCTCTGTAAACGAAGGGCCGTAACCCACCAGCTCTGTAGTACTGTTGTGAGGAGTAAATGGAATAAACCCGAAAATTTGCTTAGTAGAGTACTTGACAATCGAAAGGGCTAGAGAACACTAACACAAAGAACAATAATAACAGTGGAAACTTGCACATCCTTTGTGCCAGGTGCTGGTATCAGTGCTGTATGTGTATCAGCTCATTTCATTCGCAGCATGACTTGCTGAGGTAGGTCCTGTTTCATGTCCACTTTATAGTTGAGGACACTGAGGCCCAGGGAGATTAAGAACTTGCCCCAGGTCATGCAGCTGGTCAAGGGAAGAGAAGCAGGCTCATGAGCCCTGCCAGTCTGGCTCCAGGGTCTGTGTTCACAACTACAGCACTATTCAGCCTTATTTGGTAAAATAAGGGCTTGATAAGATGAAAGTTGTTAGTTTCCTTTTTTTAATTATGTTTCCTCAATATGTACATACTTCTATACTTATCAAGATCCACAAATCCACACCTTTGGGGGGCCTCTCAGCTGGGAGCTCACCTCCCAGGGTGAAGGAAGATCAGGCCCCTCAGGTCACCTGGGAGGCCACTTTTGGGAGCTCAGGCCGGCAGGGAAGCCGGCACAGGCAGAGCCAGGCTGCTGCGCGGCAGGGATGCCCACACCCCTCTCCCCAGGCCCTCCTAGGGGAACAAAAAAGCCAGAAAACAGGAGAGAGCCTGGCTCTCAGCCAAGCCCACTGAAAGTGTGGAGTGGTCCCTGCTGTCACAGGAGGCCAGGCCCAGGCGACCTGGCCTCCTGCCAGTGAGAACTGGGCTTCCTAGTTCCACAAGGGGAAGCGAGGACAACCCAGGCCTTCAGGTCTCCATGGTGGCATTGGGGCAAAAGACCTGAGTGTGGGCCCCGAGGCGGGGCAGGGGCAGTAAGAGGAGGCGGGTGTGAATCCCTCTGCGTGTCCTGCTGCGCGGTCCCTCTTCTATACCTCCAGTGACAGGTAGCTCCCTCCTCCCGTGCTAGCTGTGATATGTCACTCCTCAGTAGAGCACCACAGTCCCCTGGCCTGTGGCTCCTCCCCTCAGGCGTTAACTGGGCACCTTGAAGCCTGTCAGCGTTTGGATGATCCTTCTGCCTCTCGCCAGGGCTCAACGAGGCGCCTCCCTGAGATTCCGCCTGCTCTAGGCTGAGCCCCTTCCTCACGCCATCTGTTCAGGTCACTCCTACAGCAGCCAGGCCTGGGGTGGAAGACACATGGGCCTGAAGATAGCAGTTTGTTGGAGTCAGCAAGAAAGAGCCAACTGTTAGAGATAGTCAGGAATTTTGCAAGTCAGGAGCTTCAAATCTGCCGTGGTGGAAGTATCTACACCAAGGAAACTGACAAACACTGTCAATCAGGGCCTGTTTTCTCCTTGGAGAGCCGGTTTGCTAACGCTCCAAAGCCTGGAGTCCCAATTCCCAAGGGTTGAATGTTTGAAGAGGACTAGGAGGCTTCCCAGTGCGTGCGGGAGCATGTACCATTGTGTGTGTGTGTTTGCTCCTCTGGGTGTCTCTGCGTGTGTCTGCAGGAGCATGCATGAGCATGCATGGGGGGTGTATTTGTGTGTGTTTGTGTGTGTCCCTCTGTGTGTTCCAGCACCAGGAATGGCAGAGTAGGTTCTCTGGTATCCAACACTAACCAGGTAGCAGGAGCTTCTCATTGTAGAGGAATGTTCCCCAGTGGGGGACCCTACGATGAAGCAGGCTCTCCCACCTGGCGCAACCTTACCTGTAGAGTAAAGGGCTGGGCCTTCAGTGCACATAAACCCATCAGCAGCCCCAAGATTCCTGTAGCTGCTTCAGTAGCCACTTGCTAGCTCTGCTCAAAAACTGTGTTCTGATTCATTTAGTTATTATTTGTTGTTCTAATTTTCACTGAAGACAAAGTTTGCTGTCTTTGGAAAGACTTATTAAGTCTGATGGAATTTTTTTGAAAAGCTACTGGACATTAGTTAAGGTTAAGGTTAGTTAGTTGGTTATACAAAGTTATTTTTCATGCAAAATTATTTTCATTCCAAATTCAGAGCAGACCAGTGAGCAGGGAGAACTGGAGGGGACTGGTTACTATGGAAACTACACCCTGGTGAGGAAAAAGACCCCCATAGGTGTGGAACAGGCTGTGGCTCAGTTTACCCCTGGGGCTGGGGAGCGCCCAGGTCTCAGCACATCCAGGCACTGGTGGAAGAGGGCGGAGCCTTTTCTGGAGGCCAGCAGAGGCCACCAGCAGGCCTGGCGTGCCCAAAATGGGAGGGCTGGCTGGTGGGTAGCACTGTCCTTCCCATGCTGACCACGCAGAGGAGATGCACAATACATGCTTCTAGATGTTCTCTATTTGGGGGCTTTTCCTTCTTTTTTTTTTTTTTCTAAATAAAATGGGGGAGATCTGCACAACTTGGACCCCCTAGATGCTGACTGGTGCCCGGGATGTGAAGACAGCGACTCAGACCCTTCCTTCCACCTTCCCTGAGGTCTGGGGAAGAAGGGCTGCACTGCCCTGAAGGAGAGAAGCCAGGGATGGACTCTAGCTGTGGTGTGACTGGGAGGCCAGGACCCACTCACTCTCTAGTCCTGACTGAGCCCTCTTTCTGGGGAACTCTCAAAGAAGTAGGTCGTGCACTTTCTGAGAAAGAGGGGGGCCACCGCTGACCACTGGCTGGACCACAGCAGCTGTCCTCAGCAGCACCTGGAAGAATGGGCTCTGCCCCACTCCCTGACCACTTCCACACACAGCAGCCACCTGAACTGGCTGGACTCATGTACAGGGGCCCCTCAGGGAGGAGCACCCAGGAACTACAACTAGACACTCAGCCTCCTGGTACCTGGGTGGCTGCCCCCTGGTGGAATGCCAGGGGTTCCCCAGGAATGATTCAGAATGTGGAGGGAGTGGGAGTAGGGGAGTGGCAAACTAAGACCTTTAATCCTAGCTGTGTTGTTATCTGCTTTGCATTATAGGCTTGTTTGAGCAAGCAAAATACAACCAGAGACATTGAATAAAGAACAAACTGACAGTAACCAGAGGGGAGGGGGGAGGGGGAAGGGATAACCAGGGTGGGGGGGGGAGGGGAAGGGTCATCAAGGAACATGTATAAGGAACCCAAGGACAAAGCCAAAGAGGGATAGGATCATGGGTGGAAGGTGGTGAGGGTGGAGTGGGGGCAGTGTGTGTGGGGGGAATGGAGACAACTGTACTTGAACAACAATAAAAAAAATAGGCTTGTTTATGTAAGAGATTTTGTTTGAAAAACGGGTTCAACTACTTTTAAAAACTGCAGCAGATGACATGATAGTGTATATAGAGAATCCTAAAGATTCCACCAAAAATATATTAGAACTGATAAATGAATTCAGTAAAGTAGCAGGATACAAAATAAATACCCAGAAATCAGTTGCATTTTTATATACCAATAATGAGTGATCAGAAAATGAAACTAAGAAGCCAATCTTATTTACAATTGCATCAAAGAATAAAATACCTAGGAATAAATTTAACCAAGGATATAAAAGACCTGTACCCAAAAATTTCTAAGACACTGAAGAAACTGAAAAACATAGATATAAGTAGAAGCATATTCCATATTTATAAATAGGAAGAATTAACATAATTAAAATGTCCATACTACCCAAAGCAATCTATAGCTTCAATGCAATTCCTATCAAGATATCAATAGTGTATTTCAAAGAACTAAAACAAATATCAAAAAATTTATATGGCTCTACAAAAGATCCCGAATAGCCACACCAATCTTGAGAAAGAAGAAAAAAGTTGGAGGAATCACAATACTGGATATCAAATATACTACAAGGCCATACTAATCAAAATGGCATAGCACTAGCATAAAAATGAACACACACATCAGTGAAACAGAATAGAGATCTCAGAAATAAACACACATCTTTAAGGCCAATTAATATTTAACAAAGGCGGCAAAAACATACAATGGGGTAAAATAGTCTATTTAATAATTGATGTTGGGAAAATTGGACAGATAGATATGTGGGAAAAAAATGAAACTAGACCACTTTCTTACACCATGTACAACAGTAAACTCAAAACAAAATAAAGACTTAAATATAAGACTTAAAAATCCTAGAAGAAATATAGACAGTAAAATCTTGGACATTTCTCATAGCAATATTTTTTCTGATATATCTCCTCAGGCAAGGGAAACAAAAGAAAAAGTAAACAAATGAGACTACACCAACCTTAAAAGTGTTTGCACAGCAAAGGAAACCATCAACGCAGTGAAAAGACAACCCACTGAATAGGGGAACATATTCACCAATGATACACCTGATAAAGGGTTAATATTCAAAATTTGTACAGAACTTATATAACTCAACACCAAAAAAAAAAAAAACAATTAAAAATGGGCAAAGGACCTGAAAACACATTTCTCCAAAGAGGACATAGAGGTGGCCATCAGACATATGAAAAGATGCTCAATGTCACTAATCATCAGGGAATACAAATTAAAACCACAATGAGATATTACCTCACACCCGTCAGAATGGCCATCATCAATAAATCAGTAAACAAGTGCTGGTGAGGATGTGGAGAAAGGGGAACCCTTTTGCACTGTTGGTGGGAATGCAGACTGGTGCAGCCACTATAGAAAGCAGTATAGAGTTACTGCAAAAAATTAAAAATGGAACTGCTTTTCCCTGGTTGGGTAGCTCAGCTGGTCGGAGCATTGTCCCCATGTACCAGGGGCACGGGTTTGACCCCCAGTCAGGGCACATATGGGAGTTGCCCTGTGGGAGCCCCAGTGGGTGGGGCAACGGACTGATGTTTCTCTCTCTCTCTCTCTAAAAACAAATAAAAGAAAATAAAAGAAAAAAGAAAAAGTAGAACTGTCTGATGACCCAACAATCCCACCTCTGGGAATCTATCTGAAGAAACCCGAAACACTAATTCAAAAGAATATCTGCACCCCTATGTTCACTGCAGCGTTATTTATGATAGTCAAGACTTGGAAGGAGCCCAAGTGTCCATCAGTAGTAGGTGAGTGGATAAACAAACCATGGTACATTTATTTTTACTTTTTTAAAGATTTCATTTATTTATTTTTAGAGAGAGGAAGGGAGGGAGAAAGAGAGGGAGAGAAACATCAGTGTGTGGTTGCCTCTCACATACCACATACTGGATACCCGGCCCACAACCCAGGCCTGTGCCCTGACTGGGAATCAAACTGTCAACCCTTTGGTTAGCAGGCTGGCACTAAGCCATACCAGCCAGGGCCTGGGGCACATTTATGCAATGGCATCCTAATCAGGTGTAAAAAAGAAGAAAACTCTTTCTCGTTGGGACAGCATGCTTAGACCTGGAGAGTATTATGCTCAATGAAATAAGTCAGTCAGAGAAAGACAAATACCATATGATTTCACTTGTATGTAGAATCTAGTAAACAAAATAAACTAACAAATGAAATGGAAACAGATTCATAGACACAGCTGTCAGAGGGGAGAGGGGGATTGAGTGACTGAATGAAAAAGGTGAAGAGATTAGGCGAAAAAACAAGAACAACAACAACAAAAACACCAAACTTCGTAGTCACAGACAACAGTGAGGTGATGGCCAGCAGGAAAAGGGGTGGGGGAGGTAGAAGAGGGTAGATGGGGGATAAATGGTGATGGGAAGAGACTTGACTTAGGGTGGTGAACACACAATACAGTATACAGATGATGTACCACAGGCTTGTGTGCTTGAAACCTACATATTTTATTAACCAGTCACCCTAATAAATTCAATAAAAATTTTTAAAAATTGCAAATCATTGGTCTAGGGGCAGCAGGTGTCATTGGATGGTTGGTTAATAACCCTTAAGGGATTCCACATGGGGGTATATGTATTTTGCAAAAGATTCTTGGAGGGATTCTCAGTTTCCCAGTCTGAGACCCAGTCAGTAGCTAGCTAGTGGGTCAGAGAAGACTGAGCCAGGCAGGTCCCCCCAATGAGGCAGAGCATGTCCTTTCTCTTCCCTACACCACCCTCCTCTGACTGGGCGTGGGCCCAGGGGCCTGCCTGCCAGTCCCGTGTCCACGTGGGATGCTGTCCTGCCCAGGCCGGCCTTCCTATGAGTATAGGTAGACTCAGTGTATCCTGTTAGGAAGTGATGGTTGGAATACCCTCCTGCCCTGCCTCCCTGTCCTCGAGTGTGCCCCTCAGAGTCTGAAAGGGAGAAAAGGAGCCATCAAACCAGGAAGACAGAGAGTATTCTCAGCATGACTTGAGCCACAGAAATTCCTCTGACAGGCAAGCAAGGGAAGGGTGGCCTCTGGAGAGGGTGACTCGGACGCTGGGAGTCTTCAGCTTCCACCTGCACCCTCTCCGTGCCTTGGGAGGTGGAAGCTAATGGAAGGGGATCCCTGAGAGAAAGGGAGATGTAGGAGGCGCTGCCCTGGTGGAGGCTATGCCTACAGTTGGTCCCAGGCCTGGATTCGGGATGTTAAGGGGCAGGATGGGACTGGCAACAGACAGAAGGCCCTAGTCCAACACCACCCTCCCCTTCCAGGGCCGGCAAGTTACCTGCCCACTTCCCACCAGGCACATTCTCCCAGCTCCTCTTGCCTGGCCATCCCAGGTGGGGCCCATGCGCTTCTCCCCTTCCACCCTCTGTTCTTGCTGCCGATGCAACTGGCCTGGCACAAGGGTTCCTTCCCTGTTCTTCTCTACCTATTCCTGTGCAGCTTTGTGCACCTGCCCAGGTGAGCCTGCGCCAGCAGCCTGGGCCCTCTAGGGGGCAGCAGAGAGAGCACCAGCAGACCAGCCTGAAGAACCCTGTCCTACATCCATTTTTGTGCCCTAGGATACTCCATTGCCCACCCTGGGCCTCCATGTCTACATTTGCTTTTTGGGGGAGATGACCCACAGGCCCCTCCCTGTCAGACATATGGCTGTGGCTGAGCTGCCACAGAGAATCTAAGGAGGAAGTAGGGAAGTGCATGTTCAGACTCCCGAAGAGGCGTGCAGGAGGCTGAGGCGTGCAGGAGGCTAAGCCGTGGGGTGGCTCCAGCAGGTGTGTGTGCTGGGGATAAGGGAGTGCCACTGCTCAGCAGCCCCAACCCCAGGACAGCAGGCCAGTGGCTACAGACAGGCCAGGAAAGCACGGTGGTGGAGCATGGTGCCCAGGGACCCAGCTTCGGGCAATGGGGCCTAAGAACCAGAGGGTACCATGTGCCTAGAGGAGCCCTGGGCCCTCCCATGCCCACAAACCTCCTCTTCCTCTGCCAATACTTGCCCGAGTTTTCTCAACTTTGTCTGATTTTAGGACTGATAGATTTGGGCTTTCTCTTTGTACAGAAATACAACCCCAGTGCTCCAGGACCAGGGGACCCTATCCTGCCCAGATGCCCAGAATCCCATACCGTGCCCCCCTTTGCTGGGGATGGTGGGAGTTTGGGCCTTGGGGACATGGCGACCCTACCCAGGAGCGCTGGGAAGTCAAGGAGGCTGGAGGAGTCTGTGCCCAACTCCAGCCTCCGCCAAGCTGCATGGGGAGGCCCAGAGGGGTTTATTTGGATTTTTTAATTATCATTTTTACTTTTTTTCTCCTCATGAAAAAGTTTTAATATACACAGTAAATTAAGCCCAGAAAAAAAAGGGAGGGGGGAACATTTCATCTTTAATCTATTTACTTCTGAATATTTAACATACAATTCTGGCACCAATCACCAAATTTAACTGGAAAATTACTCACTAATCTGTTTGCTTATTTGGAATAATTGGGTCGGCTGCCAGCACGAGGATTCCCCCCCCTGTTTAATATCTCAGTTAGTAGTCCAATTTCAGCTTGGCGGCATAATTACTCTGACAGAGCTGTAGCCACGGGGCCTGTGAGTGGGGCTGCTTTTAAACCGTAAATTATGAAGGATTAGCATTTATGAATTTTAAATCAGGGCTGGGGTAGGAGACACTAAAGCTGCTTAACGCTGGGGGAACAGCGGCCTCCACTCAGCAGCAGAAGCCGTAACCCTTGCGCTCCCAGGACAGGCCTCTGGACGTGGGAGGAAGCTGGGGACACAGGGGGTGGTGGCCCAGTGGGTGTGCAAATACAAAGGACACGAGAGGAAGTGGCGGGGGAAACTGAAGCAATGCTGGGGCCCCCAGAGGTTAGAAAACCCAGGGTGTGTGGTGCAAGGGGCTTCAGCCTCCCCCCTACCCAGTCCATGGGGTTCAGTCTCCCTCTGGTTAGCCACAGTTCGACTCCCCATTGCCCCAGAGTGAATGGGGGTGGGGGGTGATGACTTAAGAGCTGAGGAGGTCAGTCCTTGCAGGCCCTGCCTCCTCCCAGACTGGCACCCTCCTATAGGAAGGACACTATCTCTTGAGAATCCCATCTGATCTTGAGCCAATCCGACCTGGTGCCCTCAGACTCTAAGTGTGACTTCCTGGTGTGGGTGTGCCCCACTCTGGGGGCTGCGGGATGGCCATCAGCACCACCCCCCAGGCAAATCATTCCGAGTTCTCACCTTGCTTCCCACCCTTCCCCCATCCCTACCTATCCCTATCTGGTGTACAGTCACTGTGGACCTGGGTTGGAAACCCAGCTCTGCTCCTTGTGAGCTGTGCGATTGTAGACAAGTTACTTAACTTCTGTGAGTCTTCCTCTTATGTGTCACTTAAATGAAGACAACAATTCTACCCTGCAGGGCTGCCATGAGACTTCTGTCACATGCCATAGGTGAGGCACCTGGCACATGGCAGGTTTTTTTATTGGGTCAGCTCCAAGCTCTTTGGGGTCTCCTCAAAACTCAGTCAGTGTTCTGCATCCATTGCCCTCTCTCTGCGCCTGATCCTTCATGATTCAAAAAAACCCTCAGCCTCTAGCTACTCAGCCTGGCTCAGTGGCTAGAGGTGGGTACCCAGTTCAGGTCTCAGGCTTCTGCTGGACTCCAGGCCCATGGCCCCTGGAGCACCGGCTCCGGAGGCCAGTTGGCTGGGTTTGAACTCCCACTCTCTCCCTCACTAGCAGGGTGACCTTGAACAAGTTATTCAGCCTTTCTATGCCTCAGCTTCCTAATCTGCAAAATGGAAATAATAACAATAGTACCTCATCATAGTGCTGTTAAGAAGACTAAACTAATTAACGTACAGTGTTCAGAATTATGCCTGGCACTCAGTAGCACCAGCTCTACTAGTTATTATTGTTTATTATCCACATGAGGAAGATGGCTGTGGCCTTTCTGTAGGACCTGCCTGTTCTGAGGCTCCAGGATGACTTCCCCTGGGCTTGAGGGATCTCCAGGTTGCCTATAAAAATAGGAGGGAAAGAGGCAAGATCTGAGCAGGCAAGACAAGGCCACCTAGAACCTCAATGAGGACCAGTCTGGACCACATCATTCTGTTTGGGATCAAGCAGACTTCTTGCCATCCCATCTGCCAGCTATGGGGCCTCTGCATGACCTGCAGCTCTGGAAGGGCTTCCTGAGGCACCTGATAGGGCCGATCCCTGGGGGTCCAGGCCAGCTGTGCAGGCAGCAGAGGGTTGAGGGGCAGGAGAGCACATAGCTAGGCCCCTAAGACTGACACTCTAAGCCCCACCCTTCCCACTGCCCCACCCTGCCTCAACCAGACTGTCTGTCCTAGATCATCACGTATACAGAGTGACAACCTACCAGCGTCTTAATGTGAGTCCTCCAGGAGATCACTTCTCCTCTCTGACCTCTGTCTGCACATCTGGAAATCTAGAAGAACAAGAGAATTCTTGCCTGCCTAGGGGATCTGTGATTCAAGTTCATGGCCTCTTAACTCAGCAGAATGGATACAGCATGTCACTCACCTGTTCTCTGCAGGGGAGGCTGCACAGGCCATTCTCAGGTCCGGCTCAGTAAATATTGGCTTCATGTCATATACTGAATGGATTTGGCTACCCAGCATCACTCATGGCCTTATGCTTAACGACCAACCAAGCCTCAGCCTCAGCTCCAGGGCATGGGCTGGCCGTGGGCATCCCTGGGAAATGTAGCAGCCCATGGGGGCTCTGCAGACCCACATGTGGTATTAACGCTGCTTATAAAAATGGCCTGCATGATAATTTTGCTTCAGCAAATAAATCCTTAATTATCTCCCCTTTTATTCTCACATACCCTGCACCACTCTCCGCCCCCTCCCAGCCATCTGGCCCTTAAGGACCATGATTTGGAGGATGAGCAAAGGGGGATGCAAACTGCAAAAGTGGCCGCCGCTTGCGCAAGTCCAGGCAGAGGTGAGGCTGCGTTCCCAGGGGCCCCACGGGCTTCCGGCTCGGCGGGTCTGCGATCTCGCTGGGGTGCTTGATGGATGGGAAGCGCCCGGTTTGTCGAGTCCTTGCTGAGCTCTGTGATAACTCATTATATTTCTTTCTTTACAAATTGCCCCATTAGCACTCCGGAATTGAACAAAATCATAAAGCCAGGAGCATCCCAGCCTGGGCTGAGGCTGGGTCATGAATTACCTGTGCTGCAGAGGCCTGCATTTGGGGGGAAAGCTGGGGACCGCTGGCTGGAGCAGGCCCTCCATTCTGCAAGGGAAGTGGGTTTGTTTTCTTTAAACTTAAGAGAATAAAAGGGTTCTAACCAAGTCCGGCGGGATTTAAATTGCAAGATCTGCCTCGCTGCTCATTGGCTTTCAAGCTAGGGGCTCTGATCCCTGTTTGAGGGGTTAAACTCTAACCCCATTAAGCCATTTATGGAAAGCTGACCACCAGGGAGGGAGGTGACCCCTCTTCCTGCAGCCTCCCTAAACCCCACAGACTCTGAAATTGGTTGTCACTCTCAGTCAGAGGATTCTAAACAAGTAGGCGCTAATCCCCTCTGTTAAGGAGATACTTATTTTGTCTGAAAAACTTCAAAGAGCCCATGACAGACACTCAAAATCAAAATTAGCATTCCAATGAGGATTTAAAAAATAATAATTCTTACAGTTCTACCGAGGAAAGGAGGGAAGGGGAAGTGGCTGGCCAGGAGGCTGGAGGAGGCGGCGGGGGCCAGCGCCTTTCATCTGCCCACTCAGAGGAGCTTTGGGGATCTGCCCCTGCTGGCTGCCATGCAGAGCCCCCTCCACAAAGGGGTGAAGACTGAGCTGTAGCCTGGGCCCCCCAGGGTAGGCAGGAAGTGGCAGCTGCCCCCAAATATCATGCAGATGAGAAGTTCAAGGCTTGGAGAGGAAGGTGCTGTCCCGGACCATGGGCTAAAGCCAGAGTTTGGACCCACGGTGGGCCCCCAGCCCGCCTGCCTGAGGACCATGGTGTGCGATCTGTTCACGGTGCTCGCAGGACAGACTCTTACAGCCATCCTGGGGTAGCTCAGTGGCCGACGGTGGAGCCCAAGGCCTTATCAACACACCTGCCCACGTCACAGCCACGTTTGGGAGCCACAGGACCCACATGTCCCCCTGGAGTCCCAGCAGCCTGTCTCCTGGAACACAGCGAGCCCCCTCTCACCCCAGCTCTGACCCTTCCCTTTGCTACACTAGTGCTCCCAGCCCAGCCTCGCTCTGGCCTGCCCGCCCCCACAGGTGGCCTCTTTAGCCCTCTCTCACCAGATTCACTCTGGCTTTTCCATCTCTCAAGGGACCCTCCTGTTCCAGATTCCAGTTCCCAGGTCAGGAGGAGCCCCCCAACTCCAGGCAGGGAGCTCCTCTCTCTCAGGCTCTGTACCCCATTCCTGTATGAAGTTGCTTAAGCGCCTGCAGGGTCTCATGCCCACCCTCCACCCCCGGCTCCTGGGCCAGATCCCTCATTTGCTCTGTTGACTCCTACTCAGGCTGCCCAGGGCGCTGGACCTATGCCTCCTGCTCCCCTTGGCCGGGCTGCCCCAAGCCTGTTGGGCATCAACCCTGCAGGGAGGACCTCACATCTCAAAGATGACTAGTGCAGGAGTCACAGAAGTCTCTTGGACCCTCAGTCTCTCCATGCACCCCTAACACACGCTGCTTTTCTACATCACCCCTGAGTTCTATCTATCACTACCCTGCCACCCCTACCCCTCTACTCTACTCCAAGGTTGATCCGGAAGCAGGTCCTGTCCATTCATTCACACTCTCCTTCACCAGGTAGACATGCTTGACACCTGGTCCAGTGCTGGGCCCCAGAGCTCAGGCACCCAATCTGCTCTTGGGGTACTTCCAGCCACGTGGAAACAGCTGGGAGTGGTGGTCCATCACAGGATAACAACTGCAAGCATTTGACAGAGGATTGGAGGACTTCATCTGGGGGCTCTCTGAGCTTTAGTAGGACATCACCAGGTATGCAAAAGCACGAAGGGCCTTCCAGAAAGAGCAGCATGCAAACGTAGGGAGGCCCAAGCAGCCTGGGAATGAGGGAGAACCCCAAGGCACCTTCCTGACCCCTAGCCTGGCCCCAGGCCCCTCACGAAAACCAGGTGGTCCTGGTTACCTGTTCTGGTGACCAAGTGGGAAGCGCCCGGAGGAGCCCTTCTCTGCTCACCAGTGACACCCTTGGCCACCAAGGAGGCGGACCCCCTGAAGGTGTTACCTCACCCAGGACAATGGCCCCTGATATTAACCGTTTCCGAGGAAGCTCTCTCTCTCCTGGCTGCCACCGTGTCCCTGGGAAAACGGGCTCTGTCCAAAACACTTTCACACCCACCATCTGATCCCCTAAAACCTTAGACGTTCTTGCTCAGAAACCAGTGTTGTCTTGTCCAACAGAAACACACGTGGGCCACATATGAAAGCTGAACACTTCTAGTAGTCCCATTAAAAAGATTAATATAAAAATTAATTTTAGTAATATATTTTATACAACTCAGTATTATTATTGGGTTTCTATAACTCCAGACATGATCATTTCAACAGGTAATCCATATAAAATTATTAATGAGATATTTCACATCTTTTTTATAATAAGTCCCAGAAACCTCGTCTCAGCTCCGACGAGGCCCCTGTGTCAAGCGCTGCCTGTGGCTCGAGGCTCCTGTAACTGGACGAGCAGAGACCAGCGCACCGGGGGTGCAGAGGAGGAAACTGGGGAGGGGGGAATAGACTTTGTTCTGGACTGAATGTTTGGGCCCCCCAGGCTTGTCTGTTGAAACCCCACCCCCAGTGCAATGGTTTAGGAGGTGAGGACTTTGGCAGGTTGATTAGATTTGGATGAGTTCATGGGAAAGGGGATACTTGAACTGGGCCTGGGAAGAGGGCGGAAAACCTGCAGCTGGGGCCCACCCAGCTTCCCGAGACTGTAAGGCCCCAGCTCTTCCTAAAGGGCGAACAGCCCAGGTGCGGCGAGCATGCTCAGGTAGCCCAGCTCTGCCCACAGCCCTGCCCACAGTCCTGCCGGACACACAAAGCCCAGCCTTAGCGGTGGCCGGTGCTGCATCCTCCTCCGCAGAGCCTGCAGGAGCCTGCACTTGGCCCTTCCCCTTTTCCTTCAGATATTCCTGACTCCTTTGGGATGAACCGAGTCTGCCCATGGGCCGAGCTTGGGCAAGAGAGGCAGCCTGAGACCTACCTGCTGAAAGCCAGGGATGCCACAGCCTGAGATACGAGCCGGCCTGCCTCCTGCGCCAAGGTGGAGAGGCAGCCTGTGGGGCTGGGGCCTGTGGGGCTTGTGAGGCCTGAAGGCCGCGGGGCCTGCGCTCTGCAGACAGGGCCTGGCTGCCTCTCGCCCCCACCTGACCACGAAGCCCTGACGCCGGTAATGAGCATCTCCCGCACCACCGCGGCTCAGAGGAGGCCTCCTGGCAGCCGGGCCTTGTTCTCATTGTCCTGCCGCAGCCCAAATGCACCGGGCCCAGGCCTCAATCACATCAATGGGCCGAGGATGTGCTGACGCGGCACTTTCATCTTTTCTCAAGGCCGGTGTTTGAACTTCGAGCAAGCGGCCTTCCCAAACGGGCTTGTCTTCTAAGAAGGCGGCCAATCTCCTTTCCCTGGCTTCCCAAGCAGGCTGATCCTGAGAGTTATTGAGGCACAAAAAAGGAGACGTTCAAAGGCAAATCTAAATTACCGTCCTCTTCAAACTGGGGAAAAGTCTTATTAAGTCGCCTGCGTGTGAATCCCGGCCTATTTCTGTCTGCAGACCTTTCTTCCTTTGTGCCACATAAATGGACACATCTTATTGATTTCCTTTCAACCCGGATCACCTCCATCGCTGTGAATATGGGCACACAAATCCCACTCCTTCCTTCCCAGTGGGGCCGGAGAAGAATGGGGGTAGCAGCTGGAGGGACCCAGCATAGCGGGGACTGCAGCACCCTGCTCAGCACCCCCTGCGCGCCTGCCCACAGGACCCAGTGGAGCTGTCTAAGAGCTGGCACTTTCCCCGGGGCCCTGGGGGGGGGGGGCACCCCAGGCCTACAGGGAGGCTTTGGGACTGTGGGGCTGACATGCAGGGCCTAGCCAGCCCTGCCTGAGGTGGGAAGACAACTCCACAGGCCCTTGAACTCGCCCGCATCTGCCATCAGCCTGATCTCTTGTGTTCCGTGTCTCCTACCACTTGTCCTCTAGGACTCCCACCCACAAGCCCTGGCCACTTCGCTTACTCCACTCTAGCCCTAGCCTCCTTACTGAACAGGTCACACACAGTCCCGTCTGTCTCAGTGTCTTAGCACTGTTGCTCCCACACCTGGGAAGCTCTTTCCACCAACATTTTCAAGGCTTGTCTCCACTCAGATATCAATTTCCCTGTGAAACTTTCTCAGGCCACCATATTTAAAATGGCAGTCGTCCCACCCTGGCCGGGTGGCTTTGTTAGTTGGACTGTCAGCCTGCACACCAAAATGTCATGAGTTCAATTCCCGATCAGGGCACATACCCAGGTCGTGGGTTTGATCCCTGGTCAGGGCACCTATGGGAGGCAACTGATTGGTGTTTCTTTCTCACATCAATGTTTCTCTCTCTCTCTTTCTCTTCCTCTCTCTCTAAAATCAATACAAACATATCCTTGGGTGAGAATTTAAAAAAATAACAATGAATAAAGTAAAATTGCACCCGTCCCCTGTACTGCCTAGCCGCCTCCCCTACTTCATTTTCCCTCAGAGCACTGATCACAGCTGACATGACCTGCTCGTGTGGTTGTCTCCCCTCTAAAACCTACACTCCATCTCCTCAGAGATGTCTGTCCCTTTCTTGTCTACGCTCTCGCCAGTACCCAGAACAGTACACAGTACAGCATATGTAGTATACAGAGGTGCTCAATAAGGGACCACTCAACGCAGGCCAAGCAGGGGGCCCAGCTGCACCAGCACCTGCCCCTTGCGATCCAGGCCCCGACCTCCAGGGGGCGCCACCCAGGATGCCCAGACCGGATCCTCACTTAGGCTTCATCTCTACTCAGAGTTACCTCAGGGTCCCAGAGAAGGACCCTTCTCCAAGCCTGCACACTGCCCCGGCCCCATTTGGCCTCAGGAGAGTGGCTTGTCGGCCCACAACCACGTCTCTGAGCTGTCAGTCCCCTCCTACTGGGGCGGGCCCCTGGCCGAGGACTTGTCACCCTGTCAGGTCCAACTAGCCAGGACGGTGCCACAGAAATGCCCCGGTACCCTCAACTCCCTCCGAGAATGACCCCCAGAGGATGGACCCTCGTGCGGGGAGGGTCACACCCTCTCTACACCCCCAGGCTGGGCAAACAGATATAATCACTACTGTGCACTATGGTCTGAATATGGAAATCCTAATTCCCGAGGTGATAGTATTGGGAGGAGGGGCCTTCAGGAGGTGATTATCAAAAAGACCCCACAGAGCTCCCCACCCCTTCCCCTGTGTGAGGACCGAGCGAAAAGTCGGCAGTGGGCAGCACCGAAGAGGACTTTCACCAGAACCTGCCCGTGTGGCCACCCTGATCTTGGACTCCCCGTCGCTAAAACTGTGAGGAATAAATTGCTGCATTCTGTAAGCCGCCCAGTCCATGTCTCTTTGTCACAGCGGCCCAGTGAACTGAGACACTGTGCAGACGGCCCCGGTGGGCTGACGGGAGCCCGGGGCTGGCCTTGGCTTTCCCAGTCACTCTCTGCATCCCCGAGGGACTCTTTCCATCTCCTATCCTCGGTTTCCCCATCTGTAGCATGGAAGGAGTGAGCCAGAGAATCTGAGGACCCCTCTGTAGGCCCGAGAGTCAGAGCCCCTCTGGCCTATTCTGGGGGAAACAGAACCACCAGCTGGGGGTGCGGGGAGTGCAGGCAGGGCCAGCCCACCAGCTAGACTGACCCCCTCATGTCCGGTCTCATTCTCGGCTGCACTGGACCGGGACGGTGGGTTAGAGCCTCGGCACCAGGCCTAGCAATGTCCTGCCCAAGTCAGGGGGCACGCCCCAAGTCCTCACTTAATTCCTCCTTGTTCTTGGGCCCAAGTGAGCCTCAATGCTAGGTGGCCAGACTGTGAGGATCTAAGGTCCACCGAACGGCACCTTAGCCCCAGGGGGACTTCATGGCAGGGGTAAGGGAGAGAGTGGAGTGGCCCAGAGTTGCAGACTCAGGACCCATGACCCAGTGATCCTTCCTTCTCCCAACTCTAATGTGCTGAGCAGAATCCTGGTCACCAGCTCAGCCCTGAGCCTGGTCCTTTCATTGACCCTGACCCTGGTACCAGGCCCAGCCCAGACCTGCTGCCCCGCTGGCTGTGCACCCCTTCAGGCTACCAGCCACCTCTGAGCTGAGCTGCAGCGAGTGTGGCTGCCTCCCTGTATCCATCCGTCTCCACCAGACTTCCTCTTGAGGCCGTGCGGGTGGCAGCTTTGCCCACAGTGACACAGGCTCCAGGACACCTGTTTCTCTCCCTTAGTCTATGGACTCCCCAGTGAGGCCAATCAGCAGTACCTGCCTCTCTAACCCGCCTATGCCGTGTCTCCTGAATATAGCCCCTCCCCCCTTCTCCCTGCCCTCACCTTAACCGGCATGTTCTCCTCTCCTGAGGATCTTTGCAATCGCTTTTTAACTGGCCTCCCTGAGCCTAAATCTAAACCTTGGGCTGTCTGGATGGGGAGGATGGATTACAGCACACAGGTGATCTTTCTTTAATAAAAATCTGGCCCTGCACTTCTCTCTTGGAAAACTTCCAGTGCCCCAGGGCCCAGACTAGGGCACAGAACTGAAGACACTCGCTCTCAGGGTTGTACAAGTGCAGGCTCTGCTTTAAAACACAGCATCTTCTGAGACCTGCTGACACCCCAGGGGACCTGCTGGACTCCCCCTTGTCCCAGCCCTGCATCACCCTTAAACCCAGATAAAATCCAGACCTCTTCCCTTGGCTCAAAGCCCCACCACACCATAGCCCCAGCCACTTCCATCCTGTGTCTCACCAAAGCCCGCCTGCACATGCCCCTGCACCTCTCACCTTACCCAAGTCACTCCCCTCGGTGCTCCCCCACTCCTGGGTTTCTGCACATTCTGGGACACCCTCAACCCCGCTGCGTCGGTCTCTCTCGTGTCTCCCCTGTCTCCCCAGGCTCCACTTGGCTGTCACCTTTTGTGGGTACGCCTCCTCTGATGAGGGCAGATAAGGGGTGTCCTCTGCTCCCGAGCTCCCAGGGCTGGCCCTCACACAGCACTGACCCCACTGCACTACTCTGGCCCATTTATGTGTCCTTGTCCCTCAGTGGGCTGAGTCATCCTTGAGGGCCAGAACTCTGTCTGGTTTTTCTCCTTTTCCACCCTCAGGGCTGGCCTAGGGTATGTTCTCTGTGGGTATTTTTTGAATGAATGCTGGACGAACGGAAGAAGAACTCACAAGTAGGCAGCCCCATAAAGGCATGCAGCCCCAGCACCAGCACACCGGTCCCTTGGAGGGATGCCATGCATCTGCCTGCTGGAGAGAAGCAGACAGACAGATGAAGGCGAGAGAGGCTCATGAATTCTTTGGGGGAAAGAAGCTCATTTCCAAACAGGGGGCATATCGGCCATGGGAAGACCAAAAAATTTCTCAAAATTAAACCAAAGGATGGGCTTGGGGAGCCACGGGGCTCCTGGGGATTTATTAATGCACGCCTCCGAGTGATTCTTCCTCCTGCAACCCAGGCACTGGGTTAGCTCCGACTTCCAAATTATATTTAATTGGACAATTATTCAAACTGAAAAACTTGCACAGGAAACGAAGGTGGTCCTTAATAAACACCTTGTCTCCTCAGCCCCAAACAGGCAAGTCGTTTACTGACCCAAGAGGCACAATTTGTCTTTGGTAAATTTATTTTGAAGTAATTGCCGACTCCAGGAGTAACCATTTTTCAAAGGGAAACTTGGCTCTAGCCAGCAGAATAATAAATTGTTCCCTGACCTGTGTGACGCCTAATCCCATTAGAAAGATGTGCGCAGAGAGGTGGAGGGCGGCGTGAGAGGGGACCGATGGCCCTGCATGCAACTCGGTCGCCGCACGGTGACTGGTGGGAGCCTCCCGGGCTGATCGGGGCATGACCACCAGGACCAGCCTAGACTTTCTCTACAGGAGCAGCTGCAAGGGTTGGGGCTCAGGATGTTACTCTGCCACGGTCTCCGTGGCTGGGGACAGAAGGCTGACACTTCCCCAGCCGCCCCTGGGCACCACCGGGAGCCGGGTGCAGCCCTGGAGCCCAAAACTCTCCTCTTGTCTCCTGATGCTGCCAGTCCGCCCACCCTGCCCTCTGCCAGGACAGTCCACATTCTGCTGTCTGGGTCCTGCTGGCTCTGACCTGGACCCACAGCCTTCTTGGTGCCCCTAGGGAGGCGAAGCAGAGCTGGGGACAGAGGGAGGGCACGCACTTCATGCAGAAGTCACGCCTGCACAGCCGCACCTTGTTGAACAGCTGAAGGCCTTGGGGAACCTGCTTTAATGAATAGAAATGCGTTTATAAATAGCATATCCATATGCAAATGAGCACCTCCAACAGCCTGGAAACAGGCTGGTCTCTGATCGCTTCCCATTAAGCAAATGCAATTTGTAAAAACGGGGCTCTTTTTTCGGGAGAGAAATGAAGGGATTGGTTTACAAAGGGATTCCAACTTGGTCTCCTTGAAGAACAAGGCCCCTTCCTTCTATGTAGAGTGAACCTCAATGCCCCCAGTGCAGACTTGACCTGATGCAGTCTCTACTAGGGATGAGCCTCAAAACTGGTCCCACTGCTACCCCACCTCAGGTTATGGTCCCCCCACCCAGCGACCCCATCTTCTCCACTGGCCCAGACTGATCGTAGAACCTCGGTCTGCCCACACCTTGACACTGGTGACAGCCTTCTAGTGACTTCTTATCACCCCAGGGGCAGAGCCCCAACCCTCAGCCTGGTTTCATCACCTGCCACATACCCTCTCCCTTCCTAGGCCCCATCTCACACCCTTACCCTCCCCCAAGGGCAGTCCAACTGGACCTCAGGCCGTGGCCTCAGCTTTGCATGCCCTGCCCCTCCCTTCTCCTCCATGGGAAATTGTATTCATCCCCTACACCCCAATCCATGGCTCCTCCCCTGCAGCCCATTCCAACCCTTTCTTCCTCTCCTGAGCTCCCAGGCAATACCTATAAAATGACAGCACACCCTTCCCTAGCACTGACTATGCACCTGCACAGTCCTGAGAGCTATCACTGTCCACTCCTCCTCACCCTGACAACTGCGTGTGGCACACACTATGGTGGCCCCAGTTCACAGGTTAGCACACTGAAGGCAGGTAGGTTAATAATGTGCCCAGGGTCACACAGCCAACAAGGCGTAAGACTCATGCTCATCCCAAACCATCTGGCACCAGAGTCTTAGTTGCTATTTTATTCTCATAGGTGTCAGTCACAGGCTTTGTTTCCTTCCAGGGGGTGGAAAGGGGTGCTGGGGCCTATGGGGGTGGAAGGCCTCTGATCCCTGCCTGCCCCCCCGCCCTAGCCAAGCTTCATTATTAGGAGCATTCTATAAGGCACAGGATGGGCCTTCCCACGGGCATCACCTTCAGCTTCCATCCTTCTCTCTCAGCACCTGGCTTTTTACAGCATTTCCTGTGTGTCTCAAGCTGCCTGGCAAAGACCTCCACATTGGACCTGGAAGCCCCCAAATCTGCTCAGGGTCCCCAGGAGAAGGACCAATCCAGAGACTGCATCCCATTTCTCCCTTCCAAACTGCACCCCATTTCTCCACCTCCACCCTCTACTGTGTTTGGCCCCAGAGAAGGGGGAGGTTGGTGCCCCGAGTCTCCAGGCATCTCCAGAGCTTCCCCGAGAAGCCTTGCCGAGTCCCAGTTAAAATCTGTTGTCCTGCTATAGCCCACATTCCAACTATTGACAATCCCAACCCTCTAATCTTCATATCATTTGGAAAGTTCTGGCTAATATTAGTCGCAAAACTACGTGTCTGTATTAGCACTGTTAAAGGCTGGCAATTCTGAAGCGAACAGAGGATAATGTGCCCAGAGCCTGGCACAGAGAAGACACCATTAAACTGACTCCCCCTCCCTTCTTTCCACAGGTAGGTATTGAGGACTTGCTGGGGGTCTGGGCTTCTGCTGGATGCTGGGGGAATACTAACAGACAGAATGCTGATCTTCACAGTCTTAACAGTCTAGTGAGAAAGGCGACCAACAAAACCCATCCATTGCATGGGGTCTGAGAGCACTGACAGAGGAGGGCCCAAGGAGCTGGGGACATAGTCCCCCAGCCTGAGGGGTCTTGAGCATGTGATGGGCGGGGAGGGGCAGGAAGGGCCTGAGGGCCAGGCCAAGCAGCTTGGCCTCCACGGGCGTGCTGACAGGTCCTACACATGGGAGTGTCATGGTGAGATGTGAGCTTCGGCAGGATCACCTGGGCAGAGGAGGAAAGGGGTGGCTGGGGGCAGGCGGACCGAGGAGGACAACTTAGACGGTCAGGGGAACGATGATAGTGAGCTCTCCCAGGAAAATGGCAGTGGGGCTGGAGATAAGTGATGCTTCAGCAGTACTTAGGGTCACAGTTAATTACAGCTCCCGGTTATGGAGTGGCAGCTGTGTCCTAGGTGTTGGATCTTTGCACTTTATATCCATCATCTCCAACCTTACAGCTATCATTCCAGGGAGAAAGTGCAGATGGCCCCTCAAACTGAGTACTATGAGAAGAGTTTCATCAATGAACTGTTTCCACAGGCGTTAGAGGGGTTCAGAAAAGTTATCAAGCATGGCATTCTACCCTACAGCTAGGAATGGTGGGGTCCAATTACCATCCGAGTCTGGGAAGGAGATGGGGAGGAAGCAGCCACTGGCACCTGGACAGAAGAGAGCTGTGGGGTGCCACACACGAGGTGTCATGCTTCAGTTGAGGGACACAGTGAGCCCATGTGGCCCTGCAGGGAGGGGATCTGGGAGAAGCCTCCTGGGCACAGGGCAGGGTGGGGAAGGGTGGGTCTGGAGGGTCTGGATCATGGTCAAGGCCAGAAGGCTTGGTGACTGGTTGTGGAAGAAGAGGGGCCAAAAGTGACCCAAGTCAGTGGCATGAGTGCTGGTGGCAGATGGTGGTGCCGGTGCTCGGACACAGAGGCAAAGAGAAAGGAAGGCAGGACGTCTGCAGAGAAAGGCACCCGCCTCCACCCCGAGGCTCCCACAAAGCTCTCAGTGGCTCCATGGCCCTGCGGACATGCCTCATTTTGTCCCTGGTCTCTATTTCTAAAACAAAGGACTTACCAGCTCCATGAAATGGCCCCCACATGTCCCCCACCCCAGCTGTTATCTTTCATATTCTGCCACAGCTCTGAGCTGGGCACCTGGCACTTGGATCCCCTCCCTCCGCGGGGGCAGCATTTTAGGGAACAAGAGCTATCTGGGGACAATAAGGGAGAATAAGGCCCAAGCTCTGGGGCCAGACAGAACTGAGTGGGGCAGGTACAAAATTGCAAAATTTTATACATTCATATGTGCAAAAATCACAGACCTTCATTTTTCTATAATTCATCTTTTCTTGAGCTAGCATTCCCATAGGTGACATGGAAAGTTGGGGAGGATCCTCGAACTTGCCAATTAAAGTTAGCACATCCCTTTCCAGTTTAAAACAGTCTCTTTCAGGTTAACTCAACATCTTTTGCATAAATACTCAGTCCTTCAAAATTCAAGCTATCAGGACTATTTCCCTCCTCTTTTAATGTATCTCTACTCTACTCCCTTCTTCTGGAGATGGCAGCCAGCTCCAGGGCCAGGTCGCACCTCTCATGGCAGCAAGGGGAAAGGCAGTAGGCCCACGGGCTACCTTTTGGGCTCTCCCTGGTGTCAGTGTGACTGGACTGTCTCCTGTGTGAACCAGGAACTGAGCCAATGAGCCCTGTGCTGGCCTCTGTTTATGACATTTGTATCAGCCGGTATAAGCTAGGGCATGCTGCAACAACAAACAGTCCCCAAATCTAACTCAGGTTACATGTCCATCACACATCAGCCATGGGCTGTGTTTTGTGTCGTGTCTTCCCTCTTGCACCCAAGCTGACAGAGAGGCTACACTGGGGAACATCGCTGCAGCAGAAGGAAGAAAGTGTTATGGAAGGTTTTGCTTTAGCAGTTAAATGCTTTGTCCTGGAAGTGACGTATGTCAGTCACTTCTACTCATATCATTTTGGCTGGAAGTAATCACGTGGCCCCACAGTTGAGCTGGAAGCTCAGTCCTGCATCACACCAAGCGGGAAGAGAGGCTGGAGCATCTGACAAACAGCACTACTGGCCACCAGAACAAGACCCTGGCTCTGTAACTCTAGGGCCTGACAGACGGCAAGCCTGTTTGAATCCGCCCTCACCCTCTGCAGTACCCCCTTTGCAGGCCTGGAACACAGGTGCATTTTCTCCCCGCTGTGACAGGGTCTGAGGGGCTCTGTGAGGCTGCCCTTCGGCTCAGCCACCTAGACACCTTCCTCGGCCATCTCCAAACCGCTGCCTGCGTGGTCCCATGGTGCCCTGGCCGCTGTGGAGCTCGGAGCCTCACTGAGGAGGAGGCCTTGTTTCTAGTCTAGGCCCTGTCCCTGGGAGGCCCCCAAACCATTTGGGCGACTGACTGCCCTCCCCAGCCCCCACCCAAACACTGTGCTTTCATGGCAGGAGGCAACCAGGGCTGTGAGTGCGGGCCCCTCGCCTCTCTCCCACTCACCGTTTTGTGGCTTCAACCACGCCACTTCCTCTGCCTGTCAGGGGAACCTCCTCATTGTAACATCCTGCCTGATGCCGTGGCTTCGAGTAAAACTCAAAGATCAAGTCCACCAGGTTTGACTCAGTTGTCAATGAAGCTTGAGGAACTTAGAAAGCCTCTTCTCTCGAAACCTCATTGGCTTTATGACGTGTCCATTTCTCTGTGGACACAGAGTCGGGGGCGGGGAGGTTCTGCACCAGAGTCTGACTCTCACTTTGCGTTCCTGCCCTGACGACCCCCAGCCTCCCAAGACAGCAGGCGACTCTCCCTGAATGAAGGGCAGTGGTGTTGGGAGGGGCACTGAAGAAACTGAAGAAAAGAAAACCACGTGGCTTCCTGTTTTAAAAGTCTCATCCTTTGTAATACACATCACGACGACTGGTAACACTGCTTATGGCATATATGAATGTTAAGAAGGTAAATCCTAAGAGTTCTCATCACAAGGAAAAAATGATGTGTGTGTTTGTATCTACATGAGATGATAAATGTTAACTAAGTTTATCGTGGTAATCATTTCATGATATATGGGAATCAAATCATTATGCTGTACACCTTAAACATACACAGTGCTGCTTATCGACCAAATCTCAGTAAACCTGGAAAAAAGAAAAGATCATCCCTTTAACTTTGGTTTGAGTTCTACCAGGTGCGTGTAGCTCTGAACAAGCGCCCTAACCCAGCACCCTACAACCTCCCTGTCAAAGCCCCACCCAGGCCAGCACCCACCACCAGCCTGGGGGCACCCTCTCCGCACAGTTCCCTTGCTGACTGACTCCCTCTGTCCTCTGGCTAACCCTGCTGGTCATGGTCACTTCTGGCCATGTGACCTTGGGCACGTCGGATGGCTTTGCCAAGTCTCATTTTCCTCCCCTGTAAACTCGTGAGAGTGGTCGTCTGTCTCCTAGGATTCGTGTATGAAATTATAGAAAGCCCTTGAAACGGTGCCCAGCATAGGGTAAGTGCTATGTCAGTGTTAGCTACAATCCTTAGTGTTATTTTCCCATTTTCCTCCCCTCGGAGAACCTTTGTGCCTTAGAGGTTTCCATCCCAGGATCGGGGTCTGTCCAGTGTGGATTCAGCTAGTTCCTGCCAGGCCTCATGCACGGGGCCCCCACCCAGGATCACTGGAGGAGCTCTGGGGGTGCTCTGCCCAGGCTGCCCCCCAGGCCCTTTGTCATTTCCACCAGCTCCTCCCTGGTCTCGGTTTGCATGAGCCTCTGACCACCTCACACACAGCTCTCCAATGAGGGTGACCGCCTGGGACGGCTGAGCCAGGGGTCCGGGGTCGACCTCCGTGGGGTGGGCTGTGTGAGTCAGGGTTCTGCAGAGAAACAGAGCCAGTAGGATGGATGGATAGGCAGATAGACAGACAGACACAGAAGAGATTTATTCCAGGAATCGGCTCACACAGTTGCTGTGAGGCCGAGAGGCCGCACAGTCTGCCATCTGCGAGCTGGAGACCCAGGAAAGCCAGTGGTGTGATTCCGTCCAGGTCCAGAGGCCGGAGAAGAACCACGGGAGCTGACGCTGTAAGTCCCAGTCTGAGCCAAAGGCCGGGAGTGGCGGGCCCACGGGAAGTCCTGCTCTGGGTTTTCGCTCCAGCCAGGCCCTCGGTGGGCGGGGTGGTGCAGCTGGCCTCCCTCAGACTGCCAGTTCCAACGCTGATCTCTGCTGAAGCACCTGCACAGACACACTCAGAGACCAGGCTTTACCAGCTCTCGGGGCCTCCTGCGGCCCGGTCAAGTCGACACATATGATTCACCATCACACAGGCCTTGGCTGAAGACCAACAACACCCAGGCATGAAAGCCTGGCTCCCTGGTCCCGGGTCGGGTTGCCTGGGACGCAGCATCCCACTCCACAGTTCCCCAGGCCGGAGCAGGCAGACACTGTGTTCTGAGGGTCTGAAATGATCCGAAACCCTGTCTTCTACCCTGGCTCCCGACACACCAGCTCGGCCTGCCCTTCCCAGCCCTTGGCCCACTCCCACTCCTCGCAGGCCCGTGCCAGGAGCACCTCCTTAGTGAACCACAGGCCCACCTCGTCGTCTCAGGCGCTGCTGCTGAGCGCCTGCCCCTGCCCCCAGAGACAACACAGGCCCCACAGAGCTGCTTCCTGAGCACCTGTTGTGAGCGCTGAGGTTCACCTGCATCGCCTCACTGATCAGAGCTGACCTGCTGCACAGGACACATTATTATTATTCCCATTTCACAGAGGGGGAAACTAAGTGTACCTTCATCCAAGACAAGATACCTCCCCCCTAAACCAAACTCCAATTTTGCTCCCTGATCCTAAACTCAGATGGAAGCCTTACTTGACCCCTAACTTGAATCCAGCCTTACCCCAAGCTACCCAGAATGACCCCAGACAGAACTGTAAATCGCACCCTGCCCCTACCTTTAACATCCTCTGTGACCCTGTGACGTCCTCGGTCCCAGCTCAGCTTCATGCTCGCCTTGGCCTCCGTGTGTCCAGAGCTGTGGCTTCATCCATTCAGAAGGACCACGCTGGGTACCTGGTGGCTGCCAGTCTCTGCCTGTCCCCGGCCAAGAGGACCCCTTAAAGCGGGCAGGGCTCTGAATGGTTCTGGCCACCCCTGTGCGGGTGATGGATGAGCTCTGGTGTTATCAGCACCGTGGGAGGGATTCACCAATTTTCCCACCTGTCACTTCACCATAATTTCTAAAGCATGGTAAGCCAATGCCATCTCTCAACACCATTTAGCTCTGTCCCTGCCCCGGAGGGCTTCCTTGGTGCCAGCACTCAGAGGGATGGCCTGGGCCTGTGATTCTTTTTCAGATGCTTCAGCAGTCACGCCGTCCGCTGGCCTCCCAGACAGACACCACACTGGGTCCGCTCAGCCCCGCCTCAGCATGCCCGGCTTGTCTGAGGCCTTGATGTCGCCAGGAGCACCTCCATCACCTTGGAGCTGACGGAGGCAGGTAAGGCAAATGCCAGCAGGGCTCCCTCTCAAGAGGCACCCTCAGCCCCTTTGAAGATGACAGAAATCCTAAAGATGTCACAGGTGCCCAGGGACCTGCCCGCACAGGCGGGAGGAAGGCAAGCGGGGCCGCCGTGGCCGCTCTCCCATCACCGTCTGCAGCTCTCCCAGTGCCCTGGCTGAGCTGCCGCACCTGCCATCACAGGGCCCCGCACGCAGTGGGCAGAGCTGGTGGGCAGTGGCTGTGTGGCCCACCACAGGGGCGAGCACCAGGGGAAAGTGGTTCAGGAAGGATCTGAGAGTAACGGGGGGGGACGGGTGCTATGGCCAGAGCCTCACAGGATCACCCCCAGAAAACTGAAGTGATTGAGGCACAGCCTCCCCAGAAGGCTGGTGCTAACCTTGGACAGAGAACCAGGGTCTCAGCCCAGGCCAGGGCTCGGAGGCAGAACCCTACCGAGGGGAGAAGGAGAAGCGTTTCCAGACCGTGGACCTTGGCCTGCGGGGTTGTCTGTCAGTGCGTCCCCAACAGGGAGCGTGAGTGTTAGAGCCCCCGGAACACCCCCTCCCCACCGTCCACAGCCTCAGGACAGGCCTTCCCAGGACCCTGTGCCCAGGAAGACCAGGCAGCCCGGCCTGGCCTAAGGAGAAGAAAGTGGCATGTTGATGGGAAGATCTCATCTCGATATAATAAACAACTGTCTAACCATCACGGCCTCCCATTTAAAGGAAAATTTAAGAAGACACCACATCAACTCTCTGATTGTTTGCAGGCTTCAAAGCCTGCCTATAAAACCTCCTCGGTAATTAAGTAGAATGACTCCATTTTGCCACATAAGTATGGTTATTGCTCCTCGGTGGCTGCAATTAATATAAAAGCAGCTTAAGGAAGCCATCGTCTAGGCATAATGAGTTTTTAAATATTAATTAATATGTTAATAACCATTCTCGGCTGAGGACGAGGTTGCAGTGCTGCCGTATCGAGACGATGTCTGCCAGGGCCCCAGGAGTGCCCGCATCCTGCCCTGCACCCCTGCCGTCCCCAGCCTCCTCAGGAGCCACGGCAGACGGGAAGTCAGAGCCCGCCTTGTGACTCTGAACAGCTCTGCAAGGCCCAGCACCCCCGCACAGGGTTCTAAGTGGCTGGACCTGGCCGAGGAACCTGGACCACTGGCTCAAGTGCCCCAGCGGGGCCTACCACGTGCCCCGGTGTGGCATCAGCACCTCCAGGGGGCCTCGGGGCGGGGAGAGAGAAGCCCCGGGAGAGGTGCGGAGTCCTGCGCTCCTCCCAGGACGCGGAGCTGGAAGGGATGAGCAGAGGAGAGGTGGCCCCAGGACTCAGGGCTCATGTCCGACCTCAGTCAGCAAGATGCCATGACCCTGAGTGACCAGGCCCAGTGGACGTCTTAGGTTCTGACCAAGCAGGCTAGCGAAGCCCCCGTTTGGCAGGAGCCGGGAGGACGACGGTCGGAGGGAGGTCTGGCGGAGGAACCGTGAGGGGCAGAGGGAGTGCCCCTTTTCCTACGGTCGCCCCGTTTGTGTTCTCTCTGGTCGTGCTGGTCTGCCCAGCGGGGGCATTCCTGCCTACTGGGGTGCAGGGGGCACAATCAGTTGTCCATTGGCAGTTGTCCATCAGTCGTCCAGTTGTTCTTAGCTAGCTAAGGCCCCTCCCTCAGCCCCTGGGTGGGTGCTGCAGTGCCCGGAAGCCTCTGCATAGGTTGGAACAGGATGTTAACTGATTAGCCCAAGGCTGGCCTAGACACTTAAGCCAAAGTGTCACCCGCCCTGCGGTTTCCCCACCTGCAATTGTAACTGGCCCCACTGTCCAGCCAGTCCAACCACAGGGCGCACGAGGAACCCCAGACAGTGTGGGCCATGGAGGCCTGAGCAGCGATAGAGAAATCCCCCTACAAATGAACCTCACGCCCTTCTCCCACCGTCAAGTTCTTACAGAGAAATTAACGCCCCAAATGAAGTCCCTTTCGGTATGTTAATCCATGCCCCAAATTCCCCCTTCCCATTGTTTTTGGCTGTGTCAGAGGCTGGGGTCCCTTCTTGGAGGCCTGGGGCATTCAGGGCACCTCGTCCTCCTTGCCTCCTGGACCAGAACCCTCTGGCGGGGATTTCGAGGTTGTAGAGAGCTCTCATTTGTGCCATTTTCCCTAACACTCCAAATACAACGTCAGCCACAGTCCCAAATCCAGGCCATTTGGAGCCAAGCGTGGCTATGTTTGTCATAAATTACATCCCCCAAGAGACACGGAGGTCTGACGTTTCTGTCAGCAGCCACGGACCAAGGTCTCTCAGAGCCTGGGCTGGGGAGCCAGAAGGTAAGCACCAGGTTTCCATCGCACCTCTGACACAGTGTGACCTGGAGCAAATTGATGTGCCTCTGTGGGCCTCAGTCTCCCTCTTCTGCAGAACAGGAAGGGCAGTCCTGACCTGCTTGCTTCCCACAGCAGTGGGGATACACCGAGGAGGAGCACTTTGTAAACTGTAGAGTGAGATGCCGAGATGCAGGGGGGGGGGGGGGGACTGTGGCCCCACCTCCTTCTCTGCCCCTCCTCCATGTGGATCAGCTCCGAGGACAGGGTGGCCTCAGTGGGGAAACACCCCTGCCAGGCCTGGCTTGGGCCACCTCTCAGAACCCTTGCATCCCTGCCGCCACCTCCACTGTCACCTTGGGCCTTATCTCCCATCCTAATCCCGTTGTCATGCCGGCATCCCCAGACAGAACATCCTAAGGCTCAGGCATAAGGGAAACCACGTGTCCCCACCTGAACTCACGCACTGAAGCACAGCCCTCGGATGTGCAGCCTCCCCAGGGTAGCACCGATTGGAGGAGCTTTCTCTCCCAGCATCTTCCCGGGGCCAGGGAGAATGTCCAGAATGCTGTGAACACAGGGCTGCCACCTTCTGTCCAGATGGTTTCAAACTTGCTGGGACAAAGGGCTGAGCCCTTCCCAAGGAGGAGTGAGGAGAAGCAGCTGGGCCTGGGAAGCAAGGAGAGTGCTGCTGAGCAAGGTCCTGTGACAATTAGCTCCTGATTGTCGGGGAGGTAGCCAGGTGGGTTGCTGGCTGGGTGCCGGCCCCTCTGTGGCTACAGCCTCACTTCCCTAATTGGAATCCGAGCCTGGCAGGGCTGGGCACAGACTTCACGCCGAGAGAGGAGAGAGCCAGGCGCAGCCTGAATGCTGCCGTTTCTGATCTCTTCTAGCAGGAAAAAGAGCAAAGCCGCTGTGAGCTGCCCAGCCTCCGGAGGAGGGTACTGGCAGGTTTCAGCGGTCGCTGCCACCTGCTAATTGCAGCCTCTGATGCTTGAGTCGGGCCTACAGAGGCAGCTCTGAGGGTGAGGCTCTTCACGCTTTCCCTCACAGCCCCTTCCCACGCTGCCACTGCCGGACACTCAGCACTCCGAGGCTCTGAAGGGCGCTGGGGAGGAGGCTCTGGAATGTTTTGGATTCCAAGTCTTCCCCTGAGCTGGGAAAGCCCCTGGCATTCAGTGTGGGGTGATTGGCAATGACAGAGGTTAATATTCCAATGACCACTGACACAGAAATGGGAGCAGCGAGACTGAGGAACCCAATTTGTACTTTTTATTGAATTTTAGTTCATTTAAATAGCCACACGGGGTTAGTGGCTACAGTGCTGGACAGCACAGACGTGGAGAAGATGTCGCCCACATTATCCCCAGGTCCCAGGGGGTGGGCGCCTGGCCCCGTCCTCTCCACCCCGACAGCAGGGCCTCCCTTCCTCTCCTTGTCCAGCCTGGGTCTCTGCCCCAGGAGCCCCTGCTGGCCTGGCCTCCCAGGAGCGGCCAAGGAGCGAGGTGAGGAGCACAGCCTTTGGGGCGGGACAGACCGGAGTTCAAGTCCATCCCTGCTCTGCTGCTTCCTGGCCAGCCACCAAGCTTTTCTGAACCGGCATCTCCCCATCTGTAAAATGGGGAATGATAAACTATAATACTATCCACCTGGGGCTACTGCGAGGATTGAAGGAGACAACACGTGTGGAGCACCAAGGCCAGCACCTGGCAGTGAGATGGTGCTCAGCACGCGGCGGCATGTTTTACCATCCTCACCGCCCGCACGACTAGTTAGCACGCAGTAAGCAGCAGCTAGGTATAATAGGAAGTACTGACGACTCTTCTGGGTGAGACTGCGGACCTTAGAAATGCTGTTTGAGTCAAGAGCTTCTTGGGTAACAGGAAAGGCTGACAGAGAAGACCCCCAACACTCCTGCTGCTCTACTCGCTCTCAGGAGAGGGGCTGCAGCTCGAGAACTGAGGCAGTGCCTCCTTTCAGAGTCTGGACTCAGACCTGACAAGGACTGCACCCTAGGTGGGGGCGGGGGGCTGCACCTGCTGGGTGGACTCTGCCAGTGACAGGAAGAGGCGGGTGCGCAGCTCAGCCCGGTGGGAACAGAAGCAGCACAGTCCACCCGGAAGCTCTCATGTCCACTCTTGACCATGGGCCCGGCACTCCTCCTGCCCACAGCTGTCCTGGGAGACCTGGATGGCACTGGACGTTGAGGGGGAGGTGGAAAGGGAGGGTGGAGGAGTGCGCTGTTGTCCCCTTCTCCCCTCCCCCAGCTGCTCTGGTGTGAGGGACCGATGTGGGACCCTGCACTGGGGCAGACAGACCAACATGGGGCGACGCATCCTCTCCTGCTGGCAGCGGCCAGGCTCTCCTGAGAGAGGTGGAGGCGACCTCCGTCAGCACAGTGTGCAGGAGCCTGGGGTGGGGTGGCGGCCTTGTGGCTGGAGGGGCAGCTCAGGAGCGGAAAGCACCCAGAAGCCAATATCCCCTAGACGGGTCTGAGGCCTGAGGTGACGTGCCTGGGAGACTCTGGAGGAAGTCCTGTTAGCAAGCGATCTGAACTTGCTCCCTCTGTGGGGTGAGTCCTGTCAGTCCCAGCCTGGGTGCCTGGGGAGCCCAAAGCGCCCATCTCTGCTGACCTCAGGAAGGAGGGGCATCAGCTGGCAGATGGATGCCGGGACTGTGACCCACCGTTCTGGGCAGTGGTGGCTGTCGATGGCAAGCCACAGCCCTTGGTGGAGCCAAGAGCACCCAGCACCACCACAGAGGAGAACTCTGGAGAAACGGGGGCCTGACCCCAAAGTGACTCCCAGGTAGAGGAAGCTGTCCCTAAGTGGGTGGGGCTGGAGGGTGGGGTGCGGCCACACAGCTGAGTTGCACTGAACAATAAAAAGGGGCCAGCAACTGGGGAGGCCTGGAGCTGGGGTGTCCGGGCCGCTGCTCACTCCTCCCTCCGCTCCCACCCGCCACCCGCCCTCCTTCCGAGCAGGGCTGCCATCAGACTCATTGGCTCCTGAGTTCTGAAATGAACTCTGCTCCAAGTAATTACAGCTCTTCAAGTTTCCCGTCCTCTGTTTAAAGAATTCGTCCTCTCGCCCTCAATGCCCCATCAGCTCCCTAATTAGCAGCGCGGGCGCGATTACACATTCTCCGCAGCTCGCTGGGTCCGGCCCCTAATGAGTGTTTGTGGACAGCTGGGAGCCAGGCCGCCGCGGCGCCCTGCGAGCCAGGAGTCAGGGCCCAGGAGTGCGAGCTGTCAGCTCCGTGATGGGGCTGGAGCTGGTCGCAGCCCTGCGGGCCTCCAGGAGGAAAGGCCTTGAAATATAAATGAAGATGAATATTCATATTTGGTTCAATAAGTGCCAACTATTAATATACATGTCTGTCGGGAAGAGGAGGCAGTGCGGAGCCAAATCTGCCAGGCATAATTGGGCTCCTAATTCACAATTAGCCTTGAGCTCCAGGCCTCTGCACAGCCAGAACCTGGGTGTGGAACCACGGGAAGGGGAGGGACTGGTCCCCAGGGAGGGCCCTGCTCACCCCAGGGTGCTTCTGCCCTGAGACCTCTCCCCACTAGAAGAAGGCTGGGGACAGAAGAGGGGCCTGCGATCTCCTCCAGGTGTCACTCAGGAATGACAGGAACTGTGTCCTTCCGGGGGACACCAAAGTCACATCTGAACCACATGCACTGGTCCTGTGTAGGCTCATGCCCAGTCTGTAACCAGAGCTCCCCACCAGGGAATGCCTGGAGGTGTATCAGGACAGAAGCCAGAAAATCATCAGGACTTGGGCAGCATGGCTGCTGTCCACTCCAAAGTCTGGCTTCCCAGGGCCAGCCTGTGCCGCCATGGAGACTCCTGTCCCCACCCCACCCAGGGCCTGGTATCACTCAGCCTCTCTTCCGTACCCCCTCGCTTCCCCAGTCTCTGCCCTGATGTCCTCTGCTATGATGCAGCTGCCACCAGGCCTTCGTCCCCTCAAAATCATGGACTGCCTGCACATGGTGACTGAGCATTGTCCTGTCCTGCTATGCACCCCATCTCAGAGACAGTGGCAAAGAAATCTTCATGACCAGCAGAGGGCATGGCTGAGACTCAAGAATGAGCCCACACCCACCAGGGCAGCTGCAGAGACCCCCCTGAGCTGGTAGTCCAGGCCTGCTTGCAGTGCATTGGTGGGTGGGGGTACCAGAATGCCCCTGGCTCAGCCCCAGCTCTACCCCAGGCAGTGGCAGGGGCCAAGTCCCACCCTGGGCTAAGGGCCTTCCTCTGCCCTCCAGCCAAGGCCCAACCCATCAGGACTCAAAGAGCCCCAGCGAGGATGCGAAATGGGCACACAGCAGGCCCACCTGAGAGTGTCTTGGAGATGCTGCCAAAGAATGCCTCAGGGGTGAAAGGAGAACCTGAAGCTTGCCCCGGTGTACTTCTGTGTGAGCAATGGCCCCCGGTGGGCTGGAGCAGTGACAGGGCGGCAGGGGCTGTGACAAGGCCCTGGGCCAGGCCCCCCCAGAAGGCCCACAGTGGTCTGGTCCTAGAGCGCTGCATCCTGTCAACAACATGTGAGGCAGGTGCTACTCTCTCCATTTTACAGCTGGGAAGGCTGAGGCAGAGGGGCTAAGTAGAGGGAGTAGAGAGGAAGGCTGAGCATAAACGAGGCTCCTCACCAGTCTGATGTCCTGAGGTCTGCAAAAGGGGCCTGCTGGAAAGAGGGTGGCCACCCACCAAAAGTGAGAGGGATTTTCAATGGGATTTTCCACTGCTTCTCTTCCCTTCCCTTCTTTTAAAGAACGATTTTGTCCCAAAGCTGTGAGGTGAGGCCAAATATGGTCACTGTCTGCTCCAGGGGCCAAGGAAAGCCACAGTGGCCCCAAGAAGGGTGTGGTGCTGGAGCCGGAGCATGCCCACGTGGAGGGCAGTCGACTGCAGTGGTCAGAGCACAGGGAGGGTGCGGGGCAGCTGGTGGGAGAGCGGAGCAGCAGGAGGAGCCTGATTATACACAAGGGGGTGGATCAAGTGCACACATGTATCGAGGCCAATGATATCCATGTTTCAAGCTGTGGGGAAGGAACTTACAAACAAGAAAAAGGAGAAAACTAGAACGAACTCTGAGTCAGAGTTTGGAGTATCAAGCAAACATGCAGCTTTCTATAGAGATATAGGTGACATAGATAGAGTTAGATAATTGATAGATACGAGAGAGAGAGTGAGAGAGGTGATAATAGATTGATAGGTAAATGACAGATGGCAAAAATACATGACAAGGTCTGTCTGGAAAAAGTCCAGCCATTGTTAATATAATGAGAGTGGTTTGTGCAACATCAGTGTAACCTGGCAGCCAGGGAGAGTGGACTGGAATGTGCATGTGAGTGAACAATGGCGACTTCACTGCACTAGTCAGTGGAGGCGGTAGGCGTTGTTGAGTGGGCATGTGTACTGTGTGTCTGTCGAATTCAAAATGACTGAGCGAGTAGACCAACAAATCTGCATCCAATTTTGCATTAAGCTTGAACATTCCTCCATGGAAACTAGTCGGATGATTCAGAAGGTTTTTGGGGATGATGCTATAAATGCAGCACAAAGAAAAGTGTGGCACTGATGCTTCAAAGATGGTTGAGAACCTGTTGAAAGTGATTCATGTTCTGGAAGGCCTGCAACAAACAGGACACCTGAGAATACTGAACATATATGGGCTGCAATCAACAAAGATTGGTGACTGACAGTGGGAGAACTAGAAGCTGATCTGGGGGTTCCCAAAACTACTGTGTCCGAGATTTGGATGCAGGACCTTGGCGTGAGACATGTCGTGGCAAAATTCGTTCCACAGCTCCTGCTACCAGAGCAGAAGGAACATCGTGCTGTAGTTGCTAATGACATTGGGAGAACTGTGTGAGGTTCCGAGGTGCCTACTTTGAAGGGGACTGAGGTGTCATTGTCCTGTGTACCATGTTCCTTGTGCCTTGTATCTTCTTCAATAAATGTCTGTATTTTTCACAGTGCAGGGCTGGATACTTTCTAGACAGACCTCATAGATGTAAATGTGTCTATTGATCGATCTATTCCTATATTCCTTAGCTCAGTTCACTGAGTGAGTCTGAGAGCAGCAGCTCACCTATAGCAAAGAGTACAGAGCTTGAATTCTTGATACAATCATCCACTACAATGAACCAGGGCTCCTTGGAGAAATGGCTGATTCCAGGGCTGGAGCAGGGCAAGCACAAGATAAACCTAAGACATCTTATTGTGCCAAAAAGTAAGGGTGTGCTCAAATAATGACGGGGAGCAAGTATCAACAGGAAACGGAAGTCAACTGGAAGGGGCTCCCACTGGTCAAATCTGGGGCAATTTGAGCATCAAAATAAATAGCAACAGTAGCAGTTTATAGCAGTTCCCTGACTAAAACAGGACACCATGAATCCACACTGACATAAATGAATGGATTGAAAATTTAATGATGAAAGGGGTATTTACATAATCTCCAAATACCTTCCCACACAATTATTAATTACAAACAAAAAACGAGTAATTTTACAGTGGGGGAAGCCGGCAGATGCCATCCTGATCGAGTAGTCGAAGTGAACGTCGGCCACAGAACCAACCGGAACCGTGCCCCGCCTGCCTGGATGCACAAGAAGAACCCGCCATCGCCTCTGTCACGTCTCTGCCAGAACCGCAGAGCCCGAACCAAACCTTGAGAAGCATCAGACAAACCCAAACTGAGGGATGTTCCACCAGATACCCAGTCTGTAGCCTCGAGAGGGACCAGGTGAGGAGAGGCCGAGGAACCTCTGCGTACTGAAGGGGACGACAGAAATGGCGACTCACTGAGGCACAGATGCAAACACCTGGGCCCTCTCTGCTGTGAGGAGCACTGCTGGACGGCCGGTGGGACCCGGTGGGATCCGAAGACTCCATGGTAGTTCTACGTCAATGCCAGTTTGTGGGTTTGCTGGCCGTGTGGTGGCTGCACAGGAGATGCCCCTCTTTGTAGGCGATGCCCACCAACACGTGGGGGACGGGGCATCACGCAGGCCACTTATTTTCAACCGGTTCAGGGGAGAAGACAGTTGTGTGTCCTGTACTGGCCCCTCACCCAGTCACCGCCACCAGCGGGCACAGAGAGAAGCCAGACATTGATGAAAGACTTGGGAGCCGGGTTTCCCTGGAGAGATCTCCTAATGCTGGTCATCGCCTCCCCCTTCCCCAGCGGTGGGAAAGGGCGGCCAGGCCATCGGAGGGGTTCTCAGGAGAACATGGCCTGGGTCCTCTGAGTTTGGGGGCAGGTGCCTGCCATTTTCCTGGAAAGTTGGACAGCCAGAGCCAGCTGGAGCTGCTGGGCTGCAGAGAGAAGAGGATGCCCCACCCTGGAAGGGTCTGCGGCGGCAGAGTTTGGGTGGGCAGAGGTGAGGATATCCCTGGGAGCAAGGCAAAGGAAGGTGGCAGGGCACCAGCTTTCTTGGAGGAGCCCTACCCAAGGAGCCGGCCTGGCAGGGCACGGAGAGCTCGGGGGTGACCCCAACAGGAGGGGCACGCAGAGGCCCAGAGTGGTTGTCATGACACTGAGCTGGCCCCTGAATGCCTCAGGCCCAGGTGCAGCAACGTGGGAGTGGACGGGGCGCTGTTCCAGGACCCAACGCAGCCCCTGCCTCTCGTCTGGCCTGTGCCCAACAGCTGCTCGGATGGAGGTGTTTGTCACAGCCGACTGTCAGTACAGCATTACAGTATGACAAGCCTCCCCAGCACTCTGTGACTTCCATTTCGTTCCTCACTCCCAGGTCTGCAGCTGCGGGTGACCACTTAGGGTGCAGGCTGGCTGGGCTGGCTGCAGGTTTCAGTTGGGTTTCAGCCTACTCCTCAGACCCAGCAGAAGGGGCTATAGCTCCCTGGCCATGGGCTTCTCACACCATCAAAGGAGATAAGACACTGAGCGGAAACACAACTCCTTGTCCCGGAGCCCACACACTGTCACGGCCATTGTGCAAACCAATCACAGGGCTGTGTTAGTCTTCTGCTGCTGTGTAACAAATTATGGTAAATTCCCCAACTTAGCTCAACACCTCTTCATTAGCCCCCGGTCTGTAAGTCCAACTTGGTGCAGCGGCTCTCTGCTCAGCCTGAAGTCTAGGTGTCAGCCAATCCCAGTCTCATCTAGAACTCGGGATCCTCTCCCAAGCCCATTCCTGCTATTGGTTTGTAGCATCACTCGTTGTGCCTCTGGTACCAAGTCCCTGCTTCCTGCTGACTGTCAGCCAGGGGGCGCTCAGCTTCTATAGGCCACCCACATTCCTGGTCACTCGGCCCCCTCCATCCTCCAAGGGTGCAACAAAATGCAACAAATCTTCCGTGTGCCTTGAATCTCTCACTGCCCTTACTGCTGCTAACCAGTGAGGGAATTGCTTTGTCTTGAAAGAGCTCACCTGACCGGGCCAGGACTACCTGGATCATCTCTGCATTTTAAGATCAGCTGATTTGGGACTTTGATTACACCTGCAGAATCCCTTCACAGCAGTGCCTACGTTAGTGTTTCATGAATAACTAGAGGTTGGGGATCTTGGTGTGTGTGTGGGGGGGGCACATCTTTAGACTTCTGCACACCACACCTGGCCAAGCCCAACACCTCTGTGTGGATGGGAAAATACGCACCTCCCCTCAGACAGGGAAGCGAAAACTCAGTGAACCATCATCCTATTGATCACAATGCTCCTGGAAAACCTCCCCCAAATCCGTTCATCTATCCACCAGACAATCTTCAGCCAGGCCTGGGACGGGCCCAAGGGGAGGGTGGGCCCCAGGCCTGTTCCCCAGAGGCTCCGTCACTGTCCTCTTCCCAGGGTGGCCCTGGTGTCTGAGCCCCACCCAGGTGCCACACACCCCCTGAAGTCCCTTCCTTTGGCTCCCTGTCCTGTCTCACAGTGGGTGGCTGTCCGGCTGTCACTTCACCCCAAAGCTAGCCCCTCCTGGACAGCCCCCAGCCCCGTCCTGAGCAGGCCCTCCCCACCCTCAGATCTCCTAAGAGAGTCACCCCACTCTGGGACAGAGGCTGAGGCCCAGCCCCTTCATCCTGGCCCCTGGCCCCCTGTCCACTCTCCAGCCTTTGCTCTCTGGACTGCCCTCCACCCACTTATCCCCGACACCATGGCTCCTGCCAACCTCCAGGCCTTTTTCACCACCCTGCACCCCTCCCCCCTCGACCCCGAGCCCAAGTTCAGGGCTCCTCCTCTCTGATCCCTTTATCTACATCCTCCCAATCCTTCAAGGCCTAGTTTGCCTGCTCCCTCCTTCAGGAAGCCCTACCAGACTACTCCCTGGGCCCTGTCTCATCTCTACTCCACGGCTGGGTGGAACTCTGTCTGGCGAGGTCAGGACAGGCTGGAGGGACCCCTAACTCACTGTAGCACAGTTGTCTGTGGGGGTGTTCCATGGCAGGGAGTGAGCACCCCCAAATACCAATGTTGCCCTACATGAAGGGGGTCCAGCAGGGGCAGCTGCCACCAAGTCCACACAAACCCACACCCCCCATGAGGTCCCACACCACCCTCCTGCATGCCAGCTCAGGCCACTTCATCCTCTCTCACGCACTCCGGGACTCTGCCCAGAATAGTTCCATATCTGGGCTGCCTCCCTTTCCCCAGGTGTGACATCATTTTGGAACACACCTGTGCCTCCTGGGACCCAGGAGCTGGACTCAATTTGAACAGAGGGTGTCAGCTAGCTCCCTGGGCTGCAGCTCTGACCGCTCCCGGGCCGGCAGAGGCTGGGGAAGGAAGAGCCGGGCGGAGCGGCTGAGGGGCTTCGAGAACAAGGTCACATCTCGGCAGCGGGAATCCAGCGGATCGCCTTCCATCAAGTTTTTAACTAGAAAAATAGTGTGCCCATTTCTCTGTAATACACCTCTGGGCTTTTTTATTATGACTTCATTTCCCCTTGTAATATTGGAACGTCTCTATAATTGTAAAAGTGTAATAGAATCTAATAGAATTTCATTTGGCGCCTGGAATGCCCGCGCCATGGCCGCTCATTCGCAGTGAAATAATGATGTCTAACGCCCACACACGGCTCCCCGTGACCTTATTCAATCTTGGGGCTGATCGGGAAATATATTGATTCAATTATACACTGATGACAAATGAACTCAAAGAAAGAGGAAAAAAAGGTCAGCATATATTTGAAAATGTAAATCTTAGCAATGTCTTTGGGGTTTGCCCAAAAAAAAAAAAAAAAAAAAAAGCCATTTCGAAATGCCATATGTGGCTAATAGTGTGGAGTTCTGGGCTTGATCAGGGAGACACGTGGGGTGGCTGGGACGGCATTAATGGGGCGTCACTTCTTCAGAGCGGGGATCAGGCCCAAATCCGCCCTGAGCAGCTCCAGCCTGCACAGCCTCTCCTTACTGGCAGCCTTACCTTCCCTCCTCCCTCCCTCCCTCCTCTCCCCTCTTCCCTCCCTCCCTCCAGAGACAGGGTGAGGTAACAGGGGTGACAGAGTCAAACCACTGGTCACACCTGGACCCAGTGAGGGCAGGGAGGGTTGTGGGTGTGCTTGGGCTCCAGGGTGGAGGGCGGTGCCCCGAGGGCAGGACGAGCACTGCAGGTGATGGGCAAGGCAGGAGGAAGGGGAAGGAGCAACACGTGGAAGCCAGAAAGAAATGGGAGCCCTGGAGGGCTGCGTCCCAAAGCTGGACGAGGAGAGAGTCTGAAGGAAAAATAGACCAGTCGTGTCAAATCCTGTCAAATTCTAGAAGATGGAGCCCCATAAAACTCTGAGGTACTCACGGAATTTCTCCAACAAAAATGATTTATTTAGGACTACCTGATATAAAGTGCACAATGATTAAGTGCACAACTTGATGAATTTTTACAAATTTATACATGCCTGCGACCAAATAAAATATATTATTATAATCTTGTATATATCATACTGCAGTATTATAATCATCCAAATCAAAACAGAGACTATTTCCTGCACCCCAGCAAGTTTATAGCCCCAACTCCCCCGAGGGCCACTGCTATTCTAGCTTCTCTCGTCATAGATCAGTTTGCCTCCTTTCGGACTCCCTGTGAATGGAACCCTAAGGCATGTACTTTCCTGCGTCTGGCTTCTTTCCCGAGACGCCGTGTCTGTGAGATTCTTCCGCGCGTTGTATGCACCGGCAGGCCTTGCTTTGCACCGGAGCGCGGGAGCATGGACGTGACTACCGGCTGAAACCATGCGAAGCGATCTTGATAATCAGTGGGGAAGATGAATGTCCTGTGACTTTTAAATCAAAACATTAAAAACTCTTACTGTTGGTTATGAATGCACAGGGAAATTTAAAAATGAGTAACTAGTATTTATGGAGGGTACTGTTTCTTTGTAACAAACTTATGAAGAGCACCTTCCTCTCATCCTGTGACTGATGATACAGAGTGAGTGTCTTTTCTGTGTCTCGGTGAATTGTCCTACTGTTTCATACATTTGGATCACTCCCAATATTTCATCCTTCATGCTTTCAATGTTGGGAAATACCCCTGAAAGGGTGAAGTGTTCTGTGAGCGTCACTTTCCCTGGGACGCCCCCATCCTTGTCCCCACCACCGCTGCCTTCCTCGTCGCATCAGTAAGTCTGTCTGCACTAAGCTCCTATAGCTGAGCCGCTAGAGACGATGCTGGCAGGTCAGTATCCTCGAGGTCAGCTATTTTTCCAGCAGCTCCATTTCCATTTGAGTCAAATTTTAACACCATCATGATCAATGTTCATTTCTTTGTTGCACTTTCACCTTTGTTGGCTAACTCCTTCTTCGGATGAGCGATTTTGTGGAATGTCACGTGGCTTTCTAACTTGAAGACAAGAAGGCAACACACTCCGCACTTCTCCGTCTGTGTGTGAAACGAACAGCCCGTGCCCAGTGGCCGATCTCCAACAGACTTTGAAAGAACTGACATGATTGGTCACAGATCGTGGTGTGCCCCTGTTACCCACATAGTGACTCAGGGACTGAAAAGCCAGCAGGGAAGTGCCTATTTTATGCGGTGACGGTTAATATGCCATGGTAACTAAAACTGGACCTGTGTTGTTGGTGAACGAGTACAATTTAACTGAACTGTAGTCACCGAATCCGTGCCCATCGGGGCCAGTGTGTTCTTTTTCCTTGCTGCGTACTGCTTCACGGCGTGGCTACGTCACCACTCATATGTCCCTTCCTCTGCTGATGGGCACGCAGGTGCTTCCAGTCTGCCGCCGCTGTGAGTACTGCGTCTACGAACAGCCTGCGCCTGGCTCCGTCAGCGTGCACACCCACCTGAGCGGCTCACTAATTATCTCATGGGGGCCCCAGGCAGGTCCCAGCTGCACAGGGCTGGAGACATCTGAGTCCCATCTGTAAAGAGAGCAGCTTCTTAGGGTCCAAAGTGGACTGAGACAGGAGAAAGGGCCTGCAGAGGTGATCTCGTTCAGCCCTTGCCCTCCCCTGGCCCATTTCACAGATGGGAAGACAGACTGTAGACCCAGGGGCACTTGCCCAAGGTCACAGAGACTCAGACCCCTGGGGCCCCTCACTGCCCTCAAGGAGGCAGTCCCTCCGAGCCACGAGGCTGGAATCTGCCTAATTCTAGGTCTGCTGGGGCTCTCGCTCTCTCTCTCCATTGTCCACTACCTCCATCCCATGCTCTTGGGGGCTGAGGTCAAATCAGGTGTGTGGGGCCAGGAGGCTGATGGAGGGAACCTTCCCTCCTTCGGACACTCCAGGCACTTTCAGTAAAAGTTCAGCCCAGCCTGGCTGCCCCATTTAATTCTCATAATTAGCTGACAGCTCATTAGCAGCTCATTAGAAGCCCTGGAAATGCGGTGACAGTAACAAATTCAGTGCAACCAGGCAGTCTGGGGGTGACCCCAGGGGCCTGGCCCAGGCTGGGCTTCTGGGGGCTACTGGGATGAGCTCAGACTCTGCGTCCACGTCTGAATCCTCAGTCTGAGCCCTGTCTTTGGGTCCCATTAAAATCATGAACAAGGTCACCATGAACACCCTGGACCTAGCTTTGTCAACACAGGCACCCCACCTCCTGGCCACTGCCACTTTCCAGCCCCACTCCCAGCTGCAGGACCCTCAGCTACTCAACTACAGGCTCCTCTCCTATGAGGGCAAGATAGGAAGGGGGGTCCCAAAGCCTGGAAGGGACCCCAGAGAGTCTAGACTCTCTGCAGAACACTGGGTCCCAGGCCCGCCTGCAAGCTCAGGGCCACCTGTCCACTCACCGTGGCCTGGAGCACATGCTCTCCAGCTCGAGTCTGTGCCTTTCTGTCTGTCTGTCTGTCTGTCTGTCTGTGCCTATCTCCATTTATCCCACATTCATTAGGCACTCACTATTGGCTATGCTCGAATAAGTCTGAAGTAGCTACAAAGTTAAGTTAGCTATAGTCTGTCAGTAAAGGGCTCATGACGCGGTGGGGAAGGAGATGAGCGAACGGACCTAACCCTGTGAGAGAAGGGCTGCAATGGAGGAGAGACTGAGGAATGACAAGAAGAGGGGATCCCAGGACCCCAGGGGTGGGATCAGTCAGGGGGGGCTTCCTGGAGGGGGCAGCATCTTGAAGGAGGAGCAGGAGTTTGCTGGTCTGTCTGTTCTTCCAACCACCACCTCTGAGTCTTCTCTGTCTCGCTGCAGCCCGGGCCTTGTCCTCCCTATGGCTGAGTCCCATCACCCTGTTCTCTGCGGCCCACCAGAGAAAGGCCAGAGCCAGCCCACAGGAGACCGAGGGCACCTGGAGGGGGCAAGAGGAGACAGAGACTTCTCCTACAGGGGGATGGAGTGTGGAGACCAGAAAATGGGGGCATGGGGCAGGAGGGGAGAGGAAAGTAGATGGGGGGAGGCGGCAGCTAGAGCCCTGTGTCCTCCAGCAGCAGGCCAGGTGACCTTGGGCAAGTCTCCAACCTCCCCTGGATTTCTGTCCCCTACTCCCTCCCTCCCACTGTGCTCTGTGGGAACTGCTGCCTGGGTCGAGGGAGCACAGGGATTCCTGGTGTGGCCACCAAAGGTCAGGGCTCTCCGAGGGAGGCCTGGCCCCCAGTCCTGAGCTCCCAGCTCCACCTCCTCGGAGGGGCCAAGCGTCTGCCACTGGGATCGATGGGAAGTCATTATCATCTCCACATGTTAATGACGCCAATTAATTCCCCATCTGTGGGTCCCATGCAGCCTTCAGCGCTGAAGGTGAAAGGGAGGGGCACTGGCTCAGGGAGGCTTTTCCCCGGATAACAGTGCAGGCCTCTGCGTGTGGCTGGGTGTGCATAAGCACGTGCACTGATTCCCCTTGAGTATAAACAGCATGTCCATCCTTCACTGGTACAAGCCACATGTGTACACGTGTACATGTGCGCATGTTACATATACAGATGCTTATGTGTACAAAGTGTAAATCTTATATATTTGTGCCAAGTACTGTACATGTGTCCTATCTGTGCACAAAGTGTACACATATAAATTGTGCTTCTATGCCAGGTGTGCAGACAATGTGGAGCTTACATCTGTGTGCATTGTGTGTGTGCAAACACTAGGTATGTGAATCCTCTATCTGAATACTAAGAACATAAAGTATTTGTGCCTCCTTCACCTACGTGGATTGTGCGTGGGTATATGGGTGCACATTCAGTCTGTCTGCATCATTATATGGGTGTGTGCACCACACGCGCAGGTGGGTGTGTGCTCACTTGCACATCTGTGTGCTGATGTGAGGCCCCCTGGCCAGCGGAGCCCTCCTGCTGCTGTGTGGGTGTGTGGCAGGGAGCAGAGGCTCCTCTCTCTGTTTTCGGATACTGAGGTTCTGCCCTTGAGCCCAGGGTTCCAAGGGCAGATCTTCTGGTACTGTCACAGGGACCTGACGTTGCCTGACCTTCTGGGTTTTGAAGGATGAGTAGGAGTTTGCCAAGCAAACAGAGTAGTAGAGAAGGGAAGGGGATTCCAGGCTAAATGTCCTAAGTGTGTTGCACACATTCCTATACTCCTCACAGGAACCCTATGAAGTGAGCACGATCATTAGTCCATTTTACAGATGCAGAAAATGGGTTACAGAGATGTTTAGTAGCTTAACCGGAGACACACGGCTTGAAAGTGGTACAATCAGGATTTGAGCAGACTCATTTGCACATGCACATCATATACCATGCACACAAACATAATAGTTACACACCCATCATCACACAGCCGTGTCAGGCACACATGTACACACACTCGCACACACCCATATCCAGGCTGTCTCCAGCTGTCCCCAACTGCCCAGAGTGACCCTGGCCAGAGCTCTAGCTCAGCCCTGGCTTGGTTAGGGTGGGAGCTCAGGGGAAGGGGAGTGGTGAGTATGTGATGAAGGGGAGCCAGAGGGAGGTGCCTGGGGTGGTCTCCACCTTGCAGCTGTACCCCTGCAGCCCAGGAACAGAGGGTGGGATCCTCCCCACACACCACCCCCAAACAAGCAGGCCCAGTTTGCAGACCTGGGTGCAGCCTCCTTCTCTTCATCAGCCATGGGGGAAGAGTGTTGTCCCCCATACCCCGTGCATGAACAAGCCTATGGGAAGGACTCCCTGGGAAACGGGAGACTCCGAGAACTCTCCCAAGTCTCGTGTGTCCCCATCTCCTCCGAGGTTCCCCAGCAGCACCCGGCTTCCGAAGAAGAAACCTGAAACGGGGCTGCCTGCCTCACGCACAACGCTGCCTCTCACCTGAGGAGTCTCCCTGAGGGCCCGCTCCTCCGGGCCTGCACCCTCAAGGCCAAGCTGGGCCCTGGCTGCTCCCTCAGCCCCACCCCCGCCCCCTGAAGTCCCTGGACAGGCAGTCTGCCCGGTGGCCTGCGCCAGAATGCCCAGCTCAGCTCCCCTCCCCTGGGCACCCTCTCTTCTTAATTAACAGAAAGCCATTGTGAATACTAAAGAAGAAATTAGCACCTGTCCGTCATGTCTGGTGTTTATAGATTTCTCAATCCCTCTTTAATTAACCCCTCCAGGTCCAAAGCCCTGCCTCCCCTTGGGTGGGAACAGGGCCCCTGACCTTCAAGAGCCCTTGACCTGGTCTTGATTCCCCGATGAACAGTTGCTTCCCATTCATCTTAGGGTCACACTCGCCACGGCCCTGGGAAGCCCCCACCACCCCAAGATGTCAGGCAGTCAGATCAGGACATGAAGTATACATGCCCTTTCACCCTCCGCTCCACGCTGGGGATTTATGGGAAGCAGCTAGTCACACAGACGTGCGGTGTGTAGGCCCGTCCACACAGCTCTGTGTCGCAGCCAACAGTCCCGAACAGTCTGTGTCCATCAGTGTGGAGTGGCTTGTTATGGGGCCAACAGTGCGACTCAACAGCCACCAAATAACAGTGACAAAAATCTACTGATCGACATTAAAAAAACCCGCCCTTTATACACTGTTTTGGTAAAACTGTAGGTTACTAAAGTGCATTTGCATAATACATCATTTGCATAAAAGCATATTCATTAAGAGAGGGAGAGAAAAAAGGCTCAGGGGACAGAAGTTATGAAGTCACAAAAATGTTAACGGTTCTTCTCTCTCAGTGGTGAAATCTCGGGTGAGTTTTTTAACTTCCTTTTTTGCATTTCTCTGTGGCAGTTGGGTTTCACTGTATGTATAAAGTCAGATAGTCCCACTGAGCTGCGCTGATTTGATGGAGGACACTGACCGGAAAAGCTTCGGAGATGCGAGCTCGGGGGCCCAGGGGCAGCAGGAGGGGCCTGGGAGCAGCCTCCAGGGGACAGGGGAGCTGAGCAGGCCCCACTGGACTAAAGGGCTTCTTATTTTGTGTGGAAAGCAAGACTATTTGGAGACAGAGAGTGGGGTGGAGGAAGGGAAGACACCCACTGCCTGGAAATCCAATTACTTGGCCTGTGGGAGCCCACAGCCCTCACAAGAGGATTCCAAACTCCTCGGCCTGACTCCTGGCATTCCTCTCTGCCTCTGGGCTCCCACCACCTTTCGGGGTCCAAGGGTCCACTGGAGCCCACTCAGAGGTCAGTTAGAGCCCAGAGCCCATCCCCATTCCTCAGCCCCTCCCCTGTTCCTTGCTCTCAGGTGCTTTGTGAGGTGGTAGGAGGGGAGAGAGGTAGAATTAGGAGATGGAATTGTTCAGAGCCAGCTTAAACTGAAACATCACAGACTATGTGACTCAAACAATAGAAATTTATTTCCTAGCAGTTCTGGAAGCTGGGAAGTCCAAGATCAAGGTCCAGTAGGGTTGGTTTCTGGTGAGAACTTTCTTCCTGGCTTGCAAACAGCAACCTTCTCAGTGTCCTCACTTGGGGGAGATGGGGGGTGGGGTGAGAGATCTGATGTCTCTTCTTATAAGGGCACTAATCCCATCATACCAGGGCCCCACCCTTATGACCTCATTTAACCCCAATTACCTTCCCCAAGGCCTTGTCTCCAAATGCAGCCCCATGAGGGAGGGGGTGCTCAGCATGTGAATTTGGCGGGAGGGCACAATTCAGCCCATAACGCGGATGATGACAGAAAGGTGATGTTGCAGATGGAGGGTTTGACCACCTCATCTCAGAGTGATGGACAGCCCTCCCCCACCCATTGCTCCTGGATTCAGGCTTGTTATCATCTCAACTTCCGGCCCATCAAGGGAGGTTTCGCAAGCAAGTGCGTTTTCTTCCCAGCGGGAATTTTCACAAAGCATTTCCTCATCACATGGCATAAACTAAGTCCATTAATGCGTTTCCAGAGTCTACAGAGGACTCTGATGCGGAGGCCTCCTGAGGAGGCTGGCCGGTAGGGAGATGGCTGAGCTCCCACCTGAAGGCACGCTCGTGGGGTTTGAAGAACGTTATCCTGAGTGCTTGTGGTTTTAATTAGCCACTACTTTTGCCTTTTAACCACAGACCCCATTACTTTAGCTTCATCATTACCAATGTGGTTGCCTGCTGGTTAACCCTACAATGTACAGGGGACATGCATTTGCAACAACAGGGGGCCGGTGCATAACCTAGCCCTGAGGGCAGGCATTCGCGTGGGTTCAGGTGTGAGACATTTCCATCCTGTGCCTACCTCAGGGGTGTATGAGGTATATGTGACTCACCAGTCCCTCTCCCCATTGCTGACAGATGGACCCTCATTATTGGGGATGAAGTCCTAGAAATTGTGTTACTTAAATAACTAGCAAGGCACCATCAAGGTAAGAATAGTGGAACCTCTAGATGATTTTCAAGTTCACAGAGAATGATTTTATGATGTATTTAAGCTTGTATCTTTAATAGTAAATACACAGTTCAGACATGCTGCCAGCAGTGAGTGGTCTGTAACTTACTTGTTTGTGAATTCTTTTTCCCTAGAAGGTGGAAGCAGGTTTGTGAACTTTGGAGGGAAACTCAGCTCAGAGAACGCAGCCCTGGGCTTGTGGGCCACAGACCTCTCTAAACTTCCGACAGGACGGGTGGTCCCCCTGACTTCCGTTCCAGAGAGGCCCCGGGGAAATGAGCCAGGTCGGAGCTGTGGTTCCAACCTGGGCTCCACTGCGCAATACCCAGCAGGGGCGGGGGGCTAGAGGGGACAGAAAGTGAATGAATTTTATGTGTGTCCAGACATGTTATGCGGGCCCACTGCAACCTGTCCACTGCAGCAGGGAGGGGCAGAGGTCGCCCACGAGGGTGTTCACAGGTGTGTGATGGGGGTCGGGTGTTACTCAGGCCTGGCTGGAGCAGGAGCAGGCAGGGAGCCTGCAGCAGGGCAGGAGAGCTCCCGGAGCGCTCCTGGCCCAGTGGCACCAGGTCCTTTCATCACCAGCGTGATCTCCGGAAGCAGACAAGTGTCGGCGCAGCACCTTTTTGGGCAGGCTTGGCTTCTGCATTTCTCTTAAATAAGCAAGATCACATCTTCTGGTGACCACGTGTTGGCCCCTGACATGCTGGACGTGCCCAACACTGTGCCCAGGTGGGAAATGCTCCTCCTCAGTGGAACCTGGAGCTGGTTCCCTTGTATCAATTCTGTCCTCCTCCGAGTCCCACATGCTGCGTAAGTTGGTCGGTTCATCAAAGCCAGTGACTTGACCAGCCCCTTTGCACTTTGTAAAATACTCCATGTTCCTTCAGCCATGTCACAGCCAAAGCAATAACTGGAAGCTAGAGGTGGTGTCCCTGGCACTCAAGAATGACCAGTAAATACTCCTATAGCCTTGGGTTCATGCTGTTGTCTTATTGTCTAGGTGGAGACATTGCAGACCCCTTAATCTTCACTTGGGTCCCAAACAGATCCCCCCTAAAAACTGTCCAGTTAAAATGTACCTCATTTTAAATCTCTAAACCCCCAAAGGCAGTGGTGGGAGCCCCTACGTGATTGGTAAAGGGTATCCAGAAATCCAGGTCAGCTGAGTCTCCTGCCTGTCCCCTCCCCCCCGCACAGTGACTCAGGCTCCTGCTACTGCCCCCTAGAGAATGGGGGTGGGAATGCTGTTGAGGAGCTGCTGGAGGTGTGAGTAGGTTATAGAGCATGTGCCTTCCCTGGCCCCCTAGTAGGATCCAGAAATTCCATCCCACAGGGAACATCCTGAATGCAGAGCACGGAGAGACTGAACAGCTCCCAGCTCCCAGGATTCCCCGCTCCCAGCTGACACCCTGCCTGGCTTCTGGTCCAGGGGGCACCAAGCCCCAGAACACCCCTTTCACCGAGGTTCACTGTACAGCGAGCGGCCAGCCTGCATCTTACCCTTTGCGCCTCCAAAGATGCCTTTCATTATTTTTTAATCCTCATCCAAGGATATGTTCATTGATTTTATAGAGGAAGGGAGATTGAGAGAGAAACATCATTGATTGGTTGCCTCCAGTACATACCCTGACTAGGTGTAGAACCCACAGCCTTTTGGTGTGTAAGATGACACTCCGACCGACTGAGCCAGCTGGCCAGGGCACTTTTCATTATTTCTTTTATGGGCTCTGTGTTTTGAATGATTCTGAATGAAAAACTTTAGGTATGAGTGTGGCCAGGGCCATCGACCCTGGGCAGATATGCTCTTTGCACTACTTCCTTGACGTCTGAAAAGAGCCTGCAAATCGCTTGCCCTGGGGCCCAGACAGGAAGCAGACCTGCTGAGTGCCAGGATTACCTAGGAGCTCCGAGGCCATGGGGGGGGCCAGGGAAGGCCTGAAAGGGAAATCTCCAAGGGGCCTCCCACCCACGTGCCTCGGTGCCCGTGACGCTCCTCCCCACAATTCCACCCCGCCCACCCCACATCCCACACCACAGGCCCCTCAGCACCCCCTTACTTCCCATGTCCGCCCACTTCCCACGGCCCAGCCCTCACTGGGGGCACCTTAGGGGACGCCAAAGCAAGGGATGTTCTAGGACTCATGGCCTGGGCAGCCCTGTCACACCAGGCTGGGGGGACACCCAGGCTTTGGGTCTGGCTCACATCACTTTGGACACACGGCATCTGACTGGGGTCCCCAGGAGCTGCACACAAGCTGGGGAAACAGGAGCCTGAAGATAAAAGTGTGGGGTAAGAACATGTGAAGTTATGCTTTGGTTTCAGCATCGGCTCTGAGCCTCTGCTTCCAGGAGAAGAGCAGCACGTGAACAGGGAGAGGCAGGTGGGGGAGCACTCCCGGGACTTCGGAGATGCTTGCGAGGAATCCTCTGGAGAAGACTCAGACTCCTGCTGGCCACAGAGGGGGAGGGCTCAGAGGCATTCACTTCCAGCGTGGAGGTTAATGCTCCCCCGTGGACCAGGAGGTTTGGGGACACTTGGTGACACAGACTTGGAGGACATCCCGCTTGCTGTGTTTGGAGGCCCTGGGTCAGGGCTGGTCCGAGGCTGCCAAGCCTCTCCTGCCCCTCGATGTCCTTCCAGCAGCTGCTGAGCCACTAATTCCTCCTCTGGCAAGCAGGCCGGAATGTGGTTCGTGCCCCTCCCCTCTGCACATCTCAGTGGATAATTAGCAAGACAGACACTTAGGAAAATCTGTCTTCCCGAGTAATCCCAGCGGCCTGTGCCTCAGACCCGACCCAGGCAGTCAGCACACTCTGTCAGTCCCCCTGGCAGCACACTGGGAGGGGCTCTTTCATGGTCACCGACAGGGTCTGTCACAAGGACATCGACAGGAAAACAGACCTGCTTCAGGGACCACCGTCGCTAAAGCCTGTCCCAGCAAACTCGAACCAGACTGCCCCCAAGTCCTTGCTCACAGGACCGGCTGACAGGAACACGATGGGCCCCACTGACCGAGGGCCCGTGTCCGAATGAACTAGAACGAAGGGCCAAGAGACATGTCACCTGAGGAGGAGTCCAAGACAAGTGGGACCATTGGCAATGGAGATGGTGCACAGGGCTGTGGGCATCTCCGTTCCTGAGGGGACTTGTTATGTGGCAGAAGGAGTTGAATTTCAATAGCTCCAGAGGGACCAGTGAGGGGCAGGGGAAGGTCAATATAAAGACTTCTCTAGCCCTCACGTGTTTTCAGGACAGAATTCCTCTGCCTTGGGGGGTGGGGAGCCCCCATCCCAGGAAGGGTGTCATCAGAGACCTGCTGGAGAGGTACAGACGGTTCAAGAGTCTTCAAATTTGGGTTCAGGGAAAGTGTCTTGTCCACCATTTTCTTTTTTATTTTTTAATAGTTTATTTTTTGCTGTATTTTTTCCATTACCATTTATCCCCCTTATACCCTCTCCCACCTCCACGACCCCCTCCCCACCATGGTCCCCCACTTTCTGATTTACTTCTGATGAAGGGATTATGGAATTATGATTGAGCTGCTGAGGCCTTGTTACCCATCCCTATTCAGATCTGATTAATCCAGCTGCAAGGAGCTTGGCCACATCTCCTGTGGGTACTTCCCATGTGGCACTTCATGTCACCCCATTCCCTTTACATCCTTGTTCTTGCCGAAGCACCGTCACTGCTCAGTCCCCGGGGGAGGGAGACGAGCGGCTGTGTGGCCAGCGTCGCATTGACTCAGGGTCTCCCTGGGGCCCCGGTTCTGCGAGCCCTGCCCAAGGTCCAGGAGTCCTTGTGCACAACTCACTGTTAATTCTGGGCCTCTCTTAACATCTTTCCTCCGCTCTCGGATGCCTTTCCCTTCTCTCCATCCACCCTGACCCATTGCAGACTTCAAGTACATGTCAAGCAGCCACCTCCACATCAAGGTCACGCAGCATCTCAGCTGCACGTGACCAGGTGGAGCTCTTCATTCCACTGCACACTCCCCCACCATGGTCTTCCTCACTGAGTGACATCAGTCTGGGTGCTAAAGCCTAAAGTCACTTCTGGGTCCCCTGTCCCTTTTCTCCACCCTTCACACCTGGTCCACCACTGATCCTACCAATTCTACCTCTGACACCCATTTCAGGTCCACCCACTTCTCTCCACCTTCTCTGCCCCATCTTTCCCAGTGTCCTCCAACCAGTCTTCCTGGTCCTGCTTTTGCTCCTCACCATCTGTTACAAAGACAAAAACAATCCTGCCCATAGTTTCCTGCTGTTTAGAATAAACAGGTTCCTTCTTGTGCCCCCGAAGCCCTGCAGGGCCTGGCCCCTGCCCCTCTCACTCCCCCATGACCCCAGCCTCCCAACCGAGTCCCGGAATCCCCAAGCTCTTTCCCTGCTCCCTCCGCCTAAAGGATTCTTCCCTTCAGCCTTCAAGCTTCCTCAGAAAGGCTCTCCAAGGTTCCTACCCTGTTAGTCTCTACTGTAGCCCTCTTTTTCCTTCCTAGTTCTGATCACAAACATTATCAGTTTACGTATCTGTATAGATACTGATGGTCTGATACCCCTGCCTGCCCCCCAGACTGCAAGCCTCTTAAAGGCAATGACCTTGACTGTGTTTTACATCATTTTATGTCCAGTGCCTATCATGCAGTAGATGGTCCATAAATATTTCTTGAATGATTGCATCTCTCAATCCAATTCTACCCAGTGAACATTCTTTGTGCAACACCTGCTCCTCCATGCTGGTGCCACAGACTGTGGTGCTGGTCAGCCCAGAGGGACAAGCAGACTTCGGTAATGGCCACACTGTGGGCCCCACCCCAGCCAGGCGGGCGGAGCATGCCGCGGGCAGGACATCGCTGCTGAGATTTCACGTGGGGCGTGGAGGATCTTATGAGGTTTCATGGTCAGAAACTGGTGTAAAAACACTAGCGAGCAGAACGTTGGTGTGAAATGTAAGTGGCTGAATGAACAAGGTCTCATGACTGATGGGAGGAAGGGTGAACTGCTTCTGGAGGGAAAATGCCTCATACAAAAATGACCCATTTCCGTGGGCTTTAGGAGCTTTCCCACTAGAAGCCCTTTATTCCAGAGTTCAGAGGGCAATGAGGATCTCACAGAGTAACGACTCTCTTCTGAAACCAAGCTGCAGGCAGCAGACCAAGGGGTGGGCAGCCCAGGGCAGAAGGTTGCCGTGTCCTGCCTCACAGAATGGGCCCGAGCCCCCAGAAACAGTCTGCACCCCTCCCCCCAGGTGCTGTCTGTACACCTGCAACAAAACGCCACCCCACCACCACATGTTAGCAATACTCGGTGACAATAGTGAGAGGTACACAGGAGAGGTGGGGCCACCAAGTGCTCCCGCAGCTGACCTCTGAACCCTGTATTTCAGCTGTGTAGCTACACCTGCTGCCTGATGGAGAATCACAGGAAATTGAAACATCATAGTGGTTCTTAACCCCCAACTGCCCCAGGATGGGAGTCCCGGCATCCGCTCCTGGTGAGCGTCAATCTGCCCTGTCCGCACCCACAGGGCTGTCCGACCTAAGAGGCAACGGAGCCTCTTCTCTCTCTTTGGTCAAAAATACAGTCCAAGGTTTCAAAAGACCAGTCCTGACGATGACCCGCTAAGGCATTTAGAATTCATGTTTAGCACACGAAGGGTGCATGCAGCCCACCCTCCCCCTGGCATGGTGTGGCTGGGTCGCATGCAAATTTGTCAACATGTCAAATAAACCTACTCTCTTCTGACACCTCCAGCCCCAAACTCATCAAAATTGGCACTCTAGGGTTTGGCTGGGGGACACAGGTGCTCACGAGCCACTTGGCCTCTGGCAGTGCTGAGACTGGACCTGACGGCAGTCTCGGGCCCAAACTACAGAGGCCTTGAGAGGCACGTGGTGTGACGGTGACACATTTGAGCCACGTCTGGGTCAAACCCTGGCTCTACTGTTTCTTAGCTGTGTGACTTGGAGCAAGTTTCTTAACCTCTCTGTGCTGTAGTTTAGTCCTCTGTAGACCTGTGAGTACCAACTTCACAGGTGGTTGTCAGGACTGAAAGAATACACGTAAGGTGCTTAGAACAGTGTGTGGCTTGTGCTAAGTGCTCTGGAAATGTCACCGCCATAATTAGGTCATGGCCCTGCAGTGGGGCTTTAGTTCAAAGACACACACCCCTTGCACTAACGTGGCTCAAAGTCCCATTCACGGGGGGGTTCCACTTCTGGTAAACTCAGTGTAAACCACTGCCTGGACCAGAACACATTGTTGCCACCACCACACAAGGCCATCTTCCCCCTGCTGTGCCCCTGTGTCCCCCTGGAAACGCTGATTCCCAGCACCTAGCGATCGCCCCCGGGACAGAGACAACTGCCTGTGCTGACCAGAAGTCTTCCCTCCACAGCAGCATGGTGGCAGGCTCCCATCTGCAGAGCCCAACTCCTGAGGGGGTCAGAGGTTGAGTCTCAGTGCCCCAAGGGCAGAAGGATTTACGTGACCCCTGTACTGACGCCAAGGACAGATACGATCTGAAGACACTGCACGATCCAGGGGGAAGGAGTCTGTACTGCGGGGAGGGGTCCGCCTGGCAGCTGGTAGCCCTGTGCTCTGTGCCAGGCCAGGAACCACTGCAAGTTTCGGGACGGAGGTCCTCTGGGATCTCCACCCTGCGTTCACTGGGGCCACCTACGATGTCTGAGGTGGCACCAGGCAACAGAGAGGGGAGGCCTGAGATAGCCAGTAGTGACCCGCAGTGGCCTCCTGAATCTCCCCGTGCTCCACAGTCACACGTGTGGTGCCGTGGGAAGTGAGGCCACTGGGCAGCAGTGGGAATCCCCACCATGCCCACTGACAGCTGCTCCGGAGAATTCAGGGAAATGTGGGAACTGACAGAGAGGGAACAGAGTCGGGTTCATTATACTAGCAATCGGGGAAGGCAGCCACAAAAATGCAGGACGGACACTGAACACGGACTTCCTTTGAAGAACAAAGGCAGAAAAAAAAAGTTGGCTCACCAATGAGAATTAAGTGATAACAATGTATTGCAGAGAAATCAAACCAATCTACGCCAGCTCACTCTGAAAAATAGAGTCCTGAAGAATAACACTGAACTACGGTGAGACCTTTGAGTAGTGACACATTTACTCTAAAATGCTTTGCAAGCTGATCTTAGCCCTTGTGGAGACAAAACCAACGCACGGCCCAGGGGGACGACTTCCGACGTCCTGGGCTTCTCGCTGCTGCAGGCTCCCTGGAAGCCTGCACTGCACCCTGCGGTCCCCGGCCTGGGACAGTGAGGGCGGCTCCCGCACCAGCCTGGAGTCCTCTTGGCTGGTACAAGTGTTACGTTCTTTAGGCTCCCAAAGGCCCCAGTTGGAGTTTAAGACCTAAATTCAAGGCTCCTGTCTCTAGACAATTTCACACTCCGCTGGGCAGTGTTAGACTTCTCTTGCTCAGTCTGGGTACCAACCCTGGGAACATCTCCCAAGCCACCCCCACCCTCAACCCCTAGTCACCACTCAGGTAGTTTCAGGGAGAACCCATGTAGGCTCTTCGCTGGGATTTGGGAGAAGCTTGGCAGCCACAGACAATGCTGACCCTGGTCAAGAACAGTGCAGAGCTGGTAAGGCAAGGGCCTGATCCCTTTGGGTTCCCGGAGGAGTCAGGTGGTACACTCAAATGGGGCAGCTGCAAGTCTAACACAGAGGCTATTTATGCAGCTACTGCGAGTTTAGGGAAAACCTGCAAAGGAAGGCACAGTGCCCCCGGGCAGTAGTTCCTGATCTTGGCCTAAAGGGGCAGGGGACACACCTGGGAGAGAGGGGCGCAGCAGGAGCTGAGTCCCATGGAAGGAAAATGTAGTGACTTCTCAGCAGCCCAGCCCCAAGGTGCTGGGGGAACCGACTGGGCGTGACTCTCCCACCCTCTGCTCGCAGGGCGGTGTCTCCCGCCGACAGAATCCTGGTGGCCCAGGGAACCGGTGGCTGCAGGCCCTCGAGAGCTAGCTGCCCCTCTGGTTGGAGAGGACAGGGCAGGGCAGAGTGGCTCTGGAGAGGCAGCTGGAACACATCCAGCCCCGGTTCATTTCCCAGAGGCCACAGCTTCCTGGTCTCCAGCCAAGTGCCGCCTTTATAGGGCCCCACTTCCCCGGCCAATTTCAGAGCTCTGCGGACTGCTGGGAACGGGTGTTTGAACAAAGCCTTTATTCTCTATTCCAACAGCAGGGCTGGAATTTAAAAAGCTTCATTTTCAAGACTTGCTGCTTTTGATTTGTCTAACCTGGAACTTATATTTTGGAGTCAAATAGAATTATTTAAACAAAGCATTTCAGTGATAACCACAAAATGTTTTGATTTTTTTCCCCTTTCCTCCTCTATATAATATCCCTCCTCAAAACATAAGGGCTATTCCACGGCCAACTCTTAAGTCACAGCCTTTCCCAGCTTCCACTTCCCTGGGTCTTTGTCCCTTCAGCCCACGTCTTCCTCTGGGCTCACCTGAGGACAGGCCTGGGAGGGGCCAGTTCCACCTACGACTGGGGACTGGGCCAAGCAAAGACGACTCCAGAACAGCGCTTCTCTCCTCTGACGGGGCATCTGGGTTTGGCAGAGCTGGTGCTGTCATCCAATCAGAGTTCTTTATGAATCGTACGCATTTCCTGTCTTTTTGCCCCACCCCAAACCCACTTTCCTTTCTTCTCTGCTCTACCCTCTTCTCTGACATCACCTTCTGTTCTCCGGTGAACTTCGCCCCAGCCCCAGGCCTGCAGTTATCTCCTTTATCGTGTCCCTCTTGCCTTGACTTGTCTGTTATTTTTAAGTCGGAATGTTGATCAGGATTTGCATTCCTTGGAAATAACACCGGTGTTGTACTGTCCTAGAGATGATATGTCCCTCTGGGTCATACACGGCCCAACCCCCATGCGGAAGCGCACAGAGGTCAGAGTGATTGTCATCGAAGCCTTGGAGTTGGCCTATTGGTCACCAAAAACCACCCTGAAACAGAAGAGCTATTTTTGTTCACAGCCGTGAAGGCAAATGGAGAAAGCAAGGCCCTAGGTTCCCAAATATGAAAGAGGTAGAACAGTTGGAAGACAAAGCTCAGACGTGGCCTGGCCCGGGTGTGTCCACACAAATACATTAATAAACATAATGTGGAATTCCCCTCAGAAAGAGCGAGCTAAGTCCCTGTCAGAAGGCTCTATATACATACAGTGAAGGTCTGACGGAGGAGAGCTCACTGAACACACCTGTGTGACGGAGGGCGGCCCGGCCCGGTGCCAGATGGGAGAGGGCATGGACATGGCTTCACCTTCTGCTGGGTTCTCAGTTCTGGACCTCTGCCCAACTTACTGAGCAAAGTCACTCATTTAGGACCAAAGAGAAATGCAGACAGAAATTTGGATAGCACTCAATTTAACAAGAGAATTCCCTGTGATACAAAAGACTGCATCGTGCTGTAAAAGTCAAGAGCATTTTGAAGACAGAGCATGTTCCATTTTCAGGCCCAGCGGAGGGCAGAATCAAAGCCACCGTCTCGAGTGGCTTTTCTGCACGGAGACCAGCAGCAGCAACCCCCTCTGCCAGCAGAAGCACTAGTGGGGAAGGAAATCACCTAGCTAATGAGGCCGGGCTTCTCAGCAGGTAAACAGAAACTGCTTCTCAAAGACTGGCCCACTAAACCTGGAGAGGCTTAAAGCTCAGGAGGTGGTTTACGGGCACCTGGTAAGACTCCAAGTGATAGAAAGGGAGAAAGACCTTGAAGAAGCTATGCCAATGCCAGTTTTAAAATAAGGTCTAGACAATTTAAACTACATACACTTAGGCTGTCAGATTCCCCCAGGGGAAGCACATCGAAGGCAGGATTACTCAGCCAGGGGCAACACAGGTCAGTGCTACCTGTGACCCATTCAAAAGCACAACAGCATCTTCTAAATTAACCACAAGAAGCACATCTACTGCCTTTAGCCACTGAGTGGATTTACATGCAACTTATACATGCTCAGCTGGCCAGGTGCGTGTCATTTTGGAGGCCTATATGACAACCCTACATGGGACGGGGGGCTGGAATGGAACTAGGTTACTACTTTATAAAGGTAAAAGCCAATGTAAATGTTCTCTTTAGAAGTGATTTGGAAGACCGAGTGAAGCATCCACTCACTCAGTTTGACTTGGAATGGCAAAATTATTTTGCCCAGGTATAGAATAAGAAACCCGTAATACTAAGAGTGATTATGGATCCTGGTCTGGTAGGTCAGTTGGTTAGAGTGTTATTCCAATATACCAAGTCTGTGAGTTCAATCTCTGGCCAGGGCATATACAAGAAGCAACCAATGAATGCATAAATCAATGGAACTACAAATCGGTATTTGTCTCTCTCTCTCAAATCAATTTTTTTAAAAAAGAGTAATTATGTTCTCCTCGCTGCACCCAGCCTCATGACCTTGCCCAGAGATGGGTGCCGCCCTTTGCAGTGGTGGACCAAGCTCCCAATTTGCACAGGGGCTTAGAGGACCTTATGATATTCACTCCTTGTTAACATAAAAATTAATGTGCATGGGTAACATCTGTCTTTTATTGAGTCAATCAATACATTGGGAATTTAGCAGCAAGTTAATGACAAGCAGTTATAAAATCTCCTATTTTTCTACATTTAAATTGTGTTAAACAATCTATAGCAACCTACCATCACAAGAACACACGTGAATGGCCGAGGCACATCTGCTGTTATGCCCGTGGTAAGTTTATTAGTGATTTCCTAACAAAGTCTTTTAGTGCAAAGTGCACATAATTATTAGGAACTTCCATCACCACGTGTGGCTCTCGCTTCCCCTGTAAAGAACCGTGCTGAAATCTAAGAACGTGAAGTAAAACTGGGCAGGCATGCCCACAGCCCTGCTCCGAGGGCGCCTGCTCCTCTAAACAACCCTCCAAGGGCCTTGCACCGGTTTCCACCGCAGCCCCGCCATCAAGCCTGCGAGGGGCTGTCCTTCGACACCACGCTGCTTGGAGGTAACTAGCTTCAATTCTAAACTGGTGCAAGCACACTGCTAGGCTTGGTGGAGCTAAAAGCTCATGTAGCGCTGGTCCTTTACACATCCTACCCCCTCATTTTAGCACTAGGAAGAGCAGCTCTGTTTTCGTGCTAATCAGTGTTGGAGGGAACCTTAGAGTTTCTTTTTGGTTCTGGGCAGGGCGTAGGATTTAGGAGTGTATTTGTTGGTTGTTACGTGGCTGGAAGTCACAGAGGTTTTCTCTAGTTCTCCCTTGATTCCGGCTGGAAGGAGTTTGCTGGACGTGGAGCTTGCACTGCTTGAGTCCAGGTTCTCCGTGTTTCCCTTCTTACTGGTCACGGGAAGTTTCTTTTTGTCAGCAGTGGGCTAGAAATAAAAGGGCTGGATTAATTTTCAGGCACAAAGCAACACACATCAATTCAAAGAAGCAAAGAAATGCAAAATTGTCCCAGATTTGCAAGCTGCACACTCTCCAGGTACGAGATGTAAACTAATCACATTGTAAAATTGTTATTATGGCACAGAAAGGCCCGCTGGCACCTTCAGGAACTCGGGGTTGTTTAGTGTTTGGTGGAGAGCAAACTCGAGATACGATTTCAGACCCTCAGCCACACCAAACGGAAGCAAATGTGTGCTGACATTTGCATGGGGAAGTGCGTTTGCACACAGCCTTGCTCGGCTCGTCTTCACAGATTCTAGACACGCGGTGACATTTGCGTGGGTCCCCACAAGCCCATCACGACTATTCTTTCTGCCTGGATACAAAGCTGCTGCATGGGCTGCTCCTCACAGCCTTGCCGTTCTCCACACTGGGGCCAGGTGCTGGCATCTGTGCCCCATTGCACTGCCAGGCCAGGCCTGTAGGCCCCCCCAGAGCCTTGACGCCTCACTGCCACGTGGGGAGAGTGGTAACTGCACATTTACTACACGAGTCTATTGTGAGAATGAGCAAGGTGGTGGCCGTGAAAGTACTCTGTAGCTTCAAACCTTGAAACAGGCAGACCGGATTTTAACCGGCGACTGTGTTTTCTCAGGCCACCTCACCCCACACGGAGGAGACGGTCTCTAATCCTGTCAGGAGGGAAGCAGAGTCTATGCTGACTTTAGACCCATTCTACAGGTGATCACTTCTAATTAAATGACACAGAGCTTGGAAAGAGCCGGGAGTGTCTTAGGAGGCAGACACAAGCAGGCCAGGGCGAGACTCGAGGTGGGGTCCAGCAAGGCCTCGCGAGTGCGCACAGAGTGGTCTGGGGCAGGGCTCACCAGTGAGTACTCCAGTCAAGGGAAACAGCGTGTGCACGTGGTGACAGTTAGGTTAATGACTGGAAAGGGAAAAACTACATGTGACCCAAAACAATGAACCCTGGTCACTCAGGCTCCTGGGATTCAGGTGGCCATGTTTTGTGCACAGTGGCAGCACTTAATATCTACGTGTCCAATAAGTAAATGACCTCCCTGGGCTGCACCAAAACTACAGGTCGCGTAACAATTTTTGGTGCCGGCATTTCAAGAAAGAGAAAATCTACCTGACGGCTGCGCACCATAGGGAGCCCTGAAGCATGTGCCTCTGCAGAGCGCCACTCTGCATGACTCAACGACAGTGTGTGCTAGTTCTTGAGCTGGTAATTTTGTTCATTGAAAAATTAATTTGTATAAATTTTGAAATGTAAACAGGTCTTTTCTTCAGTTTTTTCTCCCCAAGGAAATTCCTGTGTTGCTTTTCTGTATAGTCTTTCAAGAAACAGAAAACACTTAAAGTGTACTGCTTTCAGTAATGTAGGTGGTATCCTCTCACTGCAACAGGGGGAGAGGACAGCACCCAGATGTCCTGGCACGGCATCGGCATCTGGCTGAAGGTGAGGGGCTTCGTCTAGTGCAGTCCTGGTCCCAAAGACATGAAATCTATCATGGAAATTTCAATCCACTTGACATACAAATCCTATTAAAAAGTGAACCTAACTGTAACCCTCTCTCTTTGACATTTCCACCTCTAGGACATCGAGGAAACGTTTTTCAGCAGGTCCACCACAACCAATATTCTTGAGAACAGGAATAGGGACTCAGTCATCTTCTTTCTCATGCACTCATATTCCTGCCTGGTTGAATGTTTCCATTCTTCCTCAGGCTCCCTTTTGTTAATCAGTGTACTTGAGTCATTATACTAATGCTCTTACCAGAAACACACAAGCGCTTGTTTTCTTACTTTGTTTTCAGTCTGGTATTGAATGCATGTTAAAACTGATATTGTCGACCATATTTTAATGGAGCTCCAAAGTCGGCCTAAAACTGGGTACAGTGAAATAAATCACAATATTTGTTCCTCTGCTCCCTGGTAACATCAACGCAAACCCACTTACCTTTATGCGAATGTTTACCACTTACCAGCTTCTGTGCGTATGTGTGCTTTTTGTTAAATATTGTCCATGTGTACGCTTTACCATGTCTCTGATGATAATTTGCACTTGCATTAACTTTAAGAAGCAGAGTCATAAGAGCTTTCCTAAAGACTCCTCTTACATTTCCTCCCGTTGAGACTGCTCTCCGACGCCAACCAAACACGGGCACAGGCGGGTCCCCATGCAGCCCTTCGGGCAAGGCATTAACTTTCTTCACCAAAAGCCACGTCTCTCATCTCCTTGGAACATAACCAGCCAAGGCAAATTCTGGTTTCTAGGTTTTTGTCTAGCAACACGAACAAATCTTAATTTTTCAGGGATACAGATTTTAGGTTATAGATTATCTAAATTTAGCTGTCTGTTTTTCTGTTCTCATAGTTGATGGAATTCCTCGAAGGTCTGCCACTGACACAATTTGACAGTTTTATGAGTCACAGACAGAGAAAGCGAAAGTGGAACTGCCAAGGCTCCAGGAGTTACTGAGATCCTGCAGGTCATGAAAGACACACAGAAGGTGAAGGGCTCCCGTAAGCTCGTACAAAGGGGGAGAAGACGAGAGAGGAACACCAGTGTTCAGGTCTAAGGGGAAGGAGTCTAAAGGATCATTACGAGACTGTTGGCCATCATCCTCAGTCCAAGAAAGAGGATCTACAATAAAAATCACTAGACTAGTTCCTGAAGACACTGGTATACTACTGCACAGTAACCAAGAAAACCTGGCTATCATCAGTAAGCACCTTCAAAATCAAAGAAAAAAAATCTATCCTTATACAAAATCATGGAGAATTCATACCCATAACACTACAACCAGCTAGAACAGAAAAAAGAGACCAAGAAGGTTTATAGACAGGCTACTAATCTGATTAGTGGGTGGAGGTTTCTTTGCAAGAGGGTTCTTCAGTCTCAAAAATATACAGAACTAGAGGACCCGTGTAATCACAATCCATAAAAGGTTTCAGCACCAGAGCTGGACCCCATCTCGGAGCGTGGCCGGCCGGCAGGAAGGCTGCGTCGGGGCAGCTCTGCCATTGCTCCTCCCTCCGACAGAGCCTCACCCGAGGATCCTCGCCCTCTGGGACTGCAGAAGGACAGCCAGGCCTCCCGGAGGCAGAATGATGGAAAAGATGACCTTACAAGGTTCCCTGCAGCTCCATCTTTTAGTAACTCAGCACCCTTGGCCTGCTTTCTCCAGCTCATATTACCAGCCTTGAAAAGAGGGCATCATGTGTGCAAGGGGAGATATGTAACAAGAAAACTGGGCTAAATATACATATTTCATTATTCACTGGCATGACTTTAACCTGATGAACTCATCTAGTGATAATGGATGCAAAACCTGTGAGCTCTTGGCTTATCCCTGAAAGCTAATACCAGTGCATGATTGCTAGAAACTGCTACCACTTCTCTGAATTTTGAGTAAAATATATGCTATTTAAGTAAAGTGGTTTATCACCATAGCAACCATTTCTAGAGTCACACATTCAAATAATAGGCCTGCACAAGGTGCAAGTGACAGAACACTCTGATACAAGTTTCTCGCCACACTGTCGGCTGCAATGGTCGCCCACTTTCGCTCCCAGTCCTGTGCTTTTCAGAACGAAGGAGGAAGGGAAAGATGAGCAAAGGGAAGAAGAGAAACTGACTTCCAAATACACAGATTTCTTGTATAAGCCTTCCCACATAAAAAGCTGAGTCCTGTATGGAGTTAATGAAAATAAAAACTAGCTTGCAAGTTAGAGAGATGTAAACATCTCTTTTTAATTAAAGTATAATTTATATACAGTAGAATGAACAAGTTTCAAGTGTACAGTTTTATGAGTTTTGACAATGCACAGACCAGTATACCCAACACGCCCATCAAGAAGTAGAGCAACTTCCACCCTGGCTGGCGTAGCTCAGTGGATTGAGCGCGGGCTGGGAACCAAAGTGTCCCAGGTTCGATTCCCAGCCAGGGTACATGCCTGGGTTGCAGGCCATAACCCCCAGCAACCACACATTGATGTTTCTCTCTCTCTCTCTCTCCCTCCCTTCCCTCTCTAAAAAAAATTAATAAATTAAAAAAAAAAAAAAAAGAAGTAGAGCAACTTCCTAGAAAGTCCCCTAGTGCCACATCCTCATCAACTCCCTTCTGTCCTGGGGCTGTAAGTGTTCTGGTGTTTTTCAACATAAATTACTTTGTCTTTTCTAAAACTTCATATAAATGAAATAACATACAGTACGTATTTTTAGTTTCCAACTTCTTTTGCTTCATGTTTTAATTGGAACTTTCATTAAGATAATAGATTCTATACCCTGACTGATGTGGCTCAGTGGAGTGGGTGTCATCCTGCAAACCGAAAGGTCACTGGTTCCGTTCAGAGTCAGGGGACATGCCTGGGTTGCGGGCCAGGTCCTCCGATTGTGGGTGGTGTGAAAGGCAACCAATTGATGTTTCTCTCACATGTTGATGTTTCTCGCCCTCTCTTTCTCCCTCTCTTCCCCCTCTCTAAAAAATAAAATCTTAAAAAAAGTAGATTCTCATGGTATTGTATCATGTTTTTGAGATTTGTCCATGATTTAATATTTTTATTGTTAAGTAATATTTGATTGTATGTACATGTGGTATAATTTGTTTATCCATTCTTCTATTAATGGATATTTGGGCTATTGCCAGTTTGGGGTTGTTTATATATAAAGCTGCTATAAACATATTCTAGAAATCCTTTTTCAAACTTCCACTTGGGATTTACTGGGTAAATGGTAAGTAAATGCTTCACTTTATAAATAACTGCCAACTGTATTCCAAAGGAATTATGCCATTTTGCATTCTTATCAGCAATGCAGAAAAACTCCAGTTGCTCAAATATTTGCTAAAAGTTGGACTTTCCAGTCTTTTTAAATTTGACAATTCTAGAGTATAGTATTATATCATTATGGCTTTTCCTGATATCACTGTATTTTCCTGATGACTAATGATCTTGTACATTTTTCATATGCTTATTGACTTCTTGTATATCTTCCTATCTGAAGTGTCTGTTCGAGACATGGCTATTTTCAAAATTGGACTGCCTTATTATCATTGACTTGTAGGAATTATCTTCACATACTGGATACAAGTCCCTCATCAGATATATTTATTGCCAATATTTTCTCCCTGTCTGTGGCTTTCCTATTCCTTTTCAATATCTTTTAAATGAACAAATGTGTTTACATTTGATAAAGGCCATTTTATTCATTTTGATTGATTTTTATTGAATTTTTAGAGAAAGAAAGAGAAACATCGATTCGTTGTTCCACTTATTTATGCATTTACTGGTTGTATTGATCTCCAGTCAGGGCATATGCATATATATATATAGACAGACATGCACTGGTATATATAGATAGATATCTATCTAGATAGAGATATAAATATAGATATAGATATAGATATAGATATAGATACATATCTCCATCCTGACTGGAGATCAAACCCATAACCTTGTCTTTTTGGGACAATGCTGTAACCAACTGAGCTACCTGGCCAGGGCTTTCATTTTATCCATTTTTTAAAGTGCTTCCTGTGTTCTAAGAATTCTGACTACTCTCTGGTTGGAAGATACTCTCCCAGGCCTTACAGTTTAATTTTTAGATTTAGGTCTATAACCCTCCTCAAACAAATTTTTGTGTACAGTGTAAGCTAAGAATGCCAAAGTTAATTTTTCTATATAAATATCCTATTATTCCAGTACCATTTTATTGAAAAAAACTATCCTTTGCCCACTGAATGACTTTACATCTGTCAATAATCAATTGACTATGTAAGTGTGGGTCAATTTCTAGGCTCTTGATTTTGTTTTATTCATATATTTGTCTATTCTTACACCAACACCCCACTGGATCAACTACTGCAGCTATACAGTAAGTATGGAAATCAGGTCATGTAAGTTCTCCAACTTCGTTCCTTTCAACTTGTTGTGTTCTAGCTCTTATGCATTTCCAAATACATTTTAGAACTGTCTTGTTAATTTCTAAAAGAAAAGAAAAAGTCCTAGATTTCAATTGAGGTAGCTTTAAAGTTATAATTTGGGGAGAACTGATATCTTAAAAATATCAGATCTTCCAATCAATGAACATGGTATATCTCCCCATATATTTCAATACTCTTCAATTTCACTCAGCAATATGTTGTAGATTTTGGTATAAATGCTTTACATATTTTTATTAGATTGTATTACATTAGATTATACAAATGTATTACATATTAATTTATCATTAAGTACTTTATGTTTTACAATAATATTTTAAATGGTATTTTAAAATTTTGTTTTCTAGTTGGTCATTGCTAGTGTCATCTACAAATAGAGACAGTTTTACTTTTCCATCTACATAATTTTACTTCTTTTTATTTCCCTCGTTGTACTGGTTAACACCCCTGGCACATTAAAAATAAGGCAAGCCCTGACTGTGTGGCTCAGTTGGGTATTGTCCTGCAAACTGAAAGGTCACTGGTTTGATTCCTGGTCAGGGCATGTGCCTGGGTTGCGGGCTCCGGCTGGGGTGTTTGCAGAAGGCAACCAACCGATGTTTCTCTCTCATCAATGTTTCTCTCCCTTTCTTTCTCCCTCCCTCCGCCACTAAAAATACAGTGATACCTCAGAACTTGTCAGCTTCACAACTCATCAAACCCTGCACTCATGGCTTTTTGGTAAGAAAAACACATTTCTGCACTCAGCGCTTGCTCGGGGCTTGTGGCGCTGGCTAGAACTTGAGAGTCACAATGCCGTCCAGCGAGAGAAAACACTTCAGCATCCAGGCCTAGTCGGTTTCAGCACTTGTCACATGTTCTAGAACGAGTTAACTGTGAGTACCGAGGCACCACTGTAAGACTAGCTTTAGAAGTTCTGGGGCGGGGGGGGGGGGGGGTGTAAAAATCTCTTAGTATGTAAAAGAAGCTCCCATCTGTCCCACTCTGCTGAGGGGTTTTCTCATGTTTGATTGTTGAATTTTACTCAATGTTTTTCAAAATTAATGAGATGGTCACATGGCTTTCCCTCTACCTATTAGTGTGGTAAATTATGTCGGTTGATTCTTGGATGCTAACTCAAACACACATTCCTGGAATACACTGTCCACCTGATCAGGATGCCTTACGTTTTCTATGTATTTCTGGATTCAGCTCGCCAGTATTGAGCTTCAGATTTTTGCATCTATATTTATGAGCGATATTGGCTAATAATTGTCTTTTCTCGTAATAACCCTGTCATGTTTTGGTATTAATGTGATGCTCACCTTATAAATGTGTTGAGAAATAGTCTCAAGAGCTGGTGTAAAAAGCTTTCTCTTCTTTCTTCTTTGAATATTTGGAAGAATTTACCAGTGAAATTATTTGGGACTGCAGTTTTCTTTCTTGGAAAGTTCTTAATCATAAATTCAATTTTAAAAATAAATATAGAACTATTTAGATTTTCTATTTTTGTGCATCTGTTATGATGTGTTTAAAAGGAGTTTTACTCACATATTTACTCCTGCCAATGACCTTAATATGTTCCTGCAGTTCAGTACTCCCATCTGGGATCATTTTCTTTTACTTTGAATTTTTTCTTTTATCTTGAAATTTTTCTTTTAGTATCTCTTATAGCAAAACATGCTGGTAACAAATCCCCTCATCTGTTATATACCTGACAACATTTTTATCTTTATATTTGAAGGCAAATTATCACTAAAGAATTCCGAGCTGGCACGTTTTTTTGTTTCATATGTTTTTAGCACTTTAGCAATGCTGTTCCATTGTTTTCTGGCTTCCATGATTCCTGCTGCTGTGTCATATGATACTCCTTTGACAACAATGGGGTTCTCCCCTCTCCCCACCACTGCCCCAGACTGGGTACTTTTACAATTCTCCCGTTCTGGTCTTAAGAATTAGAGAATAGTATTCAAAGCAACCACAGATACCAGGAAGCATTGAGAGAATCTCTAAAAGGACACAGCCAGAGAAGGGGGTGTCCTAAATTCTGGCCAGCTGAAGATATATGAACTGACCTAAGCTTTGAACTGCTGGCTGAGAGACAATTTGCCGTTTGTGTTTAACCTCAAACCACCAGCTAAAAAAGAAACATCAACACTTTTTGGCGGAACAGAGCTGAATCCAAAGTCAGCACAACATAACATTTTCAATGGCTAGGATACATGCAAAGTTACTTAACAGAAATAACAATTAATGTATTGAGACAGACCCTGAGATGACCCAGATGTTGGAATTAGCAAACAAGGATTTTGAAAAATAGTTATCACAACTATTATCAGTGCTGTTAAGAAAAATATTATTTGATGAATAAAGGAGTTATCAGCAAACCAAATTAAAATTTTAGAATAAAATATAATATGTGAAATTAAATATTACACCTGTCACAATATAGGTTTAATAGGAAAATGGAGATACCAGGAGAGCAAACCTTAAGATAGATCAGTAGAATATTTCCAATTTAAAGATGAGATTGATAAAAAATAGAATGTGCCTCAATGAACTACAGAACAATATCAAAAGGTCTAACATGTGAGTAGAGTATCTGAAAAAACTTAAGAAAAAATAATGACAAAATGTCTAAAAGATACAAATTTACAGATTCAGGAAGTTCGGCAAACGCCAAACTGGATAAATGTGAAGAATGTGCCTGAAAATGTCATTGTCAAACTGCTAAAAACCAAAGATAAAGAGAAAATCTTGAAAACATTCGGAGGATAGGAACACATTACATATAAGGAAAGGACACTTCAAATTACAAATGACTTCTTATCAGAGAAACTGGAAGCCAGAAGGCAGTAGAATAACATCTTTAAAGTGTGGACGCCAAACCATGGGAAGACAGAATTCTGTAAACAGAAACTATCCTTCAAAAGTTAAGACAAAATGAAGACATTCTAGATAAAAGAAAACTAGGAGAATTCATCACCCGCAGACATGCAATACAAGAAATCAAAGGGACTCCTTCAGACCGAAGGGAAATCACACCAGATGAAAAACTGGATTTTCAGAAAGGAAAGGAGAACACCAGAAATAGTAAGTATCTGGGTAACTATATGACAGCTTTTCCTCTTAATTTCTTGGAATACAGATGACTGTTTAAAGCAAAAATTAAAACACTGTTTGGTGGGGTTTACAATTATGAAGATCTTGTATAGGTGACAATTAGAGCATAAAGGCATGAAAAGAGATGAATGGCCCCAAATTAACATATCTGATTGAAGCACATTAGTAATAGCCCAACCCAATGGTGGGTTCTCCCCAGGGAAAAGGTATACGTGGCATATCCTAACAGCTCCAGACCCTAAGGGGCACTAAGCAAAAGCACTCTTGGGAAACCAGGGAAATGATTCGAAAGGATTCACCAGTCCATCCATTTAACTGTGGGTGCCTGGCTGAGTCTGTGGTGGTGAAACCCAAGCCCTCCCGTGGGAGGTTCCAGAGCGGGTCAAAAGAGCAACCACAGCGCTGTTGTTTATGGAAGTCTATGAATCCAAACCAGCACCTGGCACTGCAAACAGCATTATTAGATGAAAGAAAAATGGGGTCACCATTCCTGTTAGCACAATCAATTATTTGTACCTTTCTTAGTCAGCTGTCGCTGCAGTCATGCTACTGGGTTTGGAGGCCCCCAAGGCCACCCCCAGGTTCCATGATTCAGTATACAGTTGTGTTCATTGCTAGGATTTAGTACAGTGAAAGGCCGTATGGCACAATTAGCAACGATAAAAGGCTCTCGAGGTGAAGTCAGGTGGAAACCAGGCTCACGCTTCAAGGGCTCTCTTCCACCACACCGAATGCATTTAGTTACCGCAGCAGCAGGTTGTGACAATGCATGTGAGATGCTGCCAACCAGGGAAGCTCTCATAGAGCCCACAATCCAGGGTTATTGCTGGGAGCTGGTCGGGTAAGCAGCCTCTGCCTCGCACCTGCCAAAATTCCAGACTCCCAGGAGGAAACCAGGTGTTCAGCAGAAAGCATATTGTTTGTACAAAGAGTTTAGGCATGATGAATCATTCCTTTAAAAAAAAGATTTTATTTATTTATTTTTAGAGAGATGGGAAGGGAGGAAGAAAGAGAGGGAGAGAAAGAAACATCAATGTGTGAGATGCACTGACGGGTTGCCTCTCACATGCATCCTACTGGGGACCTGGCCTGCAACCCAGACATGTGCCCTGACTGGGAATCGAATTGGTGACCTTTTGGTTCGCTGGCCAGCACTCAATACACTGAGCCACACCAGCCAAGGTGCAATGAATCATTCTTATCTGTTAATGGTAGCAACCGTTTCAAAACCTAAGTTCTCAGACACCAGCCAGGGACCAGCCTTGCAAGCAAACCTTTTCGAAGATAGCAGTATAGGCCTGCTTCATTAACTCTTTTCTGTACAACTACATAAGAAACAACTACAAAAGTCTTATAACAACAGATATTAATTTTTCTCAATTAGCTGTAGGGCTTGGCTGTGCTAGTCTAGACTTCAGGCTTTGCTTTGGGTTCAGGTCTGCTCCACAGTCCTTAGGATTCCGAGATCTGGGGCTCCCTGCAGGCATGTGCTCCTCATGGTGGGTGGCAGACACACACAGAGCCAGCTAAGTCACACACACTCTTAAGGTGTCTGTTTACATTACACCTCTTCACATTCCATGAGCCAAAGTGAGTCATGTAACTCAGACAAACATTAGTGGAGTGAAAAAGAAAATTCCCTTCATTTATTTTAACAGGGAGAGCTGCAAAGTCACAGGGTGAAGGATGTGACTGTATGATCCCTTACAGGGAGGGATGAAACAACTGGGAAACATAACACAGTCCACCACAGTACACTGGGGACCCCACCAAACTCAGAGGGCAACTGGGGTTGGAAGCATCACGTTATCATCTTTGAAAATGGTATTTCTTATTCTTTGTTCATTAGTTTATTCTAACACCTATAGCCAAAGGAGCCTTGAAACTGGCAGGAAAAAAATCGTGCAATTTTAGTAATATTCTATACAAGTTCTTTAGCAATATAGTAATAAAATAAGTTAACATTAGCCCTGGTTGGTGTGGCTCAGTGGACTGAGTGCTGGCCTGAGAGCCAAAAGGTCGCTGATTTGATCCAGTCAAGGCACATGCCTGGGTTGCAGGCTGGGTCCCCAGGTGGGGACATGTAAGAGGCAACCAGTCGATGTATCTCTCGCACAGTGATGTTTCTCTCCCTCTCTTTCTCCCTCCCTTCCTCTTCTCGAAAAATAAATAAATACAAATAATAATAATATTTTTGTTTGTTTATTTTTAATATATTTTATTGATTATGCTATTACAGTTGTCCCATTTCCCCCTTCACTCCCCTCCACCCTGCACCCCCCTCCCACCCACATTCCCCCCGTTTAGTTCATGTCCATGTGTCATAAGTTCTTTAGCTTCTACATTTCGCATACTATTCTTACCCTCCCCCTATTTTCTACCTACCATCTATGCTACTTATTCTCTGTACCTTTTCCCCCTCTCCCCTCCTCCCACTCCCCTGTTGCTAACCCTCCATGTGATCTCCATTTCTGTGGTTCTGTTCCTGTTCTAGTTGATTGCTTAGTTTGTTTTTGTTTTAGGTGTGGTTGTTAATAATTGTGAGTTTTTTGTGAGTTATGACCCATGGATATGAACAATGGCGTGGGGATTGCCTGAGGGAGATGGGGGAGCATAATGGAGGGAGGCAGAGAGGAAAATTTGGGACAACTGTAGTAGCATAATCAATAAAATATAATTTAAAAAAGAAAATGAAAGAAAATAAAAGTATACTGGGTGTCAGACAAATCTAAAAAATAATAATAATAAAAAATAAGTTAACATTAATCTGTGCTTATCACATGTCAAGAGTGTTACATGCAATTATTTCATTTAGCTCTTAGTTGATGCTATTAATCCCATTTTACAGATGAGAAAACAGAGGCCTACAGACTTGCCCAAGGTTGGAAAGTTTGCAAGTGGTAAAGCCAGGATTTGAACCCAGACATCTTAGGTTTGGAGCTTAGGCTTGAACCACCATGATATTTTAAGTGCAGTGCTTGGACACATATACCAGATTGCAATGCTTCAATACTGGAGAACAAAAGCATGCCAAATTGTGAGAACACCACCAAATCTGCACAGATTCATATGAGCTCAAAGGCTAAGATTTAATTTGTAAAGAAAAGAAAATTTTTTATCCTACTCAACTAAACTACCACGAAAACCTGACTTTTTCCTTATTGAAACATATCAATATACCATAACTCAACTGTTTAATTTCAATGTTATTTAAATTCAAACACATCTTATCTTTGAAGAACTAATATATGAATATATTTCATTGATCAAAATAACTTTCCAAGTCTTTAAGATACCTTGCCTTTCTGCTTACCAGACTGGGTAAAGTATCTGCTACATGTACTATCACCTATGATACCATAAAGGCCATGTTTGCAGCCAAGAAAAATGATCACAAAAGAATAAAAAATTTTCCCCATTTTCATTAAACAAATATATTCGACTGCATTCAATAAATAATTTAACAACTAAGCAGTATCCCCTTTATGAAGCAGGAATTCTGTAAGGCAAATATAGTACTTCAGTCACATCCAGAGTTTCTAGTCCCTCCCTCTAAGATTACGAGGAAGTGCATTTTAATTACAGACATACAAACAATTAAATTGTTTTCTGAGCTTAATAAATAATGAAAGTATCAGTAATGTTTATCAGAAATCACTAAAGACCTAATGTGAAAAGGCATGCCCCTGCAAGAAGCAATGGTCTGCCAAGCATCTCATTTGAAGAGGAGAGAAGGCTGCTGTTGAAGTTCAAGTCTCGGGTCTGAGAGTAGATGAAGGACCCACTGTAGGGACTTCAGAGGGTTACTAATGGCACAAAACATTATCCAGATGTGCTCAGCTTGCAAAACACAAGATAAACGTGAGAGAATATCTCTGTCCTCAAAGAATGCCATTACCCAAAATACACCAAAAGTTAGAAATGAAAAGAAAAAAAGAAAGGACATAGCCAAAGGCCAACTACGTGCAAACAAGTTTGAAAAAGTGACGCGTGATACAGACTGTGTTCCCCACAACGTCCAGGGCATTTGGAACCAGGGAGCAGTTACTCAGGGAAAGAGAAAAGTGCTTAGCTCAAGTGTTTTTTGTTTTTTAACAAATCCTCACTTCCTCTGTTAGTTTTCCAAGAGTTCTGGCACTTATCTAAAAAATGTAATTTTCCTGGCTTGGGAGAACACATTGTTAGGGCTCTAGCTGGATTTACAAGGTTCTCCAGAAGGGGGAACACTGATGCAGCGGAGAGTAGGGACTGCTGGCGGGTTTCCATGTAAATCAGAGCCAAGTTTCAAAGACTTTAATGAAAAGATAATCATACACATATTCTTAATTTAGTAGGTATAGGTTATTCATATCATCATATCATATAGCCCATATAACAATATAATTTTAACAAACAAAATTTTCCCATGGGAAGTAGTTCAATATTCACAGGATAAATTTCAATAAAATTAAAATTCCACTCTGAAGAACACGAATGATTGTATGAATCCTGTATGGACTTGAGAGTAACTGGTCACCCTGTTTTCAGTTTCTCTTTAGAGCTTTCTGTAGCACTGCCCACCATTAATGAAGATTTCAAAGAAGTAATTTCTTAACATAAATTCAATATAATTAGCAAACTATCATATTTATTCATAAAAATCCTTGGGAAAAGAACTTCGTTTATTAAATGCATGAGAATTCTTTCATTTTTTTATCCTCACCTGAGAATATGTTTTTATTGATTTTAGACAGAGAGACAGAAAGAAACATCAATGTGAGAGACAAAGATCAATTGACTGCCTCCAGTGTGTGCCCCAACTGGGAATTGAACCCACAACCTAGATGTGTGCCCTGACCGGGGATTGAACCCTCAACCCTTTGGTGCATGGTACAATGCTACAACCACCTGGGTCCCTGGCCAAGGCAAAAATTATTTCTTTTAAGTGGTAACACTTTACAGAAAAATTCCCAGACAGGAAAAGGTATTCCTCCTAAGATATCATAGCCTAAACTTAGGCATGGGAAAGTTCCTTAGTCACTCCTTAGTTTCCAGGGTAAAGTCCTGCCCATCTTCCTGTCCAGGAATTTCTGCTACAGCATTTATAGCAAGTAGCTTTCCAGAATCTCCCTGAACACCTCCAATAACTGGAAGGTGGGGTCCAGCCTCCCTGGTCCAGCCTGTTCTATTGCAGATGAGCTCTGATTGTGGACAAGTTCTTCCTGTTGGGTAGAAATCTATATTCTTGAATTTTCAACCCACTGGGTATAGCCCTATCATCCATAAGCTCCTCAAATTCCAGTTCTTCTACTCCATAGTTGGACGTAGCTGAGAACAGCTTAGCAAGTCCCATCTCTTTGTGACTTGGACGGGGAAGCGGAGGAGAGAGCAGATGTGTGACAGAGCAAGGGGAAGGTGAGGGAAGACAACCAAACATTTGGTTCAAGGATATTTCATGCCGGATTCAGAAACAAACATAGATATAACCTAAGACCTCAAAATATTATGTGTCTGTATGCATGTGTATGTAAGTATGTGTTTGTATATACGTGAGTATATGTGGATGCATGGGAGTATATATGTGTAATCTGTATGTATGAGTATGTAAATATATGTTTGTGTGTGATGTATGTGTATATGTGTATGTATCAGTATATGCATATGTACATGTGTGTATAAAATGCTAAGCCAGCTAACAGGAAAATCTTCAAATTACATTCAATTAGAAAATACAGATGTGGGTTTTTAAAATATCATTTTAACAAGAAAGAAAATACACATAGCAGCCAAGCACTGCAGGAGCCGTTAACAGACTACAGAGGAAGAAGGGATCTCAGTAAATTTATGTTTACCTTAATGCCAAAATATGATTATTTCAAAATACCTGAATCATTACATGATAAGCTTATTATCTAGACATTTGCTATCAAGTAGATGAAGCTCCAACCAGTACATCAAAATCAATTAACTGCACTACTAGGTCTCTTTCTGCCAGTTTCTGACGGGACTCCTAGAATGGAGGGTGCGGGCCGGCAGCGCTGCACCTCGCTGGGTGAGGACAGGCTCCACCCTTTCAGTCCTGCTCCTCGAACCAAAGAGCAGCAACTCCCTGTAGGAGGTCTGGGCTGCCCTCAGGTGAACACGGCTGCCACCAGCAGAGCACTCAATCATTAAAGAAGAGATAAAATGCACTCGGCAGATTTCAAGACACAAAAGAAAATAAGCATGCAGAAAACTTTTCCCCACAAACACAGAAAACTGTTCGGGTATACTGTGAGAATACCCAGTTAGTAGAACACAATCTACAATCAATCAGAATGTTACAAAAATTTATTCACCAAAAAGAATAAAACTATTATTTAGATCTAATAAAACAATATGATAAACCTATATAAGTAGTTTTAGGTATCAAAAAACTAGAAACAATTAACTAGATAATGTAATAATTCTTTGTCTAGGTAATATATAAACACACTCCAAATTGTGTAGCCTGGTAGAGTAAAAATTGTTCATTTTAACCCATGGGCCGAATCTGACAGGCCACCTGTTTCTAAGTCCTAAAATTGCCTGTGCCTGTTTTCATGCTACAATATCAGAGCTGAGAAGTATCGTGGCCCCCACAGCCTAAGATCTGTATGATCTCTCCCTTTGCAGACCCTTCCCCTCTATGCAGGGATCCTCAACATGCAGGCAACATTGCTACATCATGACGGTCTCAAGGGAGGAAAGAACTTTACTTGCTTTGTTATGTAGGGGCTTTGCTACGAACCACCAACAAAAAAAGACAGGGTGGCACAAAATGTTCCAAGTACTGGGAGGGTATTTTACAGTTTGGAGAAAGAAACAACTGTTCTTCCTACTGGCTCTGTTGGTTCTTCCTACCTGTTTCTCCTCGTCTTCATCTGAGGCACAGGCAACATCGTGGGCAGCTCCGCCGGGTCTGCTGAGTTGGGAAACTTGCAACTTTTCTTGATTGGACCACTTGTTCTTTTGCTCTGCCACATTTTCTTCATCACTCCCTGGATTGTTTTTCCACTCTTTCATCATTTCTAAGACATTGATTGGTCTCGCTGAAGAATGTGTATTACCCTAATGTTAATGAATTTTTGGTGTTATAGACAGTTTGGAAAATTAAAAGGATTCTTACATCTTTTAGTAACACATTTTCCCAAATTCAGTAAGTCACAAAGAAATATTATAATGCTGCAAAATGGCAAACCTGCTGACCCACTGGAGCACACCCCCTGTACTGAGAAGGACCCCAGATGGGGCAATTCCCCAAATCCAAAGACTCCCTGATAGCACTGCCCTTACACAAGTATCAGGGAAGCTGGAAGAATGAAAGAAGTTCCCCAAAGTCTAGCAGATCCAACACTAAGGGCAAGCCCATATAACATCAAAACATCCAGGTAAAAAAATCTAAATTCAGTTGATTAGTCAAGTGCTGTGCCCAAGGATACGGACATTTGACTGGAAAGCCTTTTGTTCACTGAAACATTTAGACCTGAGGAAAAATAAGGATGTGCATTATACATGGGTAATACCCATTCCACATATATAAATGTTTTTCATTTTTTATTTATGCTTATGCATTAAAAGTACAACTCTAGAAAGCAATAACAATGTCCATATACAAAATAATACCCTAGAATATGATCATTGGTTTTGTTTCTAAATATAAATAAATAATTGAATTAAAAACTAAAATGAAATATTTTCTTCCTGAAAGTTTATGCCTAAAATGTAGGTGCACACTAAACACAGGAGTGCATTATACATGGCAAAACATGGTAATATTTCATTTAATGCCAAGAACTATATGAATGCAGTCTCAAATGACTTCTGCTAGACTAAGTATGCCCTAAATAATTTTTCTCCTAACTCAGATTAGTAGAGAAAGTTTGGACAAGAAGTTTGGGTCACATTTAGGTTAACATAGGAAGTTCAGGTGTGAGTACAGCTAGGGAGGATTCTACATGCATTTGGTAAGGGGTGGATTCAAGCATCCATCAAGCATCGGTGACACAGGACACTCTGAGACAGGGTACTTCAAAGGTGGCCCTCTGAGTACACTGTTGAGGATTTTTAGAGCTTAACATATTCATGGTTAAAGGCAAACATTAAGTAGTGATAACTAAATGAGAATCATCCTGCAATTAATTCCCTGTGGTTCTTTTATTTCATCCTGTTTTAAGAAGGTCTATATTGTTAACAACTTCATAGCATCCTACTTCTGACTGCACTTATGCATCCTCTACCACTTACTTCCAGAATGCCCCAACCATGCCTTCTGCCAGCCCATAGCCTACATTTCCTTCAAGGCTCAGTTTGAGAGCCATCTGTGTTAAGTATCCCAGAACTGCCAAAGACATTATCAACTTCAACAGTACGGTGATTACAAGAGGGAAAAGAGGGTGCGGGGAGGTAGAAGTGGGTAAAGGGGGGATAAATGGTGACAGAAAGAGACTTTACTTTAGGCAGTGAACACAATACAATATATAGATTATTTATTCTGTTAGAATTGTAAACTTGAAACCTATGTAATTTTATTAACCAATGTCACCCCAATAAATTCAATAAAAAATGTTAAAAAGAAAAATACAACAAAACAGTAAAATAGGAAAACCCCCTGAAGATGTTGCCAACTTAAATTCAAATAAAGCACAGAGGCTCAAAAGCCACAAGAGAGCTGAAGTCATTCACAGTGGCAGACCGTCGCAGCTCTCATCTGAAGGGGCTCTGGTTGCCAGGGTTCTGTCCACCGCTCTGCTTGACCCTTATGGTCCAGCTAGTCTCCATTACAACCTCCTGGCTCCATCATGGCCTCCAACCCTAACTTTCATGGAATCACAGAGTCCAGAGTCCTGGATGCTAGAACACATGATTTGGCCTCAGCTCGATTCTCTCACTGGCAGACAGAGACAATCTAACACATAACAGATTACATGTCTGTAATCCCAAACCTCAATTGCCCTTTTCAGATTAACTCCCCTTAAATTAACTTGTTAGATACTATACTAGTCACTAGTGCTGCTCACCCAACATTCCTTTCTTCTAAGCACATGGCAGCATTGTGCTTCTCTACCTCTTTTGAGGCATGACCATGTGACTTGTTTTGGCCATTGAAATGAGTTTAGAAATGGGATGTATCACTTCCGGGTGTACTTTAAGAAACAGCATGCAATTTTTCATGTTCCCAATTCCTGCCTCAGTAACCACTGTATAAAAACACGGAAATATTGTATAAAAGCCTCCCTCAGCCTGGGTCCCAGAGTGAGGACAAGGAAAACAGTCTCCTATCGTCCCCCTACCCTCCCAGCCCATGTGCGATGGAAGGATCAAGAGTGCTGAGATTTGCTATACCACAGCATAACCTAGTCTGTCCCAAAACAGACAGCAAATAAACATTTACATTCTGTAAGTTACTTCTAAAAGGCCTTAAAAACAGTGAGCCTACTCTATCATCAGCACACCCAACAAAACTGTCACTACTACAGAAATCCCACACGATCAGCACCATGCATGTGGAAGGCCATTTGTTTAGGCAGCCCTTGCTTTGCACTGTCCTCATATGCATGAATCTCAGCCATCGTGACCTGCTTAAACGATATCAATGACACAGTTCAAATTTCAGTCAGCATGGCATATTAACTATAACTGCAGAGAATTCAAATTTCACTGCTAGCTCTTTAATCCAGAATCACTATGCAAATGACAGATGTGCATAATGATCAGTGACCAATCAGGTCACAGCTTTCACATACTGTTGGTGACTCAACACTGTGCACCTATTAAGTTCACACACAGACAGCGAAGTGTGCCATTGTGCAGTCTCCTCATCTCTCAGGGAACTTGTCAACAAAGATGAAAGTGCAGCAAAAAACTGAAAGTGATCATGCTGGAGTGCAATCCGAATCAAACGCAGGTAGAGCAACAGAAGAAACTGCTGGCCACAGGAACGATGACACTGCCACCGTTACAGAGAATCTGGATGCGCAACCGAAGGAACTCAGTGAAGGCAAATTTATCAGCATAAATGAGCAGCGCGGCTGTGACAGAAAGGATGAATTTGCCTCAGAGACAGTGACACCTGCACAATGTTGCACATTTAAAGAATTTTCAGAGATACTTCACAACACTGAAAGCACAAAGGATAAAGTGCTGGAAGCTGACCCAGACTTAGGAAACAGCAGGACGATCTGGCAGGGCGTGAAAATGGTGTTCCCTCTGCATTGTCAGTAATATGACAAGAAGTGGGCAAGCACTGCTTAAACTAATCCTGATAAAGTTTTTTTAACCAAAAAATAAGATTCTTTAATTCTCAGCATTTCTAATGTTTCAATTACAGTGTACTACAAAATATTACTTCTTTTAATTCCCTAATGTTTGTAATTAGCCATTAGAACATTTTCAATATTTAACAAAATTTTTTAGATCATGGAACAATCATAATATTTCCATTGATTATTAAAACCACTTTGCACAGTTTCAACTTGCATTATTTTTGTAGTCTTGCACTACTTCGAAGAGCAAGGACTCCTGTATTATCTTGATTCCGCCTCTCTAGCACTCTCTCAAATGTGCAGTTTACACACGCATACCCCCAAGAGCTGGGTGACTGACACTCCACATGCCTAAAGTAGAATGCCTTTGTACTCAGTGAAATGACCCTATTTCTCATTCCAAAGAGACTGTGGAGAAGAACAAATGATCCAGAAGAGGAGCATTATTACCTCAAAAACACTCTACTATTTTTAACTGTTTGCTTCCTATATTCATTTGTGATATCAAATGGTAATATCAATTCCAGGCTTTCCCTGTTGTCTAAAGTCCAGCCAATAACTTACTAGACTAACCCCCTTCCTTCCCCCATCCCCTACTGCCTCTTGCTGCCAGTAGTTGGAAGAGGACTTGCATCAAATGCTTGGACTGACCAGTGGATAACATATACAGGAGTATGTGTCATCAGCCTTCTAGGTCCGACAGAAACTACAAATGACCCGATGAACCGAACAGAAATGGATGGAATTGTTAGGACAGACATTGTAGACTGTCTGTCACCTCACCATCAGAACACTAGCCCCCGAACTCCCTTTACTGGCTTTATTCAGAGGGTCAGACACTGAACTCATCAACCATCAAGGAGCAAGTGGCAAGAAGGCAGCAGTAACAGGAGGATAGTCTGAGGCTATCACAAGTACAAAACCAGTCTCCTGGTTAATAAATGATGGGTGGAAGAGGGCAAGAGTCAAGTCGAGGAACTTGTACAAAGGACCCACAGACAAAGACAACGGGTTGGGGTGAGGGACTGAACGTGGGAGGTGCAGTGCAGGGAGAGTAATGGGGGAAATGGGGACCCCTGTAATTGAACAACAATAAAAAAGGAACAAAATTCCACTTGTTTAACAGAAAGTTGAGACTATTTTATTTTGAAAAACTGGAAAAATAGACATTCATGGAGAAGCATTGGTCAATTACTACGATTTGGATTTATTGCCCTAGTGGACAGGTCCACCAATGGAGACCCAAACATGTGTCCCCATCTAACAAAACCTGCCTCTTCAGGAATGATGCCCATCGGTGTTGGGTAGAGAACAGGTATTTTTAAGTGAATGATACTCATGAGCTACAGATCGGTGGCATACAACATAAAACTGGGAAAACTGAAAGGAAACACGCTGGTTCTCTAGCTTATAGTCATCGCATTCCACTCTTTGGAAATAGCTAGAACTCTTCATTCTGTGACATTCCCGGGAATAGTCTTTTCAACAAAAAAACAGAACAGTCAATCTATGTAAAAAAAAACCCCCACAAAATCCAAATCAAAACAATGAGATGCCAGTTTTCACTGACAGGTGGACATGAATTTGAGTTTGACAACAGCCTATGTTGGGGGGGGCTGGAGGGGGAACAGGCTTTCTCATTTACTTGCTTCTTACAGAAGGGTGAGTTAGTAACAGCCTCCGTGTAATGCACATTCTCTCTGGCCAGCAACTCCACCGCCCAGAGTTTACCTGGTAGATATGCTGACAGGGTGTGCAAACATGTATTTACAAGAACATTTATCGCACCACTGTTGGTAATAGGAAAGATATGAGACAATTTAAATGATCCATATTTGCTGGGGATAATTCACAACATAATGCTGTGTCCATAGTTTGGAATACAATGCTATTTTTTTTAAATAAGAAAATCTTTCTAAGATATATTAGATAAAAAATAATAGTGTGCATAATATGAACCCATTTGTGTAAAATATATACACAAAAATGTATAGAATGTTTCTGAGAGAACACATAAGAGACTTAACAATGGTTATCTTTAGTCAGAGGGAATGAGGTTAATGGAAAGAGAAAGTTATTTTTTCTGTTTTGTTTATCATTTAAATCATTTGCCATGGCTAGCCTCACCTATTACTTTTATATGACTAATAATTAATGTAAATTATAGTAGGAGAGTAATAATGTAAGCTGCAGATACCCACAAAGAACTGATAGCACCCAATAAAATCACCAAACCTTTCCAAATGGTTCTCAGTGAGCCCAAGGCAACAGCACATCAAGGTAGTAACAACCACTAAAGTAAGCAATTGTATGCTACTTTAGTTTTTTTCTGACAAACTCGGTGATTTTTTTTCTCCTACAAGTACAGCAACTATGTGAGTACACATGTTGGTGGTGATATTCCTATTCTTCAGGAGGAAACAGCCTGAGAAATTTAGTAATATACCATTATTCTAGAAGCTCATTTCCAATCGCCTGCTAAGAACTTCTAGCTAGAGATGTTGCTGAGCCTTCAATACTGTATTGTGTATTGTATATTTGAAAGTTGCTAAGAGAGTGTATCTTAAAGTCCTTTTCACAAGAAAAAAATTATAACTGTGATATGATAAGTATATTAACTAAACTTATTGTGGTATCATTTACTAATTAATACATATATCATTATGTTGTACACCTTAAATTTTACAATGTTATGTGTCAATTATATCTCAATAAAGCTGGAAAAATAAAAGTGAACTCAATATATTCCAAACTGACATTCTTCAAATTGATGTATGCATACATCTGGCTATACATAAAGACTTTCCAAGGATGTGTGGAAAGGATAGTTTGCAGGGATCAATTTCAAGATCCTGAATTTCCAGTGATCTATTCTTTTCCAAGTCATCATCACCTTGGGTAAGGATCTGCAGTAATCCTTTGCATGTTGTTTTTCTTTGGTCAGTATCTGCCAATGCTTGCTAATGTGCATACATTTATTTGTGTGGTTGTGTGCATGACAAAAGGCCCATATCTAGAAAATGTAACAAACCTCTACAAATCAATAAGTAAAAGATACACAAAACCTACAGGAAACTTCGGAAAGACTTGAACAGGCATTTTGCAAGAGAAGACATCAAAAAAGCTAATGAGCATAAATGCATAAATAAGGGTGACCAATTTCATTTGTAATTCATGAAATGCAGATTAAAACCACAATGAGAAGATGCAGAACAGAACTGGCATTCTGGCACACTGCTGGTGAGCTGTACGGCAGATACTTGGGGAAAGAACAAAGGAACTCTTGGATGGAGGTGGACAAAGAAGAAAATTCACACCAATTCAGCTGTGATCATGGTCCTTCAGTGCCTTTCAGTAGGAACCCCCTGTCAAAACAAGTCAGATACAGAGTCCTCTCTGCAGAAGCCAAGGTTCACGGCAAAACAGCCCCACGAGTCTTCACAGCTTAGTTCCCCACCACCACCCTACAGGTCCTTCTACGGTTCTAGAGAAAAAGGACTACTAATACGCTTCATAGTCTCTGAATGTGCTTTTTTTCCTGTCTTTAAATCTTTGTCAAGTTCTTCCTATTGAGAACCTCCCTCCTTCTTAGCATGACTCCAATATTAATTCCTACTTTTTCCCTTTCTTTCAGAGCCAGGGCACATGTTGCCTTCACGCTAAGCAGTTTTTAGTCCCCTAAAGGAAATAATAGCTCTCTTCTTGAAAACCTAATAGTACTACTACTATATACTCTCTATAAAACATATTTTTATACTGAGTATACATTTACATATCTTATAGAAGCCATTGTATTATATGCTATATTTAACATATAGAGTGCATGCTTACATATATATACACGCACATGATATACTCGTTCTCCAGCACGTTTGTTTCAAACCCTCTGCTGGGCGTGGAAGGTCTGTGGGCCAGGACTGGACCAGCACATAACCGCTACTCAGTAAAGATTTGTTGACTTACTAAGTACATAGTAATCATTGAGTATTGAATAAGTCCCCAAGGTTTCTGGTTTATGAGGTTTTTCTTAACATAATTTTTATAAAGCCTTTTTAAAAGGGCCTCAACAGCATATTTATACACATAATTCAGAGTTTAAGAATAACTAAATATAGTAAAATAAAAGTTGAGTGTAAACATATTTAGGATGAAAGTATACAGTAGGAAAAAACTACCCATCCATTAGGCATCAGAAAATTTCCATTTGCTTATGTAGAGTACACATGTTAGGGCTCAAGGTCAAAAGCTAATGACCAAACCATGGATAACAATTTTTGGATTAATGAACAAGGGCCTTGTTCACACATTAGGACACACTGCTCTGGAAATCGGACCCTAGACGCCTTGAGTACATACGCCTTTGCAAGGTGTGACTATAAAGCAAAGTACACCATGATCTGTGGTAAATGACTCCCCAGGAGAGGCTGCATTGTATTCGTCTTTGTACCCCTATAGTGTCCAGTGGTTTAAGTAAAAGATACTTGTTAAAATCAGTATAGACATTTAAATGGCACTTGTCCCATTTAAAATAAGTCACCTTGCAAGGCTTATACACTATAACAATAATTTCCTTCATTTCAAAGAGCCTATAATTGGCTTCCACTATTTATGAAAGGAAGTTAAAATTCTATCTAGCCTGAGATTCAAGTCCTCCACACAATTTTCTCTCCTTTTCTAAAAGTCTCATTTCTCAATTCTCATTCTTTCCTTCAAGCATCTTAATCTGCCAGTCAAATTGAACTTCCTATTTTCACACTTGCTTGCCTCTGCACCTCTGGTCATTTGGCAATTTCTTAGGTCATTTATCATTCTCTGCCTTGCATTGTATCTTATACATGGCATGCCTCCCCTACTAGATCGTGGGTTCCTCCTGTCAGAGACCATGTCCTACATGTCTACAGCTACATTTCATCGCCTAGCAAAGGTCCTGGCACGTGGTAGGCACCAAAAAAAAAATTATTGAATGTCTGAATAATGCCAATAGAGCTAAAATCTGGAAGCTTTCTTGACAAGCCACAGAAGAAAAATGTTTCCTTGATTTATAGCAGGGTTCTTAAATATAAGCAGGCATTAAAAACACCTGGGAAACCTGTTTAAAATGCAAATTCTTGGTGTTAGTTGTCACCAGGGGATTTGAAGGAACACCACAAGGCAACTGTATTCATCTAATAAAAGGGAATAAACTCCTGAACTGACATTGAGAGTAAAGAAGACAAAGGGAAGAGACAGACAGGGGCTACCGGGGCATTCCTGGCATGCGAGTTGCCATCGAAATCTTCCTGGTGGGAAAGTCATTTCTTGGTTATTTTTCCTTACATCTGATCTTTGGACTTTGAAATTGGAATGACAATATGTGTTTATTTTAAGTTCCATTCACTTAAATGCACATAGAATACTCTTCAGATATGTACCATATTTCAAAATGGACAATACATAGGTTAAACCCTAGAAACTTTTTATCCAATAAAGCTCTTTGAAAAAAAAAATGTTACATGTGTTAGATATTGCAAAAGCTCCGGTTATAAAGCAGCAAGGCACTGAGAAAACTAACATGTTCCCTTTAGGTTATTTCAAACAGAGGATATGAAGTAAGACTTCAAGTGGTTAAGAAGAAAAGAGTGCTGCCTTTTAGAAGCTGGTAAGATGCCAGCATTCTCGACTTTATACACTGGACTCCTCAGGACAGTCTGATGCAGTGCGCGCTCTCTGTCATGTCTGCATCCATTTGGCAAAGACCACACAGAAATAAATGGTATGGAGGCTCAAAGATGGAGGCTTCTGGAGAAATGACCAAAGCCAGAAATAAAGCTGTACTAATTAGAACACAAATAATTACATGGCCAAACCCAAATGTTGTGTGATGCTGAAAAGAGAGAGATTTCTGAGGCGCACCATCTGTTGTACGGGTTTTGATTTTGCCGTACAAATCCACTCCGCGCAGGTCTGCAGTGATGTGCCTGGCTGCTGGTGTGCTTGCACAGTTACTTCGGGCCAGAAATACTGATTGCACAGAATGATTTGAGAGATCAACATGTTCATAAAAGAGGGCAGAAAGAACCCATTTTTGAGTGGAGACTAATTTCTTTTAGCCTTGGAGAAAAAATATTACTCAAAGAAATGATTAGAAATTGCCAAAGGAAAATTAGAAAATTTAAAAGAAGAGTGATATCACTATACATTTATGGAATCTAAACTTACCTGGGCCTTCAGGGTCACCACCCACCGCTCTGTTGGCTGGTCTAATGGAAACTCCTCATTCTGATCTTGACCTCTTAGCTGCATTTACCTGGGAGCTGACTGTTCTCACTTTCTCAAACATTTTTCTCACTTCCCGGCACTACTCTTGCAATTTTCCTGCTCCCTCGTCAGCTACTCCTTCTCAGCCTCTATTGCTAGCTTCTCCTCTACTAAATGTTGCATTATCTAAAAGGAGAGTGCAGGGATCTCTTTTCCTTTCTATCTGTATTTTCTTCCTAATTTATCTTTTCAGCCTAATGGCTTTTTATGGCATCTATCTACCCCAACTCCCAAACTTACAGTTCCAGCTCAGGCTTTTCCAGCTCCAGACCCATGTATTCAACTATATTTGATATCTCTGTGTGGACGGCACATAGGTGTCTCACACTTAGCACTATCTAATACGTTTATACAGGGGGATGACTCACAAGTTCCCTGTTAGATATGCTAAGTTTGTAGATACCCATCTCAGAAATGTGTGAAGACTCAATAATTTTTTAAACTTGTCAGATGAGAGAAATTGACTATTTTTTAATAAAAACTATATATAAGCTATGAGGCCAAGTGAAAAGAAATACGCAATGGTAGAATGTCGACAAGAAAAAAAAAGAAGTATTGTAATACAGTAACTTACTGTTAACCACTGGTTATCCAGTAGCTCCTTAGCTGTGATTCTGTGAGCAGGATCTACTTTCATAAGTTGTTTCAAAACACTTTTGGCTGCAAATAAAGGAATATCCTGAATATCTTATTTCTTAACTGCAATTAGTAACATTTAATTTCCAATTTATTTAGAATTAGGTCTGTATGACATGAAGGAAAGATAACTATTATAAAACAAATATCATCAGTATAAATAGCTTAGAAATAAAGTTTAAGGCCTACGGTGAGGTTTTATTGCCTGGATTAGCTGATTTAAGTTCTATAGTAAAAATTAACTAGATAATCAGTACATTTCCTCTTCAATTTTTACTATGTATTTTCTGTTTTGGTTGGAAGTTTTGACTATAAAAATCATAGTGAGGATAATCACTATTTCCACAGGTAAATAGTGTTATTTCTACAAGCAAATTCAATGACTAAACAGAGGTTTCAAGCATCTGAATTACTAGCAAACTACAATTCTTACATTGTGCACATTTGCTTTAGTAAATAATAACAAATCCGCATTACCACAATCACTTATGGAATCCCAAACTGGATCATCGAAATGTAGTTCTCCCTTTCTTATTAACTCAAAAAGCTTCTCTTCTGAGCTTGCCATAAAGGGCGGTTCTCCACATAACCTACAACAAAGGCAATCATTTTCTTTAGATTTTTTTAAAAATCCAAATAAGGCTATTAAAAATTAAGTTTCCACAGGACTTGGAAGTAGTGGTGCTTCATATTTACATAAAGGACAGGAGGAAGGATAGACATGAAGACATTGAAACTGTTAAAGATTTTGCTTATCTTGGTTTGGTCATTAATTCAAATGGACACTATGCATGAAACCTATATAATTTTATTAACCAATGTCACCCCAATAAATTTAATAACAATTAAAAATTAAATAAATAAAAGATAAAAATGGAGACTGCAGCCAAGAAATCAAGGAAAGACTGAGACTTGAGCCCTGACTGGTGTGAATCAGTGGGTTGGTCATCATCCTACAAACTGTAGGTCGCCGGTTCAATTCCCAGTCAAGGCACATGCCTGGGTTGTGGACCAGGCTCCTGGCTGAGGGACTGTGAGAGGCATCCAATTGATGCTTCTCTCCTTCTCTGTCTCCTTCCCTTCCCCTTTCTCTAAAAATAAATAAATAAAATCTCTAAAAAAAGAGAGAGAGAGGACTGAGACTTGAAGGGCAGAAATGTAAGAATTGGAAAAACCATCAAGAGCAAAGATGTGTCATTAGAGGCTGAGGCTAAGCTCATCCATGCCTTCATAGTCCCAATTACTATGCACAGATGTGAAAGTTGAACAATGGAGAAGACTGATAGGAAAAAGTGATTCATTTGAGAAAAGATGTTGAACGAGACCTCTGTGGATACCCCAGATGGCCAGAAAGAGGAACGAATGGGTCCTAGAGCAAATTACACCTGATATATTGCTGAAGGCAAAATGACAACACAGAAGCTGTCCTACTAGGGGCACATCATGAGAGGGCAGGGTTCTTTGGAAAAGACAGACTCATAGATGGAGAGCAGGATGACAGGTGGGGGCAGGTTATGGGGTACAGGGACTGAGCAATAAGGAAAAAGGACTCATGAACATCAGTATGGTGATTTTGGGGGAGGGGTACAAGGGGACTACATGGTAATGGAAGAAAATACAATAAAACGTTTTTTAATCACTTGATCATCCTAGCACAATAAGGTTTTTTTTGTTTGTTTTTTTTTAAGAACCCATAGGCATGAATCTACAGGAGCTGAGCAGGGCTGGTGAGGACAGGACATCATGGACATCATTCATTCACAGAATATCCAAGACCTGGAGCCAACTCAATAGCATGTAACAACGGCACGTACCTCCTGTGTGTAGAAATGGAAGCAAAGGGGTTTTGTGAGGTCAGTGCTAGGCTCTTATACTCGGCCAAGGGGTGTCCAGCCCACAACCCATGGGCCGAATGCAGCCCAGGATGGCTATGAATACAACCCGACACAAAATTGTAAATTTACTTGAAACCTTTTTTTTTTTGCTCATCAGTTTTCATTGGTATTTGTGTATTTGATGTGTGGCCCAGACAACTCTTCTTCTTCCAGTTTGGCCCAGAGATGCCAAAAGGTTGGATACCCCTGTCACTGAAACCTCCAGATCTGCAAATGACCCAAAGCTGTTCCAGGTGGAGAAACACTAAGCTTAACCAGGGTTACAATACAGGAAGGTGTGCACACAGACATAGCTGCAGATAATAGAGGAGACACACTTTATTGTGAGCAGGGGTAATGTAATGCCAAAGGCACATAAACTGAACTAAACTTCTGGGAAAACATACTGAGTTATCAGAGTCTAAATGACCATGTAAGAATTTTATTTAGGGTAAAATACTATACAAATGTTACTAAGACTAAAACAAGAATAACCCTGGAAACATCTATAGGCTCTGAGTCAAAGCTTTAAAAAAATCCATTAAAATGATCACAACTCTTCAAAAATAGTATACAAACTGAAAAAGGTCTGGATGAGAAAAAACAGGTGGTGATGATGCGACACTTCAGTCTGAAAGGGCGAAAGCTGAGCAGACAGAAGGATCCACATCAGTACCGCCACGAGCAGAGTGTGGGAACCTGAGCTTGCCTGCGCATTCCAGAACACAGGAACTATGTGTTGTTACGACCTTTTAAAAGGAAAAACTGTGCTATGCTTAACAAAGAGCATGGCAAGCCTATGCTTCAGTAGATAATCTAGTCCCAAACCACAAAAACACACTTCAATTCAGTTCTTCGTAGTCCGCTGTCAACAAGTGTTAGCCACCGTCGTCCCGCCAACCCGCCTTCCGAGAGCAACCCGAACGTGACCACCAGACATTCCCCACGACCGACGGACAGAAGTCGCACTGGAACTCCGCGCAGAGCAACTCCGTCTGTCTACTCTTCCACTCTCAAGACTGGATATTTTTCCCACTTTATTGCTGAAAGAATAAAATGGCGCAACTCCATTATTCTTCCCAAATTCTTGTCTAATATATACTTAAGTATAATGATCTCTAATTCTCCTAACAGTTATATGTCTACTGATTTTTTAGCTATACCTTTAAGTTCTTTAAAAGTCTTTCCCACAAACATTTTTTAATAAGTCTACATTTAATAAATATTTTGAATGAAGATGATGATATGATGATGATGATTTTCCTAGGGGAAAAAAGTGTTTGTTTTTGTCAGACTGGGCTAGACAATGTCACTTTTCATTTACCAACAGGCCCTTCCTTGGTACAAGATGGATATTTACCAAATTGCTCCACAAACTCTTATTTCAATACTTTTCAACTTCTCCAGCTCATTCTGACCCTCCTTTCTCTGATCTTACTTACGTCACTGCTATTTACTTTTAAAATGCAACTTTAAAAAAGCCAGGAAAACAGTCTTATGGACAATGACTATCTATTGTAACAAGTATGGGCCAGCAAAAGACCAGCTCATCGAGTCTGTTAATAACCAGCGACACGCACATTTGCCAGTTTCTCCACTGCTCCTGCACTGCCTGACTAGCATGCAACCATAGCCAAGGGCTACGTTTTTAAAATTCCACTTTTTTTCTGTCCTTTGCAATTTTACTTACACAAGAATGTATCTAATGGCTGGTCAATCAGCAGCATGTGAAATTTTATGACAGCAATTTTCTGCACATCCAGAAAAGTAAATCCAAGACATGAAAAATGCCTCTTAATGCTTTCCTATTATTTTCTGCTGCATTCATAGGAATCAAAATAGCAGAGGATATACCCATAAAGAGTATTTATGTTAATTTCACCTTGAGAAAGTATGTTATCATTGTCCAATTAAGTAGAAGTAAATCAGAAGTAACTGATAAACAAGAAAATAACCCCCCTGGAGGAGGTAATATGTTTGCACCCTCGGTGAAGGAAATTACCTAAGATCACTGGGCTCAGGCAGATTAATGAATAGGCACTGATTAGCTAAGTAAGAGTCTACTGTAAAGGAAAAAAGATGTCATTTGTGATGATATGTGGTGATGCTCTGAAGCAGAAAAATTAAAATGGTATCTTCAAGAAAGAGAAAAATTTAACATATTAATACACTATCAGTTTCCTTAACATCAAAGTCAAAACTAAGAAGGCAGCAAACACATGAATTATGTAGTATTAGATTGCACATATATTTGATTTGTGTTGCCTAAAAAGACTTAAGAGTATAAAACACTAAATTAAAATGATATTTTTAATTAAAACTAAGACTCAGAATTTTTACACTATGATTCTAACTAACACAAAACAATGATCAAAACTGTGTGACTACATTTACACTTAATGTAATCTAAGCAGGTAATGCATGCTGACCACCTGAGTTACAGCTATAATCCCATCACCCAATTTCCACTGCCTGTGTGTTCCACCCCAAAACTATGAAAGTGTAACTACTGTGATGTCAATATTTAGAAATGATCTGGAAGAGGAAGTACACGGTGAAATCTTCAGTATGGCCATAAAACTAATGTTGCGTCAACATAAAAATGTTTATATTCATCAGGAGGCAGAATAATGGTCCCTAACTTTTCAGGACGCCTCTTACAAAATTCACTTTAATTCAATTAACAAGCAGATACTGAACACTGACTACATGCCTACTATTGTACCAGATGCTAGGGATGCAAAGATGAATAAGATGTCTGCCCCTCATGGAATTTAGAGCAAGGAAAATAGACACAATACACATAACACAATAATTATATTACAGCATTATAATCTAGTTTTTAAAAGTGCTATGAGAACATGGAGGAGTAAACAATTAATTCTACCAAATTTACACACATGCAAACCTTCCTGGTTAAATATTCCTACTTTATTATTTTGCTTTTCTTTCAATGTTACTGTTTTTGCATACATTTCTGTATGTTGCCTTAAACCCTCTGGGAAAGTATACATAATGAACATAGTAAATCTGCTGAAGTAGAGTAGGAATTTGCAAAATACAAGGTGTTAATGTCTGACCTGGGTACATCCAGAAGAGAGGTTAGGAGAGAAGAAAGAACATTCTAGGCAGAAGGAACTGCATGACCAAAGAAAGACCCAGAGGCATGCGATCCAGGGACCCTGGGATGAATCTCCACCTGGTTAATGGCCACTCATCACACCTGCCTGTGCCCAGGGCAGCTCTAGTGCCAGTTCCCAGGACAGCCCTCTACCTGATGGGCCCTCAGTAATCTCTTGAGAAAATACAAAGAAGCTCGGTTTATAGCAAAGGATGAGGGAAGTTTTAGGGCAAGTTTTTCACTGTGTTCACATCATACAGTGCATTGTTGCAAATCAATAAAAAGCAAAGCTGAAAGTTAAGAATTTACAATATTAAAAAATACCTAATGTAAGTACCTGACAACTGGTAAGAGAGCTTTCAGACTGACCTCCCAATTTTTTTTCAATCACTTTTTAAAAACTACGCTTCTTACTTGTAACTGAAAATCTACATGACTATGCTAGAAAACATTCACTTTACACTGCCCATTCCACGAGCTACTCACAAAATGTACATGATGACCCCTATGCTCCAGATGTCGCACTGATGGCTGTAGTCGTGGGCGTTGATGACCTCAGGGGCTGCGAACAAGCAGAAGTAAAGTAGCATTAACGATACAATAGACGACTTTTACGTGCTTAAACACAAAGCATGAAAAACGTGCTGATGTGCTGAAATCTGTTCCCCCACAGGGAAAACGAGAGCCAACGGCAGATGCTAAATGAATAAGGGACAGGCCCTGACAACTGATGTCACTGCATCCTCACTCCTGTCACTTAGCTTCCAAAGCTACTACGGCACAAACCGTGTGACTGAGTGCACGACTACTCTTCATTCCTTTGGAGTTGTTAAGAAAGGATTTTGCAAAGATTGTGTAGTTACAGTAGAAGACAACAATATCTCAGTTCTTTTCCAAAAATAGAATTAAATACATGCCTTAAGTGGTTATGATTTAAAGTAAGCCTAATATGTGGAAATCTGGATTCACAGAAAAGCTAAGATTTGTGGCTATAAATCACTGTGGTAAGATAATAACATCATGGCACTCCTCCGACAGAACATGAATTATTTTCCGCGCTTTCTAAATGAGGAAACCGACACAAAGAGCGAGCTCCCTGCGACATAACTGCATCAGCCAACAGGCACCATGCTCCCGCCTCGCCACTCCATGCTTCCTGCTTTACATCGTGTTCACAACAGGGTTCCTTTAAACAATCTTTTCAAAGCAAAACTTTTTTTTTTAACTTTAAGGTAGCACATTTTTTAATGATTAGATTTTTTATAATGCTGGTTTTTAAGAAAGTCACATATATTTCAGAAGTAAGTCTGTTATATCTCTACAGCAAGGACTCAGATGTCTTTAAGGAATAAGGAAGAATAGAATAGTTGTAAATATAAAAATAAAACACATGCATAGGCTTCACAAGAACTCTAACACTGACAAAGCGCTTTTGTACAGGCTATGGCACTTGTGTAAGTGACGTCGAGGACCTTGTGAGATGAGTATGTAGGCATTTGATTCGCTTTGCCAATGAGGACACTGAGGTTCAGATATGTTAAGTGACTTGCCTAAAGTTACAAGTGCTTTTACTTTTTTAAGATTTTATTTATTTACTTTTAGAGAGAGGTGAGGGAAGGGAGAAAGAGGAAGAGAAACATCCATGTGAGAGAGAAACATCAATTGGTTGCCTCTCGTCCACTCCCCAACCAAGGGCCGAACCCACAACCCAGGCATGTGTTCTGACCAGTAGCTCAACTGTCCACCTTTCACGTTGCTGGACAATGCTTCAGCCAACCAAGCCACGTGGGTCAGGGCAAAAGTGATTTTATTTTAGAAAACCGTTTCAATCTCCTTCACCTACACACACGCACACACACCCCTTTTATAACTACTAGAAGCAAATGGAATTTCATTTCCCTTTTGTATTGTTAAAGGAGCTAAAAAGCAACAAAAAAGTTAAAAAGTAAATGGAAGAGCAAATGAATAAACACTCTACTATAATTTACAAACTGAATAATTCATCTCCAAATCATTGAAAATTAACTGATGGATATTTTCCTTTAAGCAGCTACTTGTTTTCTTTAACTCTTCCTACTCTTTAATTATGGAATCATTAAAGTTCAAGTGGCCCTATGGCCGCATGTCTATGACAAGGGCAAATTCTGAGATTATATTCCATGAAGAATCTCCGTAGAGGTGCGACATGGACACACCACAGGGGCCCAGTTCCTGACCCTCACTCTTTGAGAGTCACCTTAATTAACAGGGGCATTTCTACTGCACTGCCATCCCAGCTCTCAGAGGGAGGCAGAGGCCAGGACAACTGTGCCAAGGAGCCATTTAGAAAGTCAGCAAAGCTCTACCAACCATCTGTCTTCTCTCTTGTTCTCTCACTTGTTATCAGTGTAGACAACTAATAAGCAGGCACACAACTCAGGGTGCTTGGCTATATTTTCCCCATATAACCACAGACCAGATGTCTTTTGCCAACAGGAGGATATGAACAGAATCTAAAGTAGCCTTTTCCCAAATAACATAAAACAATTTTGAAACCTTATGCATCAAGTAGGCCAAAAAAAAAACCCAAAACAAAAATCAATAACTCAGTATAATCCTCAGAAGGAAGGAAGGAAGGAAGGAAGGAAGGAAGGAAGGAAGGAAGGAAGGAAGGAAGGAGGGAGGGAAGGAGGGAGGGGAGGGAGGGAAGGGAGGGAGGGAAGGAAGGGAAGGAAGGAAGGAATAGGAAGAAAGAAAGAACTACTAATATGTCTAAAATCATTACATGGAACAGAAGAAAACAGACAAAAGAATATGTACTGCATAATTTAATGTATATAAAGCTCCAGACAAACACCACTGAGCTATGGTGACAGAAATCATTCATGGTTGCTGGGGTCTACATGGGGGACTACTGAGAGGGACACAAAGAAACTGTCTGGAGTGACAGAGATGTTCTGTACCTCCACTGGGGTGGTGATTATACAAGTATATGCATTTCTCAAAACTTGTAGAATTTTACACTTAATATGTGTGCATTTTATTGTATATAAATTACAATTCAGTAAAGTAGATTTTTAAAATAAATCTACTGAAAGTACAAAAAGAATTTCTCAAAGCCCTATCTTGATGAGAGCACTTTAAAAAATCTTCGCTCTTAGAAATCAAAAGCAGCAGCAAGAAAAATTAAATCAACAATATGGAAAGTTTAAATCACAAAAGTATCACATTTGATTTTATAAACACAAACATAGAGAAATTTTTATGCTCAACGAACCAGGAATATACATACTTCTAAATACCCAATGCAACATTTATGGAAACAAATCATGTGTTCAATCATAAAGAATTCCTAAAAGTTGGTAATGCTTTAAGTCACAATTGCCTACTAAAATGAAGAAAACCAGACAGAAAAACCAAGGCTAGGAACACTAACACACATTCACATGAATGACAAATACATCATAACAACCTAGAAAATTCTGAAAGCACTTCTAAATAAATCTTGAACTAAAGAGGAAGACTAAAGCCAAAGTTACAGGCTATTAAGAAATAGTCTATATAATTTGGACACTGTATAAAGCAAAAGAAATGGTAAAATAATTACTTAGAGGAAAATATATAACCTCAAATGCATTTATTAGAAAATGAGGAGACTGAAAATAAACATTTAGCCTAGAAAGCTAAAAAATAAACCAAAAGAAAGTAGAGAAAAGGAATTCAGAAAGATTAAAGCAGAAATTAATGAAAAAGCAAACTATGTAACATTAAAGTTGAGCCAATTCTCTGAAATCCCAATACACTGGCCCAACCGCTAACAAACCTGGTAAAAAAAAAAAAAAAGGATTAATATATTAAAAGAGCTCCTGTTGAGCACCAAGTACCACCAGACACCGCGCTAATCACTGCACATACATTTTCTCATTTGATTCGCACGTCAACCTGGTAAGACAGTATTAGTACCATCCTACATATGTCATCTTCCCTTCCATTTTTATTTTCCTCCCTTAGTACTTCTCTCTAATGTACCAGATATCTTACTTCTTCATCTTGTTTGATATTTTCACCAACATGACATTTTATTCACTATTATAGTTCCATTATCTGGCCCAGTGTCTGACACAAAGACCCTCAAAGATATTTTGATGAATGAGCGACACAGTCCCGGTTCTGTGATGTAGAAACTGCGACAAGACCAGCAGTTTCTGGGGGTCATCGGACAGTGAGGACACAGCTGACATCCTGAGTCAGCCCCATGGCGTCAGAGGCCGTGTCACCGACACAACGTCAAACTGCCTTCTTAAAAAATGTCAGGGATCAGCAGGAGGACATAACCACAAATACGCAGGGGAATGTGAAATTGTAAGTAAATATACTTGCACATTTATGTCAATAAAATGTAAAACCACAATGTAAGAAACAATTTTCTTAAAAAAGTATAAAAATGATTCAAAAAGATGTGAAAAATTTGAATAACCTAGAATAAATTGAAAATACAATAAAAACTGTATTCCCCAAAGAATACCAGGACCAAAATATTTTAAGGAGAAATTCCGTCAAACTAATGAATAAATAATTTCTACTTCTTAGATGGTTCACGAGCATATAAAGAATGAAAATGTTTTATTTCTTTAAATGAGGCTAGGATAACTCTAACAGCAAAAAAGACAATGGAAGACTCAGCCATAAAAAAGAAGAAGATTTTATTCTTTGCAACAGCATGCATGGACCTGGAGAACATTATGCTAAGTGAAACAAGCCAGTCAGAGAAAAACAAGAACAATATGACTTCACTTATATGCAGAATCTAATGAACAAACTGAACTAACAAGCAAAACAGAGACAGACTCAGAGACAGAGAGCAGGCTGACAGCGCTGAGTAGGGGAGAGTTGGGGGTGGAGGAATGGAGCAACAAAGAACAAGGACTCATGCTCATGGACAAATGTGTTCACTGTAGGTGGGGAGGGTGTGGGCAGAGGTGGAATGGGGCTCAAGGGGGATAAATGGTAATGGAAAAAATACAATAAAAATTATCAAAATAAATAAAATAAAATAAATGAGGCTAGCATAACACTAACACCAAAAAAGACAAGGGCAGCACCAAAGAAAGCAAGCTACACCCATTGTTCCTCAATAAAGTGGTGACAAACTGAATACAGCAGTATATTAAAGCAAGTGCAAGGATAGTTCAACATTTTAAAAAGCCATTGATGTCATTACTTTGTTAATAAATTTAAAATACACAATTATCTCAACAGGTACAGATTTGAACAGGTATGTCATCAGAGCAGACATATAAATGACTAGTAAGTACAGGAAAAGATGCTCAACATCAGTGGTCATTAGGGTAATGCAAATTAAAACCACACTGAGATACTACTTCATACCCACTAGAATGGCTGAAGTGTAAAAAGGCAATACCAAGTGTCAGCCAGGATGCGAAGAAACTGAAACCCTCATACATTGCTAGTAGAAAGGTTAAATGTTACGGCCACTTTGGAAAATTGCCTGGCAGTTACTTAAACATTTAAACATAAATAATATATAAGCTAGCAATTTCACTCCTAGGTTGCTACACAAAGAAAAGAAAGCCACATCTATCGTCCTGGCTGGTGTGGCTCATTGGACTGAGCACAGGCCTACAGACTGATAGGTCACCAGTCTGATTTGCAGTCGGGGCACAGGGCTTGGGTTGCAGGCCAGGTCCCCTCATTGGGAGCGTGAAAGAAGCAACTGCTTTATGTCTCTCTAGCACATGTTTCTCTCCCTCTCTTTCTGCCTTCTTTCCCCTCTCTCTAACAAATTCAATAGAATCTTTTAAAAAATAAAATAAAACCATATGGCCATATAAAAACTTGCACATGAATGTTCATAACAGCATTATTCATGATAGCCCAAACCAGAAGTAGCCCCCACACCCATCAGCTAACGAGTGGACAAACTGCGGCATATCCGTGCAATGGACCACTGTGCAGCAACACAAAGGAACAGATGCAGATACACTCTACAACAGGGATACGCCTCAAACACATGACACTGAGGGGAAGAAACCAGACATAAGAGGCTACAGATTGTGCAGCTCCATTTCCAAGGAATGTTCAGAAAAGGCAACTCTAGACAGACAAGAAGATTAGTGGCTACCTGGGACTGGGATGGGCATGAGGCTGAGTACAAATAGGCATCAGGCAACTGTTGGGGGTAGGAGTTTTCTAAAACTGGGCCGCGGTGAGGTGAACTGGGCTGGGCAACTCTGTGAGGGTACGGAAAATCACTGAATGGCACATCTTTTATGGCATTTAAATCATAGTTTAGTAAAGCTGCTAAAATCACATTTAGAAAAATGGGAAATTGTTCTTTTACAAATATATTTAATCAGTATTCTTCACGAAAAACTATTTGATGACAATGAAATTGAATAAAAAACAAGAGAAGCAAAAGACATGATTTTAGCATGAATTAACAAAAACAGTAATTAAGCTTGGGGTGTGATTCCTTAAGAGAAATAAACAACTTTAAGAAGAGCCTAAAGAAACAATAAACACTACAATTTTTGAAGATAAAAAACTATGAGAAAAACTCTAAAACAACTGAAATTATTTGACCCTAAAAATAGTAGCTTGCTCGGGGCCACGAAGTCCTGATGGCAAAGCGAATTGCTCACAACACTTGCTCTACATTTTAATACTGAAAAAGTCATTTTGGGCTCCTAACTCACCCATATACATGGGAGTCCCACACGTGGTCTGCAGCATGGCCTCGCTCCCACCATGCTTCTTCACCGCTAGGCCAAAATCAGTCACCTGAAAGAGAAACTCAGTCACCTGTCTTCCTGGCCCAGAGTTCCCTCACTCTGGAGGCAGGATTTCATCATCGCATTTAACTCAAGGAACAGGGAGGATGGAGGGGCTTTACTTGTATTAGTAATAAGGACCTTTAATCGTGCTTTGCCTCCCCACCCACCTCGCACGGTGAAGAAGAAACTTGGTAAAGAGAAGCTTGGCTTCTCCAATCTTGAGAAACCGCCCAGGATGTTGACTGCTCATTCCTTCTAATTAAATTCACCAGTTCAACATGGGAAATGGCATCTTGTGAGAAGGCATTTAATTTTTTTCAAGTAAAAGTTATTTTTAAGAAGTTCTTTCACTTTAAAGTACATTCTGGCCTTATTATGTTTATTATCTACTTTTCTGACACTCAAGCTACATTCTACTTTAAAGCACTGTTATAAGTGCAAATCACTCTCCTTTTCAGCAAAGAAACTCCCCCTTTTGGTAATTATTTTTAAAACACTATCACTGGTAAACACTCTTTTCTTTATCATTTCCTTTGTTTTCTGGAGTGTACTAGTTAAAACAATGACCACACTATTAAAAACTCCAAGAAGCAACAGGAAAAACAAACACACTGAGTCCCCTGCTGCGGCTGTGGCTGCGGCTGCAGTCTCTCCGCTCAGTTCTGAACATTGGTCATTAAACATTGGTTGTTAAATATTCGGTATGTGCCCTTGGTCTTGTCTCCCAAGTTGGAACAGCCTTGGGCTGAAAGCAGAAAAACAGCCCGTTTATTGATCACACAACCAAAGACAGGCTGTCAATCCACAGGCACTGAATGGAAAGTTTCCTATGGAGTAAGAAAAAGTTCCTGTCATCATGTGGTATCACTCTTCTTGTAACCAGATTAATCCATTTCCCCAGGAGTTTTCGCAATTTTCCCACTTGAAGTTCCAGGACAGTCTTTCTCCACAGAAAATCTATACGGGTATTGAATAAACAAAAGGTTTCACGATCCATTCCGTTCTTTGGAGAGAATTTTTTCCTTCACTCGCCAAATATTAACTGAGCACATATTATGTTTCAAGCATTACTCCAAGGACCAACAGTGAATGAGACAGATGATTCTTGCCTGCACAGAGTTTACAATGGAAATGTTCAAGAACATTCACTCAGGTGAAACAACCATGCTGTTAGGTGGACCTACTGTACCACAGGGATTTACCACCCACAGCAGAGAGAGTTACCCACAGACATATTATTCCTAAATTAACACACTCGTATGTTTTGAGAGCAGGCACTAGTAAAATGCTAAGTAATAAATAATGTATCCTATCATTTATTTGACATTAAGGAACACTTAATTTGAATAAAATCTTCAAGAATAAATACTTGGCACATTAATTTTGCTTAGGATATACATATTAATGCCCAGGAAAATCTTCAGTGAGAAATACAGACTTTGGCATTTAGTATCAAAGGCATAATTTTGAAATTAATTAGAATTCAGAGCATCTGTTTGCTTGCTATTAACTAATGATTTAGAACTATCCAAATGAATATGTACTTAAAAAAAATTCAACTTCACCACTTAACTTGCAAAATTATTGTCAGTTACAACCTCTTTTGTGAATTTTTTATTGTTTTAGCACGAGTCACTTATTTTCTGGCTGCTCAAAGCTTCTAAAACATATCTAAAGAGAGAGTGTACTTTGCTACTTTGCTATCAAACTGTTTATGGGAGAATATCTACCACCATTTCTAATATCTTACCTTTATGTTTAAGTTCATTTCATTGTTAGCATCAATAAAGCTGCTTTTAACCATTATGTTTTCCAGTTTTAGATCTCTATGTACTATATCTACCAAGAAAATAAACAACAAATAAAATGAAATGAATAATGGAAAAATAATTAGAGGGGACACAAATACAACAAATTAAATATATTTGACAAATTAACATCCACCACTGAAATACTTGAGGCGTGCCCAGCATAACTCTGCTGTGTTCCATTTCCTTTTATTCAAATCCCTTTCCCCACATTTCTAACCTTAAGGAGCCCGTTCTCCTTGACTCCCTCGTATCTCCCCATTCCCCTGCTGCCCGACCTGGCTGCAGCTCCTCCCGACCAGTGACCTGTGAGTGTGGATGAGGATCCTGTCCAAGGTCAGGGTTCCCAGGATGACGGAGACAACTGTAGCTACAAGCCCGGTGACATTTCTTATATCTGTACGACTCCAAATAGAGAATCACTTCTTTCCTTCTTTGCATATGTTATTGCTGATATAAACATTTAACATACTGCAACTTGGCTAAATGTATACAAACTACACTTATTTCAGTATATTTTTCTGTAACATCACCACACTTTACTACTCTTTGTGTGTTAAAATAAAAAACCAACAAAAAACCCTTGAGACACAAAATCTCCAGGTGCATATGTTAGACCTCGAGTAGGTTTTTATGTACGGGCAGACAATCATGTGCCAAGCACTTCCTTTGCAAATAACTGATTTGGTGCATATCCATAGCAATCATTTCTCTAGGCTTAAAAGGTTATATGTAAAATGGCTGGAAAAATGTAGCTGAATGAACCCTGGATTGGCAATTATACCTAACCATTTAGAGTTTCCGTACACAGTGCCCAGCCTATACTTGGGGAATTTTTATCGTTTCTATTGCTCCACTCATCTCTTCTTACATAAACACCACATGATGTTAATTAATGTATCTTTACCATATGTTTTGATTTTTGGCAGGGCAAGTGTCTTTGCTGCCTCCATTGCTCTCCTTTTTCATTGGTTTCTTTGCTATTCTAATCCATTTCAGAATAATTTTATCAAATTCCATGAAAAATCCTGGTAAGATTTTTGTTTTGAATTATACTAAACTTGTACCTTAATGGGGGAAAGTTGACGTCAGCATAACATTAAGCCTTAGGTTTCCTGCCCTTGCAGAGGGCAGCCTTGCAGAGGCTGTTGCCACCTGCCTGGAAAGCCCCCTTTTCCCTCTGAATCAGTGTCCTCTGCTCCCCCTGCCTCCTCTGTGAATTCTCCTCTGCCTTTCCACATCGGATGAAGCTCTTACACGCCTGTGCTCCACTTTATATGTCTCTCTAGTAGAGAAATTATCATGTTGAACTATAATTTGTTTCTATGCTCGGCCCCCCAACCAGACTGAATTTCCTGAGGGGGAGGGGCCTTATCTGTGAATCTGTTATTCCAGGGCCAACTGCAATGCAGAGGTTCAGGGAGTGCCTGCCGAAGGAACCCCTGGGTCCCAGAACCTGCTCTGCCTCACCTACCCGTGTCGCTTCACCTCTCTAGGACAAGGTTTTTCTCATCTATAACATGAAACATTTCTAAAATCACAGGTAGGCCAACTAACCTTGAAAAAGGGGAGGGAGGCATGAGGAAAAGCAGCAGTAACTCCAAAGAACACTAAAACAATTAGAATAACAGAATAATTTTTAAATGTGGATTTTAAAATAGTGAAGCTATTCTGCATGGTACTATAATGGTGGATACATGCCATTACACATTGGTCAAAACCCATGCAACGTACAGAGTGATCCCAATGTCAAGTATGGAGTCTGAGTGGGAATGATGTATCGATGTAGGTTCATCAATAACAAAAATATCCCACTGTGTTGGGGGGCTGTCGTTAATGGGGAAGGCTGTGCATGTATTGGTGGGGGTACAGGGACCCCCTGCTTTTCAAAAGTTCATTTTATACCACTTCACTTTTATTTAAAAAAACCTACATTATTACCTGTTTTTGCTAACTGAAAGAAATCCCAAAAGGATTTTTGCTTTTACAAAAAAATATGAAAAACAAAAAAAAAGTTCAACATTTGTTTTGAGTGAGCCTTTATAGAGGCAACCCACACCCTGAGCAGCGTGCAGTGTGAGTGGCACCACCTAGCTCCTTTCCTGGGAACTACACTCAGCATCCCAGCAGCTAGCTGCCATAGCTTTGAACTGTGTCTGTGAGCATCTGTGCTTTATCTCGATTTATTTTGTGCATTCATTAGCAAGATGTGTCCTAAGGTATCTGAAAAGCCTAAAAGAGCTCCCAAGTACTGTAAAACTAGACGTAATTAAGCACTGTGGTCGTAGTGATTGAAATAAAGATATTATGCATGCACTGAATTTGCCTGTGTCCACCATTTGCACTATTTATACACAGAGACAAACAATCCTGAAAGCTGACAAAGTTACTACTGGCTCTGCTAGTTGCTAAGTGGTGTCTTTTTAGCTAATATCCAGTAGTGGATAAAATGGAAAGTCTATTGCTTGAGTAGACTGATGGCTGTACAAAACATGGTATTTATTTATCATGTCATTCCTGTTTTTACTACGTTAGTGTTATTTGGTATTAGATATTTGGTAGGTTATTTCTGGGTCTGGGAACACTCAAAAACTTTTCCATATAAATGAATGATGATTTTTTGCTTTATGCCATTTCAGATTATAAAAGGTATCATAGGAACATTCTACTTTCAGAGAGTGGGGAAATTTGTATGAGAAATCTGGGTAACTTCTGTTCAATTTTGCTGTGAGCCTAAAACAGCTCTAAAAAACTAAACAAAAAAATTCTGAAAGCCTCATTGGTGTGACTCAGTTGGGCATTGTCCCACAAAGCAAAAGGTTGCAGGTTCGATTCCCTGTCAGGGCACATGCCTGGGTTGACGGTTGTCTCTGGATTGGGCAAGAGGCAACTGATCAATGTTTCTCTCCCTTTCTCCCTCCCCCCTTCCCTTTTCTCTAAAAATAAATATTTTTAAAACATTCTGAGAATATATAATTTTTAAATTATTAATATGAGGTCTGTCCAGAAAAAGTCCAGCCATTGTTAATACAACAAGAATGGTTTGTGTGACACTGATGTAACCTGGCAGCCAAGGAGAGTGGACTGGAATGCACACATGTGAACAATGACGACTTCACTGTATTAGTCAGTGGGGGCAGTAGACACCATTGAGTGAGCATGTGTACTCTGTGGCCATCACATTCAAAATGACTGAGTGAGTAGAGCAAGGAATCTGCATCAAATTTTATGTAAAACTTGAACATTCCTCCACAAAAACTATTTGGATATTCAGAAGGTCCCAGCTATGGACAACTGGTGATTGGCAGCTTCACCACAACAATGCGCCTACTCATCAAATCTCATGCAGTTTTTTTGTGAAATGTCAAATACCCAGGTGTTTCAGCCCCCCTGCAGCTCATATTGGGTACCCTGTGACTCTGGCTTTTCTAAAAACTAAAATCACATTTGAAAGGGATGAGATTTCAGACTGTTGTTGAGATTCAGGAAAATATGACAGGGCAGCTGATGGAGATTAGGAGAACTATGTGAGGTCCCAAGGCGCCTACTTTGCAGGGGACTAAGGCGTCATTGTCCTATGTACAATGTCTCTTGTATCTTCTTCAATAAATGTCTCTATTTTTCACATTACATGGCTGTATACTTTCTGGACAGACCTTGTATATAAATGTTTTTTGAAATTTCACTTATTGATTCGTCTACTTTTGATTTGATAATAGCTGCTTTTCAAATGGCTGAATAGGAATACTCGAACTTCATCCTTGTCTATGGACAATGTAATTGTACACCTGCCTTGCTTCTAATTAAAATAAGTTATAAAGGAAAATATATTTTTTAAAAAAGGAAAAACTTTTTAATGTTTAAATAAAATCTTCCATGCTGGCTGGCACTCTTTCTGTGACTGTGAATCCTGAACCCTTGAACAAAAGTGATGTCTGCATTCACGGAGTAGATGACCTGGAGGATCCTCCTCTTACCATTGTTGTGAAGATACGCTATCGCTGATGCAAGGCTTTGAATGATCCACCTCGTCTCATTCTCTGAGAAATGCCCTTTCTTACTCAGGATTTCTTTGAGTTCTCCATCCTCACAAAGTTCCATCACCAGGTACATTTTCTGGCATTATATATTTTAAAAGAGGGAGAGAGCAAATTATACAGGCGGGGATCTTAAATATGTTATATATATTACATACATAGTAAAAATATGTTCACAACTTTCACATCAGCCTACTGAGAAATATTTATCATCTGTCATGTACAAGCTTCCGTGCAGGATACCAGAGGGACATGGAAGAATAAGACCCAGTCTGTACAACTGCAATATCAGATGATGAGCGTTGACAGAAGAGGGGAGCTCCTGATACCAGGAGATTACAGAGGAGGGAAGTGTCTGCCTAAAGAATGCTCACTGAGGAGATGACATCACAGACAGGTCTGGATGACCGAATGGCAATACAGGCATAGAGAACATGGACAAGAATAGGCAGAACATGTGGTATTTGCAGAAACCACAAAACTTGGAATGGCACTGGCTGTTAAAAGAATGACAAACATCTCAGTGTTAATTGTGTAGCAAGCAGTTGCGCAGGAGCAAAGTATGCAAAGTTATACAGGGCAGATATGCATGGAAGGTCACTGGGGCAGAAAGCCTTAGGTGCCTAGCAACGGGCAGCTGTAGGATGGGACCCCATCCCCAGGGTGACCTTTCCTCCCGTAGCACATCACTAGCCATGCGGTTTGGACCCTCCCCTGACCTCTCCTCCCCCCGCATGCCACTGGTCATGTGGCATTCCTCAGAGAAGGAATGAGGGGCAGAGAACAGCCCCTTACAACTCCTACCCAAACCCCTGCACAGTTACTCCCTTAGCCTTAAGCCCTCAGAACAATGAGGTTCTGACTGCATAATGTTATTTTAGGAACAAAGCCTTAGGCCTGCTGACCACAGAATCAGAGTTCTGCTCAAACTAATAACACTTAGACCTCAGCTGTATTTCAACTCCAGGCCCAGAAAAGCAGCCAAACCAGAGGAGTGACACTGTGGCTGACATCAGGACCCGCTGCGAAAACTAATGACCCCTGCCCTGTGGCCACCCAATCAACAGAGAACAGGACCCTGAAAGAGCACACCTGGAAAGCTGCTGAATATTCCTTTGAGATCCTCCTCTGGGACCTCCCCCAAAACCCCCGCCTTTAGAAAGGGGATAAAAACCCTCAGGACAGAGGACCCAGCGACACTGTCTGGAGCACTCCCTCACCTTTCCACCTCCTTCTTCCCCCAGGCTTTCCTTCTCCTAAGCTCCAAGGGCCCGTCCTTTTGCCTCTCTAACTTGTTTCCTGAGCCCGCACGGCCCAGCGGGCTCACCTTTTCTACTTCTGTGACTTTCTAAATACAGTTTCTGTAATAATTTGAATCTTGGTTTTGAGTTCTTTCTTAGCCAAAACTCAAGTGCTGAGGTTGCTGAACCGAGGTCTGGTTACATTCTGGTGCCATTTTGCCACTAACAATAGCACTGGGAGTCTGGTAGGGCACAAGAGAGGAGACTGGTGGTGAGGGGTGAGGCCGGAAAGACAAGGTTGGTGCCAGGTTATAAAGAGTCTTGGATATCACACAAAGGAGTTAGGACCTTTTTCCCATATGCAGCAAGGAGCTACTGAAGATTTTTAAGCTGGTGTCTGAAGTGGGAAAGGTATATGCTATTACTGATTTTGCATTTCTAAATGAACACTTTCACAGTAAAGTGGAGCAGGGCTCCGCAAGCTTTTTCTGTAAAGGCCAGACAATAAATACTTTAAGCTTTGCAGGCCATACAATCACTTTTATAACTACTCAACTCTGCTCTTATAGCATAAAAGCAATCATAAACAATACAACAAAACTTTATTTATGGACTTTGTAATTTTAGTTTCATATAGTTTTCACATCATGAAAGCTTACTCTTTTACATTTCTTTCAACCATTTATAAATGTTAAAAAAAAAACTTAGCTTATGGGCCATACAAAGATAGGCAACACGCCAGATCTGGCCGCACACTGCGTGTGCCGACCTGCTTGTGGAGGGTGGGTAAGAGGCACAGAAGGGAGACCAGTAGGGGAAGAAGAAAAAAGTGTGAAAGGAACCTAGGAGAAAGAAACAGAGGAACTTCATGACCACCTGGCTGTACGGGGCAGGAGCCACAGGCGAAGTGCCCACCCCACGTCTGCAGACTCTGCAGATGCAGACTGGGACCGCTCGAGGTGGGACAACAGTCAAGTGGCCCACTGAGTCAGGAAGATTCACGGTCACCTGAAACACAGGTCTTTTTCACACCTGTTGCAATTCAGTCATTGAATACCCTCTCCATCTCCATTCTACTCTGCGCTGCTAGATTTTTGTTGTTTTTGAAATTTGGGGGTCTGGTTCTATTCTACAATCTCTATGAATGTAATTTCTGTGTTCAGCTGGCAAGCATGAGAACAGGAAGAGATTAACTTTTTCTTTTTATAGTCAAAATTCTGATTCACTAAATCTTAGAATGCCTTAGAATTTTGTAAGTAACTATTCTGCAAAGTCTAACACAAATACGCTCTTGAACAAGGCCACATTTCTTCTGCTGACAGTATGGCAGAGAACAGCAGTACATGAAATGGTGGAAGGAACAGCTATGTTAGCTGTGCTGACAATATGCACTGATGTCAGTTTTAAGTATGTACAGTGATAAAAATTATAGCAGTAACAGGTTTTTAACAGGCTTTTTATAATTACTGAAATCATTGTATAAATGTGGAGAATGTTTAGACTCAGAAGATACCATAACACAGGCAAGGTGGATGGTCAGTGCTAATACCGTGGCCTGACCAAGCGGGCAGCAACTTCCAGTAATTCTAAAGACGGCTTCAGCGGAACGTCTAGGCACTTGTGTGAGTTGGGGAGGGGAGGAGGCAGATCTGACCCACATGGATCAAGGGCAAGCAATACATGAAACAACAGTCACAAACAATGGTTTCCTTTGCCTTCAAACTATTCTAGATTTGGACCTTCACTTGTGCCCAATATGGAGTACCTTCTCTCCTAAAACAACCTGAGAAATGGACAAAATATACAAAACAACAATTTTCAGACATTAGGCATCAGGCAGCAGAGGGCAGAGGGCAGAGTTCCTGAGAGGGTCACACACACGAGCAAGCCCACGATCATCCCAGCTTGCCATCTGGAGGGAGCGTCCAGGCCGCAGAGCAGGGAGTGGCAATCTGAGGAGAGCCCAGGGGTCTCCGTGAACTGAGGAGATGAAGCTGGGAGTCCAGGGGGGCCGAGACAACTGCAGTGCCCAGGGCAGAGTACCAAAGAGGAGAAAGCTCCAGAGACTTGCAGAGGATCACCCTCAGGTCTTCAGCAGAATACTAATCAGCACGTGTGTATGAAGAAGCCACCAAAGGCTGGGAAGAGACTATGCAAAAGGAACCGAGGGAACAATGGCTGGAGCTTATACACGGTCAAAGAGAGTCTGCACTCCCATTAGCCAGAGTGGAAAATCTCACAGTTCTGGGGCATCAGGTAGAGTCCTCTGAATGGTCTTTCTTCATCAGTAGAAAAAAATTAGCCCAAGACCCAAGACTGCCCTGCCGTCACCTAACAAAGCTTAAAGGAAGCTTCACAAGTATCAGACAGCTTCCAAGTAACTTAACTGTGTCCCACAATAAAACTAAAATACAGTTATAAAAATATAAAAATACCTAGCATCCAATAAAAAAATTAACAGACATATAAAGACACAGTAAAATATAACCTGTGATGAAGGAAAAGAGAATTAATCAATAAAACTGAACTAGAAATGACACATATGATGGAATTAGTAGAAAAGGATATTAAAAGTTATCGTGACTATATTTAAGAAAGAGGAGGAAATATTGACCCAAATCAAATTTCCATTGAAAAAGATAAACACACATACAATGCTACAGAAAGAGAGGTGACTGAATCAGAAAAATGTCACCACAGAAACTATGTTAAATGAGAGGACAGAAAAAAGACTAAAAACATCAATACAGCATCAGTAAGCTATGGACTATACTAAGCAACCTAACATACGTACTTGGAGTCCCCAAAATGGGAGATGGCAAAACAATATTTAAAGATATAATGGACAGAAATTTCCTGAATTTGATGAAAATCATTAACTCATAGATCCAAGAGGCTCCATGATCCACAAGCATAAGAAACAATGAAGAAAACCACACCAAGGCACAACCTAATCAGATAGGTTGCCTAAAACTGATAATCAAAGAGCAAAATTATTCTGAGAATATTTGAGGATAAAGAAATCACAACTTGAGGACTTCCAGCCAAGATGGAGGCATAGGTAGACACACTGTGCCTCCTCGCACAACCAAGATAGGGACAACAACAATTTAGAAACAGAATAACAACCAGAACTGACAGAAAATTGAACTGTATGGAAGTCAGACAACCAAGGAGTTGAAACAGACATGTTCATCAAGACTGGTAGGAGGGGCGGAGTCAGGCAGCCAGGCAGAGAGGGGTCAAGGCACAAAGAGTGTTGGGACTGGGCACATAAGACCACAGTGGGCAGTCCCTGGTCACGCAAGCGGCGGCTGGCAGACCCCAGCCAAGGGGTGGCATCTGGCAGACCCAGCGAGGCAGCAATTGTGAAGCAAGGCACTGAGTCCAACCCAGGATCACAGCACTGGGAAATAGAGCCTTGGGGCACTGACTGAAAACACCTGTGGGGGTTGAGGCACAGGGAGAGACTCCTAGCCTCGCAGGAGAGGTCACTAAGGAAGGGACTGAAGTCCGATGGAGAGCAGAGCAAGTGCCATTGTTCCCTCTCGGACACCACCCCCACATACAGCATCACAACCCTGCGACTGGAGTGCCCCGCCCTGGTGAACACCTAAGGCTCTGCCCCTCCTATGTACCAGGCGCAAAAAAAAAAAAAAAAAAAAAAAAAAAGATGGCTCAAACAGAAGAAGAAATGAAAACCCCAGAACCAATCTTTTTAAGTGACCAAGAGATAGCCAACCTATCAGATGCACAGTTCAAAGCACTGGTGATCAGGATGCTCATAGAATTGGTTGAATTTGGTCGCAAATTAGATGAAAAAATGAAGGCTACAGTAAGTGAAATGAAGAAAAATGCACAGGGAACCAATAGTGATGGAAAGAAAGCTGGGTCTCACATCAATGAAGTGGACCAGAAGAAAGAAAAAAACATACAATCAAAAAAGAATGAAGAAATAAGAATTCAAAAAAAAAAATGAGAGGCTTAGGAACCTCCAGGACATCTTGAAACATTCCAACATCCGAATTATAGGGGTACCAGAAGGAAAAGAGTAAGAGCAACCAAGTGGAAAAGTTATTTGAACAAATAAAGGAGAACTTCCCCATTCTGGCAAAGGAAATAGACTTCCAGGAAGTCCAGGAAGCTCAGAGAGTCCCAGAGAAGTTGGACCCAAGGAGAAACACACCAAGGCACATCATAATTACACTAACCAAGGTAAAAATGAAAGAGAGAATCCTAGAAGCAGCAAGAGATAAGAAGATAGTTACCTACAAAGGAGTTCCCATCAGACTGTCAGCTGATTTCTCAAAAGAGACCTTGCAGACAAGAAGGGGCTGGAAAGAAGTATTCCAAGTTATGAAAGACAAGGACCTACATCCCAGATTGCTCTATCCAGCAAAGCTTTCATTTAGAATGGAAGGGCAGATCAAGTGCTTCTCAGATAAGGTCAAGTTAAAGGAGTTCATCATCACCAAGCCCTTATTTTATGAAATGTTAAAGGGACTTATCTAAGAAGAAAAAGAAAATAAAAAGCATGTATAGTAAAATGACAGCAAACTCACAATTAACCACACCTAAAACAAAAACAAAGCAAACAGCTAGAACAGGAACAGAACCACAGAAATGGAGATCACATGGAGGGTTAGGAACAGGGGGGTGGGAGGAGGAGAGAGGGGTAAAAGATATGGAGAATAAGTAGCATAGATGGTAGGTAGAAAATAGACAGGGGGAGGGCAAGAATAGTATGGGAAATGTAGAAGCTAAAGAACTTATGACACATGGACATGAACTAAAGGGTGGGAATGTGGGTAGGAAAGGGTGTGCAGGATGTGGGGGATGAAGGGGGGTTAATGGGACAACTGGATTAGCATAATCAATAAAATATATATAAGAAAAAAAGAAATCACAACTTTAGGACTGAGAGTAGAGAAGACTTCCAGCACCACTGCCACACACTGCTCCCATAAAGGACAGCTGTGGTCTTCCTTAGTTATTAAGCACTCCTAATGAATCAAGCATAATGCATAACCCAACCTGACTATTACTGCCTTAGAGACTGACAGAGGAAACAACAGCTAACATTTAAGGAGACAGATACTTTATATCCATTTTCCCATTTAATCACTCAACAATTAAATGAGGTCGACACTATTATTAAGTCCATTTTACAGATGAGGAAACAGAGGTACAGAGAGGTGGAGTAACTTGTCATGGTCTCACAGCTAATAATGGAGCTGGAATTCAAGTGCACCGGCAATCTGGCCCCAGAGTCCACATGTCTAATCACTATTTTGCCTCCAGGCAGAGTAACACCAGAGCCACAGGTGCTGACAGTCTGGAGGCAGAATGGCACATCCCCAGCCTTCAGAACCACTCTAAATAAAAAATGGCATGCATTCGAAGAAAATAACATTAACATCTAGGGGGAGAATGAAGATTAAACACATTGACAAGACACAGATGACAAAATATCTTCTATGTAGTGCCAAATATACCCATGCTGACTTTATTATAAAGCTAACCTTGCAAAATTATGACAATATTCCAAGAGACTGCAATGGAGAAACCAAGGACCAAAGCGGAAGTAAAGCCATCTCTGAGGAAGCTCTAATCACTGCTGGGTTGGGTATGAAGTTGTTTCAGTTTTAAACATTTGTTTTCAACATGCCACCCAAAACTATCACTAAAGCCATCAATCTAATCATCAGACACCTAATTATACAATCAATAATAAAAGTCCTCCAGAACGCTCTCATCAATCTTCACTGACAAACTCACGCGAAGGACATGAGCAACCGTGCCCCAAAGGGATTACTGCGGAAGGAAATGATGTTCATTTTGTAACAATAACAACTTTTGAAATGCAGCACCTGCTGGAGCATTACCCTGGGCGTCTCGAACACTTGTTCCAGATGTATGATGTGCTCATGCTTCACGATTTTTAGGATGTTCACCTCCCGTTCGAGTAACTTCACAGCAGAGCTCCCAGCCTTCAATAATGAGGAAGCACAGATTTCATATACAAATGTCACTGCTACACACCGCAAAATAAAATTTAGTTATTCTTGTATTTTTCTACATTTTCTTGAGAAGTGTCTTTTTCAAAAGATAACATGCAACTTATTTCCATAATAAAATTAAGTTATGCCCCTTCTCTCCTTTCTCCAATTTTATATACAATTTTGCTCAAACCACATCTATTTGTTGGACTGTTCCTGTAAGTTAGCTACAATATGGTCTCCGTCACCTCACTAAAATTACTCCAATTTTTAATATGCTTTTTGGTATTTCCTTCAGAATCATGTTGATCCTTTGATGTTAGCATAACAAACACAAAATCTGCTTTCCAAGGACATCCGCTGGAGAAGATAAAAACAAAGTAGTTTTCTGTTTTGTTGTGGTTTTGCTTTGATTGTATGTATATACATCAATGGAAACAACAGGAAATGAGAGTCTATACTCAGCCCTGCATTATATCACCTCCTGGTCCCCAGGCCTCAAAAATTAATAACCGAGAGAGAGAGGTATCGAGATCCTGCCTTCCAACCAACCTAACTCCTACTTCATCTCCTTATAGGTAGCCCTTAACCACACCTGACAGCAAAAGGCACAGGCAGCCGCCCCCGCACACGAGGCCTCCAATCAGGGTGCAAGTCATTGAGTTTCCATTAACACAATGTCACCTAAGAAATTTTAGGACTTTTCCCCCCATCACCACTGCTGCCACCACCCCAGTCATCACCCCTATTGAATCCAAATGATCATTGTTATTTGCAAATAAGCACTATCCTCAAGCATGTAAAATATCTTTGAAAGGGTAACAAAGATTTTTAACCCTTCCTCCTTCCCCACACCTCCCCCACACACCAGCACCACTCCCCACCCCAAGCTTAGGAGAGTACACAATAGTTATGAAAGGACTGCAATGGGGTCGATCATAAGGCCATCTTTACCTAAGATAAAATTTTACCTAGGGTTGTCCCTGCTTCCAATCAACTTTACCTTTTAACCAAAACTTCCCACCTACTATGCCCTACCCATGTAGGGTGGCAGTCACATTTTATGGTTATCCGAATAGGGTTGAGGAAAATAGCCACCATGAGGGGTGAATTTCTATCTAGATTAGATATGGAAAGTTACCATGATTTCTCCTAAAATCCACCTCAGTTCTGTTCCTACCTCCCACCCCAAACAGCCTGACCCACATATTACGCAGTGATGTGCGGTCCAATTCATGTATCGATTATATAATTTCATCTTACTACCTCAGTGTCCTGAAAACTCTTGGCATCAACACGCGTGTACAAGACTATGAATTCTGAAAACCACAAGCAGGTGTCCAGATTACACGAGTATCGCCCTGACCCTAAACCCCAGTCCCACCTGATGCCAAAGGGGCAAACAGACTAATGTTCCGTGTAGCACCATGGCTTTAAAATTCTGAAGATTTCTAGAAAACCTCTGGATCTCCCTTTATTAAGATTTAGAAGTTACTTTATTAATCTTCAAGGAGAAATGGTATGCAATTTGTTATCATTTGTTTTAAAGAATACATTTAAAAATCTACTACCTCATTTTGTAATTGTAGTATTTATCATCACAAAGCTAAAAAAAAACATCATAATTTTTTCCCCAGAAACAGAAATTCTTAAAAAGCTGATGAAATGATCAGGTGTGAAACCGGAGGACTCAGACTCCCCCCTAAAGACGAGCCCAGCCATTCTCCAGCCCAGGGGAAATCCGGTGAGCAGTACAGTGGGTACGAGTAAAGCGTACAGCAGACAGTTGGGGAAAAGGTGGTTCAAACTAAAAGAGCAGGTAGGATGAATAAACAGAATAAACTGACACTGAGGAAACGGAAACTCAATGGGAAGGAGAGAACGGAGAAAAGTAGAGCAGAACCACATCAGGAGAGAGTCCCAGGACTCATTTCTGGCTGAGACATTTATAGCCAATAGCCCCACACTTATACACACTGATAATCAGAGCTTATCTTCAACTCACTCTGGCATAGACTTTACCTATATTTGGCTATACTGACTATGTTAGCTATCCTTACATTTGTTTTTTCTAGATACACTTATCCACCTGAGTTTAAGAACTGGTCCCTACCCAGAAGGCTTCAGAAATGCCTACAGACCCTGGGGAGGAGCCCAGACCCAGCCTGAAAGGTCAGAAGCAGGTATGTTAGTGTAAAGAACTGCACTGCCCCCCACTCTGCACTTCCCCCACCCTGTACTGCCCACCCCACCCTGCACTGCCCCCCACCCTGCACTGCTCTTGGTATGACGCTGCTAATAAGCCTTACCTTTTCTTTGTTCACTTTTTTAATTGCCCACTTAGTTTCTGTTTCCTTGTCCGTTGCTTCAATGACCATTCCAAAGCTCCCTTTTCCCAATACTCTTCCAAATGTATAGATTTCCTGGATAAAAAAGTAAGAGTCCCTTTGTCTCTCTCTCTCTGCCATTCATTGGATATTAAAAATGAACACATAATACTGACAGGCATCCACCCAAGGGAAGAGAGATTCTGCTCCAGGGTAAAATCAAAGAGAAGACACCACATATTTGCTTCAATATTAATAAATACATCTTAATTAAATAAAAATAAGCCTTGATGAATTTCATTAAATGTCCTTTGGAGGAAAATCATAAAAATCCTAATGGGAAAATGTAGAAAACCTGAAAAGTATAAAAATGAGTCTCTTACAACTATAATATTAATGAAATATCTTAAGAAAAAGGAATGGAATATTAACATACACCTACATATACGTGTGTATAGAATACACTCACCCCCCAAATTATCCCAAAACTCTAAGAGCTATACCATAAAACTAACACATATTAGCCATTGAACTACTGCTTTCTTCTTTATCAAGTAACATTTTTTCTTTATCTTCATTATTTCTATTGAAAATAACTTTTGTTGTTTTATTCCTTCTGTTTTAGAAAAGGTGGTATGTCACAGAAACTTGAATACAAATCACCACTGGGAAGAAAGTAAAAACCACCTCTGCAGACCAAGCATCCTGCTGCTTACCATCTGTCTCCTGCTCCCGAGCACACGGCACACCGGCCCTGCCCGCGCCGGCATTCTGGTTCGCAAGGTGGTGCGAGACCTGACCGGCAGGCCACTCCGGCACACTTCCACTTCTTGTGAATGTGGTTGAGAGGAGTCAGCCTCCCTGATCCAAACCGACTTCAGGGCATTAAAGAATGTCTGGGTCTTGAAAGAGTTTCTAAGCATGAGAGAACAGCTGAGGCAGGGCCACCGGGGCCACGTTGGCCAGGCAGGCCACACGATCCCTGGGGCTGCTGCTCAGGCTCTGTGTGGTCACTCGGACCTTCCCTGTGCAACAGGTAATGTAGCCGCTGTCTTCCTATTTTCTACTTACTTTAGAAACAGAAGACTCAATGCCCAACTAATTATTTACCTCTTTCATGAAGGGCTTCCCCGCCTGACTCTGCCCTGCAGTCAGGGCTCCTGTCTTTTGACTTCTCTCAACATGTACACACTGATCCTCAAACACTGTTATTACTCTCTAGCTTACGTTTTCACTCATTTTTTCCCCAAGATAAGACATGTAGAAGCTCCTTAAGAAGCTGTTTCTTTTGTATCCTTTAAAAAGCCTACCCTAAAACCTTGTAGGCCAAAGATCCATGTTTAGTGCATGGGGGAAAGGGGGAGGGAGGGAGGGAAGGGAAGGGAGGGAAAGGAGGGAGGAGAGGGAGGAGAGGAAGAAAAAGAGAGAAGGAAAGACAGAAGGAAAGGGAAAGAGAGAAAAGGGATGAGGAGGGAGAGAAGGAAGGAGGAAGGGAGAGACAGGAGGGGAGGGGAGGTCAGGGAAAGGAAGGAAAAGGAAGAAAGAAGGAAATAATTCAGTTTCAACATGTTAGACTTTCCTTAGATATTTCCTTGAGATTTACACTTTGGGGGCTACAAAGTTGAATAAAACAATTCCCGTTTTCTCAGAATGTGTAATCTACTCAAGACAGGATTACTCTTAAGTCATAAAGTCATAAGTTAAAATCAAAGTACAAAACAACATTGGGGCCAGAGACCAGAGCTAAAACCCTGGGAGAATAAAGGTAAACATTCTGAAACAGGTGGCTGCTGAGGCCGGCATGTGAGTGAACAAAGGCAAAAAAAAATTGAGTTTTTTTCCAATAATCCAAGCAAGGCAAGGAAGTCATTCCAAAGGTATAGCAGTGCAAATGTGGAATGAACTAGTGAACTGATGAGTGAATGAATCAATCAATAAACCCAGTCAGAGCTTCTATATATACACACACATATAAAAGCCAGTCAGAATCCTTCTATACAGACAGACTTGAGAGAAATGGGAGGCTGGGTATGTGGAGCTGAACCCTCGAGGAGCAGCGCCGGATTCAGGGTCATGAACATTGTGAATGGGGACTGCCGGGTTCACACTGGGTGCGTCCTGTCCCGGATACCTGCTTTCGGATGACATCACTACTTTGGCTCCTCTCCCTGTACCACTTAATAGTGAGAATCAAAGTCAAAAAACTAAGATGACTAAAATAAGACAAATATTTTAGTTTTATTATATTTATATATTACTCTCTGCTCCATATTATGTAAAATGAACTAAATCTGAATTTAAATGATCATTTACCCCCTTATTCCCCCACAGAACAAAAATATCTCAACTCTATAACCATTTCCCCAATTTTTCTTGACCTTTAAAAATGAAATTCTCATTTTCTTTCTAAACATACAGAACCACAACTTGGGCACAGAATTTTAATATTGTTTCAATAGGACTTTAAAATGAGGAATGGGCAGAGGAACAGCTCAATGGTCCAGCTAGTTTTTTATAAACTGATCTTTTTCTTCAACTATCTGCTTTGACATCATTTCATAGTGGTAAAAATAAGAAGAAAATGACTTCTTGTTTGTATTAATTATAAGAAGATGTTATTAAAATAGTAAAGAGATCTATCTTCTTTGACAGAGACTAAGTCTATGATATGGTGTGGAGTGTGAAAGTATGCACAATCTGATTCTATTACAAAAGTGTTGAAAATGTGTGTATGTGGGGGTGCTTACGCTGTGTGGAAACACTCTCATTCACAGTGAGTGGTTATCACTGGTAGTAAAATTCCGGATGACTGTAACTTCCTGTTTTATACTCTACTGAAATGTTTAAAATCTTTCAAATAAGCCTGTCCATTAAATGGAAGAAGAAAAACCCCTACTATCCTAGTTAAGGTTATTTCTTAAAAATATGTGCATACTTTGAATATTCCACAATTTAAAGCAGGAAAGAAATGGAAAAGAAAAAATAGAGTGACACACATGTATAAAAACGAAGGTAATAAATGTTAAAATTGGTTATATCTGGCTCACGATTTTTTTATATTCTTCACTTTTCTATCTGTATTTTCCTAATTTTTCACAATGAATACATTTTTATTTTATAAAAGCTCTTATGACTAAATTTAAAAATCAGTACATTTGTAAATTTTAAAAAATATATAGGCCTTTCATTTAAAAGAGAAGATTTAAACTTTTCAAGTTAGAATTTCTCAGGAAGTTTTTCTGATTACTTCAAGTATATTGCTAAATATCTCTTAAAATAATTTTTAAAGTTAACATTAATATAAGTTTCTTTTTGTGGTTATTCTTGTTGAGGTTCCTCTAAACTGTTGTTAAAATAACATTTCATTTCTAAAATGGCACTAATATTGAATTCATATCTGTATGTCATAATTAGAATCCTAGGAAAACTAACATTGGTATTCATCCAATCAGAGGCGGCAAAAAGTGGCCTCGAGGGAGGAGAGCCAAACCACCTGCCCTCACCTGGTCTCCCTCTGAACCCCGCTGAGGGCTTCACAAAGACTCCACGTTTGCACTCAGCAACAGGCAAGACCTGAAGACCATCCTGTTCTCATTTTATCTAATAAAAATTCCCTCCACTTTGATTAAAATCCACTTGGTCCTCTATGACCAGAAAAAACAGCCTGCATTTTTGGTAGTAAAGACTCCAACATACTTGAAAAGAGTAAAGCTCCTCTCTCCTTTCCTTCCTTTCCTTCGAGACTTATTTTAAATCATTTTCGCCATTAACCACTGAGTGACACAGAATAAACCTGAAAGTTCCTAGTGGCTTCACTTTGCTTTCTAAATACCTGAATAGCAGCTCCATTGTCCATCCTTATGTGAGGGACTTTTCCGTCTGTGAAGTTGCCCCGACTCCACTGTTGTTGAGATATCTTTCTCTCTACATTCGGGGTTCTTGAGGGCTTAGACCAAAAATTTTTTAAAAAGTAATATTAAGATACAACACACTTGTTGACAAAGTAAAAGCCCTAATTTAGAGAATCTAACAAATCTTTAATGTGTGCCATGATAGTTACGGCAGACAAGATCATTCACTGTCTGTTTTCCAATTCTAAGTAAGCCCTTTATGAGTTACTGTCTCATTAGCCTGAAAGAGTCCTTAAGGAGTTGCTCAATCTGAGCCCCAAATCCAGTCAGGTGTGCATTGTTAGCTGCAGAGCAGACAGATCAGAACCTCCTCAATGACTCTTTCAAGTCATGAGAAGGCAACTGCACAGCTTTTTTAATCATTCTTATTTCAAAACATAGCAATTGTTTCAGACATGATACATAAAAGATTACTGGCCAGACACTCACAAATTATGCTTCCAATGAAAATAACATAGTAACAACTCACCCAGTTAACAATTAATTCAGAGATGCCTGTATGGCAATAACTGTATTGTAATACAAATCAAAAAAAAAAAAAAAAACTTTAGGATGAAAATTTGAAAAAGGTACAACTTTGAGGGCTGAGAACCTAACTTTTCTTAAACTTCCCGCTCTGACCCCAAAGCTGTGCTATGTTTAATGAAACTTTCCACACCACCTCCTCTAGAGAAAGGTGGGCACATCCGAACCAGTCCCAAGGGGCGGTTACAGACTGTGTGCAGACTGGTTTTGTAAAGTATATTTGATATTCCATCTAGATAACCAGGAATTGTCTTCAATAATAACCACCCTATATTTAACCACAACCACAACTCATTCTGCATTGAAAAAAGTGCCCCAAAACTCAGATTTAATTCAACTTGAATCATTTTTTTAAAAAGCTAGAACATTCCAAATTACAACCCAAGGAAATAATTAATTTGGGCAGTGTTGGAAATACCGTAAAAGAAAGTACTAATCAACTTTGTTCACCTCTTATGTAAGAGAGAAATGCTCCTTTAATCATTAAGAAGGCAAAGAATTAGCCGACAAGGGCCTGTGAGATACATGAAGGAAGCTAGGGATAGCTCTAGAGAATGGGATTTCAACTTGCGTTGAGAAGTAGAATCTTTGACATTTACCCCATCTTTTCCAGAGGAATTATCTTTAATGTGTTGGTCTTTTTTTCTCTCCATTGAAATCGAAGTGTCTGAACAACCAATGCTTGATGTCTCGGACATTTCCACCACCGACACTGGAGAAAGCCCCGCCCCGGAGGAGCACAGGCACAGGACGTCTTCCTGAAAGGCGGACAAGCAGTGGGAGCACTTCGTGGGCTTTTTGTTCCGTGTGCCACTATCGGCCATTTCCTTAACTCCGCAACAAAAGCAACTCGAAAGGACGACGTTTCCACTGTTTGAGGGAAAGAACCAGACCAAAAAGGATAAGGTAAGCTGATGGCAAAATCTGTAGCTTCCTGTCGGCGAGGTCCTTAAGTTAACCAGGCCCTAGGCTTCTCTTCATGCATGAGAGCTGCGGAAAGAAAAAAAAACACCATTTAGAACATTCCGCCTCATCCTACCACTCCCCTAGAAATGAGAAAACTGGCAGCTAGCACCGAAAGCAGTCTATACATAAAAAGTTAATATTTACAACAAAATTAGGATATATTTCTAATTTCTTTCAAAACTGAATCCTTGGACTCCAGAAATTTTATTTATTTAACAATCAAAAGAATCACCCTCTCTGTTGAGAATCATGGAGCTGCTGAAAAGCATAATCTAAAGAAGCCAGTTTGGTGGATTGATTATCGATTTTTTAAATAAAACAACAGATAATATCAGGGTATTTTGCATAGATTCTTGGCAAGTTCTGTGCAACTTTTACTTTAATCATATATATATAATTATATATATAATGTTTGTGTGGGTACACTTGGTCAGGTTATAAAATGTATTTCTTAATGTGACTGGTTTTTAAAGAAGCATAAAACACTGATGTGAAGCATCCATTACTGTAATTCAAAAGTTAAACCTCCGTCTACTGACTGTGAGAGAGAAGTTACATGGTACACATCACAAAGAAGTGGATAATTTGATTTTATAAAACCATCTAATTCTAAAAGGTCAAGGCAATATTAGAAGTATCCTCATTTTTATACTCAAACAGCAAAAACAGGAAACAATGGGTGCTTCTTTCCCTGCGTGGCAAATGGGCCTGCCCAGCGGTTCAACTGACCAGAGTTACTGGCAATGACACCTTGGCGAGCTGGCATGGTCTAAACGAGCACGGAGGGGAGGATGTGGTCTGCAGTGCATATGAAAGATACCTGGAGAAACTTCCAGAAGTAGCTGGGACTGCAGTCTTGTGCCGTACTATTTCGGATACCATTTAAAAGTATACAGGGTGGGCCAAAAGTACATTTACAGTTGTTTGTATGGAAAACTACACAGTAATTAATAAATAATAATAATGCAAGAATAAACTTTTTCCCATGCTCACGACCATAAACCTACTTTTGCTCCGCCCTGTATTTTGTAGTCACAGATTTTTGTTGAAAAACAAAGTCAAGCATTTGCAAGAGAGGGGTGTGTGTGTGTGTGTGTGTCTGTTAACTGGCATCGGCTGCATTCTTTTCCCCTCCACCTGTCTACAGGGCACTTTTATATGCCTTTTCTTTCTTTGTTTTGTCAACCAAAAACATAATCTTTATGTTTTTCCTCAATAAAGTAGTATCAAGATGAGGAAAATAAAACTGCACTCATGGGCAAAAAAATCATTATCTGTTATGCTACACTGGAAAACTGTTTGGAAATTATAAAGTTGAGTCTTTAACAAAGTTATTGGTACTTCCCAATGATCGCTTGTCATTTGAAGTTGAAATTTATTCCAAAGAGCATGAAATTGAAATTATAATTCACATTTAGATAGCACTTTACCTTTGACAAAGCTTTTTATTATTTTTATTTATTTACTTGTCTCTCAATTACAATTGACATACAGTGTTAAACTAGTTTCAGGTGTGATCAGACGTGTTGTGTACTTTATGAAGTGCTCACCACAGTGAGTCCAGCACTCACATGACCACACACAGTTATTACACTATTATTGACTATATTCTCTATGCTGTGCTTTTTACATCTCTGTGACTATTTTTAGGGCTGGCAATGTGTACTTCCTAATGCTTTTCACCTTTTTCATCCAACCCCCACCCCTCTCCCATTTGGTGACCATCAAAATGTTCTCTATATAATTGTCTTTTTCTATTTTGTTTGTTTTGTTCTTTGGTTTCCACATATAAGTGAAATCATATAGTATTTGTCTTTCCCTGACTGGCTTATTTCACTAAGCATAATACTCTCTACGTCCATCCATTTTGTTGCAATTGACAATATTTCCTTCTTTTTATGGCTGAGTCACACTCCATTTGTATGTATGTACCACATTGAAGAGACTATCTTTACCCCATTGTATATTCTTACCTCCTTTGTCCCCATATTGACCATAGGCATGGGTTTATTTCTGGGCTGTCTATTCTGTTCCATTGATTTATATGTCTGTTCTGATGCCAGTATCATGCTGTTTTGATTGCTATAAATATGTGGTATAGTTTGATATAAGGTAGCATGATACTTCCAACTTTGTTCTCTTTCTCAAGACTATTTTGGCTGCGCAGGGTCTTTCATGGTTCCACATAAACGTCTGGATTACTTTTTCTAGTTCTGTGAAAAATGCCATTGGTATTTTGATAGGATTTACATTTAATATGTAGATTGCTTTGGGGAGTATGGACATTTAAAAAATGGTCATACTTCCTATCCATTAGCACACTGTAGTTGCTCTTTTACCTTCTTAATTTCTTTTCTTAATGTCTTACAGTTTTCTAAGTACAGGTCTTTTACCTCCTTGGTTCAATTCATTCCTAAGTGGGGTTTTTTTGATGCAATTGTAAAAGGGACCATTTTCTTAATTTCTGTTTCTGATAGCTCATTATTGGTATATAAAAACACAAACAATTTCTGAATATTCATTTTGTATTCTGCTGCTTTACTGAATTCATTTATAAGCTCTAGTAGTTTTTTGATGGAATCTTTAGGGTTCTCTATATATAGTGTCATGTTATCTGCAAATAATGACAGCTTTATGCACTTCTTCCTTTCCAACTTGGATGCCTTTATTTCTTCTTCTTGTCTCATTGCTATGGCTAAGACTTCCAATGCTTTGTTGAATAAAAGTGAAGAAAGTGGACATCTTTGTCTTGTTCCTCATCTTAAGGAGAAGATTTTAACTTTTCACCATTGAGTACAATGTTAGCTGTTGGTTTGAAATATATGCCCTTGATTATGTTGAGTTATGTTCCCTCTATCTCTACTTTGCTGAGAGTTTACTGTAAATGGATGTTGGATTTTGTTAACTGCTTTTTCTGCATCTATTAAAATGATCATATAATTTTTAGCCTTCATTTTGTTTATGTGGTGTATCACATTAATGGATTTACAGATATTAACCCAACCTTTCATCCCAGGAATAAATCCCATTTGATCATGGCATATGATCTTTGTAGTATGTGGCTGAATTTGGTTCGCTAATATTTTGTTGAGGATTTTTGCATCAGTGTCCATCTGGCGTAATGACGTATAATTCTCTCTTTTATAGTGTCTTTGTCTGATTTTGGAATCAGACAAAGGTAATGCTGGACTAGTAAAGTGAGTTTGGGAGGCTTCCTCTTCAATTTTTGGAAGAGTCTGAGAAAGGTAGGTATTAAATCTTCTTTGAATTAAATTCTCCTGTGAAGCCATCTGGCCCATGACATTTGTTTGTTAGGAGTTTTTTTTTTATTACTGCTTTAATTTTGTTAGTAGTTATTGGTCTGTTCACATTTTGTATCTTCCTCATTCAGTCTTAAAAGATTATATGTTTCTAGGAATTTATCCATTTCTTCCAGGTTGTCCAATTGGGTGGCACATAATGATTCATAGCATTTTCTTATAATCTTTTGTATTTCTGTGGTGTTGTTTTCCGTTCTCTTTCATTTCTCTCTCTCTTTTTTAAATTTGGGGCCTCTGTGTTATTTTCTTCATGAGTCTCGCTAAAGGTTTATCAATTTTGTTTATCTTTTCAAAGAACCAGCTCTTGGTTTCACTGATCTTTTCCATTGTTTTTTTCTTTAGGTTAGATTTATTTTTTTAGACATTTCTCATTTCTTGAGGTTCCTGTGTTGCTATAAATTTCCCTCTTAGAACTGTTTTGGCTATGTCCCATATATTTGGAGTCATTGTGTTTTCATTTGTCTCAAGTTATCTTTTAATTTCTGACTTTATCTCGTTGTTAGTACATTTGTTGTTTAGCAGTATGTTTAGCCTCCATGTGTTTATGTGCTTTTCCGTTTTCTTCTTGTAATTGATTTCTACTTTCATACCATTCTGATCAGAGAATATGCTTCTCTGGGACACAATCTCTACTGATTTCACAGCCAGATTATGGGGACTCATCTTCCTGGCACTGATGTCCCAGATTAGGGAACCTAGTGTGAGGCTGGGTCCCCTCACTCCACAGTGGGGCCTCTGGAGCCAAGCTATGGAGCCTCCTGATTCTTAATCTCTACACTGTGAGTGTGGGGCCTGCCCATTCTGCATCTCCAAACTTCCTACCAGTCTCAACATGGCTGTTTCTTTATGTCCTTAGTTATGGTAATACTGTTCAGTTAGTCTTCCGGTGGCTGTCACTAATGGCTGTTCTACACTTTAGTTGTAATTCTCATGTGGTCATGGGAGGAGGGAAGAACATAGCCCATCTTGTCCTGAAGTCTTGACCTATATACCTTATCCAATGCTCAACATTAAGAGTTTTTCTTTTTTAATTCTCACCTGAGGACATTTTTTTTTCATTGCTGTTAGACAAAGAGGAAGGGAGAGAGAAACATCCATGCGAGACAGAAGCACCAACTGGTTGCCTTCCATACATACCCAGACCAGGGACCAGCGCCCCCACTAGAATTGTATGCATCTGGATTGGGGGGCGCGCACGCGCACTGAGGATTGAACCATCAACCTAGGTGTGTGCTCTAATCAGGAATCAAACCTGCAACCTTTTGGTTACAGGATGACACTCAAACCAACTGAGCCACATCAGCCAGGGCTCATTATGAGTTTTAATCATAGCAGGAGAATAAAAGGCTGGCTTTGTATGGACTATGCCTTTTCCTTTGAAGTTGAATAAAGTGGACCAGAATAAGTTGTTAGGTGTCTCTATTTCATTAAAGAAACATCTTTCTAGTCTAAGACTGGTTTTCAAATCAGAAATGAGGACTGACTTTTATCAAATCTTTATTGTGATTATCATATTTTTTCTTATTGAATCATTTTATATGCTTTAGTGTGTCAAAAGCTTCTTTGACATTAAAGCATTCTTGCATTTATAGTATGAACCCTACATGATCATGAAGGAGGATTGTTTTAATGTGCTGAAAAACTGACATGTTTTTAAGTTTTCATAGTTAAATTCATAAGTTAAACTTATATAATTAGTCTATAATTTTTTGCAGCCCTCTTTGTCAGATTTTGATACAAGATGCTGGCTAGTTTCATAAAATAAATTGGGTATCTTTCCTTTCACGATGCTTGGTAACAATCTGTATACCATGGGAATCCAAAGGAAAATCTCTGGGTCCACAGGATTTTATGATATTGCTAGTATTTTATCCAATATTTATTATCCCATCCTTCTTTACTAACAGAATCCTGATTTTGTCTGGGGCAGTAATATGCTCATTAAGATCTGTTTGCTATCCTCCCCTGCAGCTTGGGGATGGTGACATGACTTACAGCCATGAACCTTACAGAATGAAAGCAAAACTGTATTAAGAAAATGTGTATTCTTCCCTGGCTGGTGTAGCTCAGTGGATTGAGCACGGGCTGCGAACCAAAGTGTCACACGTTCGATTCCCAGCCAGGGTACATGCTTGGGCTGCAGGCCATAACCAGCAACCGCACATTGATGTTCCTCCCTCCCTTCCTCCCTCCCTCTCTCTCTCTCTCTTGAATAAATTTAAAAAAAAAAAAGAAAAGAAAAGAAAATGTGTATTCTTAAACCTTCATTAAAAATAGGAAAAGATTAAAAATATACTACATGAGTTGTCAGGTCAAAAAGAGAAAAATATGATTAAAGAATAAAATTTAAGTTGAATAGAAATGACAAAGAGGTGTAGGTTTTGTTGAATTTTGCCTATAAGATCTCCCCAAAACTGCCCCCTCTTTACCTCTCAGATTTCATATCTTACCATTCTCTCCCTTGCTCCAGACATACTAGCTCCCTTGCTGTTCCTCGAATCTGCCCAGCACACACCCTCTCCATGGCTTTGGCCCTGTGCTTCCTCTGCCCGGGATGCTCTTTCTTCAGACATTTGCATGGCTAGCTCCCTTGCTTCACGGTTGTTCCTGCTCATCTGAGAGACCCTTTCTAACCACATCCTCTGAGACAACAGGCCCATTCACACTGTCCCCTTACCTTGCTTTATTTTTATTCACAGGACCTACCCATGTCACTCAGGAGTTCTCTCCCAGAGTTCTTTCCTACTTTTAGGGAACAGATGATTGCCATATAGACTGTTTCAAAGCAGTGGAAGGCCCTACAGTTCATTTCATTCTGCTGGAATAAACACAATCTTACCATAGCAGTAATCTCAAAAAGGGGAAAGGACTTCTTAAAAGGCCAACCTCATTTGTGAATAGATGTAAAAATTCTAAATACTTATATTTATCCCAGGTAATGTGGACAGTGTATGCTAAGATCATTAGATAGAAATTGTGGACAAGTCAACCCAATAAATATGACCTTTTATAAAAGTGGTGTAAAAAATTTCCTGCTTTGATTAAAACTCATACAGGTAAGCACTGAAAAAGTTACATGAAAATCATGCTCCAGACTGGGAGAGGGAAAAAAGAATACAACTGACTCCACTAAACACACACATGCCATTCTCACAGATGCTTGGCTTTGTTTTTCAAGTATATGTAGCAAAACAAAAAAAAAACCACTCAGAATATATTTGTACACACTTTGCAAAATGATTTAACTTCAGGCCATGGAAGAAAATGCTTTGCACTTCAGGTTAAGTATAAGCCCGTAACCGTCAGTGACTCAGAGTGGTGGAGTAGATCTGCAAACAACAACCCTTCTGTTTAGAAAAAAATAGTGCTTTCTCTCTGCAGGGGTAGACAAGCCACACGTCAGATGTGTAAGGCATTATTTTATGCATGCATTAAGAATACTGACTTTAGAGTACTTTTTATAAGAAACTGAAGGACGTGTTCATGATGTAAAGGTTTATTTCAAGTGTAGCTGAACTCATAATAAACAGTACTCCTAAAAGCGTGCTTACCATATCCTTCAAATACACACACACAAGCTTTCAACAGAATCTTTAAATATTAAATTTCCCATATTAAGATGGATGTTTTGTGACTCAAAAAAGTGATTTTTTTCTCAGCGCTGTTCAGAAAGCATTTCCTTTGATTTTCTCATCAATTCTTCAGTAGTTCATGTTATCATAACATCGCTGACACTGACACAGACTGCTGAGGGCTTCCTCGTTCCAGTTTCTGACCTGTCCATGGCCCTGGAAGTATTTAGTAGCTATACTCAGAAAGCATAGGAATCTCTATTACTCACTGCGAAGTTTCATTTCTGTTCTCCAACCTACCAACCACTGCATTTGCTAAAGTAATGTTCTACAGTCTCACCACCACAATTCTAAAGCAATAGGTTGAATAGCTGCATGTGAAATTTCTTGACAAGATTTAGATTTCAAATATAATTTCTTTTTGGCTGGCTGAATTCTAATTATTTTAGCTTAAAAACCAAAATAGAATAAATGTTTACTCACATTTCTTTCTTTCTCATTTATGAATTGATATGAAATATTTGTTACTAAAATAAATCTACTTTCTAGCAAGCCATATAATGTCATTCATATTTTAGAGGCATAAAATTAATCAAGTATTGCAAACCTAACATATCTTTAGGTAAACACAAAGATGAATAACTTCTATAGAACCATGGAATTATGTTTAAACAGGACTTTAGATATAAAAAGATATATTAGAAAACCAAAGCAGCTTCTAATATAATAGTGTTTCTTTGTGCCTCCTAAGAGTGGACAGCACAGGTGTTAGACAATACGCAAACAAAGAAGTTCAGATCCTGCCTGTATTTAACTAACGTGCACACTTCCCTTTGGCTAAAGGTTTTCATTTTACTTTCAGAACTAAGATAAGCCAATGGAACAACTCTGAGCTTTTATTTAAGCATAAAAAGGTCTCTTACATATTGGCCCTAAAAGTTACACTTAAGCAATTTCCTCCAGAAAATGAACACGAGAATGGTTTTATGAGATATAACTAGCTACAATTTTCTTCCCCAAAAGCAATTTTTTCATTTTCTTTCCTAAAAACTGGATCTACAGGAACCTAAACAGTCAGTCAGTTCGGTCAAGAATGTGTTCTATTCACGTGAAGAACTTGTGGGCCGCCTGACACGACGCAGACCTCCCCGAATGACTGAGGACTCACTTTTCAAGCCCTCGTTTCTGCAGCACCAGCACAGAGCCGGAGGAGGGGCCCGATGAGCTGTTAGAGCTGTTAGACTGCAGCGTTGTGTTTTAAAGGAGACGGGCACTTGTTTCCTGTATCTACAAAGGGCATGATTAGCAAAATGGGTCTGTGTTGCCTTATATAAGGATTTATACTACATTTAAAATTTACATTATTTCATAGATTTTTAAAAAATGTTTAACAGTTGATGCGTGCCGTTAGTGTTTCTTTCCATTTCAATTGGTATAATACTCCTCACTGCTTAAACTGTAATCTGGAGGGACAGTCTTAAATACAGTTCCCATACCAACAGCTTAAGGTAAGAACATATTTTACTACAAAAGTCTGGTTTAGGAAGACTGGATAAAAGCAGGGGACCCTCTCCCTGATTCTTTCCTGTTGTTGTCCCGTGTCTTTCCTCCCTATACGAAATGTGCAACCCGAAGCCAGGGACCTTTGTGCCACCACGGACCCATCCCTGTGCATAACACACACAGGAAGAATGTCGGAACGTGCGTTCTGTGGGGCACAGCCAGAATCATGAATCACTCAGGCTGGGTACAGGCAGGTTCATCAAAGGAGGGGGTTGTATGGAGAAGGGATATCATGAAGGGAATTTAATCTCTTCATAGATCTGAAAAATATTAGGCCTAAAGAACGAATCTTTGTGCGATTCAAAGGGAGGGTACATGCCACTTTCAATCTACTGTGAAGGACTTCCTAACAGAACTGTGCAAGATGAAAGACTCAGTTGCTAAAAGTATACACGCACAGGCTGGGAGGCCAGTTGACAGGAAACCCTAGAAGGTATTCAAACATAGACTATGATGTCTGGAGGTTCGTTCTAACCCTAAAACCCTACAAAGATGAAATCGCTGCTTCTAATGACCCACTGAGGCACAGCAGACATCGAAGGAACTGAAGCGGTAACTGACCTCACCTCCGCTGGAAGGCTTCGGTACTGCCAGGGAAGTCGTGCTGTCTGTTCTCCCACAAACCAGGCCAAACCAGTCACAGCCTGCAAACTCACCTCACCCAATCTGGATCTCACCTGCAACAGAGCAGCTTTGTGAGAATTTACCCTGGGGGCAGGGGGATGTTGAAGAGGAGGAAGGGATGAGATGGAAGGCTGGATGTGCTGAGGAGCAGTGGAACTAGCTAGAAACACTAAATAAAGTGCAGAAGGAAAAAGAAATAAGATTTCCTGTCAAGAAAACAGAGCATAACAGGTGCAGAGCGAGCAAGCGGGCCCCCATGTAGCTAAGGCAGCCAAAAAACACATCGCCACAGACTCCAGAGGAGAAGCAGAACCACTCACTCCCAGGGTTGTTCATGAACAGTCAGCTCTGCCCCACCCACGGTGCTTACAGAAAACAGTGTTCTTCTATTCAGGAATCTTTTTTTCCAGCTTTATTGAGGTATAATTGACAAATAAAGTCACAGATAATTAAAGTGTACAATGTGATAACTTGATATACCTGCACACTGTGAAAGGATTCCCCCAAATTAACACATCCATCACTTCACCCATTGGGCACAAACTCCAGTCATAAGACGAATAAATCCTTACAATCTGATGTATCACATGGTGACTGTCAACAACAGTCAAAACTGTTACAAAACTGAAATTTTCTAAGAGAATAGAACTTAAATGTTCTCTCACACACACAAAGTAAATATGTACCCAGGAATGTTAATCCAATTAGCAATAGATCAATTAGATTAAGAATTTGAAGGTAAATTTGAGTGGTTTAGAAACTTCATTTACCAAATCAACACTATTGCATTAAGAAAACGTATCAATATAAGTGTGGTCAGAGTGCCTTTCCTGTATGCCAAATATTCCCAGGGATGTCAGAGGAGATGAACTACCCCAAATCATCAACTTTGCATGGAACTCACTAGTGAAGGAAACGTGTGATATGACGCTCCTACCCAGACCTTTCACATCATATGAGAAAAGGCACTGCCCCTCCAGACCACACTCCGTACCGGCTGCACAGTTTAGAGATATCCAGGTAACTTTCTTCCTTTGGCGCCTCTGTGCAAATGTGACAACTCCAAACAATCTATAACAAGACACCAAAAACAGATGCCATTGTCCCTGTTTTCCAGTTTCTGTAGAAATCATATTAATTTAGTAAAAACAGAAAACAACAAAAACTTTTTCTCTTAACATTGATCCCCTTCAGGACAGGAACTATGTTCTGTCATCTTCTATGCAGTGAAAGGCCACCATTAAATAAGGATTATTGATTGAAAGTCATCACTGAATTACAGAAATAGTGTTTCAGACCTTATGAATGTAATACAGAGAGCCAGTGGCCTGTCATGTAAACAAAGTCATCATCTCTCAATCTGATGCTCCAAATAGTGTTCCATGTGGGTTCCGAGCTACAAACCACCATCTAATGAGCTCATCTCCAGCTCAGAACACAACCTCGTGCAAGCGTGCCCTAGACCTGTGCTGCTGAGGTGTAGCAGGAACAGCTTGGGGGCCCAGCCCATGAGCAGCTTGTTAACTGTTAAATTCTCAATGCTACAGGCACTCAAATACTGAATTTATAACAATTCTATTTTTAAAATATATGAATTCTGAATATCAAGGAGAACATTTTATTTAGCCTAGCTAAAACCGGTCTCCCAAAATATTACTAGTCTATATTATACCTTAACAACTGATCAAGAAGGAAAAATATGTAAATGGTTAGATTTTCAGAGAAAGGAAGAGTCTATAACCATGGATCTATTTACTTGGTGAGTTTTCAAAACCTTGCAATGGAACTGTAAAAACAATGTGATTAAAATCGATAGAGCACATCATTTGCTGATACTGTTGCCCAAGAAAAGGCAATAAGCCTCAGGCATGTTATTACTAGATTACACAATTTCACTGACAGGTTCAAGATTTTTAAAGGCAACTGAGAATAGAGAGGATTTCTTTTTTTTGAGCCAAAGAATTTTCCTCTTCAATTAAAAGGGAAATCATCATGTTTCTTTTTTTTTATGATGAAGATAAAAAATGTCCTCTGTAATATTTTGAAAATATTAAATTTTTCTTTGGTTCCTAAAATAAAAATAGATTGATGATCCTGATTAAAATTAAACTGAAAGCTACTTGTGTTTAACAATACTTTTCCAACCACATATCCATTTACCAAATACTAGAATAGTTCAGGGGATAGTGGTTTTTTGTAAGATTATTATCTCAGCAAAGTCCATGCAGAAGAATATGAAAGTCCAAAAATAGGAGTTTCCAAATGTCTTCTGCAAAAATAATCAATGACTCTCTTTTCATGCCTCAGTGATGAGATGATAAACTTTTTAAAAGGCCATCAAAATCCAAGAATGCATATTTCAAAGTATGCTTTTTAATCAAATAGAAAAAGTTAGTCATGCAGACATAAATTCATTTGACAAAAGTGACCAAATGAAACTGAACCTAAAATCAGCAAGACTTTACTCAAATCTCCCACTGTACTAGTAACAAATAGAAAATTGCAAAAGTTTTTAATTGCTTTATAGTGCAAAGTTCAAAGTAGAAACATCTTCATTTAGCCTGGGAAAGCTGATGGAATCAACTATGTAGTTTTATACTTATGATAGGAAAATAATTGTTGACTAGAAAAGGCAAGATGATTTTAATCATGAATCCCAATAGGAAATACAGGGCTAGGCTCATAGAAATAAGTAATTGACCCAGGCATTAGGTTTATGTTTATTAGCTTTTACCAAGTGAACAGTAAAGTCTCTTCAGGAAGCTTAGGTGTTTAGACTTAACTCAGATGTCAATAATTTTTAAAAGAACATTTACAAAACACCATATACTTTCTTGTCATGAATACACTTACACACATAATAGCTTTATGTTCTAAATAACTAGCTATTTGAAATACATAGCATTATTAACTAAATAACGCAAACAACTTTCTGTAGATTCTCCCCTCTCCCTCAGTCTCCACATTGAACAATAACAAATTCATTCTACTTCCAAAACACTTCTCAAATCCATCCCATTTTCTCCATTCCAAATGTCCACATCAGTATCATCTCTTGCCTGGATTACTGCAAGAGCTTCCTAACTCTTCCCTAACTGGTCCCTTCCCTTCCAAACTGGTCACCCTGATTCCAAATCAGCTCTCTCATCCAAAGCATTCTCTGGACTGCAGCCAGGGTGCTCTTTCTAGTATGCAAATCTGATCATGTCTTTTTCCCAACAAAAATTACTTCAATGGTTCCCAACATCACTGATATTAAACAGGGTCCTTAACATAAAAGAGCCTGTTTGCTACAACCCCAGTTTACCTCTTCAAGGCTTATCTCCTGCTACTTCCCTAACACACAGTTGTCCCACACACAGAACTTCCTTCCTGCAGCCCTACACTTTCTCTAGGCCTTCCTACTCACAGTGGCAGCCTGGAACACTCCATTCTTCCCTCCATCATTGCAATTCTTATGCTTTCTGTAGATCTCAGCTTAGATATCATCTCCTCTGAAATTTTCTTGAGCTCTTGAGTCTCTGTTGGGTGTCTGCCTCTCCTGTGTGCACTGTACTGGCTCAATCACACACTGAACCATACTTGGTCATGTATTTGTCTGCATCCCTCACTACACCCAAAGTTTCCCAAAGCAGGGATGGTGTCTATGCTTTTACCAATCGTTTACCCAGTGGGGGAGTGACAAAAATACAGGGTCCAGCAGATTCTGTAAGGCCTGTTTGAGTGTGGTTGGTAGAGTAATAATATAGGTGTAATAATTTATAGTTTTAATTTGAATATTTCACCTAAAATGTCATATGGTGTGCTTGAGTGTGATATTGTTATGCTGCAGAATTACATGCTTATGATTTTGTAATTAAAAGGGGCATTATTTGTGCCAGACCCTGTATATGTGCATTTTAGAAAGCATATTCTACCGACAGTATAGAAAATGTACAGAAGTCTGAACAAGACTGGAGAGAGAAAGGCAAGAAAAGTATTAACAATAGTTTAAGCAAGACAGAAATGTGGCCCTAATTAGGAAAGCAGCATCAGGTATGAGAGAAATATATTCAGAAAGCAGAGTGACAGAAATGGTAAATGACTAGGATGAACATGGTGAGAAAGAAAAAAGTAAAGAACACCTTGAAAACTGAGGGGGGTGAGGACCAAATCACTAAGACTGTGAAGAGAGGAGGAAAAACAGATTTAGATAAGATAATCAGCTCAGTTTGACATGCTAAGCCAGTTTGACTTTAAAATACTGAAAGAGAGATGCCTGACAGACAGTGGATATATAAGCCCACAGATAAAGAGAAATCCAGGTTAGACACATATAGAAGAAGAAATTGAAGTCAGGGTGTAGATGAGATCACGCAGGAAGCATCTGAGGAATGAAAACAGAAGAGAGTCCAGGACAGAACCACGAGAAACATCAACTTCTAAAGGATAATCAGAGAGAGGCCACTCAACAATGTTGGTCAAAAGCCAAATGGCTCAACATTTTCAAGAAAGATGAAGGCTGAAAAGTTGTACTTAAAGTATGATGGATTATTGGCAAAATGGGCAAATTAAGAAGCTCCAAAATTTAGCTCACCCATAAAAACAATAGAAAAAGCCAACAAAAGTTATTAAAATAAACTTTTCAGAGTTCTGGAAATTAACCAAAGGTTTGCAGCCATCCAGGAGGCATTTGTATTAAATAAATAAATAGTTGGATCTTGGTAGGAACAGTAAGCTTTGTGAAATTTTAACTTTCCTCGGTCCCATCTCCCACTCTCCATCTCTGCAAGAGCCTTGAAAATTAATAGCCCACATTCCTGTTACAACCTAGTAGTCACTGGGGAAAGAAGAATGGAGCTGGAGCTCTTTCAAATCCTCATTCCTAAATATTAGTCACTACTTGAACTTTCTGGTGATTCCCTGGGAGGCCTCACTTATAAGCCAGTCTGTACTTGACCTGATTCAGAGCTCACCCAATACAAAAAGTCCATTCCCAAGGGGTATTTGTTGAAAATAATTACAAGCAAGTTCTAATTTCATAACTGCCTGAGGCAGTTATTAACACTTGGAGCAACAGACTAAACCAAAATTCTTAAAAGGAAAAGCTGGGAAATAAGATATCCACATGGAATTTGAAAAGCTCTAACATATTCTTGAGAATTTAGGAGGCTACACATGAATAGAGCTATACATATGCACAGGGAAAGACTTGAGGAGTCCCTAAGCTCTTATCTGTGGCTCACCTTGAGGCTCTGCACAGCAGAAAGTAGAGGCCAGCAGAGTTGATGAAAAGTTTGCTTAACACTGAAGGTGTACCCTAACGTGTGCATAGGGCTCCTCGGCAAAGTCTGGTGATTTATTGGACACAGGTGTTTAAAGAAATCTCTTCTAATCATTAGTTGAGTGCTAAGCTAAATAAGTAAAGAGCTCAGGAGCTACAGAAAACAAGAAACAGAAATTTAGCATAATTAGTTCAGAAAATTAGCAAAGCAAACTATTACTACAAGAACCAGCAGCAACAAAAAACCCTGCGGAGGGAGAATATCTGATTTGCAGAGTTGCCAACTTATTTAAAATATCCAGTTTTCAACAACAACAACAAAAAAATTCAACATGAAAACTTTTTTTTAAAAAAAAGAAGGAAATTATGACCATACAGAAGGGGGGTGAAAAAAAAGCACTCAATAGAAACTGGTCCTGATGAAGTCCAGATGTTGGACTTACTAGACAAAGACTTTAAGTGAGCTATTTTAAATATGTTCAAAGAGCTGAAGGAAAATATGTCTCAAAACTTCAAAGAAAGTATGAGGATATCTCGCCAACAGATATTATCATTAAAATAGTAAATCATTTTTTAAAAAATCAAGTAGAAATTCTGGAATTAAAAAGTACAACAATGACTGAAACAAATTTCATTAGAGATACTCAATAACAGATTTGAGCAAGCAGAAGAAAGAAGTAATGAACTTGAAGATAAACCAATGAGATTATCTAGTCTGAGGAAAAATAGAAGTAAAAAGATAAACATAGTTTTGTACATTAATAGGAACACCATCAAATGTACATAATGGGAGTCTCAGGAGGAGACTCAGAAACAAAAAGACAGACAGAATATTTGAAGAAATAATGGCTGAAAGCTTCAAAATTTGATGAAAAATAATTTCTACATCCAAGAAGCTTAAAAAACAAACAAACCTCGAAGTAGGATAAACTTAAGAAAATCCACACCTAGACACATATTAACCAAATTGTCAAAAGACAAAGAAAAAAACTTGAAAGGAGTAACAAAGAAATCATTTATCACATTCAAAGGATGTTCAATAAAAATAACAACTGATTCTCCTCAGAACCCATGTAATCTGAAAGAGAGTGAGATGACGTATTCAGAGTTCTGAAAGTGGGGGGAAAACCTGTCTACCAAAATCCAGCAAAAACTGTCCTTCAAACATGAAGTGACTGCTAGCCTGAGACCAATATTACACTGACACCAAAACCAGTCAAAGACACCACACACATGGAAGTATGCATGCACACATGTGCAGATGTACGCAACTACGAATCGATACTCTTGGGAATGACTATAAATGCAAAACTCCTCAGCATAATATTAGCAGCACATTCTAGCAAAATACCAAATTCAGTAGTATGTAAAAAGGATTATAAATATGACAAAGGGAAATTTACTCAAGGAATACAAGGTTGGTTCAATATATAAAATCAGTGTACTATACAATATTAATATAATAAAGGAGAATATAAATGCATGATCATCAATATCTAAAGAAAAAAAAAACAGATAAATCCCTCACTCTCTCATGATGAAAGCACTGAGAATTTCCTCAAACTGACAAAGGGCATCTACCAAAAACCCCACAGGTAACATCATGCTTAATAGTAAAAGATGGAAAGCTTTCCCCTCAAGATCAGAAATGAGATAAAAATGTCTATTCTCGCCATTCCTGTTTAACACTGTACTAGAAGTTCTAGCCTGGAGTGCATTAAATATAAAAATAAAATTAAAAGCATCCATGGTGGAATGGAAAAAGAGTAAGTTATCTCTATTTGCAAATGACATGACCCTGTGTATAAAAACCTCTGAGAAAAACACACACACACACACACACACACACACACACACACAAAGGCTAAGAGGCCGAGCAAAGCTGCAGGACACCAGAACCATAAACAAAAATCAGTTATATTTCTACACACTCACAACAAACAATCTGAAAATGAAATTAAGAAAACAATTCAATCTAGTAATATCAAAAAACAAGAGTAAATAACAAAATAAGTACAATACTTATACAGTGAAAAGTATAAAACCCTGTTAAAGAAATTAAAGCGACCAAAAAGACTTCTGTCTTCATGTTTTAGAAGACCTAATACTGTAACATGGCAATACTCCCCCAACTGATCTACTGATTTGAGGTCTTCTCTATCAAAATTCCAACTGTCTTTTTTTGGAGGGCAGGGGAGGCCAGAAATAGACCATCCTAAAATTCATATGGAAGTGCAAGAGACCAGAATAGCCAAAACAACACTGTGGAAAAGAATAACAAAGTTGGAGGACTCATACTTCACAATTTCAAAGCTTACTTTAAAACTATAGTAATTGAAACAGTGTGGTACTGGCCTAGGATAAACATTCAGTTCAGTGGAATAGGACTAAGATTCCAAATATAAACCTACAGATCTGCAGTCAATCGATTTTTGACACGGATTATCAAGACAATTCAATGGGGAAAGAACAGTCTTTTCAATAAATGATGCTGGGACAGTTATATGTATATACAAAAGAACAAATATAGATACCTACCTCCCAATACATATAAAATCAATTCAAAATAGATCAAAGACCTAAATGTAAGAGCTAAAACTATAAAACTCATAGAATAAAACATAGGGGTAATACATTTTTCTGATCATGTATTAAGCAACAGCTTCTTAGTTAGATATGACACTTAACCACAAGCAACCAAAGGCAAAACTAGATAGATGGACTTCATCAAATTAAAAATATCTGTGTTTCAAAGGGCATTACTTAGAAAGTAAAAAAAATAGCCCACAGAACTGGAAAAACATTTTCAAATCATACAGCTAATGAGAGTCTAGTATGCGGAATTTATAAAGAAGTCTTACAATTCCAGAATAAAAAGACAACCCAATTTTTTAAAAAATGGGCAAGTGATTTTTGCATAGAAATCTCTCCAAAGAAGATATACAAATGACAATAAGCAAATGAATAGATGTTTACTTTCTTTTATCACCATGGTAAGGCAAATCAAAACCACAGTGAGATACCACCTCATGCTCACCAGGATAGTTACAGGAAAACAAACAAACAAAAGCAGAAAATAACAAGTGGTGGACAGGGTGTGGAGCAACTGTCACCTCCATGCAATGCTAATGGGATAGAAAATAGTGTGGCTGTTACAGAAAACAATTTGGTGGCTCCTCAGAAAGTCAAACCAAGTCACCCTTTGACTTAGCAATTCCTGGGTATAGACCCAAGAGAATTAAAAACATATATTCACACAAAACTTATACACTAATAAACAGAGCAACATTACTCACAGTAGTCAAAAAAGTTGGAAACAAATAAAATGTCCATCAACTGATGAGTGGATAACAATTGGTGACATACACACACACACACACCAAGGATTAACTTGAAAATATTCTGCTACGTAAAGGAAGCCAGATACAAAAACCACATATTGCACAATTTCTACTGACTGAAAAGTCCAGAATAGGCAAACCTATACAGAAACTATATTAGTGTTTGCTAGGGCCTGGCAGGGAGGGAAAGTATGTGGTGACTGCTAATGGTTACAAGCTTTCTTCTAATTAGAAATATTCTCATACCAGAAGTTAATACTAGTTGTACAACCATGGAGTAACATACTTGAAAGTGGTAAATTTTATATGTAAAGTATATCTAATTTTTTAAAAATTATTTTGACCTTGAAAATTTGCCAATAGAACCTTAAATAAATTGGTGGGGATAGACTAAATACAGATTTGTATTAAAAGGCAAGGCAGCTGGCCACTTATCTCAAGCTTTGTCCACACAGCATCAAAAAATTAATTGAAAAGCGAGAATTAGCCCTGGCTGGCGTAGCTCAATGGATTGAGTGTGGGCTGGGAACCAAAGTGTCCCAGGTTCAATTCCCAGCCAGGGTACATTCCTGGGTTGCGGGCCAGAACCCCCAGCAACCGCACATTGATGTTTCTCTCTCTCTCTCTCCCTCTCTCCCTCTCTCTCTCTCTCTCTCTCCCCTGCTCCCTTCCCTCTCTAAAAATAAATAAATAAAATCTTTAAAAAAAAAGAAAAGCGAGAATTACAGTGGCCTTGTAATACAGTTTAATATCAGGTATTGTGATCCCTCCAACTTTGTTCTTTTTTATCAAAATTGCTGCAGCTATTTGGGGTCATTTATGGTTCCATATAAATTTTTGAAATGTTTGTTCTATATCCGTGAAATATGTCATTGGTACTTTAACAGGGATGCATTGAATCTATAAATTGCTTTGGGTAGTATGGACATTTTGACAATGTTAATTCTTCTAATCCATGAGCATGGTACATGCTTCCACTTGTTTGTGTCTTCCTTAATTTCTTTCTTCAGTGTTGTGTAGTTTTCTGAGTACAGATCTTTATATCCTTGGTTAGGTTTATTCCTAGGTACTTTATTTTTCTTGTTGCTATATCAAATGAGATTTTTTCCTGATTTCTATTTCTGATATTTCATTGTTGGTATACAAAAATGCCTTTGACTTCTGACTATTGACTTTGTATCCCGCTGTTTTACCAAATTCATTTATTAGGTCGAGTATTTTTTTGGTGGAGTCTGTAGGATTTTCTATATATACTATCATGTCATCTGCAAACAATGGCAGTTTTACTTCCTCCTTTCCAATTTGGATGCCTTTTGTTTCTTTTTCTTGTCTGATTGCTGTAGCTAGGACTTCCAATACTACGTTGAAAGGAGTGGTGAAAGCGGACATCCTTGGCATAAGAACAGACACATAGACCAATGGAACAGAATAGAGAGCCCAGAAATAAACCCAAGTCTCTATGGTCAATTAATATTTGGGGCAGAAGCATAAAATGAAGTGAAAATAGCCTCTTCAACAAATGGTGTTGGGAGATCTGGACAGCTACATGAAAAAAAATGAAACTTGATCACCAACTTACACCATACACAAAAATAAATTCAAGGTGGATAAAAAAAACTTAAATATAAGCCATGGCACCATAAAAGTCCTAGAGGAAAACTTAGGCAGAAAACCTCAGATATTCTATGTAGCAGTATTTTCATCTATCTGTCCCCTACAGCAAGAGACACAAACGAAAGAATAAACAAATAGGACCTCATAAGATAAAAAAGGCTTCTCTATAGCTAAAGAACACAGCATTAAAATGAAAAGAGAGCCAACTATTTGGGAAAACATATTTGTCAATGCTACTTCGGACAAGGGTTTGATCTCCAAAATATATAAAGAACTCACAGGACTCCACTCCAAGAAGACAAACAACCCAATAAAAAAAAAATGGGCAAAAGACTTGAATAGACACTTTTCCAAGGAAGATATACAGAGGGCCCAGAGACATATGAAAGACACTCGGCTTCACTGGCCATCAGAGAGATACAAATTAAAACCACAATGAGATACCACTTCGCACCAGTCAGAATGGCCATCATAACCAAATCAACAAACAAGTGTTGAGGAGGATGTGGAGAAAAGGGACCCTAGTGCACTGTTGGTGGGAATGCAGACTGGTGCAGCCACTGTGGAAAACAGTATGGAATTTCCTCAGAAAACTAAAAATGGAACTGCCTTTTGACCCAGCAATTCTACTGCTGGGATTATACCCTAAGAACCCTGAAACACCAATCCAAAAGAACCTATGCACTCCAATGTTCAAAGCAGCACAATTTACAATAGCCAAGTGTTGGAAGCAACCTAACTGCCTGTCAGTAAATGAATGGATCAAAAAACTATGGAACATTTATCCAATCATTTTATACATTTATACAATTTACCCAATTAGTTTATACATGTATACATTTATACAATGGAATACTACACAGCAGAAAGAAAGAAGGAGCACATACCCTTCGTGAGAGCATGGATGGATCTGGAGAGAATTATGCTAAGTGAAATAAGCCAGGCAGTGAGGGACAAATACCATATGGTCTCACCTTTAAGTGGAACCTAATCAACCAAACAAATAAACAAGCAAAATATAACCATAGACATTGAAATTAAGAACAAACTGACAGTAACCAGAGGCGAGGTGGGAGGGAATAATGAGGGGGAAGAGGGGAAGGGTTTTCAGGAACAACAATAAAGGACACATGGACAAAACCAAAGTGAGGTAGAAGCAGGGGCGGGAGGGAGGGATGGCTGGTGGGGGAGAGTGGTAAGGGGTAAATGCAGACAACTGTACTTGAACAACAATAAAATAATTTTAAAAATAAAAAAAAAGAAAAGAAAAGAAAGAATTCAGTCTCTCTTCCAGTTTCACTGAATTTCAGGGCCTAGTCATACAAAAAAGACTACAGGAGGCCTTCTGTCTAGCTACCTTGTCCCAAGAAAGAGCCTTGATTGAGCAAAATTCCCTGGGCCTACAAGCCCTCTAGCCTAGCTCTCTGCACATCAGTAGTGCTGCATTCCTTCCTATAGACCGCCTAGGTCCAAATCCTGACCACTTACCGAGTCTGTGACTTTAATGTACTTTGTGTTTACTTTCTTCATTAGTGCATTGGGGAGAGCAAAGCACCTTCCATGGGATTATTATGAGGAGTAAATGAATACACATAAAATGGTTGTATATAATACACGAATGCACGTAAAGTGTCCAATAAACTGTAAGCACTCAACACACGCTGTGGGGTGATGGACGGGGACCGTGTCTAGGTCATAACCAAACCACTCATCGTGTCTCAGCAAAGAGTCTTTGACGGGTCCCCCGGTAAACATAAAGGCACAGGAAAACGTAAAGGTAAATGGAGAAGAGGAAAGACAGTGCATGGCCATGTCAAACCCACTCAACTAAAGAAGACTAGATAATGGGTGGTACACCTAAAGGCACCCCTGGTTAAAAAAAAGTTTCTACATCCACAGAAGCCAAATCAGAAACTGACTGGGTAAACAAGCCCTTCATTTTCAATGCGCAGTGTCTACTGAGGCAAATATTGTAATCATTCCATGTGCACTTATAATATGAAATTAACTGAAGAACACAATGATTAATCGGACTCTTATTACAAGGATCTGGCAGTCTAGCTGAGTATTTCTCAAACATTTTTTATCTGTTCCACAATAACAAATACATTTTACATTTTGTCCCAACATACACATACATACATATAAGTAAATATTTCATGAAAATACCTTCACTACTTATAATGTGCTCTACTTGCTCTTCTTGTCTGTTTCATTTCCATTTTTGAAAACAGTCTTGCCACAATGACCTACAACCACTCCACTAAAATGGTTTCACTACCAAGGAAGGGTTAAGGGCTGACCAAACTGGTACTGAAAATTACCAACCTGCGCATGTGACCAACTAACCTGAACACGAAGAGGAATGACCTACATGCTCAATGGGGGTTAATACTGGGAACGCTGGAAAAGTTTGTTTTGACGAGGGCATCCAGGGTCCACCGCGTACAACCGTGGACATGAACCTAAACACAAACAACAAGAGTTAAGAATCTGTCACAGTTGGCCTCCCTTTTGCTGCTGTTTTCTCACTCTCTGCGGAAGGCCGGCTGCCAAAATGCTGGATACACCAACAAATGGCAAAGCTTGGACATAAGCTTGACAGTTACGTGATTTAATTAGGTACTGTCGTTTCTATTGTTCTTGTTTGCTCTCTTTCTCCAAACTTCAGCAGACTTTTGGTGTCCTCCACTCATTCTAATGGTTAAGGTGCAAAACACACATGACAAATAGCTCTTATCACACGCGCTCTCTGCACTCAGTTAGCAATGACCCGAGTCAGTGTGCTAAGGATGTGAGGTTGTCTCAGGGAAGGAAGGCTGTGACTGATTCAGAGATGTCTGCCGTGGGCACCTGAAAGAGCTAACGTGCAGCATGCACAGGGTCTCTTTGCTGAGTCGGACTATAAAATATACAAGTTCAAGAATCGTTTTCAAAAAACTCTTGGATAACTGCAACAAAATATGGATGTAATGCAAACATCTTTTAACTACACCATTAACAATGTATCAGATTTTGTTGCAACTGCTGTGGAAGTTATTGAAATAATATGCAAATATATTACGTTCATAAAAAAGTGAAGAAGATAAAATCATTTTTGGATTTTATCACAGTGTAATAAAGACCAATTTTGTCATGTTTTTGCCCCAGATATCTGAGACTGGTGTCTGCTCCTGAGAGAACACTGATAATGCTCCAATGCTATGAGCCTGTATTTTATCAGCTAAAAATGTCCCATTAAGACATCTTTCAAAGATTATGACTCTCAACTTTGGGGGTAATTTTTTCACATTAGCACCATTTTCCCATGATGTTATTTCCAGAATAGTGACCCAGAACATAGCATCAGAAATGATATTTTAAGATTTGCATATTTACATTATCATGTAAAAGGATAGAAAGCATTTGTTTGTTCTAGACAAAAGAAAACTGTGTAAGAAAATATAAGTCTGTTGTTCTAGGCAGAATAAAAACTGCAGATTAAAATTTCCAATGTGGGCAAGTAAGTAACAGTTAAACATGAAACCCCAGGGGAGTAGGAAGGAAGCAGCGGGACCACTAGGAGCCAGACGATGATGGCCCAGGGTCAGAAGCCAGAGGTCGGGTCCTGGAAGAATGAGGCAAGGGGTAGCCATGCACTCCCGGATGTGGGTTTTTTCTCACCAGTGTATTATTCCTCTCATTAACAAAGCCTGGCACACAGAAAGAACTCACTGAATATTTGTGAAAGGAAGGAGAGGAAGAATGAAAAGTGAAGGGTGGGGGGAGGCAACAGAGTTCACACAACAGAGCTGGGGCTCCATTCTGACTACCGTACGGTGGTTTAAAGAAGAGTAGGGGACGCTGACTGGTGATGAGTAAGTTCTGCACTGCGAATGAAGACAGCTGAGGAATCAGCCTGCAGATGCTCCGGGATCAGCGTGTTAAGGTCCTGGCAAAGCAGCATCTCTGCAGAAGAGCAACAGCTCCTGACATACCCGGAAGCAAGTGTTTGTCTCTCCCAGGTCCCTGTGCACTGACTCTATGGTATAGAGACAACTGTATACCCAGGAAGAATAAGTATCCTCTGAGACCTTCAACCTTGGTACGCAAGATGAAGTTTGATTTATTATATAGTTTCTGGCCTACAGCCCGATATTAATAACACTTAGCAAGAGGAAGGAAGGAAGGGCAGAATATCTGCTGGGCAGTCGATGGTAGCTATCCAGGCACGCTGGCTGAAATGTGCCAGCAAAGCAAGGTAACTCCAAATGTTATCTAGCATAGAAGCTTTCAGAACTAGGGAGAAGTCCCTGTTTATACCTGAAGCCTATCAATCTCCTGAAAATGTCTGAAAAAATGTGTGTATGTGCATTTTTCTGAGATGAGATTCCAGTACTTTCAGCAGAGTGCCAAAAAGGCCCACAATCTACCATACCTCCCAAAATAGTAAGAACCACAATGCAGTGATTTACAAACTGTAGGTCACCTATGGGGCACAATATTTTAAATTTAAATAGAAGAGAAAATATGAGAATATAACACTGTTCATAAAGGTATCCTTTCATTACATTAGCTTCAGCGAGCGCCGGGTGTGTGTGTGTGTGTGTGTGTGATGTAAACTTTTTCACACCAAGGTCTGGGTCAAAATGTTTGGAAACCACTGCTCCAAGGCATCAAAAATGACTACAGGCAACTTTGTTATGTATTAAATCATCATCCAGTAAAGACAATTAGGTGATCTGCAGTTCCAGTGGGCCTTCTACTGTTTGAGTGACATATGATCCACCGAAATGAAGCTGCTATTATTAGAGACCTGCAGTCTGCAATGCTCAGAAATGAAAGTGTATCTCTGTGAGGTCTTACTGGTCTTAAGACACGAAGGACAATGAAGAGGTTGCCTCTGAAGGGACCCTGCACCCTGGATGTCTCTGAGGAAATGCAAACTACTGGATAAAATGTTTAGTGGAATGAGGAGAGTAAATACTTCCCTGGGACGACGGAATGTCCCAAGGACCTTAGAAAGATACCAGGAAAGGGGAGGGTATGGAAACTCATTCCTAAACCTCGTACAGCAGTGAGTTTTAGAAAAATCGTTATTTCTTTCGCACAGGAGCCAGAAGACTACGGTGAATCTCCATGACCGCTGCAGTGCAGTTGCCACTTTAGTCCCAGCATCTGTTACTGTCCTCTATTTCCTTCCAGGCCTCAATAAATGGTCCAGGCACTGAATTGTTGGTCTCATTGTCTCAAATGTGACTAAAGCATTTTACAGATTTGAGTCATCCCAATCAATGCAAAAATTTCAAAAAGTATCACCAGATCCTGCACAGCCAGACCACTACTCTTCCCTCCCCTATAAATGTCTAGAAGTTACCCTCTCAGCCAGGTTCTGGCTTGGGATCCAAGTATATCTGTAATCAACAGTGAAGCACCATTGTGAGATTCCCCATCCCTCTTTCCCTCTTTACTCCAAGGATGTTGGAGGCCAGGCTTTTATCTCTCAGGCAGGAGAGCAGAGCTTCCTTTCTGGAGAAACTGCCACACACGTGTGTGCACACACACACACACATAAGTGCACAGACACGGCCCTGGTCAGGCTGCTCAGCGGGTAGGAGTGTTGTCCCACAGGTTGCGGGTTATGTTCCCTGGTCAGGGAACGTGCCTAGTTTGCAGGTTTGATCTCCAGTTGCAGCACAAACAGGAGGCAACCAATCGATGTTTCCATCTCATGTCGATGTTTCTTTCTCTCTCTCCCACCCACAGCACAGATGCTGACATACAGGGATTCTTCCCCAGCACCCTACAGCCCCCAGAAAAGGAGCTTACTTAGATCTTCACCAGGTCACATGCACTAGTTGACACAAAGCTTGGGATGCAATTTTAATACCTGCTTCTTAAACAGGAAACAATAACAAGGCTAGCTAGACATTTTATGAAAGACTCCAAAGCAAAAGAGACCAAACCAATAGGGAAAAAGGAACTCAAAGAGAACAGAGAAAAGGCCAGGAGCAGAACTAACCATACACATAAAAGTACCCTCCAAGAGCTCAAGGATCCGTGAAAAAAGAAGCTACAAGGAAAGAACATTCAGAGGCCAGAGGGAGTCCTTAACATCTAAAAATAAAAATTAAATTAAATTAAGGAAATAGAATATAAATTTGGGGAATGTCTTAGAAAACAGACCAAAATAACAAAACGATGGAAAATGGAAGTGACTAGAAAAAAAAATTAAAGAATGAGTCCAGGAAGTCCAACACTTGAATGACAAGAGTTCAAACAAAAAAGAATACAGGAAATTAAGAGAAGATATCAAAGAAATAATACAAATAAACCTTCCCTGGAGTAAGTGAATTTTCAAACTGAAAGAGTCCACAGGTTTCACAGCAAGCTAATGACAAATGATCCACATCAATAATCATAAAAGTTCAGAACACCAAGAACGAAGAGAGACAAGGGTGGGGAGACTTCGCCGGGGGACCTGGCTGATGCCACCCGCGCCCACAGACCATCACTAATAGCCCCGGTGAAGTGAGACAACCTGACATTATGTCTCACCATGTGATGTGGCGCCCACAATGGGATACAACCAGGACCGCACAGCACACTGAGGAAGTGTTGTTGTTTAACCACTGAACTAGGTTTCAGTCAAGCACAAATCTAAATACCGGCGATGTTTTCCTTCACTGTTATATTTTCCAGTATTTCAATTTCACTTATTCTTTGTATCTTCTATTTCTAGGCTGACATGTTCTATTAAGAAAAATACTAAGGATGAGTCTTGTCATTTTAGTAGTCACACCTGTAAGTTTACAGGCTGCTTTGTTGCCACTAACTAAAGAAAAAGGCCAATAGCAGGAAATTTTCTGGAAAGACAAAGAGCTCAGGAACATAGGTAATTTCCCATAAACTTTGCAGAATGACTCAAACTTAGCATCTGTGTCCTGCACTAGTGCCTGGTGTTTCACAACTGAGCGAGTGGATGGATGGATGGATGGATGGATGGATGGACACATGCACATCTCTGCAGAATGTCTATACCTTTTAAAAGGTGCCAATGAGGGGAATATTCTGGAGCTATGATCTCCTGACAGAAAAGCCCCTAAAAGTCAGGAGTCAGGGACTGTTTCAGGTGATAATTATGGGACAATGAACCACTGCTGCCCGGCCAGTTAACCATTCTGACAACAGGAAGGTATGTAATGGCTAAGAGGAATGTTTCTAAATATCCTGGTGATACGAACTGGGATGAACAAGGTGAAGAGTTGTCCAGAATCTGCTCTCCCTTTGATGTCAGACATATCCAAGCATGTCACATGTACCCAGAAGGTTTTTCCTACTGAATGCTTTGCTGAGTTTACAGAAAAGACATTCTTTTTTATTTTTTTTTTATTTTTTATTGTTGTTCATTCTTATGTTGGTAGCAAGGCGAGACCTCCAGGGGCTTGCTGGCCGTCTTTGGACACAGGTGATGGATCTCTCCTGTCCCGGTCTTACGAGGCCACAAGTAGTCATTTGGGAGACAGAGGGTCAGTGAATAAGGCGAAGAAGAAAGACAGCTGGCAATATGGAAACTGGAACCTGCCCTGGAGACGCACCAAACCGAACTCTCGGCAGAAACGGGTTACATCCTGCCAGCAGGGAAGGGTCTTTCCACCTTCACCCTAAACCAACGGGGCGCCCACAAAACAGCAGCACCAATGGGGATAAACTACCCTAGATTTGGACTGCGACAGGACAGGAAGACGTTTGGAGAATCTACCTGCAATGGTCCTTTATGTTAAACCACGGCCCCTGGAAACTCAAGCAATCATTACTTGGCATTAGCATAGTCCTGCAATTTATTTGGCATTTAACTAACAGGAATACATGTAAGGAACTCAGGGAGGTTACTGCGGCCCCTTAATAACTATCTCATAACTAATGTCACACACAAACACAGGCTAGTATAAATTTTTAGCTCCTATAGGTTAATAAAGAATATTTGATGTATCATCCTTCAGTGAGCCACAAATTAAAGATTATATGATTAATTTAGGTTCTAAACAATATTTTACAGTGGAAAAGAGCGAAGTAATTAAGGGCCCCTAAAGAATTCAGTTTAGTTTTATACCTTTAAGATATGAATTGGATTAAATTATATCAATTACTTGATAAATGTGTACATTTTTCAATGAGAATATTATTTAAAAACTGACCTAATTTACTAATGAAAGAACAAAGGGCTTTTCATCTCTCCTTTTCTATGGAGTTTTTTTTTAAATAGTTCTCGGTTTGGGGACTCAGTAGTATAATACAGCTTTACATTTCCTGCTTTATCTGCTGAAGCAAGATAACTCAGCAGCTATTGTCCAGGTAGATTTTCATTTCACCCAGACCATAGTTTTACACAAAGTAAATTTTCTAAATTCAGAGAATTTAACAACTGTTCCTAATGAGAAACCCTTTAAGTGACGCCCAGAAAGAACCCATGAAAGAGAGTCCGCTCAAGCACAGCCGGAGCCGCCTCACCGCGGGGCCCACCTCACCGCGGGGCCCACCTCACCGCGGGGCCCCTCCACCGACGCCAGCGCATGAAGTGTGTTCCGCGCACACCTTTCTACCACTGCATATTTTGAAATAACAGCACATATATAAAATGATACAGTCCTAAGTCAGTTGCTATTTTACTTTTCATTTGTCTCAAATGTTTCACAACTTAAGTCTGTGATATTACAAGCCCCTCCAGAAGACTTAAATAGTATTAAAATACTGCTTTCAATTTAAAGGGCAAAATATCTGGAAAATTAAGGTCACAATGCTAGAGAACCTAATGGAGTATGGATTTCTGCTTGAAGTACTACAACCAGAAACCTCAGCAATCTTAAATCTGTCTCTCCTGGATATAATAAGTTTTAAAGCTTTGAATGAATTTTCCGAGTATGTTTTGCATCCCTCATAGCTTCAGAAAAGGATGCAGGAGAGAAAGAAAGAGAATGGTCTCTATGATAATGCAATTTTTATGCAGTACCAACAAGTTACAGAGGCTTTAAAACAAAAGATGAATATGATCATTCTTAGAGGAAAAATAACAAGCATTAGAAGACTTCTTTGTAACAATTTGTTCCTAGATACAAAGTACTTTTCAAAAGATCATGAAATAGTAGATTATTTGATCCAAGATGTCATAAATGCTACAGAATCATGGTTAAATCAACTGTTAATTTTTTTTTAATGTAAGGTTTTCCTGTCAGTATCTCTATAGGTAATTTGTCTACTTCCACATTCTATAATAAAACCTAAGTCACTTTTTCAGATAGGGCACTACCCAGGAATACTGAAAGACTAAATCACGTGAAGCATGTCCCAACATTTGAAATGGGGGGACGATGCAAAGTACACTTCAAAAAATTTGCTTTATAAATGTTCATCTGAAAAACAGTTCTCTACCAGAGGTTACTTTCCCTCCCAGGGGACACTTGGCAATGTCTGGGACATGTTCACCTGTCAATTGGGACAGTGCTACTAGTATCCACAGGGTAGAAACCACGGATGAGGATGCTACCCACCTACAATGCACAGGACAACCCTCCACACAGCACTCACCAGCCTGTAGTGTCAACAGTGCCACGGCTGAGACACCTGATCTGAACCAACCAAACATGCCTGAACAAAGAACAAGTACTTGCAGAATGAATGAATAAATCTTAAACAAAAAGATTTCATTTCCACTTTTTATAACTTCTTTCTTCCATCAATGTGATGCTGCCTAATACAGAGTCAATTTCTGTTCTCAAGATCTTTCCTCATTCATCCATCTGCTTCCTGGAGTCAAATACAACCAGGTAAGAACCACGTGTTCACCAGGGCCTTGCCCTGTGCCGTGGTGCCGTGGTACCATGGGATCCAGAAGAGGAACTCAAATCAGCAGATGGAAACATTTTTTAAATGCCTGCAGGTTAGAGTTCAAAAAATATTTTTTAAAGAAACAAAGCATTTTATTTTATCTATTTAATTTTTTAATCATCACCCAAGGACATTTTTTCATTGTTTTTAGAGAGAGAGAAAAGGAGGGAGCGAGGGAGGAAATTAGGTGGGAGGAGGGTGGGTAGAGAGAGAAAAAAAAAAAGAGAGAGAGAGAGATCAACTTGGTTGCCTTCTCCTGTGTGCCCCAGCTGGGGACCAAACCTGCAACCTGGGTATGTGACCTGACCAGAATCAAACCCACAACCCTTCAGTCTATGGGACAGTGCTCCAACTAACTGAGCCACATGGGCCAGGTCTCAAAAAATATATTTTTAATCGTGGGAATTAAAACACTATTACTTTATTTGACCACATTTGGTAATAAAACAAGGTATTTCAAATTTATGTCAAGACTAAACAGTTAAAACAAATAGTCTTTAAAAAATACTCATCATGTGAACAATGTAAATAGAAAAGGTTAAAAAAAAAACAGCAATTCAAAATTTCCAGTTCAAAATAACCTTGAAGAAATTTAAACCTCTGTGTCCCCAGTTTAATCAAATATGAAAACTGCCTCCTATGAGTAAGGAAAGTCTGTGTGGGGTTCTTCCAAACTTATCTGAAGCCACGTGCACATGGCAAACCCTGAACAATCAGAATAAGCACGAGACTTAGACACGCTTCCAAATCTCCTTCTCCCTGCCTGGTACACACAACCACAGAAGATGTCGATTTGTTCTTTTCATTCTTTTTTACAGCTAAATGAGCATGCAAATCTTCAAAAGAGAGGCAAAAATGAAAATGACAGAACCATTTATGAATCTAAAATAATCTCTGTGAATCAGTGCCACAGAAATGCATGAAAATTACATATAAACATTCCAAGCAAGTACTATTCCCTTTATTAAGAAAATCTGAATTTACAATTTCTAACATTAAAAGGATTTTTGCATATATCAGTCTCTTGATGTATTTATTAGAAATCATTAACTATTTTTTAAGAGCAATCTAGCAGCCACAATTAACTTATAAATTCCTTCCAAAATTTTTTATTCAGCATCAGTCATTTGCAAGGGACTGTGTTAAGCACAGTGCGAGAAGCAAAGACTTATCCATTACAGGCTTTGGACACAAAAAGCATACAATTCCAGTTGGGATGACAAGACATGCCTAGAAATAACTTCAAAACCAAATACAGTAGGAAGGGAGAAGTGCCTAAAGGGTGGTAAAATAAAAGGTCATAAAAAGTCAGAAGCAAAAGCAGTGACTTCCAGCTGGGGTGGCCGGGGAAGACACGGAGATTAGATGGTAACATCTGGGGTGGGCCCAGAATACACACGGGGTTTAGACAACCTGAGAAAAAGGTAGGCCGGCTGTAAGGAAAGGGAAACAATGCACGTGCAGATGGACATAAGGAGAAAGCATCCACACTCATTCAGAAATTCTGCTGACTAACAGAGAGTACTGCAGAAAGAGGAATAATTAAAGACGAAGTAAAATATCAAGACGAGAACTGGTTTTGGAGACTATCAGGCTGAGAAGTCTGGACTTCATTGGGTGACTGGGGAGCGGGTGCAGATTTCTGAGCAGGAAAAAGCATTATCAGAGTTGTGCTTTAGGAAGATCAATCTAGCAGTAATTGAAGTAACTGAACATCAATCAAATGCAGATGATATAGCACAGTGAGTGTAATGGAAGCCTGCAGGAATTCAGGAATTCATTTATAAAAATGTAATTTATACACATCTTTTCAGTAACACAGCTCTATAAACTGTCTTGCTCATATACTAGTACCTAATTATATAAGCATTTCCAAAGGTCATAAGCACTATAAAATGATATCACAAAACCTCCTGCCTCTGCCTGGAAATCCATCCGCCCCCTTTCCCTTCCGGTAAACTCCTTGTCCTGTAGGTTTCAGTTTAAATGTCACTTCCTCAGAAAGGCCTTTTTACATCACTTATCCAAATCAGGTTTCCCTATTTTTTCTCTTTCAAAGGAACTTGTATTTTTTCTTCATAGCACTTATTACAATTTGTAATTACATTATTTTGGTCAGTAATTGGTTAAAGACTATCTCCACCACTGGATTTCGAGAGGAAGGACAACACTATTCTTGCTCATCATCATATTGCAACAATACAACACACAGTATGCACTTAATAAAAACTTGTTCTATGAAGAATGAATGAATGGAGAAGAGAAGAATAGGGTTTAAGGTCACTGCTGTAATGCCCACTGTGCTGCATGTACTATTGACAAAGGTACTTTCTTTCAGAGAGAAGATTAAGAGAAATCTTAAATTTCAACTTGGGGCCAAATTCCTATCTTCTAAAATCATAATACAAGTCCATACTTCCAAAACAAAAATCTTAAACCAAATATTCAAGCCAAAATATACCTTGTTACTGCTCCTATTTTTACAGGAATAATCCACAACGTAAAAACTAAGTGAACTGGAATAAGGAATGGGGTTAGCATCATAAGTCAGATGTCAAGAAGGCAGCTGTCCACTTGTCCTGACTCCTCGCATATCATGTTAGAACCTCAAAAAGAACGTCAATATTCAACATGAAAGAATTTATAGTAGCCTCAACTGTCACTGGAGCAGACAAAACCCTCAAAGAAAGAAGGTTAAGCTTCTTCACAAATAATTCATTTCCAAATAATAAATATGTGGCTGTCAACCACATGCTACTTGTAGCTACTTGATGCCACAAACTTGGTATGTTTTCCTCACATTATAATAAACATAAAGAAGATTAGTGATGCAATCAACCTCAAGTCCCAGAGGTCTAGAGGTCCAAAGGAGTTCAACGTGTAGCATTTGGGACCTCATGATAACATGCAGCACTTTGCAAAATTTTAACTTAGAAAGATCACCCAATTCGCTCATATACCTGTAAACTTGGAAGGCCTAACCAACTGTCATAGGAAACGAGAGGAGTTGGCTTAACCCTGGAAATGCTGACATAACTTGGTACAATGGAGCACCAGCAACAAAAGGAAAAATACGATATTAATCATTCATTTGCGGGAGGCTGGGCAACTAAACTTTACACATCTGATGCACTATATAAACTTAAAATGAAAAGACAAAAAGATCAGCATAGAAGGAAACACCTGCATTCCTAAAACCCACTGCACTGTGTGAAAGTCACACAGCAGAAGCAGGACTTGAGGGGGTGTGCAGGGAGGGAGACAGCACCAAGCTCCCCCCGGGGCGCGCAGCAGAGCTGACTGAGTGAGCCTTTGGAAGCAAACAGCCGGTGCCACCGGGACACTGCGGTCACTTGCCACCGCTCACATGTCATCCGCTGAACAGAATCACAAGATTCTGAAGAATCGCAGACTCCCTAAGAGAAAAGTCAAAATTTCTAAATAGATTTGTAAAATCATATCGCCAAACTCTGGAAAATGCTGAGGTCTGCTTGGCTCCATGAAAGTAGTCTTCTCCATGTAATCATTCCTTTAGGGCACTAAGTACACAGTGACAAAATCTGAACACTGATGGTAAGTGCAGCCTTGAGCAGATCTAGTTCTTCTCAGGAACACTGAGTCTTCTCCTCCTGCCGTCTTCAGCAGAACACCTTCCCGCATTCAGCAGCCTTCATCACGGTAACCAAAGCACAGAGCCAGCAAGCTCGGGCAGCCTCATGCAAACCTTAGCCACGGCACTCTTCTTGCCCTTGGTGCTCATTTCTATCAGTATCATAACAGTGGTTAAGTAGTGCAGACAGTATTTGTGGACAGATCCGACTTCATCTGGCTTCAGTTGGAAAAAGCCAGCCTTGAATAGCAGTGTTCGCGCCTCTGTCTGCAGCATGTATCACGCAGGGTCTGGTCCAAGTCCTGTGAGCATCAAGCGTGCTCGGTTCTGTGCTTCACTCGAAGTCGGGCTTTACTCAATTTTTGTTGAATAAACATTAGTTAAACTTTGTTAATTAGTTTTTCTATTTACCCAAAATAATTTTATTCCCAAAATATTAAATTCCATTTTCATAAGCAACATTGTCGCCAGCACCACCATTCAAAGATTATTTGTGTTTGTTTTTAATTACTATAAAATTAAAAGATGACTGCTTAATAAAAATGGGAAGAGTCCAGGGGGTATAAAATGAAAATGAAAGTGCACAGCATCTCCATTCTCCACCTCAGAGACAACTGCTTCCATTGGTTCTTGTGTATTGTGTAACATTCTAGAAATTTTCTGTGCATTTATATAAGAATAATATGTATTAGTTGTATAAATAAGATTGTATTACAACTTTTCTCATGTAACTTGCTTTATTTGCCCTAAATATTATAGCCTGGACATTTTTCCATTATTACTACACATATTTATACACTTTTTGTTTTAATGACTATATAGTGTTCCAAGGTAAATAAGCACCTTCAATTATTTAACAAATTAATATTGATAGTCAGGTATATCATTTCCAAATTGTTTCTATTATAAGTAATGACATGAAGAACATTGTTTCACATATGTCTTTGTATCCTAAGATAAATATATTTGTGGACTATATTCTCAGAGGTAGCACTGCAAAGATAACATGTATCCACATTTACAATTTTGATAAATGCTAAACTGCTCTCCAAAAAGGATATGAGAATGCCTATTTCACCACACCCTTTCCATCATTAGATATTTTCAAACTCATTTTTGTCAATTTGATCAATGAAAAATGACATATTTTAATTTCCAGCTCTTTAATTATAAGTGAGGCTAAGAATTTTTTCAAATTTTTATTATTTTTATTTTTCTATTAAATACTTGTTCCTATTGGATTACCCATTTTTAGATCAGGTTGCTCATATTTCCTTGCTGATTTATCCGTGATCTCTGAACATTAACAACACCAACCCTTCTTCTATGAAGTATATTGCAATTATTCTTTCCCACTTGAGTATCTGTTCATTGATACTTATCATGGTGATGTTGCCATGCAAAACCTTTTACTTTTTATGAAGTCAAATTATTAATCTTTTCTTTTATGGCCTCTGGGTTTAAAGTTCTGCTTAGACAGACCTTCTCTGTCCTGAGTTTATAAAACTATCTGCCCACATTTTCTCCTTCAAGTAAAATAGGTAATTTTTACTGAATGCGTACGTGAGGCCAGGTACTGTTCTGGGCACCTCCCAAACATTACTGCATTTAACCCTCACAACCACCTCAGCAGGTGGCTAGCGTCATTACCTCCGGGACACAGACAGACTCTGAGACTACAGATGAGGTTTCAATTGATCTGAGGTTGCACTGCTAGCTGGTGTGTGGCAATGTCAAGATTTCAACTCAGACCAACAAAGTCATCGACTGTAGGCTGCATCTGACTCCGCTGCGAAAAATGAGCAGTTCACTTATACACAACTTTACCTCTTCTATCTTCCCCACTTTATGGTCGTTACATAATCCCTTTTCTCATTATTAATTGTATCGCCTTCACATTTGCTTGTTTTCATAACACACACAGTTATTTAGGTTCGACTTGGTTCTGTATTTAAATGAACGCGCTCTGCCAGTCCTCCCATGTATCTGCTTCTCCACAGCCAAGTTCTTTTTCCTGATTTATCACTTAGGTGACTAATTTTATGCATGAGGTAATTTTTCAGGAACTAGGTCCCTGGGTGTTTGGGAATCCTGTTGGATACCTTCATAAACACCCGCAGATGCCCCTGCAGAGCTCTAGAGACTCTGCTCCACTGCCTTCAGCTGTTTCCGTGATGCCTGAGGCCAGATTGATTTTCTCCCTTTCAGATGACTTACTTTTTCTTTTTCTGCCCAAAGGCCTATTAAGATTCTTTTCTTAATCTTAAAGCACACTCTCTTTAATATGCTTACTTGGTATTGATCACCCTATTTCAGTTTTACCTAGAACTGTGCACCTTTTTGATTTACAGATTATGAATTTCCCTAATTTCTGAATGACTTTTTTCTCTATTACTATCTAAAATTTTTCTATCCATTTGTTCTGCTCCCTTTACCAGGCACACCAATACTGCATGTGTTGTATCTTCTCTGCTTGTCTTCATTACCTGTGCTGTATTAGATAGAACTCTTACTTGCAAGCCTATAGCGGCAGTCTCACTTGAACCAGCTTAGATAAAAGAGATGTACTGGAAGGACACTGGAGCACCTCACACACTCCAGGAAATGCATGAAGAGCAGCTGGGCAATTCCACTTCTGGGTTTTTACCCAAAGAAATACAAAGCACTACTTTGAAAAGATATGTGCACCCATCTGTTCACTGCAGCATTATTTACAATAGCCAAGCTATGGAAGCAATCTAAGTGTCCACTGGTAGACAAATAGATAAAGATGTGGTTCATGTATAAAGTGGAAAATTAATCAGCTGTAATAAGAAGGAAATTTTGCCATTTGCAACAACATAGACAAACCTAGAAGGTATTATGTTAAGTAAAATAAGTCACACAGAAAAACAAATACCATATAATTTCACTTATTTTCACTAAAAAAAAATAAACAAAATTAAAAAAAACTTGTAGATACAGAAAACAAATTGATGGTCACCAGATGGAAGGGTAGGTTGGGAAGTTGCGTAAAAAAAGGCGAAAGGGCAGAAAACTACGGTACATTTACACAATGGAATTCTATGCAGCAGAAAGAAAGAAGGAGCTCCTACCCTTTGCAACAGCATAGATGGAGCTGGAGAGCATTATGCTAAGTGAAATAAGCCAGGCAGTGAAAGACAAAAACCATATGATTTCACCTTTAACAGGAACCTAAACAACAAAACAAAGAAACAAGCAAAATATAGTCAAAGACATTGAAATAGAGGACAGGCTGACAGTGACCAGAGGGGAGAGGGGAGGGAATTTCAGGGAAGAATGGGAAAGGTTTACAGGAACAAATATAAAGGACACATGGATAAAAACTAAGGGGGGGGGGTGGAAATGGGAACCAAGGACAGAAAAATGTACTTCAACAATGATTAAAATAATTTTTTTAAAAAAGGTGAAAGGGATTAAAAAAGTATGAATTTCCAGCTATATTAATAGTCACGGGAATGTAAAGTACAGTGTAGGAAACAGAATCAATAATACTGTAATAACTATGAATGGTGTCATATGGGGACTAGACTTATCAGGGTGATCACATCATAAGATACATAAATGTCTAATCACTATGTTGTACACTTGAAACTAATATTTATAATACTGTGTGTCAAATAAAGGGGTGCAGCTGGGCCTCAGGGGTAAGTAGAACCACAGACTGCAACACTACTACTGCCTGGTCTGTTTACATCAACCAGGCTGTTCCTCTCATCTTTCATTTCTGCTTCTCAGAGTGGACTTAGCTCTTTCCATTACAGACGGACCAACTCCCAGCCCGAGGTAGGGAACAGGGCTGCCTGCAGCTCAACTCCCACATCTCACAATTCTCACCTAAGGATCTTTCCAATTACAATTGTTAAAAACCCTATGTTCCCTTTGGATTACTCAAGTGAACACAGATGTATTTTTCTGGAATTTGTCCCTCAAAATAAGTCTTAATCTTCAATGTACTTCATCTGCATGCTTAGAAGAAAGCAGTGGAGCCAACTCGGGCTTTGGTAATTTGTGGTTTGCTCACTCTGTTCACTGGATTCTGGTCGACCTGTGCGAAGCTCACTGTCGTTCTTTCCTCTCTCTCCCCCTCACTTCACTACAGACTAGAAGTCGGGCATGAAAGATGCTTCTCCCTTAGTCTCATCTCTCTGTCTGTGCTGAGGTGCACAGCCGGCTTCCTGGAGGGTTTATCAAATTTTTCGAGTGGCCTGCCCCAACTCCTAAACCTCACAGAAGGGAGCATGTAGGGCCCTCCACTTGCTGGCAATGAAATTCACAGTCTGCTTACAAACCAGAAAAGTATGTGTCGGCTGTTAGCGCCTTCCTATACTTCATCCGTGGTTCATTATACTTCTCAGATACCAGTCCACAGCCTGGAATTGAGCTGCTCCTAATTTCATGGAATGTTTGTCTGTATATTTCATTCTATTTGTTGAGTTTTAATTAGTTCCATGGCAAGGAATATAATTAACATGCTTTCACTTTTCTAAATATCTTCTGAATTTTTAGAATAGCTGCTATTAAATTTCTACTTTGGAAAATTTGCAGTTCCATCCACTCATCATATATGCACAGAATGTGAACTATGTACAAAGCACTTTGAGGTACACTGAAGATACACCAATGAAGAAGGCAGAAATAGTTCCCATTCTCTTGGAGCTTATATTATAGTAGGCCAGGCAGACATTTAAACAAGGATACTAGATCAATAAGTGAATAAAAGGGTGGCTGTTAAAGCAGAGATTAAATAGAGTGCCCAAGAGGTATGGGTTAAATTATTAGAGCTAGAAAACCTCTGAAGTGTTTCTCCGTATGGGAAGAGTCAGAAGTCTCCTTGAAGCGTTGTTTTGTTTTGCTTTGTTTTTCTGTGAAGAGTCACTTAAGTTGCTTCCCTTAATGTCAGACTGCAAGATAAGTACCCTGCATCTAGGTATAATAGGCCCTTTCTTGGGTGTAAAACCTTAAAATAACTACTTTTTCTCTTGGAATACAAAGCCCACAGGCCTTCTGGGAGTACTCCTCAGGACTCAAAGTGAAGGAAGCCTGTCGGGGTAAGCCTGAGACGGCCCTGACCAAAGTCCTCCAGCACAAGAAGGGCTGTACATGCCGCTGAAGCAGCACCTGCTCGGCAGCAGCTGTCTGAGTTGGTAACTCAACCGAGGTATCTACAAAGGAAGGGTGACTCTGGCCTAGCCCACAACCACTATGCTCGTAATACAAGAGTACGCTTTTGAGGAACAATGACTGAGAATAGGAAAGTAACCTAATGAAACATTCTGCAGCTTGGGCAGGTCATCACAATGCAACAGAGAATCTGCCCCTTTGAGCTACTCAGGATCAGTCTTCTTCATCAACAGTCTTCATCAGCAACAGCTATATTGCATTTACCACATTTCCAGTTCACTCCCCACTTGCCACACGAAACTAACACGTCTTTGGGACCTCCAGGTTCTCAGACAACCCATAAAGTAAAGGGAGAGTCCTCAAAAGGGAGACCCTGAACTTTCTGGCAATAAGAACATGTAGAAAATAATTCAGTTGACTTGGTAATTAAAAGAACTAGGAATACATTGGGATTTCTGAGTTACATTTGTTTGAGCCAAGATCTGAAGGACAGCAAGCAGTTTAGCTAGGAAAAGCAAAGAATGCATTCCAAAAGGAGGAGCCAGGAGGGAACTGGGCAGATTTGAGGAAATCAAGGAGGGCCAGTGTGGCTGGACGGTGAAGGAGGGCTACGCTACTGTCAGTCACAGAGGGTGAGGCAGACAATCTCCTCTCGGGCCCTGTAAATAGGGTAAAGCTTCAAGCTGCAACCTAAGAGCACTGCAAAGGAATAAATAAGTTTTAAGAACGACGTGATCAGACTAGTATTTGTGAAGTGTGACTTCAGTTGTAGGACGCAAGGAAGTCCAGAGTGGAAACGAGCAGGAAAGCCGGCTGGGAAGCTGTCTGAAGAAGAGTGGACAAGTACAGGTGCAAGTGGGCTCCTAAATTTGGTTGTAGGGAAATGCCCACCAACTGTCTTCCTTCTCTATGAAATACAAGTAGGAGAGAGAGTTGACTTTGGGCATTCATGGATTATAAACAAGGAAATTCAATCCCAAAAGCCTCTTGCAAGAGAGCAGGCACTTTGGCCTTATAGAATTCTTCTTCAAAGCTTCAAAGGGACTTCTGGTGCTTGAGGATCCAGCGCTACATTCTACTGCTAGGCTAAGAATTCTATATTATTTTTGTCAAAGTAAATCAAAGTTTTACCCCAGAGATTAAACGCTATATAAAGAGAAGTTTCCATTTGCTTGCCCTAAGTATCACCTTCAAGCAACTTCAGATGGAAAAAGTGAGAGGACTTGGGAAATACTTTCTGTGGTCGGCCATGGGCCTTGGCCAGCCCACAGGAAAGAGGGCCTTGTTAAAAGCATTCTTAGCTGATGGCCCTTTCACCATTAACCAGTCACTTAGGTCAAAAAACAAAAGATAAATGCCATTCCCCAGGTCTGGTGCCACCATCAACATGGAGGAAATGATGAAAGCCCTAGATTACAGGGGAAACTCAGCAACGGTGCCTTTGGGAGAAGAAAGCTGACATTCTGTCCTCATCCCTTCAAAAACATATCCCAAGCAGAAAGAGATCTGGGATCAAAGCTATCTTTAAAGGACGAAAAGGTCTCAGAAGCCCTGCTGCCTGCAGGTATAAAAATAAAGTGACAAAGGTATACTGACAGACCAAATTAGTGATCCCTAAACTTCTTTTAGGTTGGCCCACTGCTCTTCCTATTAAGGCCCTAGAAAGTCCTTGAGAGGGCACCTCCGGTAGTGTCATTTATGAGAAACCGTGCCAACAGAGAGGACACCTAGTAAGGTAATTAGTGGGTTTTAGGAGAGGGGGAAAAGAACCACAAAGTAGTGAGAAGTACAAGGGATAGATTCACCATCTAATCACTGCCACATGGAGAATATAGGTCTTTACCGTGGTTTATAAGCAAAGGTTAAGAAACTTCACATTTTTAACAAAAATATCCTTACCTCACCTCCCTGCAAGTTATAACCCTCTACTTTTGTTGCAGGGGGTTTACCTGTGGGGCTAATTTCCCACTGGGTGTGAGCCTGTGACCCTCTCTACACTGCAGGCAGCATAAAACTGGGGCAAAAAAGAAATACCTTCTGCATCAGAAAGCTGGAGTCACAAAGCCCTGGGTTCAAATACCAGTTCTACCATTTATAAGCTGTATGACCCCAGGCTAGTTACTGAAACTCCGAGATTCAGTCATCTTGTCTGTAAAAGGGAATTGGACTCTGCCTCATACAACTGTTAGAAGGAGAACATTAGATAATGCATGAGGCCTGTCCAGAAGGTATCCAGCCACATACTATGAAAAATAGAGACATTTATTGAAGAAGATACAAGAAACATTGTACATAAGACAATGACGCCTCAGTCCCCTTCAAAGTAGGCACCTTGGGACTTCACATGGTTCTCCTAATCACCATCAGCTGCCTGTCATATTTTCCTGAGTCTCATCAACAGTCTGAAGTCTCTTCCCTTTCAAAGGTGATTTTAGTTTTGGGAAAAGCCAGAAGTTGCAGGGTGCCTGGGCTGTAGGGGGCTAAGTCACCTGGGTGATCTGACGTTTCACCAAAAAACTCTGCAGGAGATGTGTTGTGATGAAGCTGCCAGTCACCAGCTGCCCATAGCTGTGGCTTTCTGAATCATTTGTATAGTTTCCTTGGAGGAATGTTCACGTTCAAGCTTAAAGCAAAATGTGATGCAGATTCATTGCTTTACTCGCTCAGTCATTTTGAATGTAACTACCACACAGTACACATGCTCACTCAAGCCCCCACTGACTAGTATAGTGAAGTCGTCATTGTTCACACATAGGCATTCTAGTCCACTCTCCTTGCCTGCCAGGTTACATGATGCCATGCAAACTGTTCTCATCATATTAACAATAGTTGGACTTTTTCCGGACAGACCTCGTATATCAAGCTTCTTAGCACAGTACCTTACATGTTAAAAGTAAAAGTGCACATTAGGGGAAAGTACTGTTAGAATTAGAAATCATAAACTCTTTCCTTCCTATTCATTTGTTCTTCTCTGTTGATCTTACAGGCAACCTGTCTACCTGGAACCCCAATATCATCTCTGCTTCTACCTATTTATCTCTATCTACAAGACTTTCTTGTCCCTCACCCTACTGAAGATCCCCTAGATTTACCTTATTACCTCTCCAGACCTACAGACTCTGCTGACATACCCCCTCCTATACAACTTCCCTCCCTGGCCTGGCCTCTTCTGCATGTTGCCATTCTTTTCCAGCATGACAAATCTGAAGTCCAGTCAGATTGTTTTGTTAGTTTGAAGGCTGCCTGAGGGGCTTTATCTAACCTACAGCAGCCAGACCATTACTTACATACAACAAATACCTCTGGTCAGCTGATAAATCACTCTGTACCCAGGAAAATCCTAGACTCTCCAGACAACTGTAGCTGATCCCTCCAAAATAGGACTCTCCTCTTTCACAGCCATAGAAATTGCTTCAAAATGCTTCTTCTACATGAAGACTCTTGGTTTCTGCATCTCAGCTCAATACCTTCTTATTTTCAAAACTTGAAATAAAATTCTCTAGGCTACTTTTAAAAAGACTCTAAAATCTATATTGCCTTAAACTTGCCAGACAGTATCTATTAGTGAACACTAAATAATTTCATTATTTCATTACTTTCAGGGTATATTCTAAGTCTTTGATTGAATTAAATGAATCAAGAAAAGAAATTTGGAGTGCTAGTAATTGGTTTAATGTTTAATGTGTGGTGAGTTTAGAATCAATAAAGAAAGGTGAAGGTCATTAGCCTTTTCTACGCCAGATGTTATCTCACAGGGTATCTTGATTAAATTCTGCAAGTATGCTCTATCGAGCCAATACTGGGTCTTGTAATAGTCACACGTGCTTTTACTACTATCAAGATGGCTCTTTGGTTATGTTCTAATTCAAAAATACTCTGCTGCCCAAGCCTCTGTCACAGCATACTCCTCTAACTTAGGACAGTTAAAATTCTGCACTTCCAGTAACAGAAAGCCAGAAATGTTCACATTGCCAAGTGATAGACTGACCTCTAGTGGAAGTTACAGAAATTACTGAACAAGCTTGTTGGAGACATCTCTGATCCAGTTAGCAGTGATTTGTGAAAATAATGTTTAAGACACTGAAAATAAAAATGTACTTGGGATTTTTAGTAAATTCAAGATAAGCAGAAGAGAAAATAGGGTGGTTAACACAGACGCTGGTTCATAGCTCATCTCTGTCACTTCCTACCTGAATAATGTCTGTCTCAGTTGCCCAGCTGTGAAACGGAAGAAACAGTATTACTCACCTCATGGCGTTGAGGCGGGAACCAAACAAGTCGATACAGGAAAAGCATCTACAACACTGCGTTGTACATAGTTCACTAACATAAGATTTTGGCTATTACTTTTTGTACCCGGGGGAGATTATAGTCGGAGGCAAATCACAACTTCAGAGAACATGGAGAAGAGCCCTAGCGGGCACACCTTTCTCTAGGAATTAGGCTACAGCCAACCAACCAGCACCAGCCGAGTTAGTCCTCTCATTTCCAGAAACACGTGGGCTACGCTTGTACATAATTAGCAAGGAGGACAGACCAGAAGCCAGTGAACTACAGCTGGATAACGTTCTGTGGGGAATACTGGGAAGTCCTTCTGTTGTCCACTATGGGCAGGGTAAAGGCCACCACATACTAACCTTTAAACCAAACCACCTGGATCTTCAGCCTTTAAATTCTTTTTATGCTTAATGTCCCCAGCACATACGCTTAGTCCCTCGCCGCAGGCTAAGTCATGTCTCAGGTGCTCTGAGCACACAGGCAGGACTTTTCTATTGCATACAACTGGCTTTTTCTTTAACTGGGCTTATATCACAGAATTATAGACATTTTAAAACAATATTCCATTGCTTCCAGAGTAATACAGCACGTTAATGACTAAAAGATGCCTCCATACAAAATTAATAATATAATTTCCACCTCTTTTTCCAAGGAAAGCCCAAATCAGCAATTATTTTCAGCTGAGAGAAATGCCCATAAAATTGAAAAATCATCTCTAATTCCAAGGTACTTCTTTACTACAAATAATTGCCATCCAGAGAAAAATGGCTTGTTTTTCTCATAAAACAGTAAGATCACTCTAATAAAATGAATATAGTTTTTAGTTCTTTCCATCGCTATCCTGAGGTACTCTAATTCATTTCAGTTCATTCAAATTTTTTTATTCTGCGAACACTCCAAATTGAAATTAAATGTTGCAATTCAGTTATTCAATACAAACATGAACCATTAAAATGACATAAAATTCCTCTAAGATCTTATTCATAACATTTACATGTATTTACTACAAGAGACTAAAAAGGACCGATTTATGCAACTGAAATCATGAATTGTATTTAATATTTTATATCTGTGAAAACACAACTCAGAAATAATTACAAAAATGAATACTGCAATATGGTTAGGTAAATTCTAGAAAATATCATACATACTGTCATATAATTCTTTCTGCAATTTAATGTCACCAAGAAATATAACACTATTAAAGCATATATTTCAAGATAACAGCAAAAAATAGACTGTAGGAAGTTTTTGAGGAACTCTAGTTTATTTGGAAATATAAAAGCAATAAAGCTACTTCATTATAGTATTTGCTACCAAATACAGTGCCATTAAAACTGTGTCGCTGAGTGTTTCCCTAATGCCTGTCTAGAAAATATAATGTAGCAAAAGGAAGATCAGCTCTGATATTGTAAAGAAAAAAGCTCATTCTCTGACACATCCTTTGTAGATAGACTTAATGATACGCTATGTTATCTTGTTTTCCTTGTACTAAATCAACATATTTTTTAAGGCTGAAATAATAACAACACAGTTCTACCAAAGACACTGTAATATGCAAGGCAACTATGCACCCAAGCAAACACTTAAAGAAAAGCATTTGTTCATGTAAACTTCCTCTTTTTTATTTATTGATTTGGCGGGGGCGAGGGGGACAGTGATGTGTTCTTCCACTTATTCATGCATTCATTGGGTTGATTCTTGTATGTGCCCTGACTGGGGATCGAACCCTCAACCTTGGTGTATGGTGACGATACTCTAACCAACTGAGCTACCCAGCCAGGGACTAAAATTCCTTTTTAGAAATTAAAAGATATGGAAGTTAAAAGAGAACACAGCCTAGTTCTCCTAAGAAAAGCGTCCAGAGAAGATCCACAAGAAACAGCAGAAGACATGGGTTTTCCCAAGGTCTGTTCTGCAACTCAACTTTGTGGCACATTTTATAGAAATTGGCAGACTCATTCCAGAATGTATTTATAAAGGCTAAAGTCCCAGAAAGTCCAAAACAATAAAAAAAAAAGGTTGGAGGACTCACACTACCTGGTTTCAAACCCAACATAAAGGCACTGCGGTGCTGGGGCAAGGACAGGCAGACCGGTGGACCAGGACAGGGGTCGGCTGGGTGTCGGCAGGGGGGCGAAGTAATTCAACAAATCAGAAAAGTCTTTCCAACGAATGGGGCTGACACATCTGCACGTGTGTGTGGAGAAGAAGTTTGACTTCAACTCCCGCCCTCCACCATGCACAAACATTAACTAGAAATGGGCGATAAGCATAAATCCAAAAGATAAAATTACAGAGCTTTTAGAATAAATTATAGAAAACTTTCATGACTTTAAGATAAGTTATTTCTTAGAAAGAACATAGAAAACATTAACTATGTAAGAAAAATTGACAGATTAGAGTTCAACAAAATTTAAAACTTCTGTTCCTCAAAAGACACCATTAGGAAAATTAATAGGCAAGCCACAGACTGGGAGAGAATATTCCTAAAACATATATTTATCAAAGGGCTATACTGAGAATTACAAAGAACTCTTACAACTCAATAATAAAAAGACAACGCATCACAAAAACGGGCAAAAAAAAAGAGATACCTTACAGAGGATATATGAATAGTAAGTAAGCATCCAAAAAAATCACAAAACGTGAGTTCATTAGATAGATATAAGTTCAAACTATAATGAGATACTGCTAAACACCCTTCAGAAAAGTTAAAATTTAAAAGACTGTCAAAATCAAGTACAGGGGAGGATGTAAAGCAACTGAGATTGCTGCTCATGCTGCTGCTGAGAATATAAAATGGGATGATCACTTTAGGAAATAGTTTAACAGTTTCTTATAAAGTTAAGCACATCTAACACTATGAATAAATAATTCCAATTTGGTATAGCCTAGGTGTATACCAAAGAAAAATGAAAACATACGTCCACAAAAAGACTTACACAAATATGTTCATAGCAGCTGGATCTGTGACAGCCCAAAAATGCAAACCACCCAATGTCCATTAACAGGTGAGTGGACAGATAAACTGTGGTGTATCCACACAACGGGATGCCACACAGTGATAAGAAGGAATGAAGTACTGAAACATGCAACATGGATGAATATTGAAGTAAATACACTGAGCAAAAGAAAACAGACAAAGAAGAGTACTAGATGATTCTAATTACATAAAATTTGAGAACATGCAAAGTAAGCTGTAGTGACAGAGACAGTGACTAAGAGCTGCTGAGAGGTGGGGTCTGGCAGGGGGAGGCAGGAGGGAGTGTTAGGAGGAGCACGAGAGTCACGGATGTGTCCATTGTCGGCATGGTGGCGATGGTATACACATATCAAAAGCAATCAAACTGTACACTTTAAGCATGTACAGTTTACTGTATGTCAATTATTTATCCCAATAAAGCTGTTAAAAAATGTACACACACACACAGGTTTCCATTTCCTGTCAAGATGGAATAACAGGGAGAAGATTCACCCTTCTGCCTTTAATTGCTAGAAAACTGGATAAAACATGTGATACAGCAGTTTTCATGAATCACACAACAGACAGCACAGGACTGTGATGCTCGGGAAAGGAAAACCATTGTTGACGGACATCAGCATGCAGCACGTGACTATAGAAACACGTGAACACCAGTAAGAGAGAAAAGGACGATATTTTTAAAATCATCCAAGTGGATGCTCTACAGACAAAAACTACAGTACCTGAAATAAAAAACAGAGTGGCTAGGATTAACAGCAGATTAGGTGCTTCCAAAGAAAAGATCAGTTAATTTGAAGGCATAGCAAGAGAAACCAAACAGAATGAAACACAGATAGGAAAAAAAGGCCACAGAAAAAATAAACAGGGCTTCAGTGACCTGTGCCTCTAGTACATATGGGGTCTGTCTGGAAAAGTCCAGCCATTGTAAATATAATGGGAACAGTTTGCATGACATCGATATAACTGGCAGTCAAGGAGGGTGGACTGGAATGCACATGTGTGAACAATGATAACTTCACTGTACTAGTCCGTGACGGTGGTAGACACCAGTGAGGGAGCTTGTGTACTGTGTGGCCATCACATTCAAAATGACTGAGCGATTAAGCAACAAATCTGCATCAAATTTTGCATTAACCTTGAACATTCCTCCACAGAAACTATCTGGATGATTCAGGGGCCACAGTTATAAGTGACTGGTGATTGGGAGCTCTATCACATGCTCATACATCATGTCTCGTGCAGTTTTTTGGCAAAACAGCAAATCACACCCCTATAGCCCAGATTTGGTGCCCTGTGAATTCTGGCTTTTCCCAAAACTAGTATCACCTTTGAAAAAGAAGAGATATCAGACCCTCAGTGAGACTCTGGAAAATATGATGGGGTAGTTGATGGTGATTGGGAAGACTGCGTGAGGTCCCAAGGTGCCTATTTTGAAGGGGACTGAGGCATCACTAGTCTATGTACAATGTTTCTTGTATCTTCTACAATAACTGTCTCTATTGTGCACAGTACATGGCTGGATATTTTCTGGACACGCCTTGTATATAAGTGGAGTATCAAAAGGAGAAAAATGAGACAAGAAAATAAAGAAATAATGGCTGAAATTTTTCTAAACATAATGAAAACTATAAACCCACAAATCCAAGAAGTTCAAGATACACCAAACTGCATAGGTTTTCCAAAACTAAACAAATAAAAGAAAAATCTGGTAAGTTAACCTAACCAAAATTAATTTTTTGCTCTATGAAAGACACAGTTAAGGATTTAAAAGACAAGTACAGGCTGGGAAAAATATTTGTAAATCACACACCTGACAAAGGATTTGTATCTAGAATATATTAAAAAAAACTCTCAAACCTCAACCTTCTAAAAAATCCAAGTAGAAAACTGGCAAAAATGCACAAACATTTCATCAATAAGACAAACAAATGGCAAACAAGCACATGACAAGATGATCAACTACTAGGGAAATGTTAATTACAATCACAATAACATATCACCAATCAGAATGGCTAAAATGAAAAATAGCAACAGTCAGAATGGCTCTCATCAATAAGTCAACAAACAACCAGTGTTGGAGAGGTTGTGGAGAAAAGGGAATGACAGTGCACTATTGGTGGGAATGCAGATTGATGCAGCCCCTGTGGAAAGCAGGATGGAGATAACCTCAAAAAAAATAAAAAATGGAACTGCATTATGACCCAGAGATCCCATCTACTTCTAGGTATAAATCCAAAGAAACCCAAAACATACATTCAAAAGAATATATGTACCCCTATGTTCACAGCAGTGTTATTTACATAGCCAAGATTTGGAAGCAGCCCAAGTACCCATTACTAATAAGTGTATCAAAAAAGCTGTGGTACATTTACACAATGGAATACTACTCAGCTATAAAAAAAAAAAAAAGAAGGAGGAGAAGAAGAAGGAAACCTGACCTTTTGGGACAGCATGGATGGACCTGGAGACCATTATGCTAAGTGAAATAAGCCAGGCAGAGAAAGATAAATATCATATGATCTCACTCATATGTAGAATTTAATGAATAAGATAAACTAACAAAATAGAAACAGACTCATAAAGAACAGACTGACAGCTGTCAGGGGGAAGTTTAGGGGCTGGGTGATAAAAGTGAAGGGATTAAGCAAAAATAACCCAACAGCAACAAAGACTCATAGAAACAGACAACAGTAAGGTGATGGCCAGAGGGAAGGGGGATTACATGGTGACAAAAGGAGAGCTGACTTGGGGTGGTGAACACACAATACACTTGAAACTATTATTTTATTAACCAATCTCATCCCCATAAATTCAATTTTACAAAAAGAAAATAACTAACCATCCTCTTACCATACAATAAAGCAATCATCTTCCTTGGTATTTACCCAAAAGAGGTGAAAACTCATGTCCACACAAAAACTTGAACATGAATGTCTACAGCACCTTTATTGATAATTGCCCAAACTGGAGGCAACCAGGAGTTCTTCAACAGGTTAATGGATAAACTATGGTACAATTATTCAGTTCTAAAAAGAAATGAGCTACCATGCCATGAAAAGATATGGAGGAATCTTAAATACCTGTTACTACATGAAAGAAACCATCTGAAAAGGTCACATCCCATGTGATTCCAGCTACATGACATCCTGGTGAAGAAAAAACCATGGGGACAGCAAAACACTCGGTGGTCGCCAGGGCTTTGGGGAGAGAGGGACGACTGGGCAGAGCAGAGGATTCTTAGAGCAGCAAAAATACTCTGCATGACGTTATGATGGGTTCAGTCCATCGTATATTTATCCCAACTCACACTATGTACAACACCAAGAGAGAACCCTGAGGTAAGCACTGAAATTTGGGTAATTGTTTTATCTTTTTGAAAATTGTAATGCGGACATGATTCTACAAAATGACTCAGTCAAGACAGCAGCTTTAGTTCATTTAAGATGCCATATAGATGTATCTCCCAAGGAAATGTGCAAAAGAGCACAAAAAATAGTGGTAACACCACATGAGGATGAGGGTGTAGAAACAAGCAGTGTTCCATCAAGCATCGCTGGCAGAAATGGAAAATGAGAAAGCAACTCTGGAAAACAGCATGGCAGTTCCTTTAAAACTAAAAATGGCCTGACCATACAATCCAGCAATTGTACATTTGGGCATTTATTAAAAAAAAAAATGATCATTTATGTTCACACAGAAACTTGTACACAATGTTCAGAGTAACACCAGTCAAAAACTGTAAACTACCCAAATGTCTTTCAATAGGTAAACATAAAACAAACTCTAGTATAGTCATACCAAGGAATACTACTCAGAAATAAAAATGAAATGAAGTATTAATACATGCAACAAATTTTGATGCATGAAGCTCAAGGGAATTATGCTTAGTGAAAAAAATCCAATCTCAAAAAGCAACATACTTTATGATACCATTTACATAACATTCTTGAAAAAATAAAATCACGGAGAACCAGGACCAGCGATGGTTTCCAGGGTTACAGACAGGTGGGGCGAGGGTGTCGGTGAAGGTGCTGCACGGGAACCTTTACCGCAGTGGTGCGACTCAGGTGCGGCTCTGCACGCGGAAGGTGGCGACAGTCGCAGGAAGCTACACCTGTGACAAAAAATCCCACAGAACCACACACACCCACAGAAACGTACGAATAAATGTAGAGAATAAGCTCCCTAGATTGTACCGATGTCAATTTCCTGACAGTGATTCTACACAACAGCTATGCAAGATCTTAAAACCAAGGGAGGATGGGTAAAAGTGGACAGGACCTCCCTGGACATTTTTTGGTAACTTCCTGAAAATCTACCCTTACAGGGGAGGGCGGTGTACGCACACAATCTGAAGACTTAGCCAATCACTAACAAACCGACATCTATGGCTGGCACAGAGAACGTATGTGCGTATGTGAGACGGTGTGCCCGGGGGCAGCAGGCAGAAATCGGGTGTCCCAGACAGAGACGGGGGGGGGGGGGGGGGGGGGGTCTGGGAGGAGGGCTGCAGGCCGCTGAGAACCAGCAGCAGCAGCCTCCCCACGACAGCCTCTCACTAGCAGCGCTCACCACTGCCTGGGACCTTCCCTCGTGATCGCGATCACCATCCGCGAGGACAAGAGAAGAGCAGCCAGTGTTCTGAGGGGACCGCTCTCATGCAAAGCAAGAACTACAATCAACCGTCAAGGGAGCATGTTCACAGGCCTCTAAAATTTCATTTCCTTTTAGCACTTCCCAAACTATTTGATGTTCATGAAACTATCTAATGTAAAAAGAGAAAACAAACTTGAAATTAATTTTCCAATTATAGACAAAACTCTTATGATACATTACCATTATCTAATCAGATGTATGCCATAAATTGTGTTATTTCAACTGCCTGATGTGTGAATAAAACAGATACTAACTTTCTCATATGAAACAATAATAGCTGTCGTTTATTAAATATATCTTCTGTGCCAAGAATTGGTCCAAGTACATTTTAAAAACTCTCACTTAATTCTCATAACAACTCTACTCAATCGGTTCTATTATTTCCATTTTACAGATTACAAAACCAAGATACAGAAAGGTTAGGTAATTTGCACAAGGTCACACAGCCAATAAATGATAAAGACAGGCTCCAAACCCAGGGAATCAACTACCAGAGCAAACTCTTGCAGTGATGCCACAAAATGAAGCGAGTGACAGGCGTTGCAGAGTTCTATCGACTCACAAAAGACCACGGGATACGACTTGAACCTGGATGACTCTCAACAGCCCTGACTGGGGTGTGAATGAATTGCGCTACCTCCCTGGTATTTAACATTCCAAACAAATCACTGGTTGACTAAGTTCTAGTAAAATGATTCAAACATTTTGACACTGTACACCAAAACTCAGGCACAGTCAGATGCCATAAAAAATAAAATTTATGATCAAATTTAAAAAACCCATGGGCTTAGAAGATATATCTTCAGACCTATGAAGTGCATTCTGTTCGATAACAGCAGGACATGTGTGGGGACCAATCAGCACTGGACACACAAAGTGAAAAACACAAATGAGGGCCCTGCTCTCGTGGAGCTTATACTTTAAGAGGCAAACAGGAAAAAAGCATGGGGTTTTCCTCAAAAAATTAAAAATGGAACTGCTCTATGATCTAGAGATTCCACTTCTGGAAATTTATCTGAAGAAACCCAAAACTAATGTGAAAGAACACACGCACCCCTGTGTCCACTGCAGCCCTGTTTACAACAGCCAAGCTGTGGCAGTAGGCCAGCAATAAACAAGCAGATAAAAAAACTGTGTTGCACACACACAATGGACTATGACTCAGCCATGAAAAGGGACAAAATTTGAACATTCATAACAGCATGGATGGGCCTAGAGCACAGGTGGCAAACACAGGGCCCACAGCCTGAATCCAGCCCCCCACCTTGTTTTATCCAGCCCTCCACCTTGTTTTATCCAGCCCAGCACCTTGTTTCTACCCAGCGGCAGCGCCAAGCTCCTTGCCCCTAGTTAAGGAGTAGTTACATTTATACAGTCCTAAAATTACAGTCGGCCCTTTGAAGGCAACCTCGAGGCTGATGTGGCCCCCGGTGAAAATGAGCTTGAGTTTGACTCCCCTACCCTAGGGGGTACTGGGCTAAGTGAAATCAGTTGGTCAGAGAAAGACAAATAGCATGTGATTCCACTTACCTGTGGAATCTGAAGAACTATGTAAACAAACAAATGAAAACAGACTCACGGATGCAGGGAGCAGACTGGTGGCTGCCGGAGAGGAGGGGAGGGGAGGTGGGGAGCTGGGTGGAAAAGGCTGGGACTGAGAAGTGCAGACTGGTGGTCACGGGATGGTTGCGGGGATGTGGAGCACAGCGTGGGAGGCACAGAGACACAGTCTACAGCACTGCAGTAACCGTGCACAATGCCGGGCACGTACTGGAAATATCCAAAGGAACACTTTGCACAGTATATGGTTGTCTGAACACCATGCCATGCACATGGAACTAGTACAGAATAATATTGAATGTAGACTGTAATTGAAAAAATTTAAAGCAAAAGAAAAGAGGGACAAATAAACAATAAAATGTCTATGTGCCATGTTGAAAATAAGAGGACGATGAGATAAAAATAACTTGGAGGCTAGTTTGAATAATCAAAATAGTCTCTTTTAAAGGTGATTTTAAGTGGAAATCTGAATTACATGTATTTTTAATGTGTCAACTACATAGATTTAGCAACTCAGCATTTTAGTATATAAAAACTATAATTTATGCCCAGAGAAAGTAATTTATCTAGTGAACACTGAAGTGATAGCTTTACCTTTCTATCAAAGAGAACCTTAGAACACCTAATATGGTAGAAACAAACATTGAGAAGCCTTTGTCTTTTTTCTTATAGATGTTCTTATTTTCAGACCCCATGCACATGAAGGGACAAAATAGTAAGAGGCATGTACCTAACTTTCTTGAAATGGTAATACCATAGTCAGGGAGACTGGATCAGTGGTTTCTAGGGTTAGGTGAGAAGAGGAAGGCGTTTGTGGAGTGAGGGATCCTAAACACACATGTACACACAAAACTGGTGAAGTCTGAATAAGGTCGTGTATATGTCGATGTCCCTGTGTGATATTGTTCTACAGTATATAAGATGTCACCATTGGGGGAACTGGATGAAGAGTCCAACAGGATCTCTCCACATTATTTCCTACAACTACATGTGATTCTATGATTGTCTCAAAATAAAATGGTGTTTTTAAAAAATACAAGGTGAATATCAAATACTGGATATGACATGGAAGCCATCAGACTGTCACAAAGAAATAGCTTTCAACAATTTTCATACACCAATCCACTGGTATTTGTTTTGTTTTGTTTTTTAATTTTCTTTCTTATTTGTTTGTTTGTTTATTTATAGAAAGGGAAAGGGAGGGAGAAAGAGAAGGAGAGAAACATCAATGTGTGGTTACCTCTCACACGCCCCCTACCAGGGACCTAGCCCACAACCTAGGCATGTGCCTTGACTGGGAATGGAACTGGCAACCCTTTGGTTCCCAGGCTGGTGCTCAATCCACTGAGCTACACCAGCCAGGGTTCCACTGGTTTAACTTAAGAACTAGTCATTAAAAAGAGTAAAATAAATGTTAGGGGTGATTGAATGAAAAATTAGAAAATATGCATTTTTCATATAGGAGGCACCTGTAATCTCAAACTGTAACCTAACTGTACTTTAACCTTCATCAATTTCAAACTAGATCTCAGAAAATAAACTTATACTGTTAAAAGGAAGTAAGTCAAATGCACTAAGAAAATACAGTCAACAAGAATCACAAGTTTTCTGTATGTATTTATAATTATACAATGTTAATAATATGTTCTTCCAGGGGAAAATACATTTTTGAAACTAGAACTTAAAGATGCTAATTTAATTTTTAAATGGAAATGTGTAAAAGCTATGCTCTATATCCTTTTGAAAATATAAAAAGCATTTATTGGGGGAAAAACAAATTATTAAGCCTAAAATCTCCCTTTTAAAAAACAATTCTCAACTTCTGGCCAAGATGGAGACATAGGTAGACACACTATACCGCCTCACATAAGCAAAAGGACAGCAACAAATTTAAAAACAAAAAGTAACTAGAACTGACAGAAAATTGAACTATATGGAAGTCAACAACCAAGGAGTTAAAGAAGAAACATTCCTCCAGACGGGTAGGAGGGGCAGAGTCAGGTTATCACTGGGGAGGGGAGGGGAGGGGGGAGAATGGGCGAAAAGGTACAGAGAATAAGTAGCACAGATGGTAGGTACAAAATAGACAGGGGGAGGGTAAGAATAGTATGGGAAACAAAGAAGCCAAAGAACTTATATGTATGACCCGTGGACGTGAAGTAAACTCGGGGAATGCAGGTGAGGGGAGTGGTGCAGGGTGGAGGGGAATAAAGGGAGGTAATGAGACAACTGTGATAGCATAATCAATAAAATATATTTTTTAAATTGTTTAAAAAAGAATTATCATACCATTTTGACAAACTGACGAGAAATTACCAAAGTAGAATGTACCACACAGTATAACTTTAAAAAAGTAATCAACTATTTTCATACAAATGACTAAGATTCATTCCCACTCCTTGATTAACGCAAAATGACCAAGAACACAGGACATACTGGCCATTACCTGAAATTTCTCAGTCAGAGACTCTGACAAGAAAGACCCCATGAGTAGACCAATACTCAGACCCCACCCCCGCTACGTTACTAAACAGTGTCCCTGGCAGCCATTTAGCCTCCGCACCTCAGTCTTCCGAGCTGTGAAGTGCGGGTCACACGCCCGCCAGCCAGCACACGGGGACGCCGGAGCTTACCGTGAGACGCTACGTCTGAACCAGCTCAACCAACAGACTCCAGCAGTTCCTGCTCTCGCAAAACCACCCAAAGTGCTAAAATAAACCCCAAATTTGTGTTGCTTTCCATCTTATCTCCAAATAACCAGATGAACATCATCACAAGTGGAAGTAGTTTCACTACAATATTTAAAAACTAACGCCTGATTCAGAGACATGGTAACTGTAACAGCAGTTGGTTTAGTGGTGCTTTTGTAAATGAATTTATTAGTTATTAATTAATTAATTAAATGAATTAATCAGACTAAACGTAAATGTAAGCATTCCATAAAAACGTGATAGTCCATAAAAGAATGAAAGAGTAATACACTATATATACGATCACATCCTAAAGATGTGTCAATTCCCATTTAGTTTCTTCCTTCTTCAGCGAAGAGAATGTGCAGAACAAGTGAGAAGTGAAGATGCAGGCAGACAAGGTGGGACAAAAAAGGGCACGGGCACCGGAGGCCCGGCTGAACCGAACGGCGTGTTACAGGACACTGCAGGCGCAGCCGCAGAGCCGGTGCCAGGAAACTGAAAACTGTGGGAACAGAAGTCCTTGGACACTGCCAGTCAAGTGTCATACAAACGAGACCATCTGACCACTTGCCTCTGTGAGCTACACAACAAGGCTCAGAAACCACTGGGAAGCTTATGTATCAATCACCCAACATACTCTGTTCTAATCAGACTTTGATGGAGAGCAGTTGGCAATGGCAGGAACTCGGAGGTGTCAAAACAGGTCGTGAGTCAGGAAGATTCATTTAGAAAAAAGAGGAGACCTCCTCGGATGAAGAAGGATTTCATTTCAGAACAGTGACTATTACAGAGTGCTATAGTATAGTATAGTATAGTACTATAACAGAGTTCTACAGAAGCTAATGTGATACCACTACCAAAATATGATAGTATTACTCTTTTACATGCAATAATTATGTTCCAAATACACTATACATAAACTAAGAGGTTATATTTATGGATAAAAGATTTTTAATGTTTTAATTAAAGTGACTTTACTCTGCATTCTCCAGTTCATTAACTATAGATTTTAATGCTAATAACGAAGAAACAGAAAATAGCCAAAAAGAAAAATCAGCAAAGGTATTCCAAGACTGCATAATTAGCAAATTAAATTTTAGAAGAGCAAATCAAACTCATTTTTGGCTCAGATTTCAAAAGCCCCCATGACTTTTCACAAATGTCATTTATAATTTACTATTTATGCAATGTGCTATAAACAGAGTAATCTTAGATTTGTTTTTTGAATCTGCCACATCACCCTCCTTAAGGGTGTTTATCCAGACATATATTATTTTTCTAGCCTCTTCATGTCAATTTTAAAATATCCGGAACCACTCCTGAAACCAGCAACTGTCCATCAGCACAGAAGAATACAAATTGCTCTGCGGTGTTAACGTGCGCCCCTGTTCACCTTGTGTTCCACCAGGACAGCAGCTGCGCAGTCGTCAGTCTCAGTGCCGCTCGCACTCCACTCCAGCCGACGGCTCTGCAGCTCGTCCCGTGCAAGCTTACTTTGGTTTCTTCACTTTGCACACAGATCCTGAAGTTTTCCTTTGGCCCACTTTCTGAATATCCTGAATGGCAACAGAGCCATTACAACTATTTCTATATGGTGACTTTTTCTGAGCAAGAATTGTACCATAATCCTACTAAGGGTCAAATGCATCAGTGCCTCCCCAGGGAAGTTCTTCCATGCAGTAATGAGTCATTCTCCTGCGGGAATGAAGGTTTCGCTCTATTGAAACCTTCCTATATGCAGCCTGCCTATATGCAGACATCTCTCACTCCTGGTCAGTCAACTATGCCATAACCCTCTATTTTCTCATTTTTGAAATCTACAAGCCCTTACATGTATATGATTACAGTGCTTAATGTGGAGCCCTGCTGATGGAAAAGCACTCACATATTTGTTGATTTATTGCACAACTGTACTTGAAATAAAAAAACTTCCATATTAGTAATAAAATACATCTCTTCCTCTAGTGAGTTTCACCATACTCAGAACAATCCCCTACATTCTTGTTTGGCTTATACAATGGACTCACATAGGCATGAATAACTTAAATTCAAAGTTATTCATTACAGTGTTGTTTGTAACAGTAAAATATCAGAAAACATTCAAACGCCCCTCAATAGGGGATTAGTTGCATACCCACACTGTGGAATGCAGCAATTTAAAAATGAAGATGCTTCTTTTTAAACTGGAACAATCTCCTAGATATTATAAGGCAAAAAAAAAAAAAATCAAGGCGCAGACCTGTAGTAGACTACCACGTGTGTAAAACAGGTGTTAGATGTCATGTGTATGCATATTGTGTATGTAGAGCCTATACAGTTGGTTCACACATACACGCACATACAAACAGAACATCTCGGAAAGGACGTTCATTGTCAGGAAATGAGCGTCAAGAAGACAAAGAGGGACAAAAGGAAGACCTTTTTCACTGTATACCCTTCCTGTTTTTAAATTATGTATCAAGTATAACTACTACCTGTTCAAAAGTAATCAAACTTTGAACTAAAAGAATAAATAGGGCAGTTCCATGCGGAGGCTCTGCAGATAAGACCTGGGTTTAAGTCCCACCCTGCCATTTCCCAGTGTGCGACCTCAGGCAAATTCTCCGGGCCCTCTCCGGCTTCCTTTGGAACACGCGGCCAGTCCTGGTTACTGTGACAACTAAACCGGATCAAGTGCCTGGCACAGTGCCTGGAACTTATTGTTATTTAATGTTCTCTTTTAAGTGGTAGTGTGGACTTGGAAATCACAGTCATCACCCATCTCTTTTTCTCTTATTCTTAGTTAGCAAATGTTGCTAGCTCCTCTTTCAAAAAAGATGTGACATCCAACCATTTCTAGCCATTCTATAAGCATTAGAGATTAGCCCAGACCACCAAAATTTAGCTAAATTTTAGAGATTTAGCTAAAGAATTAACTAAATATTTAAATTTCCTAAGCAAGGCAAAAAATACATAAATAAATAAAATAAGTTTCCTTAGCAAGGCAATCGGCAGCCACTGCCCATTGGCCACTACACAGAGACACAGCCACACAGTCCCAATTCACATTCACATCCCTGCTCTACCATTTACAAAGTAGTTTCAAACATTTGAGTTTAATTCCTGGAATAAAAATCTCAGTAATAGAAAGTCTCCTAAAGGACATTCTAAGTTCTCAACAACAATGAGGCAAACAGAGCAGATATTTTTTATTCTTCTTTTGCAGATAAATATTAGTAATTCAAGGGCACACTACTAAATATGAATTTAAATTATTTTAAAATAGTAAAATAAATAAAATAAAAGCCAAAGAGGAGGAATTGCCAAAGTGAAACATTCTTAAAAAAAAAAAAAGCCTAGCCCTGACTGGTGGGGCTCAGTGGGTTGGGCATCATCCTGCAAACGGACAGGTCGCAGATTCACTTCCAGTCGGGGCACATGCCTGGATTGTGGGCCAGGTCCCCAGTGGGCAGTGTGCAAGAGGCGACCGACTGATGTCTCGTACATCGATGTTTCTCTCCCTCTCTTTCTCCCTCCCTTCCCCTCTAAAAATAAATTTTAAAATATTTACCAAAAAATGCCTATAATTCAGATGCTCCCATTTCACTGCTTATTTCACCCACATTTTCACCAGGAAATCATCAAGTACTATCCTTCCCTCACCTAGAAGGCTCTGACCTGTGTAAATCAAGGCCTAGTTCACGGAAGCTGTCCTGGATTCTAACTACTACGGTAGTGAGGCAGGAGACAGCATAGGAAGAACTCTGAGACTGAAATACTGTCACTGGCCAGCATTTATCACCCTGGTTGCCAGGCAACTCCCTTTACCAATTACGTGGAATAAATAGTAAACTGAGGCAAGGAGGAGGAAGGAGACAAGTCTCACATGCTAACTCAGCAGTCCTTAGCCTGGTCTGATAATCTTGCCAGGTGTTTCAGTATCACAAGAAACACTATATTAACAAGAAAGAAGAAAAGTCCTTGAAATTCTATGTAACATTTCCACTATCTGGGAAAGAAAGCCTTGAAACTGTGCTTTTATCCCAAGGCCTGAATGTGGGAGAGGGTCCCCAGTGCCCAAAGAAAGAGCCCATAAAACAACTTTGGTTAATTGCCTACCTCTGGTCACTATCTGTTTTAGGAGGGAGTCCCTGATGCTTACAGAAAGAGCCCTTAAGTAACTTTGGAAAGTGCTTCAATTTTAATTAACTGCCTCCTGTCACGTATTTGTTTTACAACAGGATAACCAAATGGAGTCTGGAGCAAGATAAGGATTCGAGTGGACAGAGCCCCATTAATCCCTAAGTTTGGGTAGTCACATTTCCCTCTCTCTTTCTCTCGGGGCTCTTGGCTCTTGAGCCACAGGGCCTCTGGCCACCTGGCCTCAGGCTGCCCAGGGGCTTGCCACCCTGGTCTTCAGCCGCTCTTGCTTTTCTCACCCTGCTTTGCCTTGAAACTGTGCCTTTCACCCCCTACTCTACCCAGTCCTGTTCTCTTCCATGGAAGCGAGCCACTAATAAACTGATTACATACTACTACATTTGCTGACATGTAATTCTTTACATGTGTCAGCAAGAAGAACCAGGTTTCTCCCGTCAACAGTAGCAAACAACTTAAACACATAACGACAAACTGTCTACAGAGCAGATCTGCCAGGATGACCAGAAGCCCCTCAAACTCAACGTGCTCACCTTGCTCCTCCACCCTCAATGCTTGCCTGGACTTGCTCTCCCTCCTCAGCCTCCTGGGCTCCCTATTACAGTGAATGGTCCCATGACCACCCAAATGGCAAACCACAAATCTGAAAGTCATTCTACTCTCCTTCCTCTCCCTAGATCCACAAATGCTCCTTCTATCTTAAAAAATCTTCAGCATTAATCTGCTTCTCTTCAGAATGGATACAGAAGAGAGAGAGTTGGAGAGGAGGGCTCATGCCTAGTCCCCCAAACATCCAGGGCTGGAGAGCCAGGACTAAGAGCACTGACCCCGGTTCCAAACCGGCATGCTCAAATCCCAGCTTTCTGATTTGGGTGTATTACTTAACCTGTGTCTCGAGTTTTCTCATCTGTCCAATTGTGATAATATTAGCAGCTACCTGATAGGACTGTTGTAAAGTATAAATGAATATAATATAAGTGCTTGGAATGATGTCTGGTACACTTTATAGTACTCACTGCTATCTATAACATAAACATCATGTTTTAATATTGTAAGACATTTGTTCTATAACAATGTAAAATCCAGAATTTTTTCATGAAGACAGAAAATCAAACATAGCCCAATGTCCAATTAATCTGAGCCTCCATCACACTGAAGTTTTCATCCTGTTAAGCCGATGGCCATCTCCCTGCACTCAGCTGCAATATTTCTTACCAGGGTTACTATACCAGCCTCCGATTAGCTGATCTCTTTATCTCCAGCCCCCTCCAATATATTCTCCAAACTGCAGCCAAAATGATTTTTCTAAAATGAATGTCTACCCCTGCTATTCCCCTGTTAAGGCCCTTCAAACACTCCCGGTTGCCGTGAGTTAAGATCTAGGCTCCACATGGCTTGCGGAGCCCACGAGACACGCACGGTGCCATCTCTGCACTCAGCCCCAGCTCGCTCTGCAGGCCCCTCGTCATTCTGGTCGGTTCTCATGGTCCTATGTCTCACAGACGCTGACTTTTGCTTATGTCACTTCCTCTGCTTGAAACACCATGGCCCATCACTCTACTTTTTACCTGAAGAATCTCTGCCTATCCTTCGGTCTTAATTGAAGTGTCACTTCATCCAAAAACACATCTCCTGGCCCCCAAGTCTGGAACAGGCGCCCTTCCTACAAGTCCAGACGTACCATGCACTTCCCCTGCCACAGCGCCTTTCTCAACGGCCTGGTCGCCTGTTTGCATTCCCCTCTCAACTGGGAGCTCTCTGAAGGGGGAAACCACATCTTTCTTTTACACCAGTGCTCACCCAAATCTTGGCCTCCCAAGATTTATGAATATTTCACAAACAACATTAAATGTAAGAATTCTTTAAAACTCAAGTAACCCAAGTGATAAAAGACTAATAGATACAGAAGGTGAAAGCCTCAGGAATACAACTCGTACGACAGACTCTAATCATTACGACTGCTCAGTGACCAGGTCAGACTCCTTGAAAAACGACAAAATAGGCTTCTCTGTAGAACAGGTAGAAATAGCTTCCAGTAATGCAGAAGCAAGAAATCAAGAGCAACAATATATCTCCTGCTAAGCCTCTGGAAACCAAAAAAGAATCTATCACAGGGGATCTTTTTTTAAAGATATAAAATACATGCTTCAAACCTCCTGGCCAACTATAAATCCCACCACACTGAACTGAAAAATCAATGCCTGAAGTTCATGCAGACTAAACAACATTGACAAGTGCAAAAAACTGAATAAATACTAAATCCTACCTCTACTTCAGTTCCCAATTCTCTTATCCCGCCCCCTGCCCCCACCACACACAGTCAGTCCCTCCGTCCTCCCCACTTTGCAGCACTGTACCCACGGCTCTGGGATGGCTCTCACCCCACTCTAGCACACCGTGTATGCGCCTCTCTCCCACCGGGCTCTCATGGAGACACAGATGGTGTCATCAATTCACCACTGAATCCTTAGGGCTCTCCCAGCACACCCAGTAGTGGGTATTCAGTTGTTTGTGAAAAGGAGAAAAAGAAGGAAGACGAGGGGAGAGAAAGGAAGAAGAACAATCTCTCCATACAAATAAGCCAAAAGGTAGCAGTTGAGGAGGTAGAGAACCCCTACAGATGGTTTTTTTTAAAGGCTAAAAGAAGTTAAATGGCTGAAAGTTAACATACAGATAATGTAGGAAACTTTTAACCACAGAAGCAATGACTACTCAGTCTCATTCCACTGGCACTCCACAAACAAGCTTGTAAAGTAAGCAAGTCCATGTAGAGTTCTTTATCAATTCTATGTAGAAGCACAGAGGCAATTAAATAGGGGGGAGGGGAGGGGGCAGAAATGGGAAGAAAAAAAAAACTGTTCCATGCTCCAGCTGGGTATCTAAGAAGCCACAATGATTTCAAATACTTCCAAAATGGATGTCTATGGCCAATATTACTAATAACATTTTGAGAAAGATACACATGGATGTTTTACGATCAAGGAGAGAAAGGAAGAAAAATGTCGATATTCTCAACAGACACTCATTGTCATTATTTCCACTAAGCAGTATGACTGTAAAATGTTCAGACATAAAGTGATAAATTCACTTGTTTAGTATTTGTATCAGATATGCAAATATTTGAAAAAATCATACATATATTTCAACATTAAATATCACTATTTACATTGCACAGCATTCAGGCTGGAGTCAGAAGAAAAGGTGGCTCTGTGGAAGATTCATTTTTAGCAGAGTTGGAGAATCCGTCCATCCTCCAAGCTGGCCAAGGATCTCCCTGTCCCTAATGAAATCAAGGACATCCCCCAAATCGTCTAACACCAATGGCCTGGGTTATGCCAGGGTTCATGGAATAGAGGTGTAATCTGGCCTAATCACATATGCTTTGGGCACTTTAAATAGAAAGATTTAAAGAATTCTAAGACTTGTATCTGTCTCACCAGGGAAATTCTCCAGCATGACTTATTTGTTTTCAAAATACCGAATGAAAGTCTGAATAGCACCCACACTGAGCTGAGGCACACCCCAGAAGAGACTTCTCTGACGCCTTCGCACTTCAGAAGAAAGTCGTCTGAGAGAGGCCCATCTGTCCCTGGAGGATGAGCCCACTCCAGAAAGAAGACACATAACTTCCCCTATTTTATTAATTTATTGGCATGATAACTTACATCACTTTAAAGGCATTCCATCCAGAGTGAGCAAACTGTTTGAAAGCTAAATGCACTAAATCTTCTTTCATGGGACCTATAAGTATTTTTTGAACTCTTAATGGTTTTCACTTAATGCTTTATTTTAAGATCAGATTTAATTATTTCATAAAACCAGTAGTTCTTAAGGAAGATGGATTTCATTCTACCTCAATATCTATTACCCCAGGTCAGAACTGCAATGAATTGTGATGCCATTTGAAACCGCTAATACTGTACTCGACAATCCAATTAGTAAACGAGTCTGAAAACACAATTTTCCAAAATGACCATAGTGCTCCCACTTCCTATTCTTAAATATATAAAACTCTAATTGAATGTCCATGCTATTTTATTTATAGATCTTTCTCAAATAAGCTCACAATAAAACCACCAGTTTTTAATTCCTATTCCCACAAAGGCTCTTTGTTGGCTCTGATGTGAAGACTTAACAGAGCTGTATTTTTAAAAATCAATTTGATATATAAATGTCAAAATAATAAACATTTTCTTATGAGACTCATGGGTCTCTAAAGCATATATATTGTAACAGTAGGAACAAAGGACAAAACTATAAAAATATAATAAATCCCAATGATATAAAACAGATGTATGTGTATAGGTACAAGGTCTGCCTGGAAAAATTCCAGCCAATGTTAATGTGATAACTGTTTGCGTGACACTGATGTAACCTGGCAGCCAAGGAGAGTGGGCTGGAATGTGCATGCGTGAACGACGACGACTTCACTGCACTAGTCAGTGGGGGTCGTAGACACTGTTGAGTGAGCATGTGTACTGTGTGGCCATCGCATTCAAAATGACTGAGCAAGTAGAACAATGGATCTGCATCAAATTTTGCCATAAGCTTGAACATTTCTTCATGGAAACACTTTGGATTCAGAAGACCACAGCTATGGGCAACTGGTGATTGGCAGCTTCATTACAACAACACACCTGCTCACACATCATATCTCATGCAGTTTTTTGGTGAAACATCAAATCACCCAGGTGACTTAGCCCTCCTACAGCCCAGATTGGGCACCCTGCAACTTCTGGCTTTTCTCAAAACTAAAATCACCTTTGAAAAGGAAGAGATTTCAGACCTTAGATGAGATTCAGGAAAATGTAACAGGGCAGCTGATGGCAATTGGGAGAACTGTGTGAGGTCCCAAGGTGCCTACTTTGAAAGGGACTGATGCATCGTTGTCCTAAGTACAATGTTTCTTGTATCTTCTTCCATAAATGTCTATTTTTCATATCACGTGGCTGGATACCTTCTGGACAGACCTCATATATATGTACATGTGGCATATACCCACTTTGTGAATTACCTACCAAAAAAATGTAATGTCAGGAAGTTTTTATCCACCACATCACCACTTCCTGTGCTTTAGTATGCTCAGTGATATAAAAATCAATCATATTAATCATTAAAGCAAACCCCAGAATGGAGAAGTAACCACATCATGGTGTCAGGAGTGGGAAGGAACCACAGAATCCAGAAACTGGAAAGAGTACCAAAGGACATCTGGTGCAGCACGGACCTCCCCTCACAGACGATCTGACGTATGCTGGCACAGACACTGTGAAAGGGTTTCCAGTGACAGGGGGCCCACCGTTTACTTTCCCCAATCACTCCATTGGACTCCAATGACAGACTGTTTCCCCTCATACTGAGTCAAAATTATTTTTCTGTAATCTTCCCACTGGTTATGCCCAGTCTATCCTTCTTAGGGATACACCTCGTCCCTCTTTAACAGGCCTCAGTCTTCTTGTTACAAGGAAATGGGCATGTGCCCCTCAGTCCCGTTTCCTACAGGCTAGCCATCTCTTCCACATAGCCACTACCCTCAGCTGTTCTTCGTACCATTTAAAGACCCCTCACCATCATGAGCCCTTCACTCTCCTCTGGGTGAAGTACAATTTGCCCAAATCTCTATTTAAAAATGGTACCCAGCTCAGGTTGGTGTGGCTCAATGAACTGAGTGCCAGTCTGCAAATCAAAGGGTTGCTGGTTCAATTCCCAATCAGGGCACCTGCCTGGGTTGTGGGCCAGGTCCCCAGTAGTGGGTGAGCGAGAGGCAACCACACACTGATGTTTTTCTCCCTCTCTTTCTCCCTCCCTTCCCCTCTCTAAAAATAAATAAATAAAATCTTTTTAAAAATGGCACCCAGAACTAAAACTCATACTCTACAAATTATTATCAACATTTACTCACTAGGAAACAGATATTTGGGGAAGAGTCAAACCAAAGAACCTTCTGCTTCCTAGGGACATACTATGGAACGAACTAAACAAACAGAAAATATCAATCAATGCAAAGACAGTGATGAGAAAAACATAGGGCGGGTATGAAAAATAGATAGTATCATCAAGCCATTTGTCCATACCTAAATTATCTGAGACACTGGTAATATAAATGTAATATGGCCAAAACTTTCTAAATTTGCAATAAGCATAGGTATGCAAGCATACAGAATAGTCATAACCTTTTATTTAAAAATTCCTTTTGATCTTATCTAAAGAATCAAATGAAATCAAAATACTAGATGTAATTAACACTGTTTAGTTTCCCCGGAGATTATACCAATCAGATGTTTTAAGCATTCTAGGAATGAAACATTTGATACAATTAAGGAAATCTTATTGGAAAAAATTAGCCTGAAAAAGAGATAATATGGGGCTAAGAAATGGCTTATTAATAACTCATTCAATTCTGAGTATAATAAATACAGCTATTACAATTTCAATTCACTAGTGGCTAAGCTCAAAAAGCTAAAACTCAATCTGCCTCAAGAAACCAGATCTAATCAGTAGTAACTGCCTGCTACATTTATTAAATCATGAAATTATTTTAGGCTTAAAGGAATTTAGATGGAAAAAAAAGAAGCTAGTAAGAGGTAGGGTCAGAATCCCAGACCAAAATCTGGCACCTTATCTACTATACTTGAACAAGCCTTCCAGAAAACAGCTACATACCCTCCCTCCTTCTCCCTTTCCACCTCTACCCAATCTTGTTTCCAAGTCCAGTTCTTCAATGACTTAGCATGTGGGGCGAGTCTCAGAACTAACACCTACACGAACAACCTCCCCAAATTCAGACATGTTCTTTCATGTCTGAAGGGGCGGCTCAGACTAGGGAATAGGTGGCTGCATACATGGAGGATGGATGCCACCAACAAGCCTAGACTCAGGTCCCAAGGGAGACCTGAGAGTCACAGCCCCGGGGTGGGGCCCACCAGGGAGTGACCATGGAGATCGGGAGAGAGGTGCTAACCAGGCCGACATCAGAAGCGCCCAAGGGCAGCACCTCTAGTTCAGGGGCCTTCCCCACAGCCTGGCCCTCCTCTGAGAGCTCTCTCTCTACTTGGTCTCAGCCAGCGCGATAGGTTGGTCTTTCCCATGACCTACTAAATCCTGTGGCAAACAGGAGATAGACCCCTCCAGAGAAAGTGTAAAGCCACACAGGGAGCTAGCTCCCCACAAGCGATCACCTCCAAAGAGATGTGCAAGTAACCTAGGGAAATGCCAAAGCGGCAGATGCTAGATGAAGAGAATTGGAAAGGCAAAAGCCCAAAGCAGCAGAAGCTTGGAGAAAATGCTAAAGACAAAGAGGATTTTTTAAAGCCAGGCCTAGAATAAGGAGAATAAAGCCAAAGTAGACGTTAATTCTGAACTACAAACCGTGCTTCCATCTTCTCCATCAAAACTGACCTCAGCTCGCAGCCCAGCACACCAGGCTCTGTAAGCCTAGCACTGCTCTCCTGTCCAGTCATTGTCTCGGATTGTAAGCCTGGATATCAGCTTTCTTGAAGACCTACACTCTTTCCCAATGCCAGGCCTTTGGGCCTGCTGCTCATTCTGCCTCCGAGTCTTTCCCCCTTCTGCTCCCCACCCCCAACTCCCCTAGGCAGCCTCCCGAGCGCTCTCTCTCCAGCTCCCACAGCGCCAGTCCACCAGTCCCTTACAGCACCTCCCGCAGGCTACTGCAATGTTTTGGTTTTGCTCCCCTCACAAGAGACCCACAAGAGACCGTGAGCTCTCAAAAACTGTTAACTTTGTATTTCAAGAGCCCAGCATAGTCTGGCTCATAGTCTGGTAAGTGAATGAACCAGATGAGGAAAGCAGGAGTGAGGGAAGTGATAACAGTGTGCCAGGCCTGGGTCACGTGTGTCTGTCCATCTCTGCCCCACGGACTTACGATGGGCATCGGAGAACAGTCGGAAATGCGGTAAGTGATGGATAAAAACTAAATAAATCAAGTAAAGAAACATGAAAGAGCTCTGACAGACTCAGCAAAATGCTGTGGTCATGAAGGTCCCTTCCACCTCTAAGACTGTATGGAGTTTTTTTAAAAAAACTATACTATTTGTACAAATTTATACAAACTTCCCGGAAAATCTGGAAAACAGAGAAAGGAAACTAGCATTTACCGAAGGGCTACAAATTTGCTAGACACTTTACACAGGATATTTAATTTGTTTTTCATAATCATCCTGGAAAATTGGGGCGATAAGCCCCATTTCGTAAATAAAGAAACCAAACACAGAGACTTAGAGCCAAAATTCGGACTGAGGAGAGACTGACCCCAGTCCTACGCGTTTCCCATACCGCACACTGGAACCTCTGGGAGGAACACAAGGCCCCCTTCCCTGTCTTTTCGTTTCAAGGAACCAAGTTCTGACACCAGCACCAGCCTTCAGTTAAGTCACGATTCCAGAGAGGAGAGCTTTCCGGGCGAGGTGCGGAGCTGTGAAGCTCCATCTTCCCTTGAGGCTCGCTCCCTTTTCTTCAAGGTGCACCTGAGTGTTCCTGTTCCTCCCATGAGGCTAGAAGGAAACTTTTAGGGACTCTTCAGCTGAGGATGAAGCAACTCTTCCTTCAGTCTTCCTATCTGCCAGAAGGTCAAGTGGAAATCAGCTTACTATTCTGAGAAAAGATGGCAAAGAGGCAGCCACGTGGGTCCACTTAGAGACCTTAGGTTAAAGGAGGAAGCAGCCCTGAAGCTTACATCCCCTAAAAGCCAATACACCACGTTATCAGCCTACATAGAAATTCAGGGCTAAGATGAGTGTATGAAAGAGCTGCGATACATACACACAAAGGAGTAAGACTCGGCCATAAAAAAAGAATGAAATCTTCCCATTTGCAAGAGCATGGATGGACTTAGAGGGTATAATGCTAAGCGAAATAAGCCAGTCAGAGAAAGACAAATATCATATGATCTCACTTATATGTGGAATCTAAAGAGCAAAATAAATGAACAAACAGAATGGAAACAGACTCCAGGACAGAGAACAGAAGGATGGTTGCCAGAGAGGAGGAGGATTCGGGAGACGGGGTGAAAAAGATAAAGGGATAGGGAACTAAAATGTGGTAGTCACAGAACAGTCTGAGGGATGGAAAGTACAGCACAGGGAATACAGTCAACAATATCGCAGTAACTATATATGGTATCGGGTGGGTACTGGAAACTTCAGGGGGAACGTTTTCTCAAGTATACAACTGTCTAACCACTATACTGTACACCAGAAACTAACACAAAATAATACTGAATGTAAACAGCAATTGAAAAATAAAACTTTTTAGCTTTTTTTTAAAGAAAATTTGAATGACAAAAAAAAGAAATTTGAAGCTACAGTTTTAGACAGCAATTCCTTTGCCTGGAGTGTCCTCTGTGCAGGATGGTGCCATCTAACTGAGGGGACAAGGAATCGGCCAAATTTTGTTCCCCCAAAACATGACTTGCAAGTGGACTCAGACAAATGCAGTGAGGTGCACAAGAACTGCCGCCGGGACAACCAGACAGCCACGTGGAAGTGTGGACACCTGCCTCACACGTGCACAAAAATTAACTCAAAATGGATCAAAGACCTAAATGTAAGCACTAGAACTATAAAACTCTCTGAAGAAAACACGCAGGTAAATCTTCATGGCCTGAACTGACATGACAGTTTTTTAGACATGGCCTCCAAAGCCAAGCAACCGAAGAAAAACAAAACTTTTGTTCCTCAAAGGACACTACCAAAAAAAGTAAAAAGAGAATCTACCCAATGGGAGAAATCAGATATATGATCTGCAAATCACATATCTGATAAGGGTCTAGTATCCAAAATATATAAAGGACTCTTACAACTCAACAATAAAAAAAAATCTGAATTAAAAAAATGATTTAAATAGATATTTCTCCAAAGAAGATAGAGGAATGGTCAATAAACATGAAAAGATGTTCCACATCATCAGTCATCAGGAAGACGCAAAGAAAAACTACAAGGCACCACCTCACATCCATGAGGACAGCCACACTCTAAAGGACAATAAACAGGTGGTGTAGCGTGGAGAAATGAGAAGCATGGTACGTGCTGGTGAGAATGTAAAATGGCGCAGCCACTCTGGAAAACAGTTCAGCAGTCTCCAAAAAGTTAACATAAAATTACTATATGACCAGCAATTCCATATCTAGGTATGTACTCAAGAGAAGTGAAAACGTATGTTCACACAAAAGCTTGTATGCACATATTCATAGCAGCGTTATTCATTAACAGCCAAAAAAAAAAAAAAGGGAACATCCCAATGGCCATCTACTGATGAATGGATAAACAAAATGTGGTACAGTCACACAATGAAATTTTATTTGGTTATACAAAGAAATTAAGTACTGATACAAATACAAACAGAAATGATTCATGAAAACATGCTAAGTTAAAAAAGTCAAATGCAAAAGGCTGCATGCTGCACGGTTGCACTTACACCGTCCAAAGCAGGCAATTCCATAGAGAGAGCAGAGTAGCTTGCCAGGGCCTGGCAAGGAGAGAATGGGGAGCCACTGCTAATGGATGTTGGGTTTCTTCTTGGGGGATGAAACATTCTGGAACTAGATAGTGCTGACTGTTGCAAAACCTCACGATATACTAAAAAGTTAGTTGCACACTTTAAAAGGGTGAACTGTGTAACATATCACAACTTACGAAGCTAGGTTCGACCATAAGAAGGAGCTCAGGGTGCACACTGCAACATACGCACCACCGAAGAGATACGACAGAAAGCAGTTGGTCTGAAAATCCCCGCTGGACATGGGGGCTTACTTTCATAATAACAAATATGGAAATAACTGAATTGTATCACCATACTGGATATTGGTGCTTACTTTCATAATAATACAAAAATAACTGAATTTTATTGCCATAAACTTAACATAAAAAATTAAAAGAAAAAACGAATTTGATTTCCATGAAAAACATTCAAGGGTATTTGCTCTCTTCCAAGTGTCTCAGCTGGCGGGAGGCTGAGCTCCCTACAGCAGACACGAGAGCCTCTGCATTAGGTGTGCTAATGGCAAAGAAACCTGGTGCACGCACAGTGTACAAGAGCTCGAGCCTCCGACGCACTGCCTTTCGTGAATCCTAAGAGGATTCTCTGCCAGCAAACTGTCACCGCAGATGAGCATTCCACTGTGATGGTGACAAAATAACAGTACCACCTTTTGTAGCATTATCTTTTAGGATTTTTTTTTATTGGAAATCACACTAAATTCTCACTCTCATCAACTCTTCCTTAATTTGCTGACATCACAAAATAACATTTTTTAAGAAAACATAGTTGATCTCTATATGAAAAGAAGTTTCTAAACATAAAAGCAATGAATCAAAGAGAAAAATATTAACAGGTAGACAACATAAAATTATTTTTAAAGTCAATAAACGCAAAGCCATTAAAAATTAAAGGAAAAGGCAACGGTGGGGAAATGCCCCAAGATAAGCAAGGGTTAACATTCTTGTTCCATCAAGAGTTCACACCAATCAGGGTCTGGCCAAGTCGGTGCCCCCAGTGATCCCCTCCTTGTCTGTAAAAAAAAAACCTGCAAGGTTTCTTTAAAAAAGGGTTACAGCTTCATTCTTCCAGGTTTCAGGATCACTCTTGCCTCCTACCTGGATGCCCCCTTTCTCCCGTCCTGTTACAATGAAGCTTCAGATGCACCGACAGTCAGCCTGGTCTTGATCTCCCATTTTCCCCAAGACCCAGCCTCTGACACACTGTCTACATTGTTCTGTAGTCTGCAGACAAGTAACAACTCGCCCCAGGCTCCAGGGATACCTCATGCAATAAATTCCGGTCAAAGCCCAGCATACTGGCTCCTGCCTGCACTGGGAGAGGCAGAAATCAAACAATTAAACAAATGATAAGAAAAAACTGAGACTCCAATATAAAAATCATCATAGAGTTTATGTGAGTAATTCACAGAAAAGAAATATCTAATAGCTAACAAGATTTTTTAATGCTTAACCACATTAGTAATGAAAGATGTGAGTTAAAATAAGGAAGTACTATTTGTACCTGTGATATTAACAAAGATTTTTTTTAATAACAGTGCTAACATGGGTGTCAGAAAACTGGTGGCAGGGTGGTAAGCTAGAATAATCTTTCTGAAGGCGGCAACACATTCCAAGAGCATTCACAATGAGCCTGCCCTTTGACCCTGTAATTTCATTTTTAAGAAATGATCTTCAGTAATTAAAAATCCAATCAAAAGATTTAAGTATGAAGATGTTCATCTCGACATTTTTGTACTTGAAATAGAAAATATCCAACCATAAGTAAATTGTGGTTCATCCACAATGTGGATTATTGTGGGGCCAATAAAAAGGATACAGCTGCCCCTCCCACAGCACTAAGGACCATTCACTGCTGTAAGGAGTTCACAGGTATTCATTCATTTACTCCTCACAACAGCACGAATGGAACCTGTGAGCTAGGTAGGTGCCAGTATCATCTCTGCTCCACAGCTGAAGCATGTGAGGCACAGAGGAGCACAGTGGCTAATTCATGATTCACGGTTACAGTGGGACGGACTCACACACCCTTATCTGAATTCTAAAACTCAGCAAGCTCTCTGAAAACCAAGTGTTTCTCATAAACTTGTGGCAAACTCAAAACCTGACCTGAACTGATATGAAACTATGTACAGTCTTCATTTATTCCAGGTAGAGTGAAGTCATCCTACAAATTAATATTTTATTACAGGTGCTGCCCCAGACCTCACTAGAAGTGATATTGTAATACACTGTTATCTTTTCTATAATTTGAAAAATTCCGAATTTTAAAACAACCTAGGCCCACAGGTTTCAAATAAAGAACCACGGTGGAGCAAAAATTCAAATCTAAGCACCTGTCTGGCTCTGGAGTCTGTGCTGTTCGCCACTGTGTACAACATTTTCAGAGGCTCTTTGATGATATGGCAAAATGCTTATAATTCAAACAGTCAAGCAGTCATTAACTACACACTATGTATGTGCCAGACACACAAAGAGAAATAAAACTGCATTCCTGATAAGTGCTACTAAGAAAAAATAACCGGTGTCAGGAAAGCCTAGACCTAAGACCTAAGGGGGTTTGTCCTAGACAGAGAGGTCAGAGGCAGTTTTCCTGAGGAAACATTTGATCTGAGATGTGAAGGATGAGCTATTTTAGACCACAGAGAAGAGGAAAGAGCGTACCTGGCAGGGAGAAGGGCATGTGCGAAAGCCTGCAGTAGGAAGAAAAATGGTGACAAAGGACTGAAAAAGAGCAAATGTAACCAATGCAGGGAACCAGGGGAGCCTGGAGAAGAGGAAGGTGCCACAGGACCTTCCTTACAGGTAGAGCGACCATTTGCCTGATGGACAGTCCCAGCGTAAATACAAGCAACTACTTTTACTCTCAAAATACCTCAACCTGGATAATAAAGTACATGGTCACCCACTTTAGAGACCACATTGAAGAGTTGTATTTTTAACCTACAAACAACGAAAAGTCAATGGATTTTAAGGCAAGGGGGCAGGGCAATCATAATTAAATTTTAATTTTTAAAAGATTACTCCTGCTGCAGCACAAAGAACGGATGGGGATACTCAAAGGACAGGGTCAGTATCTTCAGACCAGTTAGGAGGCTACTTATAGGAGACTCAGCAAGAGAAATTGGCAGCTTGGTCCAGAGTGATAGTGACAGGGACAGAAATAACTGTAAGTGGGTGAATTTGAGATGGATTTGATGATAAAATGAACAGGCTTTGATGATGATTTGGTTAGGGAAAGAGATGGAATGGAGGATGTCAAGGATGCGTCCAAGACTTCTGGCTTCCAAACCATACGGAAGATTCATTGAGATAGGAGCAGGAGAAATTTACACGGGCCAGACATTTAAATATGAGAGATATGTGCGTGCCGGTTGTAATTTGAAGCATAGGCCTAGAAGAATGTATAAAACAGGGAGGGAAAGCTTAGGTTCAAAGTGTGTTGTTCCTTTCCATCCTCAGCGCCCTCTCCAATGCGCGACCACCCAGTTTTCTGGCTGGATACTGGAGCTGCTTGGTGGTCAAAGAAGGTCCTCTTTGGCTGATCTGCGCCCAGGACTATCTCACCACTTGTAGCACGCACCTATTCCTTACACCTAACTCTCAAGTGTTTTACATTTACTGGTGACAAAGGAGTTTCACCTGCCGGCTCCTTGGAGCCCAGTTCTGTGAGAACTATCTGCATTTACAGATGAGGAAACTGAGGTACAGTGCTTAAATTACTTGTCTGCTAGCCGGTAAGGGCTGCTCTTCCGCTTCCCTATTTCCTGGTATGTGCATCCACTGTGGGCAAGGGGCACTATTAAGTGCCATAAAAAAGGGCTACCGTTGTATGAGGCCCTACTACGTGTCAGGCGTTAGCAGATTAAAAAAAGACAGAAAGGAAGAAAAAAACAACTTGAAACCTTTAGGATGGGTTAATTTTGCCAAATCACACTTACCCTATAGTAAGTTCACTTTAAACTTTGAAAAAAGGTCAGATCCCAAGATGGGGTGGAGGTGAGAGGTAGAGACGAACCACGGCAGCCAGGGACCACCCCAAACACCGGTCGGGGGAAACGAGGTCCCAACGGCTCGGCCCCCCGCAGACGCCAGCAGGGGAGCGCGGGCCCAGGCCAGCTCCCTCCGCGGCTGGGCCGCCAGCCGACCCGCAGCTGGAGGCCCAGCGGCCCGTTTGCCGTCGCGTTGCTATAGTAACGGCCGCGTCCAGCCGCAGCCCGGGACTCCCTCCCGCTCGCAGGGAGCCCGCCCTGTGCGGCGACTGCCGCTCACCGGCGCCGCCGAGAGAGCTGGTCCCAGACCTGCGAGCACACCTGGCGCGGGTGGTCGCCGAGCCCGGAATGCCGCACCTGGAGCCACTTCCAGGCCGGCGGAACAGCCGCGGGAAGAAGAGGAGGACGGGGTCCGCGCGAGGACAAAGCTTCTTCTACCCACCGCCCCCCAGGAGCCCACGTGGCCCGGGTGCGCCCCAGGCGACCCCGAAAGCAGCTCCTCTTAGGGCGGGCCCTGATCATCCTGTCTCCCGGACAGAGAAGCAGCCACGTGACACGAAATTAAAACTTCCAAACATTGAAATCACAGACTAAGGTGATGGCTAAGCCAACATTTTCCCCCAAGGCCCAAAGTCTGGTCGTCCAGCCAGTTGGACCTTGTGTTACAGTGGGTTACAGTAGGTTTCTAGCCTAAAAAGACAAAAATGAACCGAATGTCAGTGTGGAGGGGAACATTAGGAGGGAGGGTGTTTGTCCCCACCAAGGGCTGAACAGGCTCCTGACAGACCAAATGACAATTCCCGGAGAAGTACTTTAGCCACAGACTTCTGTGAAACCTTGTGACTGCAGGCCCCTGCTAGAGGCTAGAATACCTAGGGCTCCAGTGGGTTGCTAATGTACTGCTTGACCCGGCCTAGAAATAACTTATGCAGGCGTGGGCTCTGCTCTCTAGCAGCTGTGTGGATGAAATTCAACTCTCCTAATACTAGCCTAATCATTTGAGGCTGATAGCCTCTAAAATTTGATTGATAACCAATCACTTGGTACAGCAGGCCTATTCATTTTATTGCTTGGAGATAGCTGTACATTTGGCAACTGGTTCATCCTGCCCGGTTCAGTGGAAAACTCAAAATAGCCATGGTGGGAAACTGGCTTAAAGTTGCAACTTCAAGTTTTTGCAGATTTTCCAAGCACAAATAATCCCCATCATGTCCTCTACTGTAGAACTTGGGGGTCTTGGCTAGAGGGGTTTTTTTGTTTTGTTTTGTTTTGTTGTCTTTTGTTTTTCCTGAAGAAATACAGAACTATCATCTAACAAGGGTCTGGAAGAGCCTACAGGAATTTTCTCTGTGGCCCTCCCGGCAACCCCACCTCCATCAAGCATGTGCATTAGCGCCACTGTGTCCAACAAAAAGGAAATAAACTCCGCCGCCTGCTTCGTCGGGCTGTGAAGTGTATGGATCTGCCTTTAATCAGCAGCTGTGAATGAAGCCTTACATTCCACATCTTTACCAAGAAATAACTGTGAACTATTCACTTCCTAATGCTTATCAAAAGCCTGGTTGAGAAAAATTTCAGTTAGGGAGAATTGTTTGAAAGGCATGCAGACGACCCCTCGTCTATATGTTGATGTATAGTCTCTGGGTCAGTGAGTCCTAAACACAGCTACATAGCATAGTCATCTGGGGAGTTCTGTTCTTGTTTTAGTTTGTGTTGAAATGCAGATTCACAGGTTACACTTCCAGAAATTCTGATTAAACAGATGCCGTTAAGCCATTTTTAAAAGGGTTTCAAGCAAGTTTGATACAAAACCAGGTTCTGAATTAAGCCTGAATTAAGCCTGACCGCCAAAAAGCTGTGTATTTGTACGACTGTCTCCACCTGAGCAAAGTTGCTGTCACGCTTTACCCTTATGCCATATGTTTACCCTTAAAACATATAAGAGATCATGTTTTAAAAAAAAACAAAAAACCTCTATTTACTGGAAGGGTTAAGAAGGATCCTTATCACACCTCTGTAGCAGAATCCTACCAGATTGCCCGGTCCAGTTTTTCAAACTTTTTGGACCATAACCCACCAAAAGAAATGTTTTACATTATGACTCAGCACACGTGTCCCTATGCATTTAATAACTAAAACAAGTTTTACATAGTATTACCCATCCTACAAGTGCTAATACCTTTTATCTCTTTTTAATGCTGGTTTCCACCTTTTAAATGGTTTTTTGACCCCTAGATGAGTTACAAGTTGCATCTGGAAACTAGCCCCGGATCCTCATATAAGGTAACTGGACAACCCGGCTACCATTGATTGCTCCAAAAGTAGGCACCTGACTCAAGCCACGCCAATCCTATCCCTCTCCCAGGAGTCTGGAATTGGGACTGAGAGATTTCAGTCTTTCTCTAGGTAGCTAACGTATTAACATAGAACACTGCAACATAGACAGTTGGGAGCTGTCCACAGATGTGTTTTCCCACCACATGGCTGGAAAAAAGCAGAAAGCCAATCTGCAAGAAAAATGTGAAAAGAACAAGAAGGATCCACAAAGGAGAGAAGCACAGAGTTCTTAGAGCTTCCCACCCCTGATCTAGTATTTCCTAAAATGAGCTGCATTCCTGCCTTTGGATCCCGTGTAATATCTCAAATCTTTATAATAAAGTGCCCTCTTTTGCTTAAGCTAGCTCAAGTGGCTGAGTTACTGTTATTGCAACCAAAATGAATTTAATTACATTGATTTCATATGGCTGTTGTAATAAATTACCATAAATTTGGTGACTAATATAATCACTCTATATCCCTTACAGGAAGGTCCATGGAAGAAATGTATTTCAATCCTGAGTGCCAAAAAAAATCTTTTTCATTTTGAAAAACTGACTTCTCTTTTCAAAAAAACAAAACAAAAAAAGCAAAAAAACATGAAATTCATCACATTTTCTTCTTCACCTTGACTTCCAGAAAGCCAAATTGGCAGCTCAATTTTAATAACGTTGTCAAACTGTATGCCTTGCATACAGGCATTACAACTTCCTCTTGCTCTCTCCCACTTCTCATTGTATCACCTGAATTATTTTAAGCTGAGTTAAATATTTTGCACTTACTGCTTCCTGTGCCTGCAGGGCTCTTCTCCTATATATCCACAAGACTGGTTCTTTTTCATCATTCAGATCTCAGCTCACTTGCCACCTCCTCAGAGAAGCCTTACCAGATCACTGCATCTAAAGGAGTCCCACCCCACAGTCTATCACAATATCCTACTTTGTTGTCTTAGAGCACTTAAAACCATCTAAAACAATCATTTTCTTTCTTCCCTCACCGAAGTTGAATTCCAAGCCAATGGGGACCCAGTCTGTTTGTTGCTTATTCCCAGTGCCCAAGACAGTGCCTGGTACTTAGTAGCTATTTAACAAAAACCATGGCATTAGTATATGAAAGAATGAATGGAAGAAAGGAAGGGAGGGAGAGAGGAAGGGACAGAGGGAAGGAGGGAGACTTTGTAGAATACGGTGAGATTTAAATAGATGGAGAGTTAAATAGGTGAATAGGTAGACTAACAAATGGACAAATACTCATTTCTAGTGTGCAAATGTCACTAACATTTGTATAGAGAAATCAGAGAAGCCACACAAAGAGGTAAAAAACACAACTCCCTAAAATATGTACATACAGGTACTGGGTTTACTTGGGGAACCCTTGATGTAAAAGCCTTGGACAAAAACTTTTTTAAGTTTTCAAGTGGCTCAAGTATTAAATATTATGGCTAGTTACCATAGCTGAAGCCTTTGATTCTCAGTGAGATAATGGGTTGCAACACCAGGCCCTCCAACCTGGCAAACTCTCGATATGGCCAAGGAAACACAGTCTATTGCAGGGGTCACTACCACACAACAATCTGCTCTCATTCTATTCCTGTAACATCAGTGTCACCACTGGCAACAAGTGTTATACGCTACTGACTTAAACACTCTGTGGTAGCCTCATTGTTACAGTGCAATATCAAGTTGCTCGGCACTTAAGGAAAAGAGATCAGATTGAAGTTTGTCATTATAACAAAACATAGAAACAGTTAGTGCCATTTGTTCCAGGGTGTGCCGACCCAGCTGGTAAAAATACCAGAGTGTGATGGGGGCGGGGGGAGACAGACCTCGGTTTTTTTAAGTCCAGAAACAGTTGATTTATGCATTAACTAAAATTTATCTCTGATATTCAAAGGACTTTTAAGAGATTCCATGTCACAAGAAACCACCTCGTGATTTTTCTGTCCTATAAGCTAAATTCAGAGATGTTTAGACCACATGTTATATTAAGATTTCTTAAACAAGGACATGTCTTTCAAAAGTATATATTGCAGAATGTAACTTTTTCCTACTGAGGTCTGTCTTTGCTTACTAGTAGGCTTTACCAATTTATGCAAGTCTTTCTACTTGTCTCTTCTCCTACCCTGACTGTAAAAACATAAAACTGGACCTATCCCCATAGGTCAAAATGAAACAGACATTTATCTAGTAATTCAGTTTGTCTGATCAACTATAAATATCTGACCCAGCTTCAATGTCAGATAGAACTAATTAGAGGTCAGGTTAGTACACATCAGAACTAAATTAATTTGTCATAAATTGGAAGACTTGATATTAAGATGACAATGATCTCTAAATTTATATGTATACATATATATATACACACACACATACATATATATCTACAAATATATATGTATTTTCTTGTCTTAATAATCCATTTCCCTTTTGATAATTATTGAAACTAACAGCTCTGCTTTCTGAGATGCTTGAGAGGTTTATCAAGCAGAAGAAACAACTTTGGAGTTTTCTTCTCCCTCTGTGCATCTCATTACTCTGTTGGATTCTTAGCTCAAACAAAGATTTGTCTCATTTAAGGTATGCCCTATGGACTCAAACATCATTAAAAATTAATGCCAGCACCAGGCCTGTCCGTGGGCTGGGGCGGGGCTGAGGCTGTGGTGACAGAGCTTCCTCCCACGGAGTTCCTCATTTTCTCCATGATCTCGGAGCCTGCAGAGTGGAGACCAGGGGTAGAGAAACTGGCAGGAAGTGGTGTCTTAGAGCAGCGATTTTCAACCAGTGCGCTGAAACAATGTTTAAAACATGCACTACCTGACTGTTTAGTCAGAGGCGCTGACCTCTTTTTCCCTTCATTAAATAAAAAAATGACAACAGCCAACCCAATAGCTGTCTGGTGTGAATGCAGTCTTGAGCTATAAACGGCATATAACTTTGTCACATAACAAAGCTGCATTTTATTGGTAACATCACATAATAAGGTTGCAAATGATTGCACAATTCTTGGTACCAGAAGTCCAAGTATAGGCACCTGACTTCTTAAAAAGTCATTTCTGAGTAAAAGAGGTAGGTAATTACCATAATATTTCTTTGCAAATCAATCAAAATTATACCTATTTTTGGACAGGTAAGTAAAAAATATATTTTGGGGTATGCCACAGAATTTTAGTAATTAGTGTATGTGTGCCATGAGAGGGAAAAGGTTGAAAATTGCTGTGTTAACAGTATAGGCTTAACTGCTAGAACAATAACATAAAAAGATCCCAAAATAAAGGGGCTTAAAAAATAAAAATGTATTTCTTTCTCAGGTAATAGTCCAGGAAGTAAGCAAGCAGGCAGTTCAAGGCAAGTTCAAAGTGAGTTCAAGCAGATGGCGCTGCTACATGAGATTGTCAAAGAACCGAGGTTCTTTCCAGCTTCTGGTTCCACCATTCTCTAGGATGTCACCCATCTGCAGGACTGAAGTAGACAACCAGTAGCTGATCTATGGTTTTGTCTGAAGAGTAAAGAGAGAGGAAGTGAAGGACAAGCAATTTCATTTAAAACCTGTTGTCATAGATATGACTGCTTCTCATAATCGACCAGCTATGGCTTATTCATAAGGCAACATGCAGCTGTAGAGGAGGGCGGGAAGGTGGGGATGGGGGTTATTACTAAAGCTAAGGAGCAGATGGATACTGACAGTCCGCAGGCTCTGCCACGCTGGAAACTGGCCTCTAGGGGCTGATCACTCTCTCAGCTCCCAAGCCCTATCCTGTGCAAGGCTTTCAGGGGATCCTGGCTACAGGAGGAGGTCCTCAGGCCATAGCTCCATGGCCCTTGAAGAGGGCTCTTCCCGAAGTCCAAGCATTCTTATTCTAGGAGGCCCTACAACACACACCAAGCATTAAGCTGCACCTACAGCCTGCAGTTAACCTAGTCTTTACTGCAAATGTTGGAAACTGTCTTTATAATATTGCCTTTTAAATGGTTTGTCTAGGAGCAATTCATCGAATTGGCAGTTGGCTCAGGTTTCTTAGCAATCATCTTGTGAATGTAGAATTTCTTGTGAAGTAAAAAACCACAACCTACAAATTGTTATCAAGTGTAATAAAATTTTTGTAAATTATAAAATTAACAATTAATGGGTTTAACAATAATAAGTTTAGAGACATTCAATGAGATATTTATTCTTTAAGTTTTACCATCTTTAATTTTTTAGCATTTACTTTCACAGGCCCCTGAAAATCTCTAACCTACTAATTATTTTCAAGTGTAATAAAATTTTTATGAAAATTGTCATAAAATGACAATTAATGGGTTTAACATATGGTATAGTTTATAGACATTTAATGAGTTTAACATATGGTATAGTTTATAGACATTTAATTATATATTTATTTAGGTTTTGTCATTAAAAAAAATTTATAACATTTTTATCAGGCCCTGGATACTCTGCCTGGACTGCCTAGTGGATGAAACAGCCCAGAAGCCACATGTGCAGGAAGGGGGTCTGCATTGGACCTGCCTGCCAGCCCCATAGCACAATTAGTAAGGGCAAACTATAATATAATTAGTACTATAATATAATTAGTAAGGACAAAACAGCAGAGGACTCAGGACAGGCGAGGGAAAAGTTTCAGGTACTTGAAGGGCCAGTCTGGGAAGAGGTGGGGGACCAGAAATGATTTCCAGGTCTCGTCTTGAGCATTAAAAGCAGTGATCGTCCCTCCTTGAAACACAAACTTCTCTGACACCACATCCCTGGTTTCTCTCTGACATCCCTGGCTTCTGAGATCAGGAATAAGTGAGGAAGAACACGTTAAGGGCACCGGAGGATAGCTGGTGTCCCAGGTGACATTGAGACACTCAAGTGAAGGTGTCCAACAGACCACAGGACAGGGGTTCTGGAACTCAGAGAGTGAATCCAGGACTTTTATCAGATTCTCTGAGACTTCTGCATCAATTAGGGTAAAAGAACCCAGTCCTAGCTAATTGAAACAGAAAATGAGTTTGGGGAAATATTTTTTAGGTGGTTCACAGAACTGTTGGGAAGGCCAGAAAATAAAACTAAGCTAACTGGTCTGCTGCAGCAACTGTCACTGCCATCGAGCACCAGGTGCTTCAACTTGTTTTGCTGCCGCTGCTGCTGCTGCCATGGAAACCCCACCTCGATGCCACCACACTGCCACCAGGAAGTCTCTGTGGTCCCTGCTTTTTTTTTAAATTACTACCACTAGACCTGTTTCTTGGCTTTAAGGGATGCTGGAAAATGAAGATTTTAGTATATCTAGGTTCTACAGTGAGAAGCGAGCTCTGCCTCTGAAGACTCCTGAGGTGCACAATTTCCTGCAAATAGAAAAGGGGTTCAGATTCTATGTAGTTAAAATGAGTGAAAATTATTCATTATACTGTCCTTACCTTAAGTGGCTAGAAACCACTGGTGTAAAGTGGGCAGAGAGGAGAGCCAAGGCTAGACAACTAGGAAATATCACTACATAGAGCACATTCTTAAAATACTTAGTGCCTACAAGTGGTGGGCATTCACTAGACAGTTTCCCTCACCCCCCTCAGACCTGCCACCTGCATTTTGAAGAACAGGCTGTGTCCGTGCAATCGGAAGCAGAGAGTGGAGTTCTCCCCCAGAACGGCTTCCCAGTTCACTCTTCCCTACCTTGTGTTCTGAATGATGCTGGAATCCAGGGGCAAGAAGACCATGAAGTGTGCTCAACAACCGCCACTGAAAGAACACTCCAGGACACAATTATTGGTAACAAAAAGTGCTATTTTTTTATTTGTTCTTGAATGTATGGGTCCTTTTAAGATCAGTGACACTTCCCCTTAAAATATTCCTCATTCCCCCAACCAAAACTTTGGATTCCGATGGCCGCTTCTAGGAAGAGGCCTAGGAGGAACTCTCCCGTCTCCCTAGATACCCAAGAAAGGCATGCAGCTTGAGGAAGGGGCGTACAGCTCAGGAAGCAGCACCAGCTACTGAAGGCTTTCCTCAGAGCAGCTCATTTTGGCCTGTGAGTCCCTTTGCCCTGCCTTGGTGAAGACTCCCCAGCTGTATCCTATGCCCAGTGTTCCCTTGTTCCCTGTGTGGCCTGAACTTCAGAGTTAGAATCACTGTTACCGTCTTTGGAGCTGAGGAACGTCTGAGAAATCACTGTTTTCCATACCCGCCCCCACCCCAGCCCAGCTCTATGGATGGGGAAACTGTACCCAAGGTCATGTACCTCATAATTGGCAGAGACAAAACGTAGGTATTCGGCATCTCAAATGAGATTTCCCTTTACACCACCTCCCTACTTCCAAGAAAACAACATACATTTGCCTCCAGCTCTCGGAACTGGAGCAAGCAGGTGGTCATGACCTGTAGAGACGGGAAAGACCTGGCTGAAGGAGGCCAGGCTGACCCCAACCAAGCCCCAAGCAAGTGACAAATCACAGCACTTCTCCGTTTCACCTCCACCAGGATGTTATCAGCGACAGACACTCACCGGGCCAGGATTCTCCTCCTGGCTAGCAGCACTGAACCACGTGTGGAGACATGTTCACCACGATCCCGAGCTCCTTGGATCACCATCCAACAGCAGCAAGCCCTAACTGGTAGGGGGATTGTATGATGAGCTTCCCACTAGCTTGATAATCCCGTTTACCAAACTGCTTTGTGGTGAGACCCAACCCACACTCGGGCTGATTTAAACGGGGCCTCTCAGCAAACATGGCTAAAATCTGTCTCTGTGCTGTGCTGGAAGAGACAGGGGGTGGGCCAGCCAATGCTCTCCTCCTGGCAGAGCTCGTAAACATTGTGGCACAAGGAAAACTGGGTCCAGGAGGAGAAGCAGGCAGAAGAGAAGAGGCCAGCCAACACAGGGGTCAGGGCCAGAGCAACAGCAGCGGTGCTTCCTCCCGCCTGCCCGGTTGCTCCAGAGGAGAGGCCAGAGAAAGCTACAATGTGTCCCCCTGTCAAGGTCTCAACGGAGGCTCAGGCTGTGTGGCTGACAGGGGAGAGGATAATCCAGAGACTTGTGGTGTCCTGGAAGCCAAGAGAAGAGGTTGTTTCAATGAGGAAGTGGTAGAAGCTGTGAAATGTGTAGAGTTTAAGATAGCTGAGGACTGAAAATATTCGTTTAATTTGGCAACTGAGTGGTCACTGGTGACTTTTACGAAAAACTATAGAGGGTGAGGAGTGGTGTGAGAAGAATCAGTAACAAAGATTCTTTTTAAAAGAAATGAAGATGACAAGGAAAATGTGTAAGGGGCAACAGCCTCTAATAGGTTTTTTTAAATCTTGGGGAGGTCTGTGCTTGTTTGCAGGTTACAGGAGGTAACCAATGGAGAGGGAGATTGAAGACACTGGGAAGTAAAGGCAATGGGACAAGTGACAGAGCAAACTCTTAGAGGACATATAGCAGGGTTCGAGAAATAGGCACCAAACAGGAGCAAGAGGAAGGACAGAGACAGAGCGACAGGACAGGGGAGAGACTAGCAGGCAAGGAAGCTGTTGCTGTAGGGCCTCTCTTCCGAGAAGCGGGCAGTGAGGCCAGTCACCTGCTGAGAGCAAGGGTGAATGGCATGGACTGAAAGCAGGATAATATTAAGTCAGAGACACACTAACCAATACTGAGAGTTCAGCTCAGGCTGTCACTATGGATCTGCCATGTTTAGCAGACCAGGAAGAGGGAGGAAAAACCAGGGTGGTGCAGAAAGCAGAGAATGGTTAACAGTCACAGCAGAAGTTCGGGGGGATGAGAAACTTCAGGATGCTGATAGAAATGTCAGTGATAGGCCATAGGCTCAGGCTGGGGAGACGAAGAAGTCCAGGAGAAGGCTGAAAGACCAGAAGGACAGCTGAGGTCATGGAAATGGGCTAAAGGAACAAACAATTTAAGTAAACAGCAGTGAAGGAGGAGGAGAAGAGGGAGCACAGCTATGGTGATCCAAAAGGAAGGTCTCAGTCCAGGAGTTCAGAGAAGATTAAGGTGCTACCATGGACTGAGAGAGGAAACAGAGCAAAGCTCAGGAACAAACAAGACGGGGCTTGGTCTTAGGCAGGGACCTGTTGCCAGAAATGGGTACAGGGGGCCAGAGTGTGCCAGGGTCAATGGCAGGGCCTGTGTACAGCAAAGGCTACAGGGATCTGGTGACTGCCACCTGCAGAGTGTGTGTAGTTGGCAACTGCTAGAAGGCAGGCAGGACCAACATGCCCAACGTTCTGGAGGAGTGCTCCGCAAGTTCCTCAATGTTTGCACAAAAACCTCCTTTGCATCAATGGAAAACACTTCATCCTCCTATTTCTCAGCACACCCAAGAAGCCCAATTTCATCTCTAAGGTGGTATTTTGCACCATAAGAATCCAGAGGTCATTGTATCTCCATTTCCTGACTTTGTCGAGGGCCAAAGGACTTGACTGACTTCCAAATGGGGCCACTATAGATCTAAGCCAAAAGTGGGATCCACCCAAATGTTTGCAAAGAGCCACTGTAACCAATCACGCAGCTAATAGCTTTAAAAATTTTTTTCTAAAAAGACATGATCTGTTTTCTGCATGCAAAAACAAAACAAAACATAACCTTGACTCACAACATTGGTGCTGAGCACACAGGAAATGCCACAGAGAGGGCAGTGCTTTCAGGCAACCAGTACAGGGACAATATGGTGGGCCACGGCCTCGCACCCTCGGACGGAAGGACACTCTGCCTCCTGGCCCACACAGCTCAGGTGCTTAAAGGAAGCCTCTCAGCATGCAGGAGCTCTGTAATCAGAAGGGAATGTGTGACTCTCTACTACAGTACTGAGATCCTCTGGCCCAGCAGGCTGATCCCTGGGCCCGTGGTACTATCCCCAAGCTCGAAGCTTCACTGACAGAAGGAAAGCCAAGTCTCTAACCGGGCATTTCTGCTTTATATTTGTGGTCTCCAGCTGGTCCTGGGGAAGGATCTTAATCGAGTTTGAGCTACACACAGCCTTCACCTAGCTGTTCAACACAAAGCACCATGAAGCTCTCTTGGGGGGAGGGGGGGGGATGAGGGCCACACAAAGGAAAGATTACCAAGAGCAGGAACCAGTGAGATAATTACAGAGGGAACCTTGCCAAGCTAACCAAACAGAGAAAAACATTCAAAGGTTGAAAGGGAAGTGGCCAGAACCTAAACCAGAAAGTCATGTGAGCCCCTAAGGCTGCTTTGGAGCATTAAAGACTTAGTTACCCCGACCTAGAAAACAGGGTATGGACGCCCACCTGCTTAGGGGAGCTTGGAAGTGCTGGTGAAAGAACGGCAAGTCAATGGGCACACTCTGCTGTGCTGGGAAGATCTTCCAGCCTGGGTGGAGAAGAAAATGAGCAGTCCCATCAACTCACAAGGAGAGAAGAAATGCTTTCTGTGATCCAAATGTTCCCATCAACAAAGACCCTACAAATAAGAACTTCCTTAGACTGCATCTCTTAGCAAAAATAAAACCATAGCCTCAGACTCCTTGGAAATTAACCAAACCATGACAGGATCCCCTAAAGAGAGCTCTGTCCCCAGGCAACTGAAGTACCAGGTCCATGGCTCCCTCACAACATCAGCAATGAGTTCTTTCTCGAGCAAAACTTCGCTGGCCAGGCGGCCTGACCTCTGGCATCCACCTATGCCTCTTCCTCCCTAACACCCTAAATGGACCATGAAGATCCATCTGAGATGCAGCCTGGAGCTCTGCTCCAGGTCCCATGGCTTCTAGAACACTTCTCTCTGTTTTTAAGGAGAAGGAAAATCCTGAAATGGTGTCAGGGTCACAGAAGGGCACTGGATTTTCACCTCCCAGGTTTCCCCTTCTCACCCTAGACAGAACTTCCCTGTGAATGCTCAGACCTGGCTTCTGCCAGTCCCTCCGGCTTTCTCCAACCTCCAACAACAACAACAACAACAGCAGCAACAAGAGCTACCAGTAGAGGCGAGGCTTTTTCTGGGCTGTGGAGAGCCCGAGTGCAGGCAAGTCAGAGGACTCCCTTCTGATCTTTGGCTCTGTGAATGTGGCCAGGTTGAGGACTAGAATCTAGGCAGGAGGAGAGGTCCAGCAGAGTGAGCTGGTTGTGGTCATTCTCCTTGCCCAGGAACTCTGTCCCTAAAGCAGCTGTCTCACAGTTTCCCAAGCAGAACTTGGGATCCAAAAATGGAGAGAGGGAAGGCGTGGCCACCAACAATAACGTCTAGGAAAGTGGGTTCTGACACCAAAGAGGAGATGTTAGCCCAAAGCGAGTGACATAAAGGGCTGGCTGTGAAGTTGGCATCTTCTTAAGCTCAGTGAAACCTGAGCCTAACGCTGTGAGTGGTCGAGGCACAGCCAGCCGGCTCAGCAGGAACACCACAGCAGCTGGAGCCTTTCACAGCAGTCACCGAAGTCAACGTCAGGAAAGGGGGCGTGGAAAACAAATACCCTGAAAACCGTTAGAACCCGAATAGGCACCTATTGAGACCTCTGACCTCCAGAAGCCTCCATTACCCTGCCCAGGGCTGGTGCCTCTATCCCGTCAGGCCAGACAAAGGCAACCAGTGACAGTCTTTGGCTGTGCTGGACCAGGGATCACAGGTCAGAACCTCTCTCCCTTCTTTTACCCTCTTTTGAGCCCTGCACTCTGAAAGGTGAGAAGAGTCTGCTTTCCTCAGCAGGAAGAATTCACCAAGGAAGTTAGGTCCTCCCGGGCCTGACCAGGCTTGGTCTCGTCAAGCTACCCTACACATGAGATTACTCTGGTGTTAGGGAACACCTCCCTCTTTGCTGTTTATTACTGAAATCTTCTCTGTAGTGGAGGCACTATGGCTCCCAAATAAATGCTGAAAGATGCAAATGGCAAAGAAGGGCACTACATCAGCTCGACAAGACTTGTCTCACGTCCACAGTCTGAAGAGAATGAGTGGGAAGGTGGGGAGGAGTGGTCCAGAGGGTGCGGCGGCACCACCTGCCAGAGCACTTAGTCTCCTTCCAGCCCTACACCTGGGAGACGCTGTTGGCCAGGCGGAAAGACATTCTTTTTGCTCTTTCATTCTCCTAAAGAAAAAAAAATTGGAATTAGAATGGCCTTCAGAAATATAGCATTTTTTAACATGAAAAGGCTGTAAGTGTCCAGCTTGGGACTCCTGGAGCCAAAGTAGCTTTTTCCTATCCTGGGAACGCAACAGCAAAACTCACTGAAGGTACTAACCACTGTGTGCAAAGGATCATAAACAACTGTGGAAGGCTGGTCAGACCCGCACACAGTAAGCAAGCAATACACTTTGGTGGAATTAAATAGTTTTGAATTGATCTTTCAGGGCTGCAAAGGTGGGACCATCCAAAAGGCCAGAGCAGCTCTCTCGGCTGCAAGCACCATCTCTCCTTCTTCCTCTACACCAAGGGTCTGGGGAGGTCCCTTCCTTGACTCCAAACCCAGTCAAGATCAGGCTCTGAGACCAGGCACTTCTGTCAGGGGCATCGCAGTTCAGAATAACCAGCGCTGAGCAAGGAGTCAGGATACCACAGTACTCACCCTGGTTCTGCCATCACTTTACTGCATGGCCCTGAGGAAGTGCATCCACCTCTCTGAATCTGAACCTCAGGGTAATGGGAGTTGAGGAGCCCTGCACTGTCCTGCTCTGCCTTCCTCTTAGGCTAAGGGACTGGAAATGAGGGTTCGTTGTCACCTCTCTCCTGTGCCACCTGAGCCGCTTCACTCTAGGTGCTCTCACACATGTTGCTGAGGTGCCCACACCTGCCCAATCGCCCGCCCGCCTGTCTGCCAGCCGGCAGCAACTCTTTACCATGTGTCGCCGCCGCCTCTTGGGTTGGATGCCCTCCTGCATGTAGGGGGGCCATGGGAAGCCCTGGGGAGTAGAACACCCACTCTCGCTAGACACCTCCTCGGAGTCTGAGTCCTCCTGCCTCGGCTGGGCGAACTGTTTCTCCGGGTAGATCTCCTTCAACCAGCCCTCAAAGAATACTTCCAAGCAGCGGCCGGCCTCTGCAACCTCGGAGTCAGGCTGAAGGGGGAGGAGAGCAGGGATGGTCTGGCCTGTTTCCGCCAGCTCATCTCTTCCAGGCCTCTCAGGAGCTATGCAGAGACCACAAAGCCTAGCTGGGTCTCTGGGGTGTCTGGAAATTTATGTTTCTCTCCTCAGGACTAAGAATAACCAGTTTGGTACCCACTCTTACAACAGAAAGGACCATTACCCAGATGGCCAGTCACTAGCACCCCATCTTCCTCTTCAGTCCATGGTAAAGCCCACATGGGGAAGAGACCTTTTAAACGACTGTGACTACAGCAGACCTTGGAGGTCTACTCCTAAGTCCCCAAAGCAGCCCAGGACCAAACCTGACACCCACCCACGTGACAATTGTGGGGCCATTGGGAAATAGGGGACAGGTTAAACAAGCAAGACATACATAAACATACATAATTGAACTTAGCACAGTTCCAGAACATGAGGCGCACGTCTGACACCACCTCCTCTGGGGTGGTGTAGTGAGCTGGATCCTTCTTTTGTAGCTTCCTCCGGATGATTGACAGGTCCATGGGCCTCTTGATAATCTGGTAGTAATGCCGGGCCTTGGGGAGAAGGAAGAAAGCCGGAAGAGAAAAGTGAAGATAAGAGAAAATGAGAGATGGAGAATGAGTTGGAATAGAAGTGAAAGGACATAAAAAAGAGAAAGGCAGCAAGAAGAAAAGTGTGGAGGGAGAAGACAAAGAGAAAGGGAAAAGGAGGAATGTTTTACTTGTCAAGTCAGGTTGGATACAGCAGCAGCTGGGGAGAGGCTGTGGTGATCCTGGCCCTGGCCACCCTGACCACCCACAAATTGATATACTTGCAGTGGCTGTGCTCTGAGCCCACCTGGGTGCCACTGTCATGTGCCCCCAGGCCTCGGGCCCCCTAAGCAGAAAGCACAGGAGCAGGCAGGAACAGCAAGGCCTTCCTTACCAGCGGGCTGACGGGTTCGTGGAAAGGCAGGCTGAGGCTATTGCAGCACAAGGACAGTACCAGCTTCTCACACTTCTGCAGAAATCAGAATTGGCAGTGTTACTTTGTGCGGGCCCCGATAGTGACCCTGATAACTCTAAAGGGGTTGGCTCTATGCCACAGGGTATGAGCCATCATACTACAGCAGTTTAGCCCCCCAGGCCAGAAGAAAACAGCTGGCAGAGGGAAAATCATGGCAAACTCCCCATGGGCCAAACTGCCAGGGAAAGCCCCAAAGAGAGGCACCTGGAGATACCTCTCATCCCTCAGAAATGCCTCAGCCTGGCAGAGAGGCTGCCCCTGGCGTGGAACCTTACTCCCAAAGACCCCTCCTTACCTTCTGGTCAGACATGCTCAGTCCAGGGGGGGCCCGCACCGCAGGCTGGGTGTAGCGGGCATTCTCGCAGTCGTACTCCATCTCGGGCTGGGTCAGGCTGCGGCACAAGGTACACACCCAATCTCCCCTGCAGAGGTGGGTGAGGCCAAGTTAGGCCCCAGCACATTGCCCAGAGCTCCGTCCCTTGTCCCTATGACCCAAGACAGGTGTGGGGGCGGAGGGAGTGACATGAGAAACTGAGTCCCTAGCCTTGCACTGCAGGGAATGGCTTCCTGGCCACAAGCTTGAGAGAAATCCAGTAACTGAGGATTTAGAGAATGCAGGAAGAGGGAAGTGATGAGGGGCTAGGACAGGAATATAGGGATAATCTGTGTGCAAGAGGAAGCTGAGAACAGAGAAAGAAAGGAGGCCAACTGAATTTTGAACATCCACCTTTCTGTGTGCTGAAGGAACACAGCTGTACGAACTCTGACTCACAGGCCTGCAATTCATGCAGGCTGAAAAAGGGGAGGAAGACCATCAGAGGGAGCTCTGAGGGCCTGGCCTGAAACAATCACCCTTGGACAATGCCCCTGCTGGACAGCTGATGGCTCTGGATTGGCCTGACTCACCCTGGGAAGCTGAGCAAGGCTGGCAAGTGGCAGGAAAGGTGGAACACTTTGGGGCAGCGGTCACAGCACAGCAACTCTCCCCCATTGAGGCACACGGCACAGAAGTCCTCATTCTCTATTGGTGCGGGGGGGCCCTTCTTGGCTCCAGGGGCTCGAGGAACGAGTCTGTGCTCTTCAGGAGACGCCCCCTCCACCTCTGGTGACTGCTGCCCGGCCAGAGATGTAACAGTGACCTTTCTTCCTCCCAGACTCGGGGTCTGGATGGCGTCAGGCAGGTTGTTCTGACTGACCTGGGAGAAGAAGGGAGTCTGAGCCGAGAGAGCACAGCACTCATGGGCTGTTGAGGGAGGGGAGGAGGGCGGGGACTGACAGGCCCTGCACACCAACTTATTCCAGGACCACCAGCCAGCCAAGCTCCAGGAGTGCTGGCAGCTCACTCCTAATGTGCTTCTCGCAGGCCCATTATGACAGGGGACAAAGTATGGCCAAGCTGCAGCCCCACTCAGAGAGTCAGGACAGGGCCAGAGCCAGAATTCTGGCAGTAGCACAGCGAGAGATGCCAAGGTTCAAGGCCAAGGCAAAGCAAAGCGATACCTTAATGGACATGCTGGAGGACTCAGTGCCACACTCGATGATCAACAGAAAGCTTCCATCCTGATCGTTCTTTTGTGGCTTCAACTTGAACACAGGCATCTCTCCCGAGGAGGCAGCACAGATCTTGAGCCGCTCCAGCCGCACATAGGGAATCTTGGGCTTGCTACTATAGGGTCTATATCAAGAGAAACCCCCTTGGGTCTTAGTGGGGGCCTCCTTTGGCCCAACCTCTACGCAAGGCTTATCCAGGATCCCACAACTGAACTGCTGCAGAGATTTCCTCAGTCCAACCCTCGATAAACCTATAGTCTGCCCTCCTGCCAAGCCCTGCCTAGGCAGGCCCCGTCAGCCTCTGGAAAGCCCTTTGGTCGAAGCAAGAGGCTCCTTGAGAGGGAGGACTGGCCAGAGCCCATGCCCCACAGTGCAGGAGCATGACATCCTCCCACCACCATCCCAGACGCCCAACCATCCAGACCCCACAGTTGCAGGCAAACTCCTGCTTCTAGTTAAGTCATCAAGGATGCTTACTTCCTGTGCCAGCCTCCCAGGACATGGATTTGAGGGGGTGGAAGAAAAAGGCTGGGCCAAGAATCTGTTACCTGATGATCTGGTTCTCCTTGGCATCCAGCTCTAGGTCTCCTTGTTCAAAATTCTCATACTCTAAGGCAAAAGAAAAATGTCTGTGGCATATATTTATGACAACATACCCTGTGACCCACACTCATATCTGCTACTCATACCTTTGGTCATCTACCTGTCACACATTGTTAAATACTCTGTAATCATTCACAGTGGAGAAAATCCTACCATGGCCCTCCTTCCTGGGAGGGGAAAAAGGCCACCTTCTTTTAAAAAGATAAACACTCAGAGGCTGCCTAGCAGTGATTGTTAGGTCAAGCGCTGAGAGGCCCCCTTCTCACCTACAAAGTGAGCTCAGAAATCACTGTTCTGCACACACTGGAGTTACCTGCTCTCGGAAGTCATTCTGTCTAGTCTCTGCCTGTGCTGGGATTCCAGCACTGCCTGAGAATCCAGCTCACACTCTGTGGGCAAGAGGCTCCTTGGAGCCCTGCCCTGAGTAGCGCAGTCTGAGCAGGTGGGCAGGCGGGCAGTGTGGGAAGAGAAGAGAAAATGAGCACTTACTGAGCTCCCAACTCAGCACTAGGTGCTATCCTGGGCACTTTCCACAATCAAGCAGGCCCCCAAAAATGTAACTGCTTAAAATGCAGGGTTACATTATTGTGCAGTTAAGAACCAATAATTTTTCAGTGGGTCATTCAGTCAGTGTGAGGGAAAAAGGAGAATGGTTTCATTTTCATTTATTAAATATATAGGACATAGGCTGACCATTACAAACTAAATGCACATCATCCACTGAACTGAAAAAGTCCCATCGGATCACCAGGCAGTTGCTCCCTAACTTCCCCACTAGCCCTCCCCTCCCCAGAAGAAAGGAACTTCGGCCCAGCCCCACTGAGAAGGGGCGCAGTAGATGAGAAGAGGATTCAGGACCATCTCCACCGGTCTAAATTCCCTCTACCATGAGGCACAACACAAATCCACATTACTGCCAGGTGCAAGGCAAACTCTTGTTGCTACAGAGTCCCCAAATGATTTCCCTGCAATCACTTGTCCCAGCAGCCTGTGAGGCAGCTAAGATTAGCCCCATTTATAGAAACAGAAACCAGCTTGGGCAGGTGAGGTATCTTACCCAGGATCAAACATAAAGAGGCAGTGCTGGTTTTCTAACTCACATCTACCTACTCCCATGTGAGACATGCTCTTTTCCCTAAAGTAGTTTGCCAAGGCTCACCCTTCTAGGATGAGTTCTTCCTAACACCCTCCACCTGCAACCCAGACCCCCAGAATGCTTTGCACGGGGAATGTTACTAGGAGGCTAAGCCCTGAGCCATGCTTAGATCAGCCCTGGCCATGGTGAGGGAAACAGAACAGGAATCAATAAGCCAGTTCTGGGGGACAGAGGTGAAGTCAGCCTGAGAGAGAAGCACTGCTCCATCAGGCTAAAGCCTGCCTGCTACCTCTACCTCACCTGGGGATGCTGAGTACATCTGCTCAAGTCTGTGGCCAGGATGAAAGGCAGGCTGCTTACTTGAATCTCACCTTTTGGAGTCTGGTACTGCTGCAGAGCTATGGATGTGTTGACCACCGAGACCACAGGTGGTTTTTTCACAGAAAGGTTAATTGGTTCCTCTAGTTCTGAGGGGATAGTCAAGTCCTTGGAAACATGTAGGCCAGGGGCCGTGGGGCCTTGTCCCAAAGAGTCAGCAAAATGGGTAGAATCCTCACTTTCCATCTTTGAAAAGTAAAAGGACAAGAAAAAACAAAAGAAATCAGACATTTTTGCCATTAGCGGTCACAGAGCTGTTAGGCGAAAGCCAGGAAAAGGCCTTCAGGGGCCATCCTTTTGCTCAGTGATGAGCAGAGAAAGTTGAATGGTGTTTTCCCAGGACTTACCTTACACAGGGCATTCCCCACAGAGGGGTCAGCCCCATCGCCAGAGCACAGGCTCCCTGCAGCTCGGCCAGGGCCAGGACTGCAGCTGGCTCCAGTTTCCGGCAGCACGTCGGAAGCCGGAGGCATACTCTGCAGAGGACAAGTTGCTAGACTTGGCACAGGCTGGGTGGGACCAGACATCAGGCTGGGCCCGGCCTGAGAGTAATCACTTGCTAGGCTTGTGATGGCCTGGGAGGAATCACTCATCAGGGTGGGCATGGACTGGGCTGTGCCACGCACAAGACTGGGCACTGTCTGCAGGTGACTGGCTGCCAGGCTGGACATAGTCTGGTTCTGACCACTCAGCAGGCTGGACACGGTTGGTGGGGGGCCACTCAGCAGGCTTGGTACTGCCTGGGGGTGGCCAGCTGTCAGGCTGCTCACGCTTTGGATCTGTGGCTCTAGGGCCCTCGCCAGCCTCGTAGATGACAGCTCCATCTCCAGAGTGTTGGAAAAGCCCATAATGCTCACAGAGGTGGAGTGCTGCAGGAGCAAAGACAGGGCTGTCAGGCTGTTAGCTGGGGATGGAGAGAGGGGAAGGGGAGATGCAGCCCATGAAAGCTCCGCTCTTTTCTGTTCTCATAAATCCTCGTACTTCATTCTCATAGTACAATCTGTGACACCATTCGGTTGATGTCTGCTTACCCTACAGACTGTAAACTCCATTAAGGCATGGATTTTGTCTATTTTGCTTACCCTCTATATTTCTATACCCACGAACAGTGCCTGGCTGAATAAATAAATTAACAAGCTATTTAAATCTTTTTTAAAAACAATAATAATGCATGACTGTTTACAAATCTTAAGCCAAATGAATAGCAGCTTAGTTTTACTAACAACTGAGTCTATAAGCTTCTCTAAAATAACTATTGTTTTTATGTTGCTAAAATTTATTAAGCATTTGTTGTATGCAAGGTAATTTGCTGAGTGTTTTACATATATTTCCTCATTTAATCCTCGCAGCAAACATTGAAGGCCTGTTGTGGAGGCTAAAAGGAAGAACCCACATAAACATCTAGAACAACTTCTGCCATACTGTGGGTGCTCAGTAAGCCCCGTCTATGGCTCTCGCTGTGGTGGCTATTGTTGGGACCCTAATTTTACACTGGAGTGAATGCCATAGGATATTACAGCAAGAGCTACTCATTTCAGGTACAGGAAGAAAGAAGGGAGTTGAGAAGCCCCATCCAGAAAGGCATCTGAAGTTGTTTTTTTTTTAATGTTATTGGAAAATTAATTTTGTAAATTTCCATTTCTTTCTGTTTGTGTTCACATATAGAAATATAATTCATTTTTGTATATTGACCTTTGTATATTGAGACCTAGTTAAAGTCAGTTTGGGATTTTTCTCTACACACAAATCCTGTCATCTGTGAATAGTAAGTTTTATTTCTTCCTTTTCTTACATTTGTTTTTCTTGCCTTATGCCACTAGCCTAGACCTGCAGTACCAGGTTACGCAGAAGTAGTTACAGTAGCCATCCTAGTCTCGTTCCTCGTCTCAGGGGGAATCTCTTCAATACCTCACCACTGAGTAGGACTCTTGTAGATTTAGAATCTAGACCTCTGGCACTGAAGCCACAGCCGTAAGCCTGGCCTATCTGCCTCTATCTCTCTCTACGCTCCTTCCTCTCCCCTGTCTCTCCCACACTCTGTTCCTCCCTCTCTGTCCTTCCTGCCCCTGCTCTTGCCTCTCTCCTGACCTCCTTCTCTCTCTCCCTCTCCACTGTTTTTTTTCCTTATTGTTTTCTCTTCTCTCCTGGACCTTTCCCCCTATTATCTTTTAGCAAAGCTTATATCTTCTATTCTTATTCTCAATTTTAAAAGCAGAGGAGCTAAGCATGCTTTATCTCTCCAAAGAAAAGTTTGTTTTTCATATATTCCTTGGTAGCTCAATAGTCTTCAATAAAACAGGTTCAATATGCTCTATACTCTAAGTCCCAAGATAAGAAAAGTTGAGAAGGAGGAAGGATGGGGGGAGTGCTCAAACCAAATGAGGCAGACTAGGCAGGGAGCCCCGCTTGAGGAACTGCAGTTAGAAACCAAGGACTATCCCAGACAGGCCCTGTGGCATCACCTGGTTGTCCTGGCTATGGACGACCATAGCTTTGCAGTATTCTGTATTTCCTTATCTATGGACAAGGATACCCAATAATGACTGCACTCCCTGTTGCTAGACAGCACAGTCAAATCCTTGGAGCCGGACTCTTCCACCTTTCCCCTACTTGACATGTATATTTAATGCAGTTCTGGGGTTTGTTTCATCTACCAATGACACACACGCTCTCAGCCTCTCAACCTCTCTCAGGGAGATCTTAGTGCCGAGCACAGAGAGGACCAAAATCCACCCAAGCCCGTCGCAAGTAATAACAATCAGGTGCTATATGTCATAAGATGTGCACAAATTAAACTCCCAAAGACAAAACTTCCCAGATTAGGGGTAGAGATCACATTTGTAGGATACCAACTCTCCTGTCCTGATTACTTATTGCTTTCATGAAATGTGAGTTAATAGAATAACAGAGGAGAGGAGGGCATGTAGACTGAGCCATGGAAGAATTGTGGAAACTCTGTCATAATTTGTCTTAACCTGGACCTGGTGGACCTGCTCCCATAAATACCCATGACAGCATTATAATAGTACAAGATCAGTAACATGTCCTAAGATACTGCAGACTGGACTGGTCTCTTTTGTCTCCATGCCTACAGCCAATCTCAAGGAGGCCTAAGCTCTCAGGAGGTGGGGTGAAGCTCTGGCAGTGGTAACAGAGAACCTAGGAAATGCTCATAGGGGGATTCTGAGAAGGGACTCAGAGCGAGTGCTATGAGGAAGTCAGCCCCGACTCCATCTGCACAGGCTACACAAACACAATGGCATTTCTGGAACCTATGTGTGCTGAGTATTAGTTATTTTTGGATGCTTTATCTGTCTCTCTGGAGTGAAGGGCTACAAAATAGCAAAACAAAAGGTACTCATTTCATGTACAGGAAGAAAGAGGGGTACTGAGGACCTCCATCCTACTCTCCTGCCAGGGTTACAGGGTGAATTGGGGTCAGGGGAGGATGTGCTTTCAGGGTCAGGAAAGCAGGTTGAGTCTCTAGGGCCTGCAAGCAAGGAAAGTGCTTCCAAAGTGCACGCTAGGGTTGGGAAAGGGCTTGGGAAAGCGGCCACTCCTGCACTGGGTGCTTCACACACAGGAAGAGCTCATCTGTCAACAGGGACGATGCGGCCTGCCCTCTCTAGCACCCAGGATCGTTGAGAGATCAAATGAGAAACAGTGGAAGTCTGTGGCCAGCTGTAAAGTCTGTAGAGCAATCACTGACACTTCCAATCTGGCAGGTTTGTAATGGATACCCTGATCTCATCTTTACATACAAACCCTTCAGATTTCATTGGGAAAAATGTATGTTTGAGATTTTCGAGTGAAAATAACCACTTTCTAGTTCAGGGAGGAAAAGAAGTCAACATGCCAGAAACATTCACTCTGCTGATCCACCTGGGTTGCCTTTGGGGTGAGAGGGGAGACAGCCCTGCGCCTAAAGAGCCCCTCCTTACCTCCCTGACCTGGGGTATCCTCACGGCCCCTAATTTTCTCTCCTCCTAAACTATACGTTCCTGTCCCTGTCCCTGTGCTCTTCTTGTCTCTTTTTCTCTCTCTGTCTCCTCATCTCTGTTTGCACCTGCTTCACCTGGGGCTTCTCTGACTCGCCTCATCTAGAGTGCATGTAATCTGCCTGTCTGAACCACCTGCCTCCACAGCTTGCTGGCCTGCCACTTCCCTGAACTGTCTGACTTCCACCCTCTTCTGCTCATCACCCATGCAATCTTCACCATCCAACCTGTCTCCTGCTCCACCTGTTCTCTGTGCCCTCTCCCCAACCTCACCACCCGGATCTTTTTCTGGAGTTCAATCTGTTAACCATTATTATTATAATTATAGCCACATGATGATGTCAAATATCAGAGAAATCACTGTTCTTTCATTTTATCAAAAAGGGAAATTGAGACACAGAGTAATTACCCATATTTCCCAAGCCTGTTTAGGCCCAAGACTAGGAATCTTAGCCTGGCCTTAAAAATTTACTGGCTGGTCTTGATTTTGTGCCATAGCTAGAAAACTAGTGCCCAAGTAAGAGGGAATTGAGAAGTCAATAAACAGACACTTGGTGCACACATGCCCTGTGTTTAATATCAATTTCAGGTTCTTACAGCAAGATAATGGTGCTGGGGATAAAGTAATGCAGGTAGGGTGGTGTTCCACAGAAATTCACTTTTTCAGGTATCTGAAACATACCTTTAAATTTTTATTTTGAAAGGGAGCACTTCTGAAACAATTTACACACTACCCAGGCTTACTAAACATAGTACACAAAGACTAATGAGACCATTTCTTTAGTGATGCAAAGAAATTCTGAGGAACTTCTATATTGGGGTGGGCTGTACATCAGTGGTGCTTTAGGTAACTCCTAAGAATGTAGGGCTTAGTTTTTCCTCTCAGTTCTCACAACCTGCCACTTTCCAGGTGAAGTTTCTTGCCTTCTCCCTTGTTGTTAGCTGCCATTATAGAAGTCCTGACTTCCTGCTTCTAATCTGCTTTGCTGTAATGTAGGAAGAAGAAAACCATACAACTAAGCTTTCTAGGTCAACAATGCTGACTAGACACCTGAGTGTGGGCTTGTGATCTCATACAGAATATAATGCATGAAGTTTGTGACATCTGTTTTGGCTGCTGCTCCGAAGTTTTGACTGATCACTTCTGATGTCGGGTGTTTGTTCCAGTAGTTGAAATTGTCAAAGGCTAACCACACTGTGTAAGAGTGCAGTAGGAGAAGGGACCAATGACTTGGCAGTTGTGTCTTGGAAACATATTGAAAGCCTTCACTCTGGCTGAAGGAAACAGATAAGGAGACAAGGATAGAGGTAAATAGATTTGTGAATTAAATCCTTGGAATATTTGAGTGCGTTCAACAGCTTCAGAGTAGGCAGACTGGTTTTACATGGTGTAGTATATCTTGAAACAGCTGAATCAGATAGCTGAGGAGGGAACTGTTTCAGCCAGTGCTTTCACAAGCTAATTTTTAATAGTGAAGTCATTGTTCTTGTTGATAGTGAGCACTGAGCTCTTGTAGGAATTAGGGCTACTGCTGTGGCTGTAACTATGCTGATTTATGCTAACTGACCACAGTCAAATGAGAAAACTAAAGAGTGCCCAGTGCCCTGATGATCCCAGAAAGACAGAAAAGACAAAGAGGACCCCAAAGTCTGAAATGGAAGGAAGAGGAAAGGAATAAATGGATTCCAGTAAATCTAAAGTGAAAGCCAGAAGGAGTGGAACCGTCAAAATACTTGGAGGGCTTCAAGCCTTGGCCACTCAGGAGAAATAGGCCCAAAGTCCTTTGGCCAGGCCTATTTAAGGCCTACACACAAGGAGGACCTGTTTTCTCATGGACTGGGAGACCCAAACAAAGAGCTTGAGTTTGGTCTGTGAATTTAATCAGGTTAGAGTTACAGAGACAGGCTTCCTAGACAGAAATAAATTCAGGGAACCAGTCCTGAGGAGTGTTTGACTTGATTCCTGAGTAGCACAGTGGGTCTCTGTATAGTTCTACACATGCTAACACAGGCTGTGCCCTATGAAGGCCTCACCAGGCTCTTTGTTCAGGAAAATTCTGAGCAAACAGCTGCTCTCAGGGCTAGGCTATGAGATTACATTATGGCTGAGGTTGAGAACCTATGATCTGATCCATGGTGGTGGATTTGGAGACTATGAAGGCAGGATGCCTAGTGTGTCCTCACTTATGCCAGGGTTTAGAGTATGAGTTTAAGCAGGTCATTTCCCATCTCTGGGTTTTAATTTCTTCTTCCACAGGTTGATGTGAATCTCATTGAGTTGTAAGAATAAAATTTAGAGCTCAGACATCAAAGTGCTTTAATAATGGTAATAAATGTTATTTGTATGAGTCAGACTCCTTTACTCTTCTGCATCACTCTTACTAGTCCGGACCACTGGAGTGCCTACGACTTCAGTAACACTTACTGAAGATACATCCCGGGCTCCTCTCAAGCCACGAACAGCGTCCTGGTGCCCTCAAAGTCCTCTGTTAAAGGTCTGGGGCCATATTATGAATAGAAGAGAGATCCCTTTTGCAGGTGAACCAGGTCTCAGATAGGGCCCTCTGTGATGTCTTCAGCCTTGACTCCATGAGAGCTTTGCATAAAGAGTTGTATATATTTTCCAGCAGTTGACTAATTCAGAAGTATAAAATTAAGCCATCAAAATGTCTTCCAGTTTCACTTGAGAGGTAAGAGGGTTCTGTTGTAGAGCTGGAACCATGGTTTTTCTTCAGAGTGGCTAAACCAAGACTCGGAAGTTTAGGCAACAGCTAGTGTCAGACAAATGTCAAAGTTCACTCAGAAACATCATTGTGGACTCAGGGAAGCTGGTGGGATAAAATGCTCCTAAGATTGCAGACCTCATGTCACTGGAAAATCCATTCTAGAACTTTGACATCTTGTTTTCAGCAGTGATCTGCTTCCACATGAGCTCATTGAGTCCCAAGTCCTAGGTACCTGTGCACAGCGGCTCTACTCTAACCAAAACCATCCTTGTGGTGGTGTAAAGGCAGCGAGCGGCTCAGAGCACAAGCAGGTCCCTGTGAGACACACAGAGAGGTGCCCAGTGCCATGGGTTCCTCCAGTCTGTGACCCTCAGAGAGATTTCTGACTTCTCTGGCACTCAGGTCAGTACAGACTGAGGGGTGGGCTGGAGGCCAAACAAAACCTCTCCCAGATAAAGAAAACCAAGACCAAACTAGGCTGGCTCCTGAGACCCCTCCCCAGCAAGGCCTCAGCCTACTTCAAAGGTTGTGAGGGCAGGAAAATCCAGGACATGAGAGGCCAAATGGAGTCGCACCTCTCCCACTGCAGTGCACAAAGAAAGGTCATTTAACCTAGTCACTGAACACATGGTTGAGTCAGGAACCTGTGCTCAGGTCCTAACATTGCCAATAACCAACTATGTAACTCTTAGATGGGTCACTTAACCTCTCTGTGTCTCAGTTTCCACAACTTTCAAAGGGGAGCAAGAAAGTGGCTTCCTCGTAGTATTTCTAGGATAAACAAATAGATAAAATGGGATAATTCATGAAAACATCTATGCAAAAAGTAGAAAATGCTATACAGAGTATTACCATTCATTTATAAGATGCTCAAAATTTTATTTGGTGTCCTCAAGCTTCATACCTTCCACCCTGCCCAATTATAGGCCTAAAGCAGTAAATGCCATAAAAAGAAAGCCCTTTTTCTCATTTAAGAAGCTTTGTGTATAATTAGTACTCTCTCAGTCAAGTAGACCCAAAGGGTCCTCTGGGCCAGGATGATAATCCTGAGGTCCCTTTTTATGGGAGTCCAAGCCATGAAGGAGCCTATAAAACATGTGAAAAAATCCCAGGCCCTCTGGCCTCTCAACCTCTGCATGAGCCCAGGTTAATAAGGGCCAGGGCAGCTCAAGATGAGAAGTCAGAGTTCCTAGGACCTTCACTAACCCCACTACCAACCTGCAGCCACACAGGAGAGCAGCATCCCCTTGCTGCTCAGACAGCTCTATGGGCCACTGCCCCTCAGCATGACTCCATGTTTGCGCTTGGCTCATCTCCTTTCTGTCCTCTGTCCTGTGTTTAGGTACAGAACTGAGACTCATTAAACAAGCAGTGACATTTTCTGCATGGCTTCCACTACCACTTGAACACTGGTAATTCCCGTGCTTCCTTCTGAACTGCTGACATCTACAGCCAGCTGCCTTTTGGTCATTTTCTAATGCAGCTCCCACAGAAGAACATCAGCAATTCAAAACTTGTTTCTCCTCCTAAATGCTTTCCTACCATGCTCACATTTCAGTGAATGGCAAACTGGGGAGCAAAAAAGACCTGGATGGTAAGCCAAAAGGCTTTCTTTCCCTCATTTCCCATTGCCAATCAGACTGAGTCCAAAAGCTCCTGTAACTGATCTCTCAAAGTCCTTGCTTCCTCTTTAGTCCCATCATTACTGATTTCATTCAACCCCTCCAATTTCTCCTCTGTACTATTTTGGTCTCCCTTACTGCAGTTAAAGTGATTTTTCTAAAACTTAATTCAAACCAGGTCCCTCCTTGCTAGAAATTCTTCATTCACTCCTCACAGCCCGTAAGACTGGACGCATAGGCCTTCCAGCCTCTCTGGGTTTACTCCCATCCCCAGTACACCTCATGTTCCTACCAAGTCAACTTATCTGAAACCCTTAAGTGCCTGAGGCTTTCTCTCACTTCTGGAGCTTCCTACTCACCATCCCCTTTGACCGTTTACTCTAGCTCTCCACTCCCACCCCTTCCACTAGCCTAACTTCTCCTTTAAATCTCATGTAAAAATCATGTCCTCTGGGAATCTTCTCTGAACAGTCCCTTTCCCCAGGGCTAGGTGTTCTTTCTATGCCCCACAATGACCATCACAGCACTTTGTCTGGCTTTATTGTTGCTGCTTAACTCTCTTCCCTCCAGACTGAAATTCCAGCATGAGATGACTGACCAATGTGTGCCTGACACCTAGCAAAAATATTAGCATATTCTAGGGGATTGATATGCATTTTTGAACATCAAGTGAATAAGTGTTTGGATAGATGGGCAGTTGGCCTAAGTATAAGAATTTAAGAACCTGATATTAAACCTTTACCCTAAGAGCTACAAGGGCCTATTTATAGCATTTCTGCGGCCTCTATGCCAAAGCATTTTGACAGGTAGAGCAGGACAGACATAAAGAGAAATCACTAATACCAGAGATCTATGCAGACTTCAAGAGTCACCAGGGATTCCCAAGTTAAGATTTCATTTTGGCCATCCCTTACTTTTCTAAACTCTCCTCTCAAGTACCATTGAGATAGACTGACCTAAGACATTCAGGGCACTGGTGCTGCTAGGGAGACATGGTGAAGGGTAGGTACACAGGCAACTTGTGAACTGGGGCTGTAGTCCAGAGCAATGCTGCAGGCCTGAGGGTGCTGGCTGGAAGGGCACAGAATACCTGACAGAGCTTCAGGTGTAGGGCTGAGAGGCACCAGGAGGGCTGAGGGGACCAGACCAGAGAAGGCAACAGGATGCTAGGAGTGGGGCAAAGGTACACAGACAGGGCTGAGTGGAGGGCATGACACAGTACTGAGGTTCCAGGTAGGAGGATGACGGGGTAGGGGGAAAGGGCAAGGGTAAGAGTGGGACAGCTGAGGAGCAGTGGGTTAGGGTTATCACCAAGTAAATGAACACTTCCAGCAAGCAGGGAGGTAGGTGGACAGGTAGGGCTCTAGTAGTTCATCTTTAAGAGATCTCAGTGCACCTAGCTGCTCAGAACATACCTACTCACCCAACAAATTCCATTGATTCTAATTCTAAGGCCAACCAACTTTGGGTTGTGGAGTCACAGGAAATACTTCCCTGTTTTCACTGCAGAGAGGAAAAAGTTCAGGCTTTGGATTCTGACAGACCTCATTTAAAATAAACCGCAGCCTTTCGCTTACTAGCCATAGCACCCTGGACCACTGCTTCCTTAGCTATAAAATGGGGACGCCCACCTCACAGAACTGTTGGGAAGGCTGAGATAATGGTTGTGAAGCACATGCACAGTTCTAGGCACAGAGTAAGTGTTCAATAAATTGGCTCTTTCCCTTTCTAAATGAAGCTTAATGTCATTTTAAGTGTATATGTGGGTGTGGAAATGGGGGTGAGAAGGACTTATGTTGCTGACTCATTAGGACAGAAGGCATGAGTCAGGGCTGTGTAACACCCAGGGATGGAACAGCGACACCCCTCCCCCCGCCCAGTCCTCCTCATCCAGCTCCCGGGGGTCTTGGCTGGCAGTGGGTCCCATGTGGTTAGGAAAAGCAGGCTCCGTTAGTACCTTTCTCACCACATTTGTAGAGGAGTGCTGGGTGGTGCTGTCCAGTGAGGGGACACTGTGAGGGGTTTCTTCCCCAGATGACTGGGGCATGTTAGCAGCAGTATTCTTGTCAAGAGAGAGAGCTGGCTTTGGGCCTTCAGATGCTGGGGGCTCATCTGTAGCCTGGAGAAGAAAATAAAACCTCAGTGGGTTTCACTGCCAAGCGTAGCAGCAGCAGCAGCAGCAGCAGCAGCAGCAAGAGTTAAAGCCCACCCTGCAGTCCCCATTAGCACCACTGTGAACTGCCTAAAAATTTTTCAGAAACACAGATACTCTTACCCAAATCTTTCTAAGACTACATCCTAATAACAGTCTTAAGATAAAACCCCAACAGAGAATTTTGAACAAACTCTGACATATTCACCTTAGTAGTCATAACGGTTATGACTTCCATTTAGCTTGGGGTCCTCTGTGAACCCTAGACTCTTCACGGCCATCATGAGGATTATTCTATATTCCCTCATAAGAACCGAGCCTCAGTGGAAAACAATGAAACATGCTCTAAAGTTGTGAGTACTGAGCGTAAATATGAGACCTTATATTTTGTAGTAAAAGTAAAAGTGTATAGAGCTGCTTTGAAGATTTAAATGTGATTACAGACTTAAAGAAGATAGCGCTATGGGGAAAGTGAGGGGATGGAACAGGAAGCTCTGGAGAAAAAGAAAAGCAAACGTTAAGGATGAAGATGTAGAAGGCAGCAAAGATCCCAGAGGTACAAACTGTACCTCTTCCATTGGCTTTTAGCTGAGAAAGAGAAGCATTCATCATTCCCCTAGGGAGGGAATGGGGCCTCCTCTGAGGTGTCATTACAGAGTCAACAGACCTGGATCCAAGACTTGATTCCACCACTCAGTGTTCTGTGATCTCAAGGCAAACTCCTTACCCTCTCTGACTTCCACTTCTGCATCTATGGAATACAGATGGTAATGCCTACCTACCAGTGCTGTCGATAGGGTAAATGATATCATATATATAAAACATACCTAGTTTGTTTTATACCTTAACATACCTTAAATAAATTTTAAGTCTATAGCTGTGTAGTGTTATAAAGATGCTGCCCACAAGCATCTAATGCATACCCTCCCTCCACTTCTCAAGGTCTCCATTCCCCTGTCTGAGCTTCCTAAGTTCCCAGCAAGGAAAGTGAGGCAGTTACGAAGATGAGAGACAGCCTCCTTTCTGCCATGGCACTGGCAGGAATCCAGCCAGACCAGAAGGTTCCAGTTAAGGTTCCTGGCATCACAGAGGAGAAGAGGGCTAAGCAAAGCCACTCCGGCGAGTAGTGGCCCCAGCTCTATGTTGGGACTAGGTACTGTGTTCTCTGGAGCTTTCCCGAGATAAGAGGTCAGCCTAGGACAGTCTTGAACTGTGAGGGCTGTGCTCAAGGCCACCCTAAGGTGGAGAGACTGTGTTCCTGTGCCACCCTGTTACTAGGGAGGCTGTGTTCCCTGAGCGATCCTACGATGGGGAGAATGTGTGCCCCAAGGCACCCTGAGGCTCACCTGCACAGTGTCCTCCTGGCTCTGGGACTGGATGGGTGCTGGCTGCCTCACGATGTAGTTGATCTGCCCCACAATGGTTTGCTGAAGATGCTGAGGTGACTTGGTCTGACTCAGTTGCAGGCTGGGTTGTTGAGCCTGAAGGAGAAGCTCCAGGTCCTTCTGCATTTCCTCCAGCTCAAACTTGTGGTGCATTATGTCCACATTCTGGGAACAGGCAGGCCCAGGAGAGCTCTCGTGCTGACTAGAAGCCAGATGCTGGGATGGAGGTAGAGGTTGGGGTGGCTGCTGCTGGGGCGGAGGAGGCAGAGGTGGCGGAGGCGGCAGCTGCTGCTGTGGCTGCTGCTGGAAGTGGCTGAGCTTCAGCTTCTGGTGGTGGCCAAACTGGACTTGGATAGAGGGTGTCTGTAAGGTGGGCTGGGCATGGGCTCCTTGCTGAGTATCCTGTGGGGGAACGATGCACACCGGCTGGGAAGTCAGTTGATGCCCAAGTCGCTGGGATATGTTCTCCGGCTCCACGGAGGGCTGGGTTTCCAGCCAGGGCTGCAGCAGCTTTGGTGGATGAGGAGTTAAGGGCAGCTCTTTCTCCCTGGGCATCAGGGTGGAGCACTGCAGTGACCCCAGCTGTTGGGGCACTATCTCAGAGGGCTGCCTAAAGCCATGGGCTGGGTGTATGCTGGGTGGGGGGACCTGGCCTTTGAGGGAGGGTGAGACTGGGGAGCAGTGGGAGCAGCACACAGACGAGGAGCACAGTGCTGGAGAATGGAACTTGTGTGAGGGGTGGCTGAGAGTCTCTTGCTGAGCCACGGGGGACTGGTGGCTTTGATAGAAGGATGATGGTCCCTGTAAACCTCCATAAGCAGGGGTATCTGGCCGGGAGAGTTGTCCACCTTCTGTAGTGATACAGCCTGAAAGTTCAGAATAGAGAGTGTTTCCAAAGGTAACGTGCAGTTGTTCCCTACTTGCTACCTCCTGCTCTTAGGACTAATGGAAATCATTCAGGAAACCTGGCACAGGCACAGAGATCAATGAATCTTACCCCTGATCTCTAAGACTCAGTCTGGAATAAGACCATTAATTGAATCTGTACAGAACAGCTTTGGGGGCCTGAGACATTTAAGAAATTAACTCTGCTTTTACCACATGCTCACTGCCTCTGTATCCCACTGAAGAAACCATGGACTGCCCTGGCTGCTGTGGCTCTTTGGATTGAGCATCAGCCTGTGAACCACAGAGTTGCAGATTCGATTCCCAGTCAGGGCACATGCCTGGTTGTGGGTGAGGTCCCCAGTAGGGGGTGTGTGAAAAGGCAACCACACGTTGATGTTTCTCTCCCTCTCTCCCTCCCTTCCTCTCTGTCTAAGAGTAAATAAACAAAGTATTTTTTTAAAAGAAACAAACAAACATAGTGACTCTCTCAAAGAGCACCCATTCTTTTTTTAACAGAATAGCCCCACAGAGACTAAGGGAAAAAAAAAAACAAAACACTGGAGATAGGGAGGGAATGTGCTAGAAAGTAGCAAAGAAGAGCCATCCATAGGACAATGAGCAAGTCTTCAAATCCAGTCCTGGGGAACTGTGTGTGGGGCAAATAGGGTGGAAGGGAGACGGGAAGCTCCAACACCAGCTCAGTGGCAGGCACCAGCACTGTCCTCTGAGTTCCCGGGGCCCTCCTGTATGAGTAGATGATATCTATTTCTAGCTCAGTCCAAAAGCTCCTTTGGCCCATTGTTTTGCTGAGGCTTACTTAGGGGAAGGCTGAGCAACTTGAGAGCAGAAGTTGTTTTATTCACATTTGGTCCCTTAGTGCTCAGAATGAGACCTGACCCAGAGAGCAAGGGCTGCCAAAGTTTTGCTGAGTTAAATCACAGAGAAGATCGCAGCAAAATAAAATCCTACATATCATTCATCACTCTGTCAAGTTCAAAAAACTTCCAATGACATCAATAGCCCAGATGAAGGCAATATTTGGCCTTTAGTTTAACAAACCTACTATTAGGTCATCAACACAGACGCACAATTACAAGTTGTCTATATTCTGCCTAAAGGCTGAATGTCAGCAAATTATTGCAGCAGAAAAGAAAAATGCACAAAATCATAAATTATCTGCTTACATCTCAACTCCAAAAGATGTATACGACATTCATTTTTCTCTCCTCTTTCATCTTTCCTCGCTCTCCTCTGCTCTCTTATTCTTTTTCCTTTCCTCTCTTCTCTCTTCTTTCTCTCTTCTCTCCTCTTTCCTCTTTCTCTTCTCTTTCCTCTTTCTTCTCTTCTTTTTCTCTCTCCCCTCTTTTTTTCTCTCTCCCTCTACCCCCTCTCTCCCTCTCCTTCCCTCTTCCTCTTCTCTCTCCCCACCCCTCATTGCTGAGATACCTGTTTGTGCCCACACACACATATACCCTCAAATAACCACAGACACACAGGTTCACCTGCACTGCCACACAACATTCTCGAGAGCAGGACCACTGTCTTATCTCCTCTCCACCAATGAACCCAAGGTAATGGGGACACTCATGCCAAATGCAAAACTCAGATTTCAACTGGTTCCATTACAAAAGCCCTGCATGGCCACTGGCATTTAAGCTGTCCACAATCTCACCCATACCCATACCCTAACTCCCAACCGCCCACAACAGCTTTGCCAAATGACCTCTGGCAGTCTCAGGAAGTGCTTTCTCTTGGGCATATGCTGACTTATCCAATAAGCTAAGCAAATGCTCTATATTCATTCCCAACAATTATGTAAAAGCCCACAGTGTAGGCCCTGGCTCACCGAGGGAAGCCAGCTGCTTGGTCCAGAAGTTAGGCTCCCAGGTGAATCTGATACTCCAAGGGGAACCAGGATCTGTGTTACAATTTGTCTCCAGCAATCGCTGCATCTGAAACACAATCTGACAACAGCACCAAAGTCATTTCTTTGGGCATTTATGCCTAAATGACAACTCCTTCTCCTTCATTCTTTAGACAGGTTGAAGAGCTCAAAGCCCTAGCTCTTCAGTCTCAGGTCCTCTGCCACAGGCTCATTCCCTTGAACCTTAGTATCCTGAATATCCCCCTCCTGCCTCGTCACCACCGCATCCACCTGGAACTACCCGCACTCCCCACTGATCCCCTTCCTCTTATTGAGGGTTCTGGGACCCCTACATTCCAATTTCTCCCAGGCTTCAAATGGTTTGTAATTCCTCTCAGGAAATCACTTGCCTGGATGTCCTCTCAAGAATGCTCCGTTCATTCTATCGTATCTCACTTTACAAGCCTATGAGGGCAGACATTCTCTGAGCTCCACATTGCTGTCCTTCCACATGCATGTAAAACTTCCTTCCATCCTAATCGGCTGAGCTCTCCTCCCTTTCATTTATTTCCTATCCCTAACTCTCCCATTTATCTAGGACTGTGGCAAAGGTCCCACTTATCCTTCCATGATCTAGTTTATGGGTGATGTCCCAATCAACATCTTGGCCTGTTACTTCTTTGATCTCTTTGCTGTCAATAAGCTTCACCTCTCTTTTCAGTTCAGTCATCCTTTTCATCATCTGGAACCACTTTACCTATGAGACCATAACATCCAGTAACCTATTACCTGATCATAACTAGTTCTCACTCCTTCAGAGCATACTCTTCAACCTCACTGAACTCTATAAGCCTATCCCATCAATCCGCAGGGCCAACTCAGCTTTCCATCATTTTCAGTTACAACACCACTGGTGCCCAAATTCCCTCCTCATCACCAGTGCCTACCTTCACGATAATCTGGCCATTCCACAGCTATGTTATCTGTGGTCATTTCAGTGATCGTTAACTTCAGTCCCTTTTCTTGTCAGTTCCTTTCTTGTCAGCTACCTCTTCTACTGTCCTCAGGGACTATTTAAAATCTTTACAGCTCTCCTCAATGACACCTACCCAATGCCTCGCCCTCTTATTATCTATCACCTTCAACTTCACAGAGGACAGAAGAGATCATAAAGGGCAGGGTCCCCCAAACTTGTAGCCCTCCCACCTCCAAACTTAACTACATTATACTGACACCTTCCCATCCTGCCATCTCACAGGAAAGGAATGCTGCCTCTGTTTAAGGTCAACCAGTTCACTTTAGATCCCACATTCCTGCCTTCTCAGCATGCTCACTCCAACACACAACTCTTCTATTTTCAACTTCAACCAAACAAATGCATGCAAGTGTTTTCCATATTAAAAAAAAAGGTCTGTCTCCTTCTCAAGCCACCTTCTATTTCCCATCTTTTCACTTGTCTTTCCTTCACCATCCATCCTCAGTCCCCTCTTCATTCTAGCGTTTAATCCTTCCTACTTTGCTAGAATTTCTTTCAAAAAGTCACCAGGCGCCTCCCGATTCCCAGATCTCAGGGTGTCTCTTCACTAGTCATCCTCTTTTACCTACACAGCAATGAGAACATCAACTACTTGAAATGCGAAACTGTTAATTTTTATGTACCACACACTCCTATTTCTCCTTAGATCTTTGCTTCTCTCTTTCCTGCACTCATCCTCTTCCTCTCTTCTCTGCTGAAAATCATGGTATTTCCCTGGGTTCCAGATTGTTCTTCTCTTCTTCCTTCACGGACTTTTCCACGGGGATGCTACAGATATACCAGAGATGCCCACATCTCTATCTCTTCTGACTTTCAGACCCATCTATCAAAACAGATTTTGGATATCTCCTATTAGATGTCCTACAGGTAGTTAGATTCAAGGTGCTCTGCCATATGCTCATTTCCTTGAACCTTAGTCTCTTCATAGCCTTCTCCTGCCTCCTCATCCAATTATAAACCCCACCAACTTCTCTCAAAATTCTTGCTCCTTCTCCTGGGCATCACTCTCCTCCCAAGCTTAACACTTCAACATTATCCTCAACTTCTTTCCTTTTAGGCCCCCCATTTAAACCCAAATAACTTTGGGATGACAACCATACTCCTAGTGTCCAGGATAATTTCTAAATCTGTGACCTAAGACAAATAACTACAGAATTTCCCAGCTGAGCTGCCTACAGGAAGGAGGAACAATTCTACTGCAAGGTTCAGTAAAAATGGCATTCACTTACTAACTCAAAAGCAGTGACTGAGGGGTTAAGAGTTCTTCTTACCAGCTCTTTGCTGAAAAGGAAAGGGATGCTGGTTTTGCTGCAGACAGCCCAGTTGATGAAATTCTGCACATGCTCGAACTGACGGTTGAGGACCATGATGCTCTGTAACTGCTGTTCCAGCTTCCGCTTCCTCTCATTAGTAATGCCCTGGGCACAGAGAGAGGGTAGAGTTCCTGATCCTATTCTTGGACTGAAGTCTACTTGCTTGGGAAATCTGGTAGCCTATGTATGTCAGTATGAACACTGATGGAATCAGATGAGACTGCACCTGACAGGAGGACAGCGGGACAGAGCGCTGCCATGGGCTGCTAAGGGATGGAAGAAGGGAGGGGGAAAGAGTGGGGGTATTTTACAGTGCAAATATGGAATAGGTGATGAATGTCTATATCTCTTGGACATAACTTGATGAAGAAGGTGGGTCGTTGCACGACTCTCTTCCAAGGCTATAATGCTGCATAGTCCAGGAAGGCAGCTGCCTTAGAGCCACAGCACTGATGGGAGTTTAAACTAATTTTCCAGCCCTTAATTAGCCACCCTCCCAAAACTAGACTGGACACTTTAAGACCTAGGGAGCGGGAGAGAGCTATGGAAACTGTACATCTGAATTTAGGCCCAAGCAGCTCTGAGCCCTGGAACTACTTTGATGTGTGCCTGGTTTCTGACCTAGGGAGTGCACAGAACCCATCCACCTGACCCATCTGTCCACATATACCTCCAACTCTTCTATAAGCCCGTTGGCCTGTTTGTTCAGCTCATTCATCAAAACCATCTTGGCCATTTTGATCTGGTTTTCCACCTTCCTGTGCTGATGCTTCACCTCAAAAATCCTGTAAATAGGATGAACATAGCATTGTAAGCCCTTCCCTCCAGGACTGAGGGCCTAGAGACAGCAAACCTAAGAGCCAACAACTTGGAGGCTTCCCATTGAGATCAGGGCACAGCAGGCACCAAATATAAAAAATCAAGAACCTTCCTCCACCACTTCACCCTTTGTACAACCCAGCCCACTTGATCTAAGTGAGCCAATGGCACAAAGTTCAACCTGGTTTTTTCTAGGTAAACCTCAGGGCCATGCCCAAGTCAACCCAGCAGCTCACTAGAGCACACAGCACTAAGGGAAGGACAGAGTAAGTGAGTATGGGTATGATTTCATGTAATCTGTTGTCTTAAAAAGAAGGATGCTGCACCACACAATGCCATGCAGTAAAAAGAGCAATGGCAGAAACAGAGAACAGACTAGGGGCTGCCAAGAATTTGGGGGTGGTGGGGGAATGCGGAATGACTGCTAATGTGTATGGGGTTTCTTTTGGGGGTGATTAAATGTTCTAAAAGTAGACAGTAATAATGGTTGCACAAAGCTATGAATACACTATGAACCACTGAATTGTACATTTTAAAAGGGAAATTATACTGTATGTAAATTATATCTCAGTAAAGCTATTAAAAAAATAAAAAAGAACATGGGCTTTGAAATTACACAGACCTAGCTTCCAAACTTAGCTCAGTCACTGATTAACAAATCACCTATCCTCAACAGTAAAATGGAGGTAACCCCTGACTCAAAGAATGGTAAAAATTGAACAAAGTAATACATGCATGATGCCCAACTCAATGCCTGCCACATAATGAGCTCTCAGTACTAGTAATTCCTCTTCCTCCATAAAATACCAATGACTTAATACCACTTGTAGATTTCTACAGCAAACATTGGGGAAGGAGTAATAAAGGACAGATTAGCACTTACTGGTTGTACCCTTAGGCTAAGTGGCACCCTCTTCCCCAGTTATCTGCCCTGTGCCCTGGTCTCAAGCACCTACCTCTGACTATTTCATGGCCACTTTTGGAAGGCATGCACTTTGGCCCAGACTCACTCTGATCATCCTGACCTAGTTTTGTTCCATTCACTAAGTGATGACCTGCAGCCCCTTCACAGGCCCTGAGACCTCTAAGGCCAGGACATATGCCTTCTGAGACATATGTCCTTATCTGCTTAATGGCATGTCCAGAATATAAAGGAACAAAGCATTTTCCAAGCTGGCAAGTGGGTAGCTTGTGCTACCTGTCCTCAATTTGCTTTGCAGATGTCTGTAGAGCAGATTTCTTATGGGCCACCTGTGTAGTCACACTTTCCAGAAGCATCCTTTGATTCTGCAGAACTTCTTCAAGATGTCTGCACCTGGAGGAGAGGCAGAGAAAAAACTGAGGAGAGCTGAGTCTTAGTCTGAGCATGTCAGCCAAGCAAGAAGCCCCACAGTGCATGTCGCAGCCAAGCCAATGGAGGCTGGAATTGCACCTAGGAAAAGTCAGAGATACTGTCGGCTTTTGGCCCTTTAGTCCTTCTGCCCAGGGGCTGAAGGTTGGCTTAGACAGGAAAAGAATTCTGATGTACTGCAAGCCCGACACTCCCACAAGAAGGGGGTCCAGAGCCCTCCCCAAACCCTCTGAGCAGCCAGCCAGCCCCACCTGTGTTCTTTGTGTTCCACCATGAGGCAGCGATGGCATGTGAGCACATCACAGGTCTCGCAGAATAGCTTGAGCACTTCCTGTGTGTGTAGAGGACAGTACAAGGCGAAGTCCCCAGAACCACTACTGTTCACTCCTGCCAGACAAGATGGAGAAAGCGCTATTGAGTAGCCCTTGGCCCTCAATGGACACAGTGGAGACACAGGGCTTTGAAGATAGATGGTGCAAACAGCAGAGGCCTCTCTCTGGGCTACCGAGTTTCTAGGAGCACAAGGAAGAATGCAGGCTTAGCCCAGATGGATTTCCCCAGCTGGCCAAAAATAACATACCATCAAGTCCCAGGCATTCCACCACCTACCAGGAAGGCTCAGGAAGGTGTTTGTTACCACTGTAGCACAGGATCACCTGCAGAATAATGACTCCTCTAAAATTCAACCTAAACCTCTTCATCAAGCAGGATTCAATGTGGTGGGGCTGAAACCAACTACCCAGCCTCACCAGGCTCTAGGCTGGACCACATGGATCATTAAACCCAATTCCTGTGAGTATGACAAAGGTAAAACTCCCATGGTTCAAGGGCCTTGGGAAAAGACTTTCAAGATAGACAGACAAATGAACAAACCCTGATACCGGCTGATTAATTAAGTAACTAAACAGAAGTGATGCATGAGCTGTAGATAGAGGTGAAAGTAAAGAACTCAGCTACCTTCCAAAATTCAAAACTATTCCTCCCTGTACCATCTGACCCACACTCACCCACTCCCACCCAAAGGGGAGAGCCTAGAGTGACTTATATTGTGACTGTGATTCTGGAGGAGACACCTTTCCTTTGGGAAAGGCTCGGAGACTACCTCTCTCCCCACCTCCAGCAGGGAAGCGAGGTCAGAGAGCTATTCTCTGGGGTTTTAGGGTTCAGCACTGCTTAAGGGCATGTGAGCTGGTAGGGAGAGCGAGAAGTGATACCTGGGGCTCCCTTCTGGGCCCGGGGAAAGAGCGGCCCCCCGGGCACAGGGCCATGCCGGTGCTCTTCGGTGCAGGAGCTGCACAGCCAACGGTTGCAGTAGGTGCAGAGGATGTGTGCTGCCCTCTTCTCCTTGCACTCAGAGCAGTTCTGGAAGCAGAGGGTTCTGGAATTACTGACAATGTCCTTATTTGGGCCCACCTCTATGAGTGGTCAATACTCTAGGGACTGGGGTCCTGCTGGGATGTTCTCCACCACTGTGAAGTGCAGTCAATTCTTAGAGCTGCCCGGGAGTGATATGTGGGGGCTTGTGAGGAAAAGCAACTAAAAGAATAGTGGGCTCAGGGGCTATTAACACAACCCTCTGCTGAAGATGAGAGTAAGGAACACAGCCTGGACGGGATGGCTGGCACTCTATGAGCAACATTGAAAAAAGAAGGCACCAAGTGCTACTTAAACAAAGGGAAGTTTCCAAGAGCTCAGTCTTGGAGAGGCCAGAAAAGGTTTCATAAAGAGGTGACATTTCCATTGAATATGGAATGACAAGTAGAAGTTTACCAGGCAGACAAGGGAGGAAAATGGGAAGGCATGGGCAGAAAGTTCAACATGCCTGCAGAGAGGAGGGAGCCACTGATGTGGAAGACCCAGAAAGATGGTTGTACACAGCCAGGAAAGACCAAGCACAGACCAACTCTCAGAGCTGTTTCCACAACTGGGGCCTGCTGGGCCCAAGGGTACCCAGTCCTCCCCTAGTCCAAACATTCGTTCATTTGGATAGAAAATACCTTGCAGGGCTGATATAAAACATGTGGAGAAGAGATTTAGAAAAAATTAGCATGTCTTTCCTGAATAATATAGGCCACTAAATTGATATAGATTCTAATAGCTTTCTCCTCACCCTGGCCTCTGAAAAGTCCACAGCAGGGGGGGTAGGGAGAGGAGAAATACAAGTTCACTAATTAAACTATGAACTGAGGGTAGAGAAAATGGGTCTCTGTCTGCCTAACACCTAGCACAGGGCCTAGCCCATGTAAGATATTCAATAAGAATTAGATACAGGAGCAAGTAAGTAAATTGACAGATGAATAAAATATAGCAGCAAGGATACCCTAGTGGAAAAAGGAACAGGAGGGGAATCAGTCAGTAAGTAATGTGAAACTCAGTTTAAGGGTATCAGTCATAAAATAGAAGATTGAAGAGCCCACTGAATCCAGGCTGGTGCATGAGTTTCAACTCAGGGGGAGAAAAAAGAAATAGAAGCTCAATACTGACATTTTTAGTAAGAGTTGTAGGAGAGAGAAAAATACTCGCATTTTGCTTTCCCCAACTCAAACATTTTAATTCTTTTCTGGATAGATGCATAGAAAGATGGGTGGATGGATGGATGATTAGGCAGATGAACAGCAGGGTAATAAGTCTGATGGAAGAATAGATAGACAGACTTATGGACAGGGACCCCACAGATTTCTGAAAAGGATCAGCTGCTTCTTTGCTTGTCCTGACTTACCCTGGCCATCTTGAATTGCCCAGCAGAAAAGCACTGCAGAAAAAAATATTCAGTTACATCGCTGGTAGGGTACACTCGCTTACACCCAGGACAGGTGATGAGCTCTGGGAGGGGGGGAAAAAGAGCAGAGTCAGGGCAACATGGCAGATTATATATAGCATAAGGCCTAGACACAAGGCTTTCTAACACTAAACACCAAGGTATGAGCCAATACCACTTGTCCCAAAATGAACTAGGTTAGACTGCCACAGTCTGAACTTTCCATCTGGATACTCTGAACATAACCATCCCATTAGGAGCCTGCCCTACAGATCTCCTTATATCCTTATCTTTGCCTGGTCCTACCTTCGTTTCCCCTCCCACAAGCCCTGCTTTTACATGCCCAACCCTACTCTAGCTCTGAAAATTGGGTGCCTTCTGCCACTCCCACTCCTCTTTCCACAGCTCTGAGAGCCCAGCTCCCATTAATGGCTAAGTTCCAGGGCACATGTTTAGCCCAGGACACAGCTCCAGCCATTAAGGTTATGGGGTAGCAGAATTACTTGAATGACCTCAAAGCTTGAGTTTCCAAAAGGCCCTCACCAGAGAAAAGCAAGGCCTCCCTGCCTGCTCATCTAGGAAATACTTTTCTCCTGTTACAGCTAGAAGAAATTCCCCCAAAAAATGCAACCATCTCCAACACATTCCTCAGCATAGTGGGCTCCTGAACTATATAAGCAGCATCACTGCCCCCCTGAAGACAATAGCATTCTGCAAGAGCCCAAGAGTAACCAGCTCACCAAGTGCAAAGAAATGAGCCTCCTAACCAGAACCAGGTGCCTGTGCCCAAGGATGGGAACGACGTGGAAAGGGGCTGCCTATGCCAGTACCACCCCAGTCTTCTCTGTCTCAGTCATCAAAAATGATGGAATGCAGTTGCTCTAGACTTGCAGTCAGACAAATGTAAGTCCAAACACCAAGTTTACCACTCAGTGACCTGGGTTGGCAAGTCACTTAAACTCACTTAACTCTTCTGTGCTCAGTTTCTTCATATGTAAAATAGAAAGGGGAAACAGGAGTTGCTGTGGGGATTAAATTAGGTAATACTTAAGAAAGCACATGAGCATCCATGAATGTTGACTTTGAGTTCAAGATTTCTCATATCCCATTCATGGCAATGACCTCAATTATCAACTCTCCCAGATGATGAAAATCAAGCAGTCTGAGAGGTAGGTTGAAAAAATGGCCACGAATTCTTTCCCATTGTGTGTCCATGCCCTTGTAATCCTAACCATTAAAAGGCTGAGTCTGTTTTCCTCCCTTTGAAGCTAGGCTGTCCTCATGATCTGCTCTGACCAAGAGAATGCAGGAAAGGTCACACTGGACAAGTTCCAAGCCTAACCCACACGTGGCTTTGCATGGTTCTGCTCTTGCTCTCAGGAACATTAAGATTGCCATGTGCACAACCTCAAGCTGGATTGCTGGAAGACGGGAGGCTATGCGGAGAGAGGCCTCAGTTGTCTCAGGTGTCCCACCTGAAGCCACCATAAGCCTGTTAGCTCCAACTGACCCACCAGCTGAACCCAGACACGGGCATGAGCACAGCTGAGATGAGCCAAGCCCAGCTCAACCCAGCCAAAACTCCTGACCCAAACGCCAACCTGTAGAATCATAAAGTAGTAGTTTTAACCACAAAGTTTTGAAGTGGCTTGTTATGAAGCAAAAACTAACTGATATATCCTGAAAAAAATCAAAATCCACAAAATAATGAAAAATAATAGTTTAATACTCTTCCTCCTCTCACTCTTACCCACCCCCCACCAAAAAAACTTTAAAACCTCCCCCAGCCTTCACAGAACCATGGACAGAACTGGATCTGGAATCTTCCAGATAGTCTCCTACCCGTCAAGAACAGTGGCCAGAGGTGGAGAAGGATGCTCTCCACAGGAGGCCTCATCCAGGGGAATCAGGTGCCTGTTCCTCCCTTCCACCTGTCTCACCCCAGGGAGACCCTACTCATCTACACCCAGGTCAGAAATGCTTCTCTAATCCCTAAAAATTTCCACAAGGCTTCCAACTCCCTGGCACCAGAGGCCCACACATTAGTCAAACTAACACAGCCTCATTAGCATCACAAAGAAAGAGAAATAACTAAATAGATTGGAGAAGGCCTCATCACCTATCCTCTGCCTACCTTGGCCTTTAGGCCCAAATCCTCAGCTTGGTTCTCAGGCCCTGTCCAAACTGACCTTATCTCTGTCTAGTCACATCTCTAGCTTCACCTGACACACACTCTATGTCCTTACTGAGCCAAATATCTCTGTTATCACCTGGATACACCAATCCTTTGCATAATTGTTTGTAAAAGTGCTGTTCCTTCTTTCTGGAATATTCTTTCTTTCTTATTCCCTCCTTTTCACATAAACTCCTATTCATCCTTTCAAACCTGTTGCAGATGTTCTGCCTTTGAGAAGCAGGGTTGATTTCCCTCAGGATCAGTTAATTATTCCTTCTTCTGAGTGCCTACAGCATCCTGAGCATCCTTCTAGGATAACAAATATCACAGTGCATTCTAACTATCTGTTCATATTTCTGCATACAAAAATAATCCACAATAGGTACTAAAAAATATTGTATGATTTTTAGCAAATTAGATAATTATGCTTCTTTTGGATTTGGGTATTCCATGTGTATTCCTCACACTCACAGCCACTTAAAGCAGTAAGAAGCCATCTGGAACTTTTCAGAGTGATGGAAAAAAAGCCAGCTCAGGATGATAAAGGAATCAGGTCTGACCCAGAGCAGAGGTGTGGTGCTTGGGAAAGGCTGTAAATTGGGAGATGTGGGTTCCAAGCCCAGGGCTGTCACTATCTTTGTAACCTTGGGTAGGTGACCCCCTTTTTCTGAACCGTACTTTCTACATCCTTAAAATGAGTGAATTGGGAATACCAGGGAAGTATAGACTAGCCAACCCTCTTCCTCTGCCTGCTGCAGCCAGGCTTCAGAAGCAGTCCCCTGGGCAAGATGGGAAGGCATAACTAGCCAAACAGGGACCTGGCTATCAAGTCAGCAAGTCAGGAGACAAGCCAGGGCCTGAGCGAGACCTGGATCTGAAGGCTCAGCCCAGCTGAGGAGGGGCTGCTGCAGCAGCCAGCAGAGACAGAGACTCATACAGGGGTGCAAGCAGGTCCCAGGGAGACTGTGGGCCCCAGAGTGAACACAGAGGACATGTTCTCTAGGTCACAATACTTTTGTCCAGAAATTCTTATCTTCCCTCAGAAGGTCCCTGGTCCCAACAAGCCGTGTCAACGTTGAGCTTTTTTTTTTTTTTAAAGAGTATTCTCCATTTTTCAACAAGAATATCAAAACAAAATTTTTAAGACAATTAGAATACATACAGTCCAACTGTATGTATGAGTGTGTTATATATCTAAAATTATCAAACATCTACTTATAATATTTAACATGTAGCTATTCATACCTATTTGAATCATGTATTACATATTATTTAGATATATCATTTCTTTTCTATTTGAGTTATTCAAGCAACAGCCTTGAGCTTCTATTTCATACACAGGAACATCAATCCTGATAAATGGTCCAAAGGCCACACAACTGTCCCCAGAGGAGAAGTCGCTGGGGCCTAACAGCCTGGTAGAGTGGCTCTGAAATCCCACCCAAGGATGTTCAGTCAATCTGTTACAAGAGTGAGCACTTCTGATTCCAGAATGTGTGGGGCAAATTATTCTTTTACCACCACTCCCTGTGCCAGGCACTTTTCATGTGTCTTCTCATTTAATCATCAAATCACCTCGGAGAAGTAGGCATTGCCCCTATTTCACAGACGGCAAAGCTGAGGCACCAAGAAGTTGTCACCCTTCAAAGGTCATACGAAGCAAGGGCAGAACTACAACTGAAGCCCAAGTCAGTCTCTAAAACCCAGCCCCTTTACTACACTACGCTCCTTTCTAATTAGAGTGTAAATTTTTTTAAAAGCTTATTTTATTTTAATCAACTAAATAATTTCATTATAAGTAAAATATCCCATAATAGTGATTAGACTCTAATGATGACATGGAACCAGCTCTGGACCTGGGAATCCAGAAGAAACTGAAAACCAGCCCCAGCTACGCTTAAAGTTTTAAGAAATATGATCTTTTAAAAAGGCAAGTGAAGCAGTTTTTTCTGGCTGGAGAAAATAAATCGGAGGACAGTGTCTTTCTATAGACCAGTGGTTTTCAAGCTTTGTTACATACCTGAATCACTTTTAAACATCCTGATGTCCAGTCCACATCCCATATCAACTAAATCCAAGTTTCAGGTGATGGGATCCAGGCATCAGGATTTTTAACCCAGGTGACTGCAACCAAGTTTGAGGACCAGTGCCTTAGAGAGAGCACCCCTCTCCTTGGGGCTAAGCCTAATAGCTCTGTTTCCTGTATCTGGCAGCTGAGAAAGTCAGGCTCACCCAGTTTTAAAGATGCTCCAGAAAGTTAAAGATTCTGAATGCAGCTGTGATGTATTTCCCCTCTGACAGAGAATAGCAAAGGCCAGATAGATGCTCAATACACAGAAGGGTGTCCTGACACCTAGGCACCCTGGTGGTTGGCAGTGTGACCTGGCAGACATTTCACCTCCCCTAAGTCCCAGCTCCACTGAAGGACCAATGAGCAGGCCTAGGGTGCAGCCTGAAGTGTGGCACTGCAAGACTGCTACAGGGTTCTAGAGAGTGTGCTGAGCCCAGGATTCAGTGAGGCAGCAAAGGATGGGGGCCAAGACCGGGTAGTCCACCCTTCAGACATGAACAGCACAGCCAAGGCAACCTGTGCACCAGGGGGCTGGGGTGGAAAGAAGGCCCAAGGAGGTCTCGGAAAGCTAGCATTGGGTCAGCTCAGCCTACCAGGTAGGGTCCCATACACACCAGGTGCATAAGCCTGAGCTCAGTGCTAAGCAACTAATCCTTGGAGGATTAAACCCTTCGTTCTACAGCTCTTGTCCAGGGGTCCATGAAACTTTGTAGCAGGGGCCCCAGCTCTGACTCCAACAGAGCAGTGGCATCCTCTGAAGCAGTCGGATAGTCCTTTGCCAGCTCTTACCTGTAAAACCAAAGCCAGACAGACCTAGCTTTTTTCACTGCTCATCTAGACAATTCCCTTACCATAAAGATGGTGACATGGAGGCCCAGAGAGGAGGAGGAACTTAACTAAACACCACAGAGCCCTTACAAAACATAGGTGGTGTTCTGAACCACTGAGCAGTACCTGATTACTTCTGTAGCCACAGTAAGACATTCTACCTCCCTATGCTCCTGTCAGATACTATACAAGCAGAAAAAACACTCTGGTTGTATCCTCTGGTGGGCTGGCCATCCTCACTAACCATTCCTGTCCTCCCACCCAAGGGCAGATCCAAGGTCCTGGGCATCAGCTAAGACCCCCACCACACAAGCTCCTGAAGCCTTCCTTTAGCCCACAGCTCAGAGCAGCACCACCTTGAGAAATATATTGCACCCACTCCCCAGATGCCCAGTCCCTGCTAGAAAGACAGATCTTGATCCTAAGTGACTGCTGTTCCTGCCCCTAGCTGCCAGCAGGCTTACCTGTGGCCCTTGCTGCCCTGTGATTAGAGCAACACCTGGGAGAGAAGTCAGAAGAGCGACAGGTGAGCCCACCACAGGTCCCAGAGGATGGTGCTTACCAAGCACCCAGGAACACCCCACCCTGCATGCTGCAGCCAGCTGGGCCGCAGGGCCTAAGCCTCGGGGAACTGGGTGCTGGGAGTGGGGGAGGGTTGGGGAAGCAGCCTGGATCCTCTCCTCCTTCCTCTGATGCATCCTCAGCCAGGGCTGCATTTCTCCTGCTCACCTGCGACGCTGCTGCAAGAAAGGGCTTGGTTGACTCCTCCTGCTCCTGTTTATCTCGAAGGCTCTGCAGCAATTTTCCCAAACTGAACAGCAAGAGGGAGACCTCAAAGAGGCGACTCTCTTCCTAGCTGCAGCTCTTTCCTAATCCTCTGGGTGCCTTGGAATAGAAGCTCAGAAGGAAGAAAACGAGATTTTCAACTTTCAGGAACTAGCTCTGCCGCGCTCTGCTCAGCTCAGGAGGCCATCACTCTCAGCCTTTTAGGACTCGATCCAAAATCCTTCAGCCCTCCATGTTCCCCAAAATGACAGTGCTCATGTGTGGCTGGAACCTGCCCGGATCCGGCAGCTCATTTAAATAGAGCTCATCACAACAACAGTGTTGGTGGAGAAGTGAGTAGCTGCAGGGCCCTTGGGGACCCCCTGTTTATACGTAGGAAGAATGATGCAATCTGGGTATCAAAATAGCAATCCAGAATGGAATAACAGGCTCACGCAGCAGCGGTGCCTGCACAGCCAGAGCTCAAGTTGACACACTCTGTCAGCCCCACACTGCTGCAGCACGCAGATGCCAGGCACACACTCTCACCGCATCATTTTTAAAATCAGCAGGAGCCCGAGATAGCCCTCCATGCCCCCAGCACTGAAGGAGGGTGGGCGGGGGGCCTTTGACAGACATTAAAATCGGTCTCCTACACACTCACCTGCTCCTGCCACTTCACCTGAAGTCCTTATCCTGTGACGTCACAGTCAGTTGCCATAGTGACCAATTGTCCGTCACAAGTGGAGGATTAGGACTTCAGATGGAGAAGACACACATTTTATGATGCACAAAGGTCCTGGGAGGTGTCCCTTGGCAGCTAACTCCACCCCACAGGGAGTTAGTCCTACAGGAGCAGGAAGAAAAAAGGGGAGGAAAAACGGGATCAAGTTGGAGCAAAGATATTAGAATGGAGCAAGCCTACAAGTACAAGAGAATTACAAAAGTACAGGGTAGAGGAAAATTTCAAAAGCACAGAGGGGGAGTCACACAGAATGCACTTGGAGATTGGCAGGAAAGTAAGCTCCTAAAGGGCCCTGAATGCTAAGCTAAGGAGCTTGGCCTTTGTCCTAAAAGCAAAAGCAGCCCAAAAAGGTTCTGGAGAGAGACAGAGCTTGGCTCTCTGATTATTCTGATGGACTGCAGATGGCGATGGGGAGGGGGTCAGTCGGTGTCAGGGAGGAGGCTTAGGCAGTTGAACACTAATGGTACCCTGAACAAGAGTAGAAATGGAAAGAAAGGGACAGAGGAGTCATTTCAAAGAGAACTAATGGCATATAACCAAAATGGGATGTTGTGGGGAGTGGGGTGTGAGAGAAAGGAACCAAATGGATGGGCTGTCATGAAGAGAGACAGGTGACAAGTTGAACAGGGCAATTGCCAAATCCTGTCTTACCTGTGTCCTACTTTCTCTGGCCCCCACAGCCTCTTAAGATCAAGCCTCATCCTTCCTTGCTGGATCAGTGATTCACAAATCTCTTTGGTATGGGTGTGGGACCAGGAATTGATATTTTTACCCAATTTCACAAATAATTCTTCAGCATCCAGACCAGTTCTGGTTCAAGGGCCAGGAATCTGGAAACAATGGCCCGGGCAACTGTAGTAGCCTCCTAGCAGATCTCCCCACATCCAGTCTTGTCTCCTCCAATCATTCTCTGAAACAGAATGACTTCTTAAAAATATAGATCTGATCATACTCCACTGCTGAAAAACCTTCAATGGTTCCCCACTGTCTACAGAATAGCTTATATTGGTTGTGAACCATCACATTGTGGCCCTAAATTTCCTTGCAAGAGTTTCCACCTCACTCCTTTAAGCATTCCTATATTCTAGCCAAAATTAACTCCCTGCTGTTCCTTTTGGCCTCTCCTCTGCATCCATCCTCCTAATACTACCCCTACCTGCAACTCACTGCCATATTTTTCTGGCCCTGCCTGGCTCCTACACAGTTATTCTTACTAGATAACACCCACAGGTTAAAAACCCACCCAATTTCCCTAGGAAGAGCCCAAAACAGGGGTCAGAGGACTACAATTTGCCTATTTTTGTGGATTAAGTTTTACTAAAACAGAGCCATGCCCACTCATTCCCATACTATTTATGGTTGTTTCTGTGCTGCAGTGGCAGAGCTGAGTGGTGGTAACAGCAGCTGTATGACCCACAAAGCCAAAAATATTTGCTATCTAGCCCCTTAACAAAAAAGTTTGCTGACCCCTGGTCTTAAGCAACAACTACTTAAACAGTTCTAGCCTCACCCTTTGGTAATGGGGATCCTGCTTAATCCCAAGTTAACCACATCCCTGTATGCTCTAGTTCTGGTAACTGGGTCCCATTTGAGCTGGACCTTCAGTTTTCGGTAGGATGTTCACAATAAGGAAAAGGCATTTCGGGAGGAGGGAACATCATAAACCGAGGATTTCAGATGTCAGAAGGTGAGGCTTCTTGGGGAGAGACTGGTAAAGCTAGGTCATATAGAGGAACAACAGGAGATGAGGCTCTTAGTTTGGGGTCAGATTGGGAAGAGCCTGGAAGGCCATGCTAAGTTTCTATAAGCAACTGGGGGCCTTGAAGTAGCTAGAAACACAGGCCCAGAATAGGAAAGAGGGATCAGGGTTAAAGCTAGAAGACTGGAAGAAGAACCAACAGAGGAAATGGGTGAGATGGTATCAAGCCAGGGAATCCAGGGACTGTGGGGCAGGGCCAGGCAGCAGATCTGAGCCAAGAGTCAGAATCTGGGCATGAAGGCCAGGTGACAGGCTGAGATGGGGCATGAATAGTCCAGAGATTTCAGAGCCCATGCTCTTCAGAACCACCCAACTGTGAAACAAGCTTTCTGTGCCAAAGAACCCATGGCAGAAGGCAGAAAGTACAGGTAGGATGAATCTGGGCTCATTTCATCTGATAGAGTAGCACCTCTATCCCTTTTCACTTCAACTCTCAAGAGTCAATCCAAGGACTGATGCACTGGCATACTCCATGCAAAACCACTGTCCCTCTTCCAGCTGTGCCTAGACAGAGAGACAGTGGGGGAACCAAGGGCAGCAGAGTTCCTACTCTAGGTCTGCAGTTCTTAATGGCCCTCAACCCCAGGAAAGCCATGGACTGGCAGGCAAGGGAACGGGACATTTTTTTTCTGGTTCTGTAAGTGACCAATTATGTAACATTCAGCAGGATTCAGGCCTTTCTGGAATCCTGATGCCCCATTTATGCAGTGAGGGGTTAGAGATAAGCTCCAAGTGTCATCCTGCCCTCTACCCTCCACAGCATCAATTACGACTGCCCTCCCTTGACTAGGAGAGTCCCAGCAAACTATAGACCCCACCACGACCTGCCCTTCAATCACAGTTACCAAGAACTCCCTCCCTCAGCAATTCTGTTCTAGCTGTAGCCTTCCCCCACAACACAGCCCGCCTACTTTATTAGCAGGGGAACTGCTCTCCCAGTAACGAGTACTGTTCTGAGGTGCACAGTGCTACTCCCAGTGCCCTAGAGAGCCAATTAAGTTGAGGAAACTGTTCATGAACTAAGAAGCCATCCTGCAGATAGGGTTCCAAAGCTCTAGCTTCTGCACCTGCTGCACACCCTGCTCAGCCCAGCCCAGCAGCCTGGCCTCCGCCTGGGGGACTTGGGTTACTACCCACAACAGACCCCACAATGGTTGGACACTCTTTAGCACCTGGAACAAGCAACTAGCAGTCACCTTGCCTGCCAGGCCCGCCTGTAGCTGAGATCTCACCCCACACCCACGTCCCACCCTCTCCCCAGGCCATTAGAGCCCCTCCAGCTGAGCTGCTCATTAAGATATACATCATTTCCCACTCTGACTCTTAGGTTGTAGCATCTTGCATCAGTTAACTCTCTTTGGATCTTCCCAAAGCCCCAGCACCTGCCCACTGAGGAACAGAGATTGCTCCTCCTTTCAGCATTTGTAATTTACAAGGGACACGCTGTCACCCGTTACTAGCTTCAGGAAGCATGAGGCTATGGCGGTTACTTGGTGTTCTTAGAGCCCTTCAAGTCCAGCCCTGAAAGCCAGAAAAGGCCCAGTATCTCCTAGGCAGTTAGTGCTAGAGTCCAGACAGAGCTCCAGGGGCCATGACTGCCAGACTCTGGCCACATCTTTACTTATCACCCTCACTGACAATAGGAAAACAAAGATAACTTAAACAAGTAGATTCTTGCATTTTGATGTCAGAATCAAAGTCTCCAAGCTGGTATTTGTCTTTTAGTAGATTTGAAGAGAAAGAATAATGTTCCTTTTACTTTTATGGGGAATGACATACCCAATTAATTGCTGTTTCCCCCCTAAAACAGCAAACAGAACCACAGGCACCCTGAGAATTTTGAAAACAGATCTAGCACTTAGTAAATGTCAGTTTCAGGCAGGCCAGCTCCCTCCAGAGCTTGTAACATTTATTTCAAGTATCACTTTGGGACTCAATGGCCAACTTTGCAGATAGAATTTGACCTGGGACCATTTCAATTAGGTTTAAAATTAAATAGTCCCAAGTAGGTATTCTCACTGACTGAGTAAATCCATTTCCAATACCCAGCCTTTAAGCACAGAGCCTCCAGCTCCAGATGGCCCACCACATGTGCTCAGCACACTACTGCCTTCGCTCTGGTCCCCATCACTAGCTTTGGAAGACCTTGCCCAGCGGGTCTCTTCAGAGCCCTAGGCCTGATGCAGTCCCATTTCCTAGTGCGATGGAGTTGCTGGAGACAATCTCAGCTAGGCTGTGGCTGCATTAATTAAAGAATTTGCACCTGATGACTCAGGCTTCAGGGTTGGTTCTTCCCTCAATGATTCTCCATGGAGTTTCTCCATCAGTTCAGTAACTCCAGTGAGCATGTAATCTCCCAGAGCAAAGTGCTACAGTGCAGATCACAAACTTTGAGGACAAGTGAACTTGAATTCAACCTGATCTGACAATCTGCTACCTTCTCCCATATTTTACCTTTGAAGACCCCAGATTGGCAGAAATCGGATAAACCTTTCCGCAAATCTATGCTCCTCCTCCACTGGGTAAAGTGGCCATGCTAAAAGTTCTCTCCAAAGAACCAAAGTCTCAAAGCATGGCTTCCCAAATTATGGACCAGAAATCTAAGTTTAGGCATTGGGTGTCTCCCTAGACTTACCAGAGATAGGTGACAGCTCTGCATTTCATCAGATAGCTCATTCAGGTGCCATTCTTTTAGTCCCTTAGAAAACATTCAGTAAGTAATTGGTGCATGAAGAACCTTCCAGAGGTATCGTTCCTTCACCTGAACTTGAAACAATCTTCTTTTCACATCCCTGCCATATGGTATGATTATCATCTGTGTAGGTATCTGCCCTGACTATGAGTTCCTTTTCACCTCTGTACCCTAAATATCAGAGAGCCTAGTACACAAAAGTCAATAAATACCTGTGAAGGAGACAGACATACAAACCACACATGACAGGGTCCTAATATCCCCAAGTGGTAGAGGAAGATCATTCCACTCTTCACCCATAAATGCAAATGTGAAGGTAACAATGGCCTAGCCAGACCATAGGACATACCTAAACATATAAGCTGCCACATATTCAAGAAATTGCCTCTCTGGTTCCAAAACAAGCCAATTTGCACCTAACAGATTTTTTTTCTCATTTCAGTTTCACAAATTCTAAGTAATAGTATTTTTTCACATTTCTTGGTCTCTTACTATATCCTCAGCATAGTACAGAATGTTTTATGTGTATGTTCCCATTTAATCTTCATAGCAATCCTGAGGACTTATTGCCATTACCATCCCCATCTTACAGGCAAGAGAGCTTGCCCAAGGACATGGCTGTTTCGGAGCAGGTGTATTAGGACTCACACTCAGATGCCCAGCTTTACTGACAGCAAAGCTTATGACTTTGGTTTCCACTGAGCTTAGAAAATGTGGCTAACACATTATGATTCTGATGATTGTCATCAGTATGAATTTATTTTTCTGACTTTAGAGTCAAACAAAACCTTGAGATGTGCATATTAGTTCATGTTAAAAATCTTAGGTGAGATCAAAGACGTACACATAAGACCTAAAACTTATAAAACTCTTAGAAACATAGAGTAAAATCTTCATTCATGCCAATAGATTTGATAATGATTTCCTGCATATGAAACTAAAAGTACTGGCAACAAAACAAAAAATAGAAAAGCTGGACTTCATCAAAATTAAAAACTTTTACGCATCAAAGGGCACTATAAACAGAACAAAAAAGCACCACAAAGAATGGGAGAAAAGATACGCAAATCAGTCATCTGACAAGGGACTGATACCCAGAATGCATAAAGAACTCCTACAACTCAACAACAACAAAACAGCCACCGGATTTTAAAATGAGCAAAACTAAAACTATACCACTAAACAGTAACTCCCCATTTCTCCCTCCCCCCAGCGCCTGGCAACCACCATTCTACTTCTTGTTTCCGTGAATGTGACCACTCTAGGTACCTCGTGTAAGTCGAGTCATAGAGAGTGTACCTGTGTGTGTGTGTGTGTGTTGTGACTGGCTTATTTCGTTTAGCACAGCGTGCTCAAAATTCATTCATGTTGTAGTATGTGTCAGAATTTCCTTCCTTATTAAGGCTGAATGATACAGTATCCGACTGTATGTGTATGCCACACTTTTTTACCCATTCACCTATCAGGTTGCTTCTACCTATCGGCTATGGCAAATATTGCCGCTATGAGCATGGGTGGACAAATATCTCTTTGAGGCCCAACTTTAATTATTTTGGGTATATACCCAAAAGTGGAATTTGTGGATCACATGGTAATTATACTTTTACATTTTTTAAGGAAATACCATACGGCTTTCCACAGAGACTGTACCATTTTATATTCCCACCAACAGTGCACAAGGATCCCAGTTTCTCCACATCCTCACCAACACATTATTTTCAGTAGTAGCTAATGGATGTGAAGTGGTATTTCATTGTGGTTTTGATTTATATTTCCCTCAGATTAGTGATATTAAGAATCTTTTCACATGCATAATGGTCATTTGTTTATCTTGTTTGGAGAAATGTCTATTCAAGTTCTTTGCCATTTTTAACTGGGTTGTTCATTTTTAATTGTTGAGATGTAGGAGTTCTTTACATATCCTGGATGTTAACCCAACAGTGCTGGAACTTTTAAGATATATTTAAGATTTACCATATTTACAAATTTAATTTATTGGGTTTCTAAGAGTTCATTAAGTAAGCTTATTGGCTAGACAATTGCATTACTTAAAAAGAAAATACATTTAATTTGTAAAAGCAAATATTAACCAAGTTTGTAAATATAATCAAATATTAATGAAAAGCCCTTAAAAATGACTGTTAAATTTTGCCACATTTATAAACAGAATAGTATTTATAAGCTAAAACCAAAAGTTTAAGGAAGAACATAGTTTAAGTTATAAGTTTAAATATCAGATATTAATTTAAAAATTCAAAGTAGTTCTCTGTGGAAAAATCCATACGTTCTCTGTGTCCCAAACTCTCAGCAGAGACTCAGAGAGGTTAGGTAGCCTGCCCAAGAGTTTAAAGAGCTCAAAATTGAGATCACAGGACAAATGCAAAGTTATACTGCCTCAAAGAAAACCTAGACTTGTGTTACAAATCACCTTGAAAAACTGACAACAAAGACACACACACAAAAGATAATGTTTCTAAATGCCATCAACTTATTTGACTTTCTCATCCTATTAAGTTCATTCAACGAATGTTCTTCGTACCACTATCAGATGCCCAGAGCTGCAGGACTGACACAAAGGGACCTGGTTCGTGTCTCCAAGGACTCTGCAGTTCTCACAGACTGTTTCCTAGGAAACCTGACATTCAAAGGCAAGACACAAGCTCCTCCTCCATGCCTGGCAGCAACTTAGATGGTGAGTAGTTCACTAGTCAGTGTGTCTGTTCAAAATCTGTTTCTGACCATCCCTAGGGAGCCCAGTCCATACCCCTCTGCCTCAGAAGTTTGGTGACACAGGACACATCCTCTCCGTCTGGGGAGTCGGTCAAACCTGAGATTAAAACCTTCCCCAGGTTCTTAGTCTGTCACCAATGTAGGGAAATCCCAAACATGAAAAGCCCCAGCTCATGAAACAGATATATCAGGTATCAGGAGGACTTGCTTTGTCTCACAGGTTCCCCACAGAGTTGCTTTCAGCAATGAGTGTCCCTTTGGGCATTTAAATTCTGATTCTTTCTACACCTAAAATGCAGATCCTATGAAACAGGAGAGACCTGTTACACAGAAGGAGGTGAACCTGTGCTGCTTGTGTACTCACCATCGGGGACAGTCCCAGGAGCCTTGGTGACCTGTCCTAGCTCCTGCACCAAGCCCCGAAAGCAGTCCTTACAGAGCAAATGCTGGCAGGGCAGGAGCCAGGCTCCCGCATACTGCAGGTCCTGTTGGCACAACGAGCAAGTCAGTACCTTGGCCTCTATCTGTCCACTCCTGTGTTTCCGGTCAACTAGTGGCAGCTCCATAAAGCTCACGCCCATATCCATGCCCATGCCTGTGCCTGGGGCTGGGTCTTTTCCACTGATATCCTCAGGTGTGAAGCAGCGTGTAGAGTGAGCAAGCTCCACTCCCTGTAAGGGAAGCACAAAGCAGAGTGATTGTCCCTGGTCAAGTAGTTCAGCTGGTTAGAGCATCATCCTGCTACGCCAAGGTTGTGGGATTGATCCCCAGACAGAACACATACAAGAATCAACCAATGAATGCATAACTAAGTAGAACAAATAATCAGTGTTTCCCCCCTGCTTCTCTGTTCTCTAAAAATTAATATTAAAAAAAAAAGACTGGTTTATTTCTTTTGGAAAGGGGATGTTCCTGGACAGGCCAGGGAGGACTCAGAGACCAAAGCCTCAGAAGCCCAGGCTCCGTTCCTCCCCAGAACTGGAGGTCATGCCCTGCAGCAGGTCACAGCCTCAGCCCCTCCCTTGGGCCCAAAGAGAGACCCACAGTATCTTTACTGAGGAAAACAAAGGCTGGAGGGGTCTGCTAGGTCGTGTGTTTTTTGCAGGGTTTGCCTGCCTTCAAAACTGTCCCAGATCTACTTGTGCCTCTTTATTAGTGGACAAGCTTGATTCAAGATTTCATTTTGGAAAAGAGAAGGAAATTTATTAAATGCCAAGTGTATGCCTGGTGCTTTATATACTGTATCTCAATCCACACAGCTACCCTTGAAATAGGGATTAAGATACTTTTATAAATTACATAAAACCACAAGGGGCAGGCTGAGGATACTGAGGCTCAGAGAGGTTGGGTAGCTGCACAAAGACAGATGGAAAATAGCAGAGTTCAAATTCAAATTCAAACGCAGGTCAGTCTGATTCCAAACTCCACTTTCAACTACTGAAATGTTTTTCAAGCTGAGGTCCACACACATGCTTTCATGAATTCTCTCCAATAATTTTTTTAAACTAGTGTCTCATTCTGGTATGAGTTTTTTAAAGTATAAATATTCTGGATCATCTACATATCAATGAATACAGGATGTAAGAGTTTAGGATCTAGTTCACACCAAGCAGTGTTACTTTATCTCAGGCTAACGAGAAGACAAAGAAGCAGGGTTAATATGTAAAGGATGCATTCTTGACACATGAAGTATAGATGACATTGGGCACATGATGATGAGTGTGTCACAGTACACACTTGGAATGGGCGGAGGAGGGGGGAAAGCAGGCCATCATTATCAGGGTGGGGGGTGGGGGTAGGTTTGCCAAACTCAGCCCCAACAGGGAGCACCACCTTTCAGTTACAGTGGGAAGGAACTTTAGCAACGCATCATCTGCAAATGAAGTTAGTATTGTTAATTTGATTTTTTTGGTTTTTTTATAATTTGTAAACTATGTTGTTTTATAACTGTATAAGAACAAAGGGAGTGTACCTAATTTTACATTTGTACTTTTTAAGAAGCAAAACAAAAATAATTTAACTCAAATCTGGAGCTCTGTAATTATGCACATTTATTTGAGAGAACTTTCACTTCAGTCCACAGACTCTGGGAGCCAAGCCCACTAAGGACAAAGGGTGATGGGGATGGGAGAGGCCAGGCTGCTTGGAGGCCCAGCAAGACGCCACTAAATAAAGTAACGGGTAGGTTTTCACCTCTAACTCATTATGGGGCTCTCAGGGCAGGTAGTTCCCAGAAAGCAACCATAGTAGCAGCCCCAGTGGACATGAGGGCAGTCTCTCTTGGAAGGTTTAAGTGGCTGAGTTTGTTTTGTTAGACTTTGAGAAGTTCAAACTTTTTGGTTTCAGAACCCCTGAACATTTTTAAATTACTGAAGACCCCAAAGAGATTTTGTTTATTTGGGTTATAGCTACTGCTATTTACCATGATGTAAATTAAAACTGAGATGTTTTAAAATATTAATTCACTAAAATAACAATAAACCTATTACATGTCAACATGAATAACATGCTAGGAGAAATGAACAATTTTCAAAAAATAAATTTAGTGAGAAGAGTGACATTGCTTTTCCTTCTTGCAAACCTCATCAAAGGCTGGCTTAACTGAAGACAGCTAGATTTCCATACCTGCTTCTGAGGTCAATCTGTTACATTTTTTTTATCACATGTGATGAAAATCCAGCCTCACACAGTCACACAGTTAAAAAATAGGAATATTTCAATATGGATATTTCAATTTTCAATTGTGGATATTCATCTTTGATATTATATGAAAATTCAACAAGGAGTAGTTTCTTAAAGGCTAGTTATAATGCGGAATCTGAAACTACATTAATGGACATTTCTTATTCTGGTATACTCAATTCCACTGGTCTATTTTGCACTATGAACTGCTCTTTTACACAGGCATAATTTTATAACACTGAGCACTGGTCATTTGGAAAATACTGGTTCAACAACTTATGTAGATGTTCCAAATATTCACATGTCATCATACAAAAACAAACAAAAAAATCACTCTCTTTAATCTCTAATCTCACAGAAAATTCTTCAACTCTTAGAAAGTTGCCAAACTCATAGAAGCAGCTGTAACTTTACCAGAATTGTAATTTTTGCCTGAAAACTCAAATTTTGTGACCAGCAGTAAATACTGCCAGTTTTTCCCTTGAAATGACAGGCTTACTTCATTTTTGAGAAAACATCCACAAAATTCCCAAGCCTGTAAAACCACAGTCTGTCTGTTAGTTGTTCTTTCAAGTAAAACTGGTGTTCTATGCCCCCCACCAGAAAGGCTGCTTCAGTTTGCAATTCAGATAGTAGCACAAGCAGCGGAAGTGCTGATTGCATACTTCCAATTTCCTCCAATTCCTTTTTACTGTAAGAGAACAGTAAAAAGACCTGTATTCAAGAATGGAAATCTAATGAAATTATTTACTGCTACACCTCGTACATTCTGAAGTGAAACTGGCTTTTTCCTTTTGTTTCTTTTCTTTTTAATGCAAATGCATGACAGTGGTACAATGACTTATATCAGCAGTTTTGCATACCATCTTTGGCCTTGGCTTTGGCACCATCAATGTAAATATCACCCTGGTGAAAGGGGCAAATAACATCATATTACGATAGAAACTGTTCTGACCTTCTGGACCCCCTGAAAGGGTCTCTGGGACTCTCACGGGTCTATGGACCACAATTTGAGAGCTGCTGTATTAGACTTTGAAGAACAGTTCTGGGAAAAGGGGAAGTGGCATGGCCTTCCAACACCAGTGGACTCTACACAGAGTAAAAATATAAAGAAATAACTATTTAATTCCTGTCTCAGAAAAGCAATTGAAGTAACTCTGTGAGGATCAAGATTAAATTAAAGGCACAGCCAACCAATGAGTATGTGATTTAGGGAAAGTGGAGGAAGGTCGAATGACTTATTTCCTTTCCCTTCTCTGGCTGCTTTTCACCATAACTTAGTCCTTCCCCCTCCTCCCTCTCCCCTGACCTGGAAAGCGGAGAGGATAGAAGGTGGCAGAATGTGCTTAAGCCAGGGGCAGCACACTCAAATACCTACAGAGCAAGGCATGTTCACCTAAAAGAATGTAGGTCAATGTTGACAAACCTTAGTTTTGCAGAAACCCGGAAACTCAGGCTTTTATTTAAATTTTAAAACATTGGCAACTAATTAAATTAAAAAGCATAAAAGAACAGCATGAATCAAAAAAATTACGTATCAGCAATTATTTTGCGACTTCTATGTTAAGTCATGGAGAAACCTGGACTAAATGAAAGAACTTTGCAGGATGGGAAACCTCACGTGCAAGACTACCTTGCTCACCAACCACCTCCTTCTCATATCCCACATTCGGGGATGGGAGAGAAGGGAAATATTTCCTGGTTTCTGTTCCTTGCCAAGGATGACAGAACAAGTCATTCCACGACATATTGGGAGTAAGAATTTCAAAGATTGTTTGCATGGGTAGTACAGAACAAATGACTAAAATGGACTCATTTTAGGGAGGAAATGGGAGAAACACTAGGTAATGGCACAGCGTCCATGCTGTGCTAGGCTGTGTTGATGGTGATACATTATCCATTTCTTTACTCATTTACTGTTTTAGACACAGTCCTACAGCAGGACTTCGTCTTTCTGGTTCCCCACTGTGCCTGCCCCTCACTGCCTGGCACCTATATAGGGTGCCTGAACATGGCAAGCACTCAATAAATATTTCTAAAATGAATGAATGAGTCCCAGCCATTTTTCATTATATAGACAAGAAAATTAAGATTCAAAGAGAATATGCTATTTGTTCAATATCATCGAGAGGTAGGAAATAAACCCAACTTTCTGTGTTCTTTCTACTAATTTTATCATCTGAAATGAAATTAATATTCAATTATTTAAGCTCCTCATTGGTGCTAGTGGATAAACTGCTGTCTCAAGGATCCTAGAATTCCTCTCTCCACATTTCGCTATTCTGAGTTTGATGGCAGCAGGGCAGCCATTCTAGCTGCCAATGAAGCTTCTAGGAATGCACTTGCCATGTAGTACAACGAGAGTTTTTTTTAAAAATCTATCCAGCCCAGAAAGGAAAGACTCCCAAAATTTTTAATCCTCAAATTAGATTATTTTTACTTTGTGCCGAAGAAAGCCCTGTGGGCCTATGGATTTTCCTCTAGGTGCCATATTGCCATTTATCAAAAGTTACTGATAAAAAAAATACCTTGAATCTGGCGTAGCTGAAATTGGAAACTATGCACACTGCTGACACATTGATACGATCCATTTAGAAAAAATATATAGCAACATAACATGAAGCACAAAAATGTTCGTACCCTATAATCCAGCAATCTCTCTCCTGGGAATTTATTCTAGACAAGTTATTCAACAGAAGAAAAAACTACATATACACACACAGATATTCAGTGTATCATGTCTCCAACAGCAAAGAACACAATAAGAAAAAATGAAAACAAAATATACAAGAAAATGGCTTAGTAACTTACAGTATGTGCTAAAGATAAATTACTCTTTAGCTGTTAAAAATAATAATCATGAAGACTGGGTAGTGATACAGAAAAATGTCACAGTATTCAATGAAAAGCAGAACATAAAGATTTGTATACTACGATCATCAGTGTTGCAGATAGCTCCGTCTCCATGTAGATGAGAGCTGAAAGGCAATATTCAGACATGAAACAGCATTGTAAGGTGTTATGATTTGAGATATTTATACTTATGTTTCAAAAATTTTTAAAAATTCTTCATTGTCTTTTCTATTATAAATTTTTTTAAAAATTCATTCTGAAACAAATTTGGATTTCTAAGTTTTTCTCTAATTCTCACTTAGAACAGATTTCTGGCTCTTCCCATCTTAAATTCACAATCCTCTACTTCACAGGTGGCAAACATAAGACCCGCAGGCTGAATCCAGCCCTCCACCATGTTTTATCTGGCCCAGCACCTGTTTCTACCTGGTGGCAGCACCGAGCTCCTTGCCTGTAGTTAAGGAATAGTTACATTTATACAGTCCTAAAATTACATTCAGCCCTTTGAAGGCAACCTTGAGGCTGATGTGGCCCCCAGTGAAAATGAGTGTGACACCCCTGCTCTACTTGAAATAGGAAAGCAACGTAGTATTTCCAAATGCCCAAATTTAAAGATGAAGAGCCAGAAAACAAGGCTGAACCCCACCACACTGTTGCTGCCGTCTATAGGTCTGCTGATGAAGTCAGGAGGGGAAGAGAGAGGAACCACCAGGACCCTGTTCAGAGTGGCAGTGTGCCCACGAGGCTACCTGGAAAGAGGCATAAGGTAGCTAAAAGGTCCTTATCACCGTTACCTGCTTCACCAGGCTGCTGCCTGGCACCATCTCCTTTCTGCTCATTTCACAGGTATTTCTGAGGTCCTGACTCTCTGGGAGAGCCCAGATGCCTCATATGTCACAATGTCATGCTCTAGTTCAAAAGAGATGTCACAGAGAAGGATGCCTCTCAGGGGTCATGCCCTGTGTGCCTGACAGGAAGAGACAGGTCATTTAATGGCTACTCAACTTTGCAGATCTAGAATTCAACTCTGTTTGTTCTCCTAGAGCTGCTCAACCCAGGGAAACTGACCCACTCTGACAGCTTCCACATGGGCCTTTTGTTTAAGCTACATGATTACCTTATAAAGGAGAGGGAGCCAGCTGGAAACTAGAGCCAGATAACCACCCAGGGCATTCCCTACCCTGGAGGCCAAACCAATAAGAAGAAAGTTAGGTAAACAAAGAACCTAACAGTACTGCTGGTCCACCCAGGGAGGCCTCCCAGTCAGCCAGGTGGCCTAACAAATAGGATGTAGCTCTTCTATAACCAAAGAACTTGGCAAAACTACCCAGAAATAGTGTCCCATCACCCAGGACTCTACCTCCATCCCCACCCCCCCACCCCAGACAATCTTGGTCCTTGCTTCAGGCCCTAGTTATAGGATACCTCTCATTCCCAAGGGTCTTCCCATTTTACCTTAATTCACAGAGCATCATCCCAGGGTAGTTTCTAGTTAGTTCAGCTCATCCCTTATACACTTCCTGGTCAGTTTTGATGTCCAATAGAAGATGATCTCTTCTTAGACTTTGTCTTGCACCCTCAAGACTCCTTTCTGCTGGTCACAGGCACTAGGTGATTAAGGATTGAAGGAATGGCAAAGACCATACTCCTGTGAGGTCAGAGAGGGAATGGCAAAAGTAGGAGATCTGGAGAGAGAGAGAGACTAAAGGCTAGGCTCTCCATCCGTAGCCTCTGGCAAGTCACTCGACTTTCTGTGCCTCAATGTTCTCTTTCAGTAAATGGGGATGATAGTGTTGACTTCTGAGGCAGATGCATTTTGTAAATTGCAAGGTGTATTTGGCTATTATCACTGTACATCAGAATGTTCTGAAAAGAAGCATATTATAATGTGGGCCTTAAAGGTTGAGGGAAATCCAGGATATATGCTCAAGAACAGCATGAGCACTCCAAACTAGAGAGATGGCACAAGCACAGGTGAAAGGGCATAAGAGAAGTACCCAGTTTGGCTGCAGTAGAAAGCTTGTGTAGCAAGGAAGCTGATATGAAGCTGGAAAGGCCAGTGGTGTATATTCTGTTAGCAACAGGGAGATACTGAACTTTTTGATCAAATAAGTGAAAGGATAAAAGTCTTTTTTTTTAGGAAGATTAACGTGGCAGAGGTATTATGGTTGGAGGGATTGGAGGAGCGTTGGAATGCTGGCAGGGTGATCAAAGGAGGGTGTTGAACCCAAGATATGATGAGGGCCTTAGTGCGGGCAGTGGCACAAGAATATGGTGACAGTGTTTTAGAAGAAAAGAAGGCTTAGGACAATTTTAAGGTCTCCCTGGCATCGCTATGGTGAACAAGGTATAAAGAAGGTACATATCAGCCAGGAAGACTGGCGTCTTTGGGTATGGTTATGTGGTTTGTCTGTAGAATATCCGAGGGATATTAACCAGAAATTAAATTAATGTATGGGTGTGCAGCTCAGCAACAGAGATGTGAATTGAGGCCAGCCAGGATGAGTTCACCCAAGAAGATTGTGTACCATGAAAAGAGGTACAAAGACAGGAGGCTGAAGAACCTTTAAATGGTGGACAAAGAACCCGAAAAGAAGGTTGAGAAATAGCCAGAAAGATAAGAGGTAGGAGAGTTTCTTTAGAAAAAGAAGCCAAAGGGGTAAAATATAAGAGAGAACAAGAGGTATGAGGAATAGGAAGAGTCCGTTCAATTTGGTATTTGGTTAATTGATAACTGGTAAGAGCAATTTCACTCAAATAGTAGGACTGAAAGCTAGATTGCAACGGATTAAACAGCGAATGGGAAGTGAGCATATGGACAGCATTCACAGACTACTCTTATGTAAGGTAAAGAAGCCAGGGTAGTAGATGCAGGCAGTCAGGAAGAATCTAGGATATTTTAGTTAAAACATATTTTAGCTTCAGAAAACAGAACAGAAAATAATATACACATGGACTCACTGAGGGAATAGGATCTTGACCGCTGGTTGAGACTTAAGACACTATTATAAGTGAAAATGTAAGTGAGGGTAGGTGTATTCATTCAGTTTATCATTTGTTGAGCCCGTACTACATGCCAGGAACTGGAAGTGCATGGATAAAAGAAAATAATTCTCAAGCACTTAAGGAATTTGATCAAGTAGGGAAGAGAAATGTGGACGGACAGTTATATGAGAGCTACGTCAGAGATTCTGTGGTGCACCTATCAAGTGAGCAACTCTGACAGAAAGGGTCAGAGCAGCTATGCGAGACGCTGGTATTGGGTCCAGGTTGAGTGGGGGGTTCTCTAATCCACGGGGCGAGCGTCACCGTGGTGTCAAGGTAAATTCCGGTGGAAATTTACATGTGGCAGTTCGAAAATTGACAACGTTTGGATGAAAAGGGCTATGAAACAACCAGGCATACAGGTCCCTGAAGTAGTTTCCGACTGAGAACGCCTTGGCTGACAGCACAAAGACAACCAGAAAGGAAAACCCAGCACCCCTCCGGGAGGGTGGGGCAGTAGTCCCAGAGGGTTTTACACACATCTAGAGAAAGACTTAAAAGGCAGCGGAGTGAGGCACCGAGTAGGTACGAAGAGGGTCAAATAAATAGTGCCTCATAGCTCCTCACCATATCCGGCAGAGGAAGGGGCAAGCAAGCAATCGCTCTCGCCGGGCTGAGCTGACTACTAAGAACAGAGCAGGGCTGGGGTGCCGCTCAGGGCTGGGGCGTTTGATGAGGGGGCTGAAAGATACGGTGACCTGGGAGGGTACTTAGGACACTGCGTCAAGAAAAGGGCCCGGCCCACAGCGCCCTCAGTTTCCACAACTCTCAGCCTCCGAGGTTCTGCACACAACAGGTTGGACGTAGAAAGGCTTTTCGCCGCAATAGCTATCAAGACTGCCTAGAGACCGCGGCTACAACCTGCAGCAAAAGGATGCAACGCAACCCGCAGCCACGCGCTATCTGCAACGCCGTCTAGGCCCGGCCTCCCCGGCCGGAAGTGAAGTGTTTGCTCCTCCCTCGCGTCCCATACCTCGCGAGACTTCGCATACGGTTTCCTTTTGCGTCTCGGCCGCCAACATGGTAGGTTATTCTTTCGTGCTTTCCTTTCACCACAGTCGCGGGCCGGGATCTCTGCTCGTTGTGCACGCCAGCCACCTACCCTGGGTTTTAGCCCGGCCTTCAAGATCACGCATCGTGGGCCGCAGGGTAGGGGGCCGAAGTGCGCCCGGATCTCTAGGCCGCGTGTTCGGCCCTGGATTCGGATCTCTGAGACACGCGGGCCCGGGCGTCCGGGCGGCGCCGGGATGAGGCCGCTCGGCCCCGGGCCAGGGTGTAATCTCAGCTTTGCTGAATGAACCACAAGGCAGATCCTTGATCTTCTCGCCTACGTGCCCCTTACAATTCGGCATACTTCGCCCCCTGCCCCACCTTTTTAAGGCCTTATCACCAAGCATCTTTTTTCGCACAGCCATCCAGACTGAGGAAGACCCGGAAACTTCGGGGCCACGTGAGCCACGGCCACGGCCGCATCGGTAAGTGCCGGCTTTCCATCCTGGTCGGCCTTGGTCTGCCCCAATTTGGTGCTTAACTAGTCGAAGGTAGGTAGCTTAGAAGTGGGTTAGTAAGAGCTTTGTGCTGTCGGGTCGGATTGAGCCTGACTTTTTTTTCTCTGAGAATCTAGTACTTAAGATACAGAGAATTATCACATCAGTTGGGGGAATGAAAATTGAGCGGGGCACAGTATTGGTTGAAGGCGTGGAGTGCTGTGATAGTGTTGCAAAGATAGGTTTTGAGTGGGGTCTTGAAGGAGTTAGCAATGCTGCAAGAGGAATTGTAGACTGGGAGCAGCATAAGCAAAGGCAGAAACGGGGGTGGGAATGCGTTTGGGAGAAGTTTGGGGCCGGGGAAGGCTGTTGGCCATGTATCTTTGTAATCCTGCAGGCAAACACAGGAAGCACCCGGGAGGCCGAGGTAATGCTGGTGGCCTGCATCATCACAGGATCAACTTTGACAAATAGTGAGTGCTTCTGGGACTGTATTTAACTGACACAGTTTTGGAGTTTGGGGGCGGTTGGGGAGCAGGCTCTGAACATTCTGAACGGGAAGCAAGCCTCTTAACCACCATAAACCTGTTTTTGGGCGTTTACCAAGTTAACACTTGATGTGAAATGAGAAATTTTGCCATCGAGGCTAGAGTCACGCTTGGGTATCCGCTATTGCCTTAGTGTGCTAGAGTCCTCGAAGAACAACTGCTGACCTTATTCACTGACTCTGGCCCCCCTGTGGCATGGTCAGTCACCAGGTTAGTGACATGCATCAGATTGACCTCTATGGCAGTAGGTTCACTTGTGCCCACAAATTAGGGGGTGGGATTTTATAATTATTTGTTTAGAACATCTCTATTATTCAGTGACTTAACCTGGTTCCGTGAAATAAGGCTACTCTTTTCCTCCTGAAGGTCTTTGGTGGGCTTTTTATAAAGATTTGATTAATCCAACAAACGAATGGAGCAGAGCGTGTTGTGTCACAGCTCTACACCAGTTAACAGTTTACACTACTTGGGGAGATGGGCCATAAAGATGGTAAGTATAGCTTCTTAATTAGTGAGGTTATGAAAGTGGTTGCCTTCTCTTCCCAGTCACCCAGGTTACTTTGGGAAAGTTGGTATGAGGCACTACCACTTAAAGAGGAACCAGAGCTTCTGCCCCACTGTCAACCTGGATAAACTATGGACCTTGGTCAGTGAGCAGACGCGGGTCAATGCTGCCAAAAACAAGACCGGAGCCGCTCCCATCATTGATGTGGTGCGATCGGTGAGTGAAGGAATATTTTTGCCTTTATATGGCTCGCTGCCTGTCCTCAAAACTCTTGAGTACTCTAATCTACTTGATCTCCCACTTGAAGTCTGTACCCAGTTCCCTTCTAGACATACCTTTTGGTAAAATTTCCAGAGGTAATTCATTGGCCAAAATTGAACTCCAGTTCAGTTGTGATTGAACAAAATACTTGAAGAGTAATCCTTCTCACTCTTTCATTCTTTGGGGTATTTCATTTTCACTTGAATGTTTTTCCAGTCAGTAATCTCATTGCTGTTACTGCCCTGGTTTGCACAGGTTTGCATTTCTCATCTGAGCTATTGGCAATATCTTAGCTGGCTCTGGTCTGTTTTACACAAGGCTGCATTGAGCACAGCTGTTGACCCTTCATGCTCCCTACAGAATAAAATAATAATGTGCTCGAGATTTAAGGCCCTATATTACCTGAAGAGGGCCTTCCTTTCCTCGCCCCCTCAAAAAAACTACACCCGAGTTTTGTTTTGTTTGTGTTTTTTAAATAGTATCACTGGGAGTTCTAGTCCTTGTATCAGTCTTAACCTCCTATGTATACAGAAGTATTCTAAACCCTGAGAGGACTTGCATTAAAGTATCAGATTCCCCTTCCTAGCCTGTTTACCATCCCTTGAGCAATTTTGATGGTCATGACTGCTTAAAGCATTGCTGGGAATGTGGTTTTTCTTTTTTGCTTGTTAGATGGTCATTGAATAGGAAAGGGGGGTTTTGTGTTTTGCCCGAGACTAGAGTCACATCCTGACAGCTGTTGTCCTGGTGTGCTACAGTTCTCGGAGAGAATTTGCTGGTCTTGATTCACTGACGAGGGCAGTCAGTGCCCTCGGGTAGTGCCCAGATCAGAAACATATCCTCTCCAGCTACCAGATGGAGTGTGGGTTGTCTGGCATCTTTCCTCATACCCACTAGGGAGTTGGTACCTGCCATAATGTGCTATAACCTTTTTTCTCTCTTCTAGGGCTACTACAAAGTTCTGGGGAAGGGAAAGCTCCCAAAGCAGCCTGTCATTGTGAAAGCCAAATTCTTCAGCAGAAGAGCTGAGGAGAAGATTAAGAGTGTTGGTGGGGCTTGTGTGCTGGTAGCTTGAAGCCACATGGACGGGAAATCATTAAATGTTCACAAGTGCTTTTGTCTTCTGGTCTGGGTGTAGGTTCTTGGCACCCCTACCTGTGTGTCAGAAACCTGCAGGTTCTAGGAGTTAAAAGGTGTGAGGGCCTGGGCTCCTCTGCCAACTCCCCTGAGAAAGAAAGTATGCAAGAGTTAGCACCAGCGCTTAGAGGCCTTGGTCTGTTACCTAACTTGAACTTCTCATTTATAAAGTGAAAATGATGGCTGTTGGTGATGTGTGTGTGTGTGATAAATATAAAATAGTTGAAAGGTCTGTTTGTATTGTGTACTCTGAATTTACAATGAATGGAAGTGTGCCCTTAACTGTTGCAGGGGGCTCACAAGGGTCTGATTCTGTCTTTACAGGAATTTAATGTGTCATGTTGTAAAGAGGGGACAGGGTAATGAGATCAAGGTGGTTCTTCAGGGTGTAATTCCTGATCCTAAGGTTTTTCTATCTGGCTCCCTCATCTTGGACTTTTAACTATTCTAGTCATAACCAAAATCTTGAGATGTGCCCTAGCAATCTGAATTTTAAACACAATGGGGCTTTTACAATCACAGTGGAGTTTGGATTATAGAAAGCCATTGTGGAGGTGTAAGCATCCCTGTGTATAGGAGGTTTAACTTAATGTTCAAAGAATTATTATGAGATGCTACCAATGTTCCTTCTGGTATTTAGTGTATCTAGTAGAGACATGAGGTATCCTAGTAACTGGGTATCTCCTGCAAAAAACCGGTGACCAGTGCTTGTGTACAGATAGGACGCTCATGGATCCAAGATGATAATTACAGTTTGCTGCAGTTTTCAGAGGTCTTTCAATGATTTTGAAATACTGGCCCAAAATAAAACTTGCAGTCTAGAATCCTGGGCAAAGAAACAAGATAGTACTGAAACCTACTAAAACTCAGCTACTGGGTTGGGTTTGGTTGGGGAAGAGTTTCCTTTACTGCTCTGTGGGTTCATACACGGGCTGGGAACCATGGGTTTCTATAGGACAAATCTGTCATGGTAACCTTTAGGTGGTATAGCAACCATATGTAAAAAAGCATGGGGTCAGGGGAGACTTAATGGATTTAAATAATGGGAGTTAAGAGATGTCAGGCAGGCTTTATTCAGCTGGACAAACCAATAACAATCATTTGGGTTTGCATCTTCCATGATGGTGCTGAAGAAAGGTGAAGTGATGGGTTTTCCCTTAGTGTCTTCCTGAGGACTTAATGGAAGCTATAAGAAAGGACATGGATCTAAAACAAGTGGTCAATAGATAAGGAATTACCAGACCTGATTTAAAGTCCTTAACTGACACTGAAGGTGTAGAAATGCAGTGTCTGAGAGTCAAATTTAGATCCAAAACCTAGCATGTGTGTGACTTAGGCTTTGGCCTGTTGGTCCAATTTTCTTACCTTTAAAAGTAGGTGGAATCACCTACTTGAGGATCATAGGGATTAAGTAAAATGGAAAGTATTCATTAAACCTTTTTGACTCTTAGTAACCGGTTTGTAAGTTCATTATGGCAGCAGACAAGAAGTCTCAACCTTGGTGTGAATCACTTAATGGGAAAGGGGTCCAAGCAGAGGGAAGAACAAACATGCATTTCGGAAACCAGTTTGTAAAGGTTAGGCTAAGTGACTTGTTATCTGGGAGAAAGTCTGGAGAGGCTTTAGTTTAGGGACTGGGCTACATGCAAGAATGGAGGCCAGGACCAAGAAAAGGATTCAGAAGACAAAATGGGCAGGACTTGGTTACCGAATTGTGGGGCTGATCACAAAACAGTGAGGTTTAGGGGGAGGAGGATGAGCACTGGTCCCTTAGTGGTCAGTGCCAGTCCCAGGAATTGATTGTTGGCATTCTGTGGTAACTGTCCAGAAACAGGATGGAATAATCCTCATCCCAGTCCTATACGGAGGTGCAGATGCCATTTCTTGACCTCGGATAAGCCCCTATTGATCTGTGGAGCTTTGGTCCAGCTTGCATCCTTATTATCTACAGCTAACAGCAGGGCAGATGCTCCAATTTCTCTCTAAGCAGTAATGCCAGAGGAAGCTGGGTGACAGGAACCCAAATAAATGAAGGACACAGACCTAGAGTGGCTTGAAGCAAAGGCAGGCAGGTTTTCATTCTAGGTTTCTGTTGAGAGTCAACCTGTCCTGCACTTACAAGCCCACTCAGTACACACAGGGTTGATAATGTCTTCCCACATGTGGGCATCAGAGCTTTGTCAGATTGCCTAACTCTGTATGTAGCCTTCAACCTTTTTCTTAGGTATCTGAAAGTGGTTGTAGAAAATGGTATTGCTTAGCACGTTAGGTTGACAGCTAAATTTTCTGAGCCAGAATTGCTATGGGTAACATTGCTAGCCTAATGTATGCTCTGTTTTCATATAAGCCGTGGAGCTGCAGCTGTAACTCATTTATGGGAAGTGTCTGCCACATAATAGGGCAAAAATGAGCTAGGTCTGATTTAAGTTTTTAATTCAAATGTATTACTATTCAAGGGCTAGCTCCAGAGCAGCCTGTCTTTGGGGGCGAAAACCAACCGGCCGCGCGCCAGTGCGAGCGGGGAAAGATGTGCGGTCCCCGCATACACTAGAAGGTGGGAAGCTGCGGGTTTCTGGTGAGCCCTGCAGAGCTTCGGGCTTCTGCAGCTACCTTCATTGGTCTACCGCTGGACTCCACGGCTCCCTAACAAGATGGCCCACAGGCCCTGAAAGCCGCTTACGAAGTGAGATTCTGCTTCCGGGCTCGCTTTGACAGGCCCCGGCTCTTGGCTCAGCCATTTCCGGCAGGGGGCGGGGCCGGCCTGCGTCGCATGCGCGAGCTTTCTCTCCGCTAGGCGGGAGGTTTAATTTGGGGCCCCCAGTCACTGTACGGCGTGGGCCGCCGTTAGAGTGGAAAGCTTCACCCTTGCACACTTCAAATCCCGTTTCAGCTGCGCTTAACAGGCGTGGTCTTTGCATACACTTTCAGGAAGGAAATTTCCAAACCTGTCAGAATTCCAGTGGTCAAAAAGATAACAAGTGCCATGTTCATGGTACCTTGGGCTAAAAGTACCTACAGACACATGAAATGTTCTGAAAGAAAATAAGGGATCTCCGGTGAAGGAGAAATGCATACTACTTTCATATTAAAAGATAATATAAACGGACAAACAGTAATTTTTTAAATTGCCCATTAACTTGCCAGTGTTGAAAAGTAGTATGTTCGTTCCAGAGTTTTCATGATATTTGAATTTACACCCACCCTACTTCTGTAAATTTAAGATGCTTTGGAGCGCATAACAATACCGCATGGCTTGGGAAACTACTTTTGTGTGCCATCCCTAGTGAGAATATAGGTTAAAGTGTATGTTTCATGGCTTTATTTTACCTCCCAATCTCTGTTTTACTTTTATTCCTACTTTAAAAAAAAACCCCTCTATGTATCGTTAGAAATGTTATTTGATATACAAGGTAGGTTTCAGGTCCGCAGTGAACTATATTTAACAAAACTTGAACTGGGCTGTGATTGTAATTACAATGATTTTCTCGGGTTCCCAACTACACCGACCATTATCCAGTGTGAGCCACAGCTGGAGCAATAATGCTTTCCAAGGGCACTCTTTCAAAACACTGCCTTTTAAAACCCAGACTCCTCATTCTGACACTACAGTTTACCCACACGATTACTTCCTGAAAAGAGCATTTAGAAGAATATAATAGGGCAGCCTGGCCTGCTTTTAAAAAGTTACTAGACTGATTATAGGAGAAAACCCAGGGTCTTCCTTAACTCTGGAATTGAGGGCTGACATCCTATACGCACCAGGACTTTTGGTAGAGGGGACAGCACTGCCTTGCCCCAAAGCGATTGCTTCAGGGCCGTCAGGAAGGCACTGTTAAAGGGACTCATTCTCAAAGGAGGCAATGCCGTCATGGGCAGGGAGCGGGGAAGCAACTAGGAATACTAGCAGCTGTCCTGCAATGACTGGGTTGATTCTTAATGAAAAGGAAAACCTACCTTAGACTCTAACTCCATTTACATATATTTAATCGTTTTGTGTTTTTTTTTAAGTCAGTTTTCACATACTTCTGTTTCCCAGGATTCCAAATACTGTCTAAGGGGAGCTCACACTGTGTTTTGTTCAGACTGTCGCCCCAAATTGTTCATTTCATAAAACTCTCTTGCCAATGGTAACACCTACTCAATCGAATCGGAGTTTCTAATACAGCCCTTTCATCTGCCTGTGTGTGTAGCTGTTGCAGTCCCAGTGACTATGTACAGGTGTAAGCATCAGACTCTGCTGTATTTTCTAGTACACTGTGCCCAGCATTTAGTTATTTAAATACATGTTATTTTATAAAATACTTCCCTTTATTTCTCCCCTTTTATTGTTAAGACATGTTTAGGTAGGTTACATTATCTATGAGTTTCATTTCAGGATAGTAAAGAGGAGGTGTTGTGGTATTTTCTACAGGAAAGATGAGTGCTGGATCTGACAGGGTTGAGAACCATCTGTTTAGGGGTCCAGAGATCATATGAAAGCAGAGTGTAAAAGAAGCCCTGAGCACTTTTCATCAACTCCAAACCAGGCCTCTTGGACATACCCACGTCTACCCTCCCTGTAAGACTTCGGTGCCCATGGCGGTCCTTGTGTGGACCCTTGCAGCCCACTCTAAACCACTATGTGCCAGTATCGGTTTTCTGGATTGGGATGAGTGCTGTGGCCACAGGAGGAAGAAATCCCTAGGATTAATCTTAGGTCTTTAAGATTTTAAAGATACATAAATGTTTCTAATTCCACCCCCCCAAAAAAAAATTTACACCTATGTATCTTGTGATCTGATCACATCTTGATGATTCTTTGAAGCCACATTAAAAAAGAGGGAGAGAAAGGAGAAAAAACAGCACCTTTTGGAAACTCTATTATTACTTAAGGAATCCACTTCTATGACTATCAATAAGCCCAGGCTGCGTTAACAGTGACATTCTGGAGGTAACTGCACCCCACTTTGGACTTCATGGTTATAAGCACTGTCTTCTCTCCCTATCTCACTGGAAAACCCAGACTCCTGAGGCCTCAACCCCTGCCCTCCAATTCCTTCTTGGAAGGTGCCAACGCCAACAATGTAGGAGGCTTTTCAGAGGAAAAGACAACCCTCTGCTTTATGAAGCAGACAGCAACCTCAGGTCAATGGAGATGTAGAGGAGGAGGAAAGGAAGCTAAGGATGGAACTGTCTCCTGCTTAAGAAGGCGAGGGTGGAAGGGTAGGGAAACTATGGTTCAAACCCTGCCACACCCAAACCCACCACTAATGAACACAGTTCCAACTTCATACCTCTTCTTGAAATTTGCAAGGTCTGTCTGTGCTCTGTGAAGGCCTTGGGTGAAAAGAAAGCCTAAGCCGCCCATATTCCCCATCCTGCTTCTCTCCTTGCTCCTCCAAGGAAGGTAGTAAAACTTTTTGTATTCAGTCCTAGAGGTTCCACAGAAATAACTATTCAGAGTTACATGAAAGAGCCCCAGGCTCTCAGCAGACCTGTCAGCAAGCCCTGGGTCTGGGCTTCACTCCACTGTTGTCAGGATGCTTAGTGATGTCTTAGGGGCTCCACACCGAATAGGAAAATGTTAAGATTCACCTACTAGTGGCGCCAAAGGGCAATGAGAAAGCATTTTTCATCACTGGAAATGGGGGCGACATAGAGTCTGAACAGTTGGCGATGAGGGAAGTAGAACCAGAACAAGGATTAGGTATTTTCTGACCGAAAGACTAGTCATACACCTCAGAACACAACCCAGTTTCTAAAGCTGAACTTCTAATCAAGTCCTCAATTCCCTGCATGATGGCATTTCACCCCTCACTGGCCTACCTCAGCCTATCCCCCCGGAGGGAAAGTTCTAGACAATGAAGCCAAGGAACACATGGGGCTCTGGGCCCAAACAACTGTACACTGTTTATTGAGAACACCCGTAGACGGTGGGAAGGAGCGATGCCCTGTACCGCATCATGGCTGCCACGCCTGGGAGCCGGGCCGGAGAGCGCTGGCAGAGCTGGGGGCGGGCTTCCCACGACTCACTGACCATCACCAAGGTGGGGGGCACCAGGAAGGCCAGGCCCAAGAGCCTGGTGTGGTGCTGCAAACAGGGACTGATTGACCTCTGCCCCTCAAAAACAGAGGGTTAGGGGAGGGGGACAACTAGGAAAAAATAGAAACTCTAGAAAAAAAATTTAAAAATAGTCCCCCTGTACATAACAAGATAGCATCTGCTCTCCACGGCCCGAGACTGGCAGCAGGGGCCTCAGGCAGGCAGGCCAGGAGCCATTAGGGGAAGATCAGTGGTTGGCTGAGACAGTCAGCTGCACATCATTGGCCAGTCACCAGCACCCAGCAAACTTCATCCATGCTCGGGCAGGGCAGGAAAGCACCCGGCCCCTTGGGAATATACAAATATTTACCAGATTCTCTTTGCTTGTTACAAAAACAGATAAGAAAGCTTACAGCAGATTATTTACAAACAATATCTGGGATATCATGAAGGCAGAGGTGGCCTGACCTGGAAGGTGGGGTCTGTGGGGGCACAGCAGCCACAGCAGCCCAGAGGGCCCCAGGCTGGGCCCCCTCCCCGGGCTCCAGGCTCTGCAAGGCACTGGACTCAGTTACTGGGAAAGGGGCTTAATTCTTCTTGTGGAGGAACTTCATTTTGTTGCCTGTGGGCCAGAAAGAGCAAGAGTGAGAATATTTCAGTGTCATCTCTTCTAACAACCCTAGCCCTCCCAGTTGGAGAGAAAGGATTAGAAGGACTGGATTAGAGCTGTGAGAGGTCTGCCCCATGGCAGGGAAAACACTCTGGAGCTCCGGTGAGGGCACTGGTATTAATCACTGTTTGGCTCATGGCAGGCATTAAACTTCTTTGGCTTCAATTCCCCTTTAAACTGAAACACTCTATGATCTAACTGGCTGAGCTCTTTGAAGAGAGTGGAGGTTTTCAGAGATGGGCACTCCAGCACTGCTAGTTCTGTGCACCCCTCATGGCCTAGAGGAAAGCTCTCTGGTCCTAGTGGCCCTCCTGCTCACTCAGGAAGCAGTGCACCCAGAAGACCTGACTCAGGTAAGGACCTGTGGTGTCTCTTGGTTCTGCAGTTTAGGGAATACAGTGCTACATGCTCTTGGAGCCCTGGGCTGAGAATCTTGTCTTTATCAAGGGATCTCTTCCCATTTTGTCTGTAACCCCACTATAAATACCCACTGGCACTGGTTTGGAGCAGCTTAGGGTACAGATCCCCCCGCCTCCTCCCTTGTTGGTGAACATCTGTCTCATCAATGACAGGGCTACTTACCCAAACCTCGGAGAAACTTATTCATTCCACTCTGCTCAGTGTCTGGGAGTTCCTCTAAATACTGCTCTACTCGCTGCTCAAAAAGGCCTGGAGAAGAGGAGAAACAGGAGCAGGGAATAGAACAGTCACTGGAAGAAGGGAAGAGGAGGCCTCCTGAAGGGGGCCCATAGGGCCCAGACCCCAAAATGGGAAAAACCAAGGATCTGCAATTATAATTTACAGGAGCATCTTAGAATTCAGACTGGCTCATCAACACCATCATCAATGACATCTCACTGGTGTTCACTGCTCGTAGACCAGAAGCCCTCGATACCTTGCTTCTAGGTACACATCCCTGAGCTGTGCATGGTGAAGATGCTACTCCCCTTGTTTCAAAGCTGCCCCTGGGCGGACACCTTCTCTAGTTCCTTTGAGACCACCCTACGTGGTTGTTTCAAAAATGTTTCCACACTAATGGAAAGTAATAGTGGACAGAAGAACCCTCATGTTAGACAGAAAAATCCTGATGAGGTGAAAAAGCCCTAGAGTGAGCAGAGCTGATAAAATAACTGGAGATAAGATGGCCTGCTCTGAATGCACTGTGCCACCAACCTAAGACAGAGAGCTAGCTTAATTCTCTTCAAGGGCCTGCCCGACCTTGGATTCTCAGACCACACCCCCTCTAAACTGCTCTGTGCAGTCTTCTTCTCTGAATAGGAAGGGTGTTTGAGGAGGTGCTGGGCATGCCGCTCTTGGAGGACGCGAACCCCACTCTCTAGCCACGTGGCTGCAGCCTGTGCACAGCCTTTGTGCGGGCATATCCCGGGACCGGAAGAGAAGAAAGCTCCCTTAGAAGTTTCTAGCAGAAGAAAGGGACGTTCGGAGGCCTGGCCCTGGCCAGTACCCCACAGCGTCCATCACAGTGCCTAGTTACGCAGCCCCGCGGGTGGCAGAAAAGCCAGAGAAGGAGATCCACTGCCCCCAACCCCAAGCTCTTCTAACCTTACCCTTTGCCCGACACTTTCTTAGCTCCCTGTCTTGGATGAAGCCAGCAAACATCTGAGACTCCATAAAAACCTCAAGAAAACGGCGGATGCTTTTGGAGGCCACAGATTTGCGGAAGGCTTCTCGCTGAAAGGCCCTCTCCCCCTTCTCACTCTGGGTCAGGAAGAGGGAGTAGTGCCCAATGGTCTCCACAAAGAACCGGATAAACACCTCTGACACCAGCCCATTGAGGGTATTACATTCTGGAAGAGAAAAGAAAATATTTGAGGTTCAGGTCAAGAGTCTGCCACCTCCAACCTCCAACCTCCACCTCCAGCTGGTGTTGTTTCTCTCTCCCCAGTAAAATTCCTGCCAGAACCACTTGTCTGTTCTTTTGTTTGTTTAAATTTAATTTAATTTAATTATTTTTAGGGGAAAGAAGGGAGAGAAAGAGGGAGAGAAACATCAATGTGTGGTTGGCTCTCACACACCCCTCAACCAGGGTCCTGGCCTACAACCCAGGCATGTGCCCTGACTGGGAATTGAACCAGCAACCCTTTGGTTTGAAGTCCAGTGCTCTCTCCACTGAGCTACACCAGCCAGGGCCACTTATCTGTTCTTGAAACCACCTCCTGTGCTCCTGGGCTTATAACTTGCCCAAAGCTGGGAGGCTGAAAACTGCTCTGAACACAAAGCTAGAAAATACTTGCTAGATGAACAAGAGTGGAAATCAGAGGCCAGAGGACCCCTTTCCCCACACCCTCACCCTCGGTGGTACTCCTGGCTTCACAGGAAGAGAAAGTTCCCTCTATCTCCTTCAACAGCTCGAAGTAAGGCCTGAGAAGGAGGAATAACTAGTTTCCTGTCAGCAAGAAGAGTCTTTATAGCTGTCATGTGTCTTTGGGTTTTCCTTCCCAAGCCTCCTGAGGTAGAGAAGAATTAGGGGGAAGAGGGTAGCTTTGTAGCCTGGGCCGCCTGAAAAGCAGCCCCAATTTTGTTATGTTCCTGAGCTCCCTCTGATAAAATACCACAATGCTTCTCTCAGACCTAGTCAAGCCATAACTCCCTGAACCTCACTGGTGGTGAGGCGAGAGAATTCCAGGCTTGAGTGTGATCAAGGTGCTGCAATTGGAACCTCATCAGCCAGAAGGGTCTGGAGCACAGAAGCAGGGTCCCCGCCCCCGGAGGCCCAGACTCAGAGCAGAGGGAGCCTGGGGCCAGAGCTGCGTGCCGCAGCAAGCCGGACTCACCATCATCGGAGTCGCTGTCAGAGTCCTGGGAGATCAGTTCGTTCTTCCTCTCCAGAGCCTGCTCCAGAGCCGCCTGTAACTTCCTAGGTAACAATGTGTCCTCATCATCCATCTGCAGGAAAAGGAAAATCCAGTCATAGTCAACAATGACCAAGCACTTACTATGAGCTTAGATACACAATCACATTTAATTCTCCCAAAAACCTGACACTATTTATCAACCTCATTCTAAGAGGAGAAGTTGAGGCACAGAGAGGTTAAGAAACTTATCCAAGGTCACACAGATAAAAAGTGGTAGAGTGAGTGGCATTCACAGGACCAGCTAAGGGCTCCTACCCTGGCACCCTGAAGTCTCCCCAGTTCCTCCATCTTTAGCTCCAGGTGGGAAGCACAGTTGGCCTGGGGTCGGGGGTTGTGGCCCAGCCTGTGTCAGGCATGAGGTTAGGCTGTTGTTCCTGTCTCTACATTCTGGTTCAGTGTCCACACCTTGATGCCTTGCACCCAGCAGTTGCAGTTCTGTCAAGGCCGTGTAACAGACTGTACACTCCCAGAGAGTACGGCATTGGGCTATGTGCTCTTTGTAGAGAGCCCGTAGGATTTCCATGACTGACAACAGCTTTTTGAAGCTGACAACAACAATTGCAAACCTCTACATTCCATAGCTGGCACTATCGCCATGCCTGGTTCAGAGGTGAGAACTCTGGCTTAGAGAAGAAGCTCAGAGGCCTGTCCAAGATCATGTGGCTCAAAGATGGCAGAGCCCAGAGGCCTTTAGACTTCCAGGCCCTGTTCTTGGCACTCCCACACTGCCTTCTAGAAGCTGATGATGTCAACCAGAAAGGCAGATCCTGCTGAGGTCAAGATTTTCCAGACCAGCTTCTCCCACCTTTATCTCTTCGGTGACTATGGAACCCGGAGAGCTCAACAAGCAGGCTGTGGAGGCTGAGCAGTGTGTGTGTGACTGTTGGCTGCTCTGGAGTCTGCACCCCAGGCAGGCCACATTCTGCAGTGTCCCGCTCTTACCTGTCGGATGAATCGGTCAGATCCCAGGTTCACCATCAGTGCCTGAGAAAAAGAGTCATTAGCAACAGTGATTCGGGGTATGAATCCCTGCAATGCCCTCCCCAGGCCTCCAGCCCCCCCAGGGTCAGATAACAGGAACAACTCCAGCTGGGGACAGCCCATCCAGGGAGAAAGGATAAGAGCTGGGCAGAGATGCCCAGGGGTCACAAATGAGAAGATCCCAGTGCTTTTCTCCCCTCCACTCCCCCTCTGCCCTTCCCTCCTGGGGGTTTCTGTTCCTTCTGTCCCTTCCTTCTTCCCCTGCCCCTAGCTGGTTCCCCAAGTGACCCACCTCCTCCACAGGTAGTTCCTTCAGTTTGGGAAGGGAGCTGGAGAGCAGGCCAACCAGGAAGGGGGTGGGACAGCAGACGATGTCAATCATGGAGGCCGGGAGGACAGGAATGAAGGTGTGCTGCCAGGAGAAGGGGTACAGCAAGGCCACCACCGCATGGGAGCAGCTGGACAGGGTGCTGGAAGACAAAGAGAGAGACAAAGTACCTGAAGCCAGGCCCAGCACCTTCAAGGAAGAGCCCGTGGGGGCTCAGAACACCCTTTTATGTTAAACTTCCCAATGCTACAAAGATAAAAGTTAATGGGGCTCAAACCTGGTTCGGACCCAGTGAAGCCCCCACATTCCCACCGGTCAGGGCCCCAAGGACATTGGTACTACCCTCTTTGGTGACTCTATCTAGAAACAGCCAGGAAGGTATGTAGCAATGCCTGAACACACCAAGGACTCACACTCCCTCACCCCCAAAAGGACCACCCAAATGCACAGGCAGGCCTGACTGGTACAGGAGTATCGGCTCAGGCCAGGGAGTGTGAAGGTAAAAGGAGGAAGAGTGGATCACAGATTCATGGAGTGTAAGAGCTGGAAGGCCCTACAGAGGTCGTCTCATTGATTCCACATGTATAGCTGGGGCTACCGATCCCCAGGGTTAATGTGATCATGAGTGGCAGAACTACAACACACTCAGACTTCCTGTCCCCCAGTCCAGCGTCACTTTTCCTGCTCTGCCCTTCTGTCCATCCCTTCCTCCCCGGGACTGGAAAAAGTAGCCCGAGAACCACTAAAAAGGTGATGGGGATGGCACCGTTCTTACCATCTTTCCTCTCAGGCTCCAAAAAAGGCCACAGGTTTCAGGGGCGTCACCCCTCTTGTGGCCTAGAGGGGGCTCCAGGCTTCTATACCCAGGTGTACTGCAGGGCTGGCCATCTGAGCCAAATGACCAATGGGAGCCAGAGGAAAATCTCTAGGATACTAACCAGAAGGTACGAAAATGACTGCACACTCCCTGGGTGTGTCGAGGGCCGATGAAGGGCACCAATAAACACAGGAGACACCTGGCTGAACTGTCCATCTGTCAGGACCAGAGCCAAAGGCCCTCCCTTGGGGACCTTATTACTGACGAGGGGACAGATGCTGACAGTCGAGATCACCTTCAAGCTGGACTTTCCCACCCTGTCCTCCACCTCTGCTGGCCCCACGTATTAGCCACTGAAGCCTGGTCTCCACGTGATCAGCTCCAAGTAGGGACTCCCGCCCTCTCACAACTAATGATGCCTCACCAGTCAGAAGACATGGTTCTAATCCACGACAGAAACAAATCCTCTCTTCTAGAAGGATCTCTGAATGTTCATGAGTGTTTTGTCAGCCAGCGCCTTGCTTGGCTGCCCTACCACCCCAGGGACACCTCTAATGCTGCTGCGCCTGAAGCAGAGACACAGGTGTCCTGGCCCTGACGTCCTTCCCCTGGGCACAACAGCTCCGCATACCCCAAGGAGAGCCATTTAAAAAGATCTGGAAAAGGTTGTCTCAGGGCCTGGGGACACACTGATCGGCACCATCTCCTCCCTCCAATGGGCCTTGGGAGGCAGAGGGCTTTGTGCACCCCCTCAGTCTGATTGCCGCAGAGCCTGGGCATGCAGGTGTACACACACACACACACACACACACACACACACGTGCGTGCGCGCGCGCAGATATCAGAGCCAAGTCAGGGGGACAGAGGACTTGTGGAAACCCTAAAACATGAGCAATGGAACATGAGCGGGCCCCACTTCCTGAGCCCCGGTCACAGTCCAGCCTGTGTGCCATCCCTGGGGCTCCCCACCCTGCCCATCTCTGGTCAGAGGCAGGCCTGGGGCAGGAGGACATCTTTTCTAAGATCCAAGAATGGCAGAACTCGAACACTGAGCCAGGCCAGGAACAGAACCCTGGGGCACTTTCCTCGCACACCGGTCCTGTCCTGGAATGTGCTCAGAGGCAGCTGCAGCCACAAGAAACAATAGCTGTATTCATAGCCCTGCTGGAACTGGGCTAAGGCTGGGTGGGGGTAGCAAAGAGGAGACTCTGCCCCAGCGGGGAAACAGAACCTTCAGGGAAAGAAGCCTCATGGTCCAAGCTCTATTAGGGGCACCAAGGTCTGGCCAGACCAGAGCATCCCAGCGGGGCAGCTGGGGGTTTGCTGATGGACAATGAACATGGACGGCAGAGAGGTGGTAGGGCAGGCAGGGCCTATGGAGCTGCCGTGACTGGCCAGTTCCAGCTGCTGGCTTGGCCCCTTCACAAGGGTCTGAAGGGGCCACAAAATAGACAGGACTGTGGAATAGAGAGCCACTGAGGCTGTGATGAGAAATGAGGGGAAGTTTTCATCTAAACCTGGAATTTTCTGGAAAAGTCACAGCTTTGGTTTTCCCTTCTTGATCCTTCTGGGCTGAGGCGGGGCCTGGGTCCCTGCCCCGGTGGCCATGGGAGTCCATTGCTCCTGCTCCCTCACCAACACCACCCCCCACAGACAGAAATACCTCAGGGATCTGGGGCTTAGTGGGGCACACACCAGACCGGGGGGTTTTCCTTCCTGCCCCTCCTCACATCAACACCTGGCCTATGGTGTGGCACACGGCAGGCAGCAGGTAGCTTAATAAATACCTGAATGAATGAATTCTACCACCTCAGAGAAACTACTGCTTCCTGTGGTGGGTTCTTTAACAAAAACACAGACAAGCGCTCCCTGCCTGTCCCACCCCCCACACATCTCTGCTGTGGTCTAAATGTCTGTGCCCGCCAAATTCACATGTTGAAAGTCTAACCCCAAAATGTGACATTAGGGGGTGGGGCTTTGGAAGGCACTTAGGTCATGAGAATGGAGCCCTCATAAATGGGATTAGTGTTCTTACACAGAGCCCCCCCAGTTCCCAAGCCCCTGCCACTGTATGAGGGCACAGTGAGGAGGCGCCAGCTGTGACCCAAGAAGCGGGCCCCAGCCAGAACTCGACCATGCTGGTCCTTGACCTTGGACCTCCAGTCCCCAGGACTGTGAGAAATACATTTCTGCTGTTTATAAGCCACCTAGTCTGCAGTATTTCGTTACAGCAGCCGGAACAGATCAGACACTCTTTGTTTTTAAGCGTCCGCTGCCTAAAAGAGCTTGGCTTCTTCTGGAATGCCTCAAGTCCAGTGACACCCCTGCCACCCTTCCGATGGTCACAACCAGATCCTGGCACCTGGAGCTCCTCTAAAACCATTAATGCCAACACTTAGGACCCAGACTTGGGCTCCCTCCAGCTCTCGTCCCATTCCTCCTACACCAGCCTCCCTGCCTCACCGACACTCCAGCTCCTGCACTCGTCTTGTTCCCTTCCCTAGTCTGACTGAGGCTGACGTTCCCACAACTGCTCCCCCTGTCCCCCCACTCAGTGCTCACCTAGTCCTTCTCCACAAAGCCCCAAGTGCCTGCCCTGGGTCACTGCAATCAATTGCCTTCTCCAGGTGACCCCCTCGACCGGTGCCTCGGTAGACGGCCCAGCGCTCCTCATACCACCCCTACCCCTGGGCAGTGCCCTGGCCTCTTCTTCACGGTGACTCTTCTGAGGGCTCAGCCCTCCCCTCAAACTCAGCATCCCACAGAGATGGCCTTGTCTCCCCTCTGGTGGAAATGCGGCCATCAGCCAGAAGTCTCCTTACCTTCTTACTTTTCTCTGTATAATATATGTGTGGGGGGGGGGGAGGGGGAACAGGGGGCGGCGCTGGCACTTACCAGGGCTCGTTTACAGTTGTTCACATGGAAAATGCTACAGTAAGGAATAAACACTAATACAAGAATAAACTCTGGGTCTCACATATTCACAAACGTAAACCTACTTTTCCCCACGCCCTGTTTGCACCTGCACAACCTGGGCTGTCACAGAAGTATCCCTCTTCTTCCTCAGGTCAAGTCCTCCATTGGCTCTCGAGCCGCCCATCCTGGGTGCTCCCAACACTGTCCTGCAGCCACCCTCTCTTCCCGGGTTGCTGACCTGTCCCTCTCCCTTTGGCCTTTGCCCACCACACACACTCATGCTCACACACAGGGGCTGGCATGTACCAGGGCTTGTAAATACATGCTGGATGAATTAATGGATGTGCCTCCCCTGCTGTCCTTCACCTTGCCCTACTGGGTCCTACCTGAGCTTATCTGCCACAAAAATGACCCGGCGCTCCAGCAGCAGTGAGGCAAAGATTCGGATCAGCTGGCGCACACTGAGGCAGGTAAAAAGGCACTCAAAGTCGACATGCTCCAGCCGGGAATCCATAGGCCGCCGCAGCTCCAACACCTGCAGGAGAGCGACAGGGAAAGTGGGTCAAGGCAGGCCGGGTGGGTGCCACTTCCAGGTTCTCCCCAACGTGACAGGGCACTGGTTTCCCTCCCTACCCTCTCTTTTCCAGGGTCACTAATCTACCCCACTACACAACAAGGCCCCATCTCTTCCTCCCCTCAGACCACAGCTCTGCTCCCCATCAGACACCCAATCTGCAGGCCAGAGGGCTGGCTCCGTGAGTGTGGGGAGGCGCCAGCAGGAAGGGACTGAGTGCCATGCATCAGGCTCTCAGGAAAGTGGGGAGGAGAGCTGAGTGCTCTCACAGATACAGAAAATGTGGGAACAGCACAGTTTGATCTGCAGGGTCCCTCCCCATGCTCTTGCCCACTTCCCCAAGCAAATGTCTTGGCCCCCGGGCTGAGCAGACTCCACAGCTGACGGCTGCTCCTGAGGCCAGAGGAAAAGCAACATCTCCGTACCCCAGACTCTCTTCTCCACCACCTCTGGAAAGGCAAAGCAGTATCCCTGGGGCCATGCCCCCCCCCTTCCCTGCCATCCTAGCCTCTCTCCCTATCGGCCTATCTAATCCCTGTGCCAGGGACAAGAAAAACACAAGGGAAGGGCTGGCTGTGCTACAGCCTTGCCAGGAAGCAGGACTTGCTTTATCAGGGCCAGACCTAGCAATCTTTCCTCCAAAGGGGTTGCAAGGCCACTCCCAAGGTCAGTGCCATGGCACTGACAGCCACTTCCCTGGGCTCAATCATGAGGGTGGAGGATAGCAGCTGACCCCAGCAGTGTGAGCAGGGGGTGCTGCTGGCTTCAGGCCACACCAAAGCACTGTCCAGGGATTGCCTGTCTTACCCTGGGCCCCTCAGCAAACGTGCTCGGCATGGAAATGCAGGCCTCCTAAGAACCAGGGTGAAAGCAAATTCCCCTTATTGTCCCATGGTGTCCTGTGGTATCAGAGCTCTCTTCAGGAGCTTTTAGCCCTAGTCATCTCATCTGGGCCTCGGGGTCTAAGCAAGTGAAGTTCTAACTCTTGGCTCATTATTCACCCCTCTCAGCCCCAGAGAAGCAGCAAAATGGGCACAAGTCACCCTAACGGTCTGTTTATACTGTGTCTCCCCAAAGGATGCTGAACTCCCAGAAGACCTGGATGCTGGGTATGTAACAGGGGCTGAGCTAGAGTCCCCCCCAAATGGAGAAAAACCCCATAGCTATGGCTTGGGGGATGAGGGAAGTGGAGCAGGGCCCTTGAGAGTTACTTTGCATATCTGAAGAACTTGGCCAGTGTTTCAGTAATAATGTTAAGTGGCTGTGCCAGCTCAGAGCCAGGGAGAGATGGGCATGACTCTAACCCGCCATGAGATGCAGCAAGGGGGGCTTGCTGCACAAGCGAGAGCCGGGAGGCACTTAGCTCTCTGTCCAGGGACCAAGCTGCCCTGGACTAACAATGGCAGCCAAGAAAGGCAGAGGAGACCAGACTACTGGCAGGTGTAACCCAGTGTGGGAGGAGTCGTAAATGGGATTACCGTGGAAGATCCCTCTGGGACTTAAATGAGGAGTGGGGTAGCCCTGCTCTCTGGACGGGGCGGCTAGGGAAGGAGGAACCTCTTGGCCAGTGGCAGCAGTGTGGGTTCTAGGCCACACGGTTTGAAGGAATGCAGACGGATTCCTGGGCCCACCATGAGGACACAGTTTGGGATTAAAAGCAGGAACCTAGCTAGCTGAGCACCGACGACGACTGGAAGAAGCCAGAACACACGCGGCAATCTGCCCAGCTCAGCTACAGACTTCTGTTTCTTTTCCTGAGAGACGCACCTCTCACTGGCCCGGTCTGGCAAGGGGAGCAGGACTGTGTGTTTGTGGGTGTTTTTTTTTTGTTTGTTTCTAAAGGGAGTGAGATTTAACAGCAGAATTCCGCCATGATTCTAAACCTGTATAACTTCTGAATAAATAGCTCCTTTCCTTTTCATAAGACTTGCATTGGGGTCACGGTTCTCATTGGTGGCAGGCATTAAAACCCAAAGCAATAGAACCCAGGGGTCCTGTCACAGGTACACCTGAAACGCTCAGTGCGTGTGGGCTGAAGGAATCCCGTATCACATTATGCCAGGGACCTTTGCACCCAGCCTGTCTTTGCCAGAAGTCACAGTGAAGAGCCCCCACCCTGCCTCCCGAGAGCCCTCATGCCGTCCAAGAGTCTCTGCTCTGATGCTCAGAGCTCCGCACTCCTACCACCTGAGGGGCTGGGCGCCCTCCGGGGAGTGAGGATTCACCCAGACAACTCTGTGACCTAGGTCTCTTCTCATTCACCCCTGCCCTCAGGAGGTCACAGTCCAGCAGGGCTCAGAGGGCCTCATCACAGCCCAGGAGACTGGTGTCATGACAGAGGAAATGTGGGATTAACATCTACAGAGAGGCTGAGAGGGCTTTGAGAGAAGGCGCCAACCTCATGTGGGGAAGGGCGGGGGCAGGGCAGGGGCAGGGCAGCACAAGGTGCTTAACTCGGCCTGCCCAAGGAGAGAAGGGAAGTGTCTTCTGGGCAAAAAGCAGCCTAGTTCAGGGACAGTAAGCAATTCAAGTCTGCGTGATGAGAAAGGAGGCTGGTGAGGGGGCCAGGGCCACACCCCGAACAACTCCCAGGCACACTGCTGGGGTCTCAGGGTGGAGTCAGCTGTCCCACCCCCAGACCACTCATGAAGCCTTAAGTCCCTCCAAGCCGGGGTGGGCAAAAAGAGCCTAAGGGGATGGCCTTAAATGGTATTCGCCATGCCCAGCAAACCCAGTATTTCTCCAATGAGTCCCTCTCCCATTCTCTGCAGCAACTAACTTGTTTCTTCTTCCCTGTCCTAGGACTCAGCACCCACCTCTCATTCTCAGAGGATGACCTTTTCTATTTTGAAAAAAGAGAAGCCATCAGAAGAGAATCCAAACTCTACAAGCCATAGCCCTTCCCTGGCATTACATAAAGATGTGCCCTTCTCTCCTAACAGAAGCCAGCCCCTCCCTGGGTCCCACCTCCAGGACGGGGGACTACCCCCTCTCTGCTGCTTCTTCCTGGGTGGGGCCATTCCCACCAGCATCCAAACACCCATCTTCACAAACTCTCCCCAGCCCACACTCCCTTTCCATCACTGTCCCCCCTACCCTATTTCTCTCCACAACCAAGCATCTTGAAGAAATGTCTATAGAGGCTGTTTCCACTTTCTCACCCCCCATGCACTCTCTCAACTCACAGAACTCAGGCGTCTGGGGCCCCACCTCCACTCTTCTGAAATCCACTCTCCTGACCTCTTGGTGGCATCTGACTGCTCCTTCCTTCCTGAGATGCCACCTCCGCACCCCTCGGCTTCCCAGCCCCACCCTCTCCTGGTATTCCTCCTATCCCCTCCATCCTTGGCTGCTGCTCCCACTGCAGGACCTCTAAATGCTGGAGCCCCTCAGAACTGAGGTGGACTGAGGCCGGCGCTCTCTTCCCTGTCTACACTCTGCCACCAAACATCTTCTCTGGGGTGTCTCAGGCATCTTAAAGATAACATGCACAAAATTGAACTTGACCTCCTCAAAACCTGCTCCTCCATCAGGGGCTCCATCAGCTTACCCTGCTGCCCAGGCCAGAAAGCTGGGAGTCAGCTTTAAAATCTCCCTAAACTAATTCCCTATTTCCAATCAAACACAAGTACTCCTGATCCTAATTCTAAAATGTACCTCAAATCCAGCTACTTCTCGTCTTTTCTACCACAGCTTAACCCAAGCAACTGCCATCCCTCGCCCACACCATTGCAACAGTACCCTGGCCAGTATCCCTCCTTCCACTCCAACCCCTGATCTGTGTCATAGCCAGGGTGCGGTTTTAAACGCTTATCTCAGATATTTAACCTGTCTTCAGAAAAAATCAAAAATCCTTCCCTTGGCCTCACAGGCACACTGTGATTTGGCCTCTCCGCCCCTGCTCACCACCCCTCCAACCACCTTGGCCTTCTTCCATTCCTTGACAAGCACACACATTTCCCCAATTTCCACCTTTGCATGTGCGGTTCCCTCTACCTGGAATGACCTCCCATCACACCCTTCTTCAGTCTCCCTCCTCTCACTTCATTTAGTTGACTCTACTCACCTCAAGGCCCCTAGTAAAATGTCACTTCCTCGAAGGAGGCTTTCCCTGGCCCCCTAATCTCAAGCAGATCCTTCGTTACAAACTCTCACTCCTGTGCTTGCAGTTGGCACTTAACACACTTGGGGATTATCTATTTACATGTAGAAGTGTTTACCTAGCATCAGTGTCTCCCACGGGACTACAGACTCCACAAGGACAGAGCTGTGCCCCTCTCTGACTTCAGGACTGTGCCCCAAGGTCTGGCGTGACCCCAGACTGTGAGAGAACACACAGTAGCTGTTTGGTGAATGAAGCAGAGGGCAAGTGGTGTGCAGAGAGCTGGGCAGAGAGCTGGGCAGAGAGTCAGCAGCCCTGCTACTCCCTTTTTCGGTCCATACTGATGAGGCACACAAACATGGCGAGCACGGATGGGGCCATGCTCTGCGCCTCCCGCAGGCTGCACCCTCGGCAAGGCAGGCCAGGCTCCTGCCCCAGTCCCTAGTCTGAGAGCAGAGGCAGCAGAAAGCCCTACCTCGTTGCCAGCACCGGGGAGGAATGTCTTCACTTTGATGGTCTTCCCGGGAGCAGGGAAGGGTGACTCCATGAGACTTCTCATGAAGGGATAAACCAAGGCAGCGGAGATCCCACGCCGTCGCTCCACCTCGTCTAGGACCTGTGCCCACCACCAGCAGCCCAAAGAGGAAGAGTGTCAGGGCACTGCCCTTCCCTCCTCTCGGCAGAGAGAGGGCAGCTCGGGACCTGACCAGCCTAGGCCAACAGTTGGGAGATTAGGGGGCTACCTTTCCAGGGGCTTCCCACCCTCCATTCTCATCTCCCTTGGCACTCTGTGACCACTCTGCCCCCCTAACCAGTTCTTGTCTCGGACGCTAAGAGCTGAGTAGTTGGGCAAAGGAAACACCACTTGAGAGTCGGGTCCCTGGGCCCTTGGCTTCCCCAAGGTGGTCTCTATCCCCAAGAAATCTGTCTCTGCCCATAGCCCAAGGTGGGCTATGGCTTTAGCAGACACCGTCAGTGCAGGAGCTGGGGCGATGCCAGCTGGCCGGGTGAGAAGCCAGGCTTGGGAATCGGGAGGGAGCCAGAGAGCTCGCTTGCACTTGCTCTTGCATTCTCTCGTTCTCTCGCCCTCTCACTCACACACACAGGTGGTTTTCTCATCTAAGCTGGCTGCAGATGCTCCTGTGGGAGCTGTCAGCTCGGGGGAGGGGGAAGGAAGTAAGCCAGAGCCCTCTTACCTTGGAAAACAAGCCGAAGCAGCCAAGGCGGCTGATGACACAGTATACCTCTGGCAACCGGGGCCCTTTCCCACTTGGCTGGGTGGGGACGAGGAGGAAGAGGAGGAGAGAGACACAGACACAGAGAATGAATGATTACTATATCTGGCTCCTCTTCCTTGGGAGCTGAGAACTAAAGACCATTCTTCTAGAGGAAGAAGGAAAACCCCTTTTCTAAACCTTCATTCAACCAGGCCCCAAAAGAGAGTCTGCTGCCCTTAGGGGGAAGGCTTCAGCAGTCTCTGGTGGGTCTTCCAGCCCAAGGTGCCAGGTTCCTGCAAAGCTTTTCACAGGCTTCCCCTGCTCCCAGGAGGACAGTGATGGGTGCAAAGAACAAAGCAGTTTGGCAGAGGCTATAGTCTGATTTGTGGATTTACATTTGTTAGGCTGCGACCCCCAGGAATGCAACGGTAATGAGAGAAACTTGTATACATTCTTAGCAGCAAGCAATACAGTCTTCTGTCCCCACATCAGGGGACATTCTGAAAAACATTCCTTTTCTCAGTTGCTCTTTTCTCCTTTCCTTGATCTGTTTCTATTGTAGGAAGGCTAAAAGGTAAGAGAGAAGGGAAGCAAGCTACTGTCTACTAAAAGTTTACCAGCCCTGGCAAGGTAGCTATGTGAATTCAAGTGTCATACTGATATTCAAAGATTGTGGGTTTGATCCCCAGTCAGGGCACATGCAAGAATCAACCAATGAATGCATGAATAAGTGCGACAACAAATCGGTGTTTCTTTCTCTCTCTCCCTTCTCCTATCTCCCTATGTCTCTCTCTCTAGCCAATAATTTAAAATTAAAAATTTTTTTAGCTCTGGCTGGCATAGCTCAGTGGATGGAGCTCGGGCTGTGAACCAAAGTGTCGCGATTCGATTCCCAGTCAGGGCACGTGCCTGGGTTGCAGGCCATGACCCCCAGCAACGGCACATTGATGTTTCTCTCTCTCTCTCTTCCTCCCTCCCTTCCCTCTCTAAAAATAAATAAATAAAATCTTTAAAAAATTTTTTTTTACCATATCTGAGTTCCAGGCTTGCTACATTACTGAGGCAAACCTGTGAGATAAGCACTATTATCTCCACTTCACAGATGAGTAAACTGAGTTTAAAATATTACGCTATTGCTTAAGATCATGTATCTAAAAGTCATGGAACCAGGAGTCTGTTTTGGCCTCCGATTTGCTGTTTTACCTCTAAGGCATGCTACTTTCCGGCAGGAAGAAGGAGAAAGGGGCTCAAAGACCCAGGACAGAGGTATGCCACAGAGTAGAGGAGAACAAAGAAAATAAGGGATTTAAAAGGTGGGCAGCGGGAAGAGATGTACACCGAGAGCTCCCCATGTCTGGAGCCCCTAGTGCAGGCTGAGGTGTGTCCACAGGAGGCGACTGCTCCAGCCAGGGGCTGGCAGGGCTCTGTGGCTGCCTCGGGCTCAGAAGCCTGAAGTGCCTGGCAAGGCCTGGTGGGGAGGGATAAGAGCAGCAGGTGCTGGCCCCTCATGCAAGCTGCTAAGCAAATGCAGATGGGGCTATTTCAGTCTTCAAACCTGCTGGCCACACGTCACAGATATAAAGAGAAAGCAGAATCTGTTTTTGTCCATATTAGGCCTGAAACTCGCTCCTCAATCTTTCCCTCTCTCCCGCCTCCCCTAAAGCCCCAAGTGATTAAATCAAGTATGTGGGATTTGGGTTAGAATCATTGTGTCCAATCTGCAGGAATGCCGAACTAGTGCCAGCCCCCTTGGCAGGGACCCAGCCCAGGCCCTCTCTGAGCACGCCAGGACAAACATGCTCTTCCCTGGGGGCAGCAGGCCCACTGCAAAGGAGCAGCTCTGCTCCATCTCTGCTCCTGCAAAGGGAGCCTCGGAAGGCTCCCCTTCAGGCCCAGGTGAACCTGAGCGTGCTGGCCTCCGCCTGGCTCCCCACCTGTACCTGCACTGCTCCGCACTCCCACTCCCTCAGCCCCACTTACTGGGCATTCCACATCCGCGTATCGCTTCTCCCCAGACTGCCCTTCGGGGTGATCCAAGAGCACCTGACTTGGTGTTAAAGGACTTGGGAGTCAATTCTGGCTCCATCCCTCACTGGCTGTGTGACCTTGGGAAAATTATTCTACTCTAAGTCTCAGTTTCTTAATCCATAGAATGGATATAATACTATCTTGTGGGCTATTATGAGGATTAAAGAAAATGACATACTTAAAGGATCTAGCCTGGAACAGAACAGGCTCTAAACAACAGTTTATTCCCTTTGCCTTCCCTTCTACGCTGAAAGTCCTACCTCCTCTGCTCCACTATCTGAAGTTGCTTGAGGGTAGCAGGATCGATGTCTGATCTTTAGGTGCTTTTAGCATGTTGCCTGACTGTCAATAGGTGTAGGATGTGTGTTTCCGAATGAATGAATAAGTGAATGAATGAATGAATGATGGGCCAAAACCCCTTCACTGGGATCCCTGCTATACATCACCCTTGCTGAGGATCCCCCTCATCTGCCCCTAGGCTGGCAACTAGTAAGACCTTCTCCCACTAAGGCCTGGCAACTCTGAAACATAGTCGACAACCCAGGCCAACGACATCCCTGTTGAGCTCCCGGGGACAATGTAACACCTTGATCTGTTTCCCAGGACTAATGGGAAGGACTTCTCTCTCCACAACATGGCTTATATTTCCAAACCATCCCTTTCCCTGGAGTTCCAGGATCCCATAGAGAAAGCATCTCTCCCAGAATCCCAGAGAAGGTACTGCTCTGCTCCTGCTCCGTGTCCAGCCCTACCAGACCATGGACACAATGCTTCCCTGCCTCAGGCTGGCCAGAGATGGGGCTCGAGGAAGGTTTTGCTCCACCCCAGTCTGTCGCACACACATGCTGCTGGGGGACAGGGTGCTGCCGTCTGGGATTAGCAATCAGTGCTCAGAAGCCTGAGGCCAATGAATGAGAAGGAAAAGTATGGGCAAGCTAAAAACATATGACAGCCCAGTAGAAGGCAAGCCGTTCCCTCCTCCCTTTACACATCATCTTAGATCCCAGGGCCCAGGCAGAGGGGCCACTTTGAGTCTTGCCAGCTCAGGATGCCTCATCTATGAGAATGTGTGTGTACGAGGGGGTTGGGGTGGCCTCAGGGAGCAGAATGTAGGATTCCACACAAGCTGAAGTTGAAGAAAGGCACACAAACATACACTGGGGGCCAGTCCCTGAGGACCGAAGGGCCCTACTCACCAGTAAGCGCCTGCAGTAGCCAAAGCGTCTGCTGCCATCCTCCCCAGTCAGCATGAAAGAGAAAGTCTCACTGGAACAGGGAGAGGTCTGGCGTCAGGGAAGCATCAGAGGACCCAGGAGACAGCCCCCAAGAAAAGGGCCTACCATCCCAGGGAGGGGGTGAAGGGCCAAGTTGCTGTAGGAGAAGATGTTGGGTCCAGGGTGGGCCCCATTCAACTGTGCACTGCTACGGGGGTAAAGAGGCTCTGCCCTCTCCCTCCCCATAGCCAGGTCAGGGCAGGCCTCACCTCGTGTACTCTGACACGGGGAGCCAGTCCTTGGCATCAGGGAAGCAAAACTGGGGAATGGCCTTGAGCCTCTCCTCTGCCTCACGCATCTGCTTGGTGGGTCGGTCCAGCTGCAGGGAAGAGGAATTTGGGGAGAGACAGGTAAGGCATGAAACCTGAGTAGGGGGTGGCTGAGAAGCATCTTTTCCCCTGAGAGCCCTGGATGGCATTCTACCAACTGGCATGCTGCTCAGCAAACCCTGTCCCCACTCCCAGTCCTTACTGAGGGGTCTGGGTGTGGGCTGAACCATCACTTACTCATTCCATATATGCCAAACAAGCACTCTGCGTGTGGCACCTGGCACTGTGCCATGTGCTGGGGCTACCGATGGAAACCAAGTGGGCAAGTTCCCTGACCCTGCACATTCTGGTCAGGAGAGTGAGATCATGAACAGCAAAATTTCAGAGGGTGTCACAAAGGAAACAAACAGGGTGATAGAGAGCTGGGAAGGGGAGGGGCTACTTTATCTGCAAAGATCTCCTGAAGAGGCACTATCTGAGCAGCGAATGGAGAACAAGAAAGAAGAATGAGAAAGCACTAGCAGCCATGAGATGAGGCGGAGAAAGGACATGCCTGGCAGGTGCTACAGCAGAAAGAAAGGCCTGAGCGCTGAGGAAGGGAAGAGAGCCAGGATGGCTGGTGACAGGCAGGGGAGGGGTGGGAAGGGGTAAGGTAGATGGCAGAGAATGAGGAGTGGCTGCTAATGGGAATACTTCCTTTGTGGGGTGATCAAATGTGTTCTGAAACTGATGGTACATCTCTGAATATACTAAGTCATTGCCTTGTACACTTTAAAGTAGGTGAATTACGTATATAGTATGCGAACTACATCTCAATAAGGTGGGAGAGAGAGAAAGGGTAAGAGAAAGAGAGAGAGGGAAGCCAGGGGCCCTTCCTCAGGACACTCTGACTTTATTCTAAGCACACTGCGAGGTGTTCTCTGCGCCCTCACCCTCTGCGTGAACACCCGCACCCCCTGAAGCCCTGTCTTCCCTCCTGGCGATGGGAGCCACGCTCGGGGCGGCCAGCTGAGTCCCCCTGGCAGGACCAGGGCCTCTCTTCTCCCCCAGAGGGGCCAGGCGGACAGAGGTGGCAGGGTGGGATGGGGGACGGAGATGGCCTCACCTTGGGAAACTGGTAGGAGACTTCGGGGAGGTAGGTGTTCCGGGAGGGCTTCTTCCTGAGGGACACCACCACGAAGTACTCAAAAAGCTCCCGCTCCTGCCACTCCAGCAGCTCCAGCTCCAGCGTCCGGTAGCTGGGCGCACGCTTCAGCATTGACTGGATGTGGACTAGGCGCTGCGTGTGGGCTGGGGACAGGTCACACATCAGGGTTCAGGCCCCACACCAGCCCCCCTCCGTGCCAGACTTGGGGCTCAGCCCCTGTGGACCACCTCTAAGTGCACGAGCCTGGTCTGACTCCCCACCCAGCTAGGTTTCAGGAAGGAGCGGCAGGAGCAAGGTGTCTGCCCAACACAGAGCCCCTGGTCCGGGCCTGCTGGGGCCTCTGGAGGCTGAACTGGGCCAATAGGACTGCCACAGCCAGGCAAGCCCAGGGATGCATCCCTGGCGCCCACCCACCCCTGCCTCAGTGCCAACAAAACTAGAAGAAAGCAACATCCACAAAGGTTTCATCCTTGGGCCTCTACCAGTCCTTGCACTTGAACCTTTTGTCCCTGTCCCCAGGCCCAAAGTTCACTTGCCCACTTGCCTGGGGCCAGTGCAGAGGGAAGGAGGGAACTAGCTCCCACCCACTTCAATCCCCCAGGAAGACCTAGGCAGGGTTTCCCAGAGAGGAAGAACAGAGATTTGTCCAGCCCCCCGGAATGTGAAGCTCCCAGGACCTTTTCAGGGAGGTGGCAGTCTCCCTCTCTAGGGAAAGGGGAGGTGAGTGGCCACAGGGCCTCCGAGGACCAGTTTCCTCAGACTGCGGCACATTCCTTATGACCCGCAGAGGTGCTTGTACTCTTCTGAACTCGTCTATGACCAGGCAAATCTCGTACCCAGTGCTCACGGGCAGTGGCTTGGGAGAGTAGGAGCAAGGCCTCCAGCCTGAACTTTGGGCAAAAGGAGATATCTAAAGGTAACCTCAAAAGGCTGAGCTCATGTGACTGTAGGAACAGACTCCCTTGTAGCCCTTCACTCTGCTGGCCTGGTCTCCCACCTGCCTGGTGCCTCTCCAAGCCAGGCCAGGGACATGGGCACAACCCATGTGGAGGGAGGGAAGTCTTACTCCCTGCAGCCAGGGCTGGGAAGGGGTTCCATGCTCCTGGGGAGCCAAGCCTCACCTTTGAACCTGTCATCAGAGTCACTCTCACTCTCACTGTTCTCATCTGGAAAAGAAAGAACAGAAATGCATGCTTGCTGAGCCGCTGTCCCACAGCAAATGCTGCCTGTGCCTACCCCCAGCTCTGCTCGAGAGGGATGAATATGGACCTAGTCTGGGCTCCAGGGGGCCTGTGGCCAGGCACTGAGTGGCCTGGGGCCAGGGTCCCTCAGAGCTCAAACTGCAGACGTTCATCTAAATACAAACCCCTCCCATCCAATCCTGATGTGCGGGGAGCTGAGGACCTGAGTGAGTCCGAACTTTCCTTCTGCCAGAAGCATATTCTCACCACCTCTCTACTCAGGGCCTCACAGGCCGAAGCCTGAAGCAACCCACCCAGAACTTTCTTCCCTCTTTGGCCCATTTCTTTTGTGTGACCACTTCTTGGCAGGGCTCTGCCTTCCTAGGAGGCAGGAAGATTCCTACAATTGGCCCACAGAAGGGTAAACTGGGGCTAGTCCATGCATCTCCCTGTTCCTAATGCCCAAGGGCCCCAGACACAGCTGAACCAGTTCAGGTATCAAGGCCTACCTCTCAGTGATGCTGTCTCAACGCTGGACATAGACAGCTTTTTTAACCTCTTCTTTCCTCTCTTGGCATTGTAGATGGAGTTAATTCTTTGGACAAGCTGGGTGAGAAAGCAGGGAGGGTGAGAGAACCCTAGCACCAGCTGCCCCTACTTCTGAGAGGGCTGATTAGTAGCCCACTCGTTTCCTCACTGGTGCAAGCTTTCTGCACCCTCACCCCAGGCCCAATATTGGTCTCCCTGCTGCACTGACCCTGAGTGCAGATGGTCTGGTAGCTCTCCATCTACCTAGTCCCCTAAGGGGACTCCTGCCCCAAGACAAGGACATTAAACTTAGCTCCCCAGAGGAAGGAACTGTGATCAAACTGGACAGGATGGGCACTCCTGGGCCCCCAGAGTCACTGAACCAATGGAGACAAAGAGCTCCTCAGATGCAATAACAGGAACAAGGATTCCAGCCTTTCCCCTCTGGGCTATAACCTGGAGCCCTGACAGGAAGGAGCTAAATTCCCAATATACTCAAGCATTGTTTGCAGGCTAAAAATACCATCGAGCTAAATCCTGCTGCTCTGGGCTGAGGGCCCTATGTGTGCAAATCATTGCCGAAAACTCTGATTCTGAGAGTCACAGAAAGGAAGACCCATATTTGAGCCTGGAAATGTCTGCCTGTGCAGAAACTTCAAGATGCACACCCCCACGTGCACTAATGGGGAGCCTCCTAAGGACTGGCTTCCATCCATCCAGAGGCACCGAGTGCTCCCTGTGGGAAGAGGCTGGCCTATCTGTCCCCTAACATCCGTCCACCATTAGTCCCTAGTGCATCTTTACTGGTAAGAAGCGTGAGTTAACCAGCTGAAATAGAAAGGCTGCCAGGCCCAGAATATCCTCCAGGAGAACTGAGGAAGCATCCCCAGATTAGGGGAAGGACAGAAGGGAGAGAAGGCCGCCTGCCTGCCTGCCCGCCCACCCAGCCCTGTCTGGGGAGGCTACCTTGGGGATGCGGCGGGCCCGGCGGCTGGACAGCAGCTCGCTCGTGGTGCTCAGGCTGTCCTCGTTGAGGCTGGAGGGTGAAGATGGCAGGCTCAGCTGAGCCAGCAGCAGCATGTCATCATGGCTGTGCCTCTTGGGTAATCGTGGCAGCCTGTGGCTCTTCCTTTCCGACCAGTTCCCACTGCGCAGGGACTGGCTGCCTTGTTTCAGGGAAAGCTGGCAGTGGGGACAGAACACGGAAGAGGGACTCACCATAGAAGCCTTGGGCGGCACTGGTCTGCTGGGGCCTGGACTTAGCAGCCATGAGCTGGCATCACAGGCTCCCTGGATCCCACCCTGGAATTTTCATCCACCGGGGTTTCCTCTTTCAAGACCTTAGCTGCTAATCAGCAGCTCAGGGTGAGATTAGATACTTGCTTCCACAAAGGAAGCTTAACTACTTCTGCCAGAATAAAGAAAGCAGAGGCTAAGAAAACTGGGCTGTCATTGGAGTGTAAAGAGTGGATACTGGGGGCTCCTCCTGAGCTTTGGGACAAGGCTTAGACTTTGCTCGTACTGCAGCCAGTCTTCCCGCCTCAGCCCCTGATCCAGTCCTGAAAGGCTTCTCGAGCAGAGGCCGCACTCTACATGCCAGTCGGGCCCTGTTCTCATATTCCAAAAGGGACACAAGTGCTCTGGGCTCTGACCACCAACGCCCAGCAAGGCAGGCCCCATAGCCAGCTGGCTCCCTCACCCACCTGGCCCTGGGCTGCCCCCTTCCCCAGCCCTGTCCTACTTTCTGCTCCCTCCGTCTAGGCAGCCACCCTCCAGTGCAGGGCACCTCACTCTCAGCGGGTCCTGCTCACTGCTAGGAAGCCAGTGCTCCCCATAAGCTTGGCGGGCCTCGTACCCATTGTCTGGATCTGGCACTGTCCCTCACCACTCTTCACCAAGTCCTCCTTCCTCTCTGTCCCTCAATTTCCTCTTCCCACCCAACCAGCCTAGCAATACGTATTCAATGGAAGACTGGACAGAGCACATTAGGAAGGTAAATCTTTTATAAAAATAATCCTATCATTCCAAGGCCAGAAGAAATAATTTTTATATTCTCTAGCCAATGTTACAAACATCCAGGTCCCTCCATTTGCACAGAAAATTAGAGTTGCCTGGGTAGGTCCAAGAAAACATCTTAATTCTCCCGCCTCCTGGTTTACCACCCTGGACAAGGCCAGGGCCTTGGTCTAGAGCCTCCTTTGACTCTTTGCCTTTCTTCTCATCCTGCCCTCTGGCAGTCCACCCCCTTGGAGATTCATGCTTCTTCCCTCCAACAGGAGTGGCTCCAGGTCTTGTGGACACCTGGCTGGCTCTCAAACCTGGTCCCTGGGCCAAAGCCTGGCCGCCAAGTGCCTGTACTGAGACTGCTCCTGCAGGCACTGCAGAATACCAAGATTGCAACAGGGTCCTGTCTTCCTGTTTCCCACGGAAGGGGGCAGCAATGATGATAAGACAGCAGAAAACACGGCCTCTTGCCTTAGTCTGGCAGCTCAGCGCTCTCATTGTAAAAGGAAGGCAGCTGGACAGGATGCCCCTAAGACCATGTCTCGGTTGTCCCCAAGGGCTTCAACATGCCACAAGTGCCTGAGTGCAGAGCTCTTTCCTGAGGTCACCTCCTTTGCCAGGCGCTAGTGCAGGGAGAAGCCTGAGTGGGGGCCAGCCCAAGCCTTGGGAGGACAGGCCCCCAACTACAGCACTCACGCTGACCCACAGGCCCAAGTCCGGCTGCCTCACCTGAGTGGGTGGGTTGTTGTACTTCCTGTCCTGAGGACTCCACATCCTGTGCAAAGAGTCCAAGGAGTTCTCTGACAGTTGTTGGGATTTGCGTCCTGCTCTTCGGCTCTTTAAGTCCACATCCTCATATGGATTCTCCTTGGGCAGATCTCCTGCAGAGGAGGGATGGTTAAAGCAGGGGGAGAGGGGAAAAAGGAAATACATGCGCACACTCTCTCTCTCTCTCTCTCTCTCTCACACACACACACACACACACACACACACACAAATAAACAAGCAGAATTCCTGTGAACCAAAGAGAATGGCTTCTGCCTGGCCCTTCAGCTCATGAGTCACGCAGCTGCCCGTCGGCAGTGGGAGGCTACAGACAGCTCCTGGCTCCAAGTCCAGGAGCTGAACCCCCACCCCCAGTCAGCTTAGTCTGGTCTGGCCTCTGCTTTACAAATTCAGAAATTGCACAACACTGGCTCAGCCACCCCTGCCAGTGCCCAGCCAGAGGACAAAGCCAACACCAGGCGTCTTTCCTTGGCTCCGGTCCCTCTGCAGCAAAAGCCCCAGAGAAACACAGTTCAAGGTAGGACGGGCTGTCAGGGGTCACGAGGTTGTCCCGTCACTGACGGTTCCCTGAGGACCTGCTCTAGGGCGCAGGGCTTTCCCGGCGTTGCTCTGCTCAATGACGCCTTTAGAGCAGTTCTTCCGTCTGGCCCACGGAGGAAACCCAGCACAAGCACAGAGACTGGCAAGTAGTGAGCACTCGGGAATTATTTGCTCAGTGAATTGCTCTTCCACTTCGCCACTCTATTTCCCCCACCGCTGAGCTCAGCGGAGAAGAGAACAGTCCCGTTAGAACTAACTCTCCTCCTGACACAGGGGCAGGTGTGAAAGGCTTGAAAGCCGTGGAGGTGGGGGACAGTTCTCAAATCCCTAGGAGCAGGGACTAGTGTCAGGGCCAGGGACTCTCAGACAGTCATGCACAGTCCTTGAAGAGCAACCCCTTCCCATAAGCAATACCCTCCTGCCCCTTTCCCCCAACACATGCCTGGACTTTTGTAAAATCCAGTAACATTACAATCCAGGTCACTCCTGCCTCAGTCCTGCCAGAACCATGGTGCGGAAAAGGTCCACGGGGACTGTGAGTGAACACAATCCTCTGCTCCCCCTTCCCTTGTCTCTCCATACCCTTCCCTCCATATCAACACCACCCTGGGGCAGTCGGGACCTAGGTACCAGCAACCAGCATAAGGTGCTGCTGGAGGCAGCACATGTGGTGAGAGCAGGGCTCATTCCAGCTCCTTGTGAAGCAGCAGGATTGAGCCCAGGTGACCAGGGAGCCCCACGGATGCCTGGGCATGCCTCACACCCCAAGGGAGTTCGAAGGCCGCTTATCGGGCAGAAGGCAGAGGGCAGAAGTCTAGCTACAGGATGAGACACAAAGGCCACTGGGAACGTGGGCTTTCCTAGTGCAGGACTCAGGAGAAAAACCAATCCCATACACTCATAGACTTCTCAGTTTCCAAAGCCAAGATCCCTGCTAATTGTGGTAGCCACTTATTACTATCCAGAAAAACCACAATGAATTTAGGAAATGCCTTTACAGAAGTTTGGGGGAAAGAGATGAGGGGAGGCATGAATGACAGACTTCAGCCAGAGCTAATCAGGCTGCCATGGGAGAAAGACGAACCCCGTAAATGTGAGTCAGAGATGGCACAAGGAAGGATTTGGGCTGGATTAAGTGACTCCCAACACCAGCAGAGTCCCCACCAACTGAGCAGCCGTTTTCCTGTAACCCAGTCATGGTATGAAAATGACCTGTCTCCATTCCAGAGCCCTGACTAAGCAGAGCTGGCCCAGCAACACTGCTTCTGGGAGCCACACGTTCAACCTGGCATCCCCTGCCCGCTGTCTCCAGCCCACCCCACTGCAGGCACCTAGGAGGGGTCAGGGTCACCTCTGCTTCTCGGTCACTCTCCTGCACACTCCCTGCAGCAGTAAGGCGAGGGGACAAAGGGTTAGACGATCACTGTTCTGGTGGGGGAGGAAGAACACTTATTCCCAGCTCATCAACACAGACGGGGAAGACAGGAGGAGAGTTAGTTCTAACAGGGGACTGTTCTCTTCTTCGCTGAGCTCAGTGGTGGGGGAAATAGAGTGGCGAAGTGGAAAAGCAGTTCACTGAGCAAATAATTCCTGAGTGCTCACTACTTGCCAGTCTCTGGGATGACTGATCATCCAGGTGATCCTCTAGAGTCCCTCTTGTTGCCCCCCACCTATAGCATGGCTTTGTCTCAACTCCTCCAGATCAGAGTTTCTCCAAGCTACTGACATTTGGGGCTGCATAATTCTTGCTGTGGCGGACCATTCTGTACATCTGTGGGATGTTTAACAGCAACCCTGGCCTCAATCCAGTAGAGTCCCAACCCCTGGGCCTGTTAGGAACTGGGCTGCACAGCAGGAGGTGAGCGAGCAAAGCGGCACTGGAATTACCGCCTGAGCTCCGCCTCCTGTCCACCGACCCCCAACCCCAGTCTGTGGAAAAACTGTTTCCCACGGAACCAGTCCCTGGTGCCAAAGAGGTTGGTGACTGCTGCACTAGGGGAAAGTAGCATCCCTTCATTTGTAAGAACCAAAAATGTCCTCTGAGCAGATGGGTAGATAGCTAATAGAAGGAAAAAGGGAAGGGAGGGAGGGGAAATTCCCTCCCCCCATTAAGAACCACTGCTTTAATAGGGAATTTATTCAATAACATTGTAATAACTGTGTATGGTGTCAGATGAGGACTTGACCTATTGGGGTGAGTGCTTCATAAGGTTTATAAATGTCTAATCACTATGTCATACACCTAAAGCTAATATGATATTGCATATCAACTATAATTGAAGAGTACTTTTTCAAAAAGAAGAACCACTGCCTCAGATAGATGTTTCTGAATTCCCTAACAGCTGCAGAGTGCCAGGGCAGTGTCCCAAGTTCAACCCTCTTTCCTCCATCCTTCCCTTCTCCTCCCTCCCTCCCTTCCTCCTTCTCTCCCTTCTTTCTTTCCCCAGAATCAGAGCTCTGAACATTGATATAAAATCCAAGCCTAAAAAAACAGATGTAGGTGACTGAGGCCCAAGGAAGTAAGAGAGTACGATGTTGCTGCACATCAGTGACAACCTGGGAGAAAACAGTGGGGAAACCAGGTGCTCCACACTAGTCCTGCCTCTTGAAACTGAATTAAGGGAAAGCCTCACATGCCTGTGCCTCTTGTCTGCCTAGCCTGAATATCAGCCTCATCTCTGGCAATGCTGAACATCCTGTCTGATACAAGCAGGCCACTGATCTTCTCTCCAGGAAATGACCGCTGGCCCCATCCCAAACCCTGCCTCCCAGGCTTCCCTTGGGCCCTTCACCGCCCTGGTTCACCTGCTGCTCTCCACTTCCTAGACTGCCCCCGACTCCCCCTTCTGAGCTGTCTCACAGAGATACTCCCCGTCACCTCTCCAAGGAATAAGGGTGCCACGGGATGGGGATGTGCAGAGACCACGCAGGTCCTGAACCTTAGAACCACTAAACTGAACCTGCTGAGAACAAGTTAATAGCAAAGCAAAGCTCAGAGCTGGGTGAGGAGGAGGTCTGGAGAATAAGGCTCAGAACTTCCTGAGCAGCAGAGCTACACCATGGCTGGAAAAGCTACAGTTGAGTGGAGAATCATGGTGGAGAGGCAGGAGGGACAGGGATAGGAGACAGAAAGCCAGGCAGACTACAGGACTTTCACCTGCATTCCTTCCCACACAACTTCCCCAACGCGCAGCCTGCAGCCCCCCTCTGCCTGGGGGGAGGGAGAGAAGGTAGGCCCCTTCCCTGGAGGCCTGGCCCCGAGCAACCCCATCTCCTCACATGAAGCCTAGCTGGGGAAGCCAGAGGTCTCAACCCTCCCAGCTTTGCTGATGAGATAAGGGACAAGGGCATGGCCAAGAATTTTTGCTTTGTGCTCTTTTAAAGGGAATTGTCAGAGCCCAAACTTATCACAGTGATGCTCTGGAAGGAAGAACCCAGCCCCACCAGGCCCTGCCCCCACTCCTTCCCATTGCTCCTTGGGTGCCAACACCCTCCCTCCCAACACACACCCAACTGGAAGAACCAGTTAGGGAAGGGGTATGCACGCATGCGTGTGTGTGCATATATGTGCACAGGCACTGAGAATTTCTCCAAACAGAATCCTAAGCTTCCTGGACCACACCCATGACTAGGGCACTGGGTCTACGTTTCCCTCCCCATCCCTCTCCATCCCAACCAGCTGTTTCTTCCTGACCACAGCTTCTCCACCCCTCCACCCCCTCTCACACCACACACTGGAGGGAGGGTCAGGGTAAGGGCCCGGCTCCCCTTACAACACACAGCACGTCAGATGGGGAGCTATAAGGGGCCGGTTGTTACCCGCCCTCCAAGCCTGGACACCACTTCCCAACTGCCAGGGCACTGTTCCTGGGGCTGTGCCGCTGGGCTGCAGCCTCCACTCTGTTAGGTGCCCTCTGTTCCTTTCCTTACTGCTTCCCAGCCTGGGGACAAATGAGAAGAGGGCAAAGAGAAAGAGCAGAGGCTCAAAAAGCTCTGCAGCCAGGCTGACTGGCCTGTCCCCAGCTCCCATCCCACTCAAGTTCCTGGAAACTCTCCCTCATTGCCGGCTAGCTGACAGGAGTGGGAATCTCTGCAGGAATGCAGCCCAGGCTCCCTGGTCAGGCGCCGAGGCCACTCCACATAGCTCCCTAACAAGCTGCTTCCTTGGGTGCATTTTTAAGTGTCAGGCTCAGAATGCAAGCAATTATAAGGCTTTGTCAAATAGCATCTTCTGGGGCAGATGTCAAGTTGGACAGGTAAGAATTAACAGCCCCAGGAAGCAGCAAGGCAGTCACTTTATTTTGAACCCCTCTATTGCAAGTTAGCAGGAGAAACCCCAGCCTGTTTTGGAGAATCCCACTCCAGTTCCCCAGGTGCCCTGCCTGGTGTGGGTGAGAGGACAGCAAACTCCCAAGGCCCCTTGTTCAAGTCCACTGTTCACAGAGAAGACAGGATAGTCTCCAGGCCAACGGCCCTCAATCTCTAACAGCCCAGGACCTCCAACCCAGTTGGCTGGTCCCCAAGATGGAGATGTAGTGTGGGTGCTCTCCCCTCCTGCCCCATTATCACACACCCCAAGAGAGCTTCATCTGTCCCTCTGCAAGAGAGGCAGCAGAGACAGAACCAGAATCGACGGTAACCTCACAGAGCACAGGCTGGCAGAGAACAGAGATAGGATCTCGGGAAGTCAGAGGCACCGAATTGAGGCAAAAGTGAAAATGACATTCCGAATTCAGAAACAAGGTCCCCTGCAAAGCCTCTGGAGGAGGGTCCAAATCCTTGGGGCCTGTCTCCATCTCTGAAGACAGAGATAAATCAACCAGAATCTAAGAGAAAGAGTTGTTTTCCCTCTAGCCTCCCTGGTCAGGTCTAGAAACTCAGACTGGGTTGCTGTGGGAGATACAAAGGAGGACAATGTGCCCAGGGCACTGAACTACCTACAGACACTGAAACCCACCCCTTACCCCATGAGGCAGAAGCAAAGCCCAGGTGCCTGGGTCACTCCCCAGCCCTCCCTCCTATGCCACCTCCCCCTTTCCTCTCCCCCCAGCTCTCTAGACAGGCGCCAAAGATCAGAAGCCAGTGAGCAGCTGAGGAAGATGCCCCAACTCCAGTGTCACCCCACGCCAGCCCTTATGCCTGATTCTAAATCACCCAACTGAGAAGCACCCAAAGAGCTCCTACATTTGCTTGTCTCCTCATGCCACGTTCTGAAGTGGCTTCAGAAGTCCCCTCTACCTGCCTCCCCCTTTCTGTTCTCTCTAACCTGACCTAGAAGGCCCAGAGACTAGTTCTGTTGCTCAGAAAAGTGGCTCCAAAATTTTCAGACACACACATACACACACACACCCAGACACTGCCCCCAAACAAGCCCAAACAGAGTCCTAGAATCGTGGAACTCAGGACAGTTCCAATGGTTAAAACATCCCTTTCTCTCACTTCAGTTCAGCTGAGACAAGAACATCCTCCCACCTGAAATCCCTGGGCAGCCCAGATGGGCTGCAAAGCATCTCAGAGAAGAGAGAATGGTGAACACCACAGTGTAGGCAGTGCCTCCTCTGCCCAGGGCAGCAGCCACAAGGGCTGTGGGCAGCAATGATATTACAACTCCTTCCCAACCAGAGGAAACAGGAATTCACCCTGCAGCTGGGGGTGGGGGTGGGGAGGGAGATGGAGCTGTGCCCTGATCCCCACAGCTCTTGACTTCGGTGCTGGGTGACCCGTGCATAGAAAGCTTTTTCCCCAGTGGTAAGGGAAGAGGCCCTCCTTGAAGCCCTTTTGCTGTTTGAGGGATTTCACTCCCACAGCCTTCCTGGTATGACCTAATTTTGGACGGTTACATGTTAATAATCACTTCGTTCCTGGGAAAGCAGAGCCTGTGTGGACCCGAGCACTGCTGCTGGCGCCCCAGGAACGCTGGCCCAGCAAGTTCTAAGAGGGAAACAATGAACCTGACAGCTCAGATCAGATGAGGGGATAAATGCTTCTCTTTTCCTAAGATTCCAGTCTTATGAGAATCTAAAGGGGTCTCCCCTAGGGCCACTTCTCTCTAATGTGCTAAGATACGTTCTCCAGCCTCCTGGCCGAGGCAGACAGAGACGAGAGAGGGATGAGGGATGAGAGAGTGGGAAGTGGGCCAGCACACAGCTTCTCTTCTGCCACCCACATGGGGGCACGGCCTTTACTTGGGCAGAATTAAAGCCCCCACTAAAGAGAATGAGGCCAGAATCAAAGTAAAAGCCGGAAATAAGCCCACCCAGCCTAGATTAGTGGGGTTTTATTGACTCTCAGACGAAAGTTTGTCAACACCCAGTCCTCCCAGTCGTTGCCGTGTTGTCTCACATTTCTGACCTTCTGAGCAAGAGGAATTAACGGTTCCCAACTGTCTTCTCAGAGGTGTTTATAGAGCAAACGGCCTTGGAAAGCAGGAACAGTAGCTCCCTCCAGACACAGGCAGATTTTATTCCTGACTGGAGTAACAAGGACAATGTCTCCTTATGGGCAGGTTTGCTCACAAACCCTTGACAACACTGGGGTTTCTTCCTCAGCCTTGAGTGCAGCCTCTACCTGGACCTCCCTACACTGCCCTCTGGACTCGGAAGCGAGGGAAGCCCATGCCAACATGAGGCTCAGGCTGCCTGCTGTGCTGGGAGGAATAAGCCCTTTGTCTGTGCTCCAGGCGTCTTGCATCTCCTGCCCACATCTGTGACTCTGGGGCTGGCTGGCCTTGTCAGCCTGCATGCAGAGTAAAATCTCAGATGCTTTCACACTAAGAAACCAGGCACTGTGCTGGGCACTTTGATATATATTTAACCTCCTTTAATCCTAACAATAATCCTATGAAGTATTATCACTTTTATTTGTTGTTATGATATTATCATCATTTGAGAAAACAGAAGCCTCAGAAAAGTTAAGGGATTTGCCTAAGGACACACAGCTCAGCAAGGGCACCTGCTAGACGCTACAGGCTTCTGAAAATAAAAGAAAGGGATAATGTGGTTTCCCCCTTTAGTGGTCCCAGAAGTCCTTTGGGTTTCAGTTCATTCAAAACCAAGACTTAATCTCTCAACTACTCAGCCTTTACTAAGCTACTTCCTCTGATGACCATTTCCTTGAGAAGTTCCGGTAGCCAGGCCCTGGCTGCCCGTGGTGAATGCGGTGGAGCCTGGGAGTGTCTCCCTCCTGTTCCTGCTCTGCAGCAGCCCCCAGAGGTCACCCTGCCACCACTCCGGCCACTGCTTACCCACAATGTCTTCATAGGCATTCTCTTCTAAAGTGCTTTTGGATCCAAACTTGGGTTGGCTCTCAGTACCATTCTCAGTGGGAGAAGAGGGGTACAGGGACTGGAGACTGGATGCATCCTCAAACTCAAAGGATTTTCTGTGGAAAACAAGAACACAAGTCATTCCAGCTGAATTAGATTCCTGCTGTTTTAGGGAACAGCCACGGGCACGAGCAAAGTCCAGAAGTCCTCCTCACAAGACCAGCTCCTGAGCAAAGAAACACCAAGACGGATACAAACTTACCGCCCAAATGAAGAACCAGAAGGTCTGAAAGGCCCCAGCCTGGGTGACTAAAAATCATACCAACAACAAACGACCACAGGTGAGAAGGGTGCTCTGCGTCAGAGGCTAAGTCAAGTGCTTCACTTGACTTACCAATTACTCTGGTTAGTCTTCACAGTGCTGCTACTGGGCACTGTGCCATTTTACCAACAAGGAAACGAGAGCTCAGGGAGATGGAGACACAGAGGCAGGACTCGCCCAGGGTGTCTGACTGCGGGGTCTGAGCTTTTGACTTAGGCCTCCAAGCCTGGAGAAAATCCTCCTTGAGAAGCATCTGCCTTCGGAGTCTCACATTGTGTCTGCATCCCAGCGAGGGCTCCTGCCCTGAGCAGGCAGTGAGGGCTCTGCATTGGACAGGTGATCCCCAGGGTTGTTTGGGGGTCAGGGAATCAGCTGGTGGTGGCGGTCTGCCGGAACAGGAAGGGCTGAACCCTCAACACCAGCCACACCATTTGTGAGGTGGAACGAGTAGAACAATCTGCAGCGTGAAGCTACTTCCAAGACCCAGCTTCCCTTCAGTCGGTCACCCGCTCCTTTCCAACCCCCCAATCACCCTCCTATCTACTGTAGAATTTCAAAATCACAACTTATTAGCTCCCCAGGCACTCTGAACCACAGTACTCTCTAGTCCTCTCCTTCAGGGGCCGGTACTGTCCTTTCTAAGACTTGACCCCAGCTGCATCCTCTCCCTCTCCAAGGCAGGTCCCCAGCAGGTTCCTGGGAGGGAGACAAGGCAAGGCACTGACCGAATCCCTCCTCTCCCCCACTGACAGCTCCCTCCTCTTTTGGGCACCATTAGCCTTTCGGCCAATGAAGTCCTTTCTCTCTTGTTTAATGAGCAACTCCTGCTAAGAATCCTGTGGTATAAGTCAAGGACTAAAAACGTCCTAAAGGCCACATCTTGTCCTCAGCTCTCCTGGCTACTACTCTGCAGCACTTGTCACAACTGAACACTCGACGCTGTCATCGCCTCCCCTCGCCTCTGTGACACTGTCCCTCCAATTACTCTGGCAATTACTTTCCATGCCCTTGTGAGGGACCCCCTTTCCAGTTGCCTTTCCAGTGCCAGGATCTCTCAGAGTCCTGTTTGTGGGACTCTTGCTCACTTGGCATTTTCTAGGGACCAGATATTGATGGCCAGCACCATAATGGCCATTTCTACCACGACGACTGCCAGATCTCTGTCTCTGACCCAGACTTCTCCACCAGTTATATGTCCAATGGCTGAATGCAGTGGTTCCTAAATGTCGGCCCTCAGACCACTATTGGTCTGAGACCACGCTTTCATTAACATATACGGCAGAGTCAACATCTTCTGCAAGTAGTCCTCCAGTCAGCAAATAAGACGCAAATCATGTTCAGCCAAATTACCCTTGAAAATTCCTTAGGAAGGCACCACATCAAGGACCAGCAAACTGTCTTTCATTAAGATTAATAGAGTCAGTTTCTCCCCCCGATTTCTTCTTTTAATTTAGTGATTTGTTTTTTGAGAGAGAGGGGACAAGGGAGAGAAAAAGAAACATCGATTAGTTTTCTATTTATTTACGCATTGACTGGTTGATTCCTGTGTGTGCCCTGACCAGGGATGGAACTCGCAACATCGGCATGTTGGGATGATGCTCTAACCAGCGGGGCTACCCGGCCAGGGCAACAGATTTCTTTTTCTTTGGTTGAATACCAGAAGAAATATTTGGCTTGTTTTTTTTTAATTTAAAACTATGTTAAATATAAGAATCATACCTTGCACAACAGATACAAACTCACCATCTCGCGCTCCTCAGGGGAGCATGATCACTGTGTGGAAAGGTGGACGAAACAGCCTGTACTTTTGAGCCATTTCTCTTTTTTCCCAAGAGCACAGATTAAATTTGCCAAGTTAATTCTTATATGAAGTGAGTCCACTATGTATGGTATGTATGTGTATATATTATATATAAATGTAATGTGTGGGGGAGTGTGTGTAAAACCTTCAGGCTCATCTCCTATCTCCCCACCCCCTTATTTTACCTATCTACCGTATTTTTCAGACCATAAGACGCACCTAGGTTTTAGAGGAAAATAGGAAAAAAATTTTTGAAGCAAAAAATATTGTAAAATATTTAATAATATAAATAACATAATATTTCACCAATGTAAATGTAAACAGAACTCAACAGCAGCATTAACAACCATTATTCCTCCCAAATGGCGGGGGCGGGGATGGGGAGAGATACGTCTTATAGTCTGAAAAATACAGTAACTGCTTTCTGATGTTCTAAAGTTAGCTCAGCAACTGCATGAGGAGGCTTCCCTGTCTCCCCACTCCAATTTTGTTGCCTCTCCCACTAGATCTCTGCAGGGTCCTACCCTGACAAGGACCATGGCACATGGCCCAGCATCTGTGATTGATTTGTGCATCTATCTCCTGCACCAGACTGTGAACTCCTTGAATGGAAGAACCTTGTCTTACTTGCCCTGGTGTCTTCTTGACTACTACAAGGTTTTGTGCATAGCATGTTCTATGTAGGTATGTGTTTATAAAAATGGATATAAACAAAGCAAACACTCTTGGTAGGCTGTTAAAGACTAGAAGAGTGTGTGAGCACGTGGGGTGGGCCAAAGTAGGGGGTTATCCTTAGCCAGGAGCTTTGTGGTTCAGGGGTCTGCAACTTTGAGATGTCCACCTCTCTGCACGTGGCAGAAATGTTTCTGTTGGGTTGGCCCAAAAGTTCGTTTGTTGTTTGGTTTTTGTTTTTTGGTTTTTTTTTTCATAAGATAGCTCTAGTAGTGCTTAGTTGTGCTTAACTTCATTTGAAACAATTTTATTAGACTGTATTGTGACAGCTGTCATGTCAGCATTCATTTAAAAAAACTTAACAAAATTGGTGAATTTTTGTGTAGCCATTTAAATATTGAAGATACAAAAAATATGAAACACTTTTGGCATATTATTTCAAGCATATTTCGGCTTTCTTATTTCAGGAAAGGTAAAAATGCAACTGAAATGCAAAAGAACATTTGTGCAGTATATGGAGATGGTGCTGTGACTGATCGAATGTGTCAAAAGTGGTTTGGGAAGTTTCATGCAGGAGATTTCTCATTGGACAATGCTCCATGGTTGGATCGACCAGCTGAAGTTGATAGTGGTCAAATTTAGACATGAATTAAAACAATCAATGTTATACCATGTGAGAGAGTCAACATACTCAAAATATCCAAATCAATAAAGTTATTGGTGAAAATGAAATATGTGTCTTTTATTTTATGAAAAAAATACATGAAGTTTTTGGCCAACCCAACATATGAGATAAGATACGCTGGATGAAGCCTGATGTGTGGGGTTAGGTTGACAAACCCCAGAAGTGAAGCAAACCTGAATGCCCGTCTGACTCCGGTTTGGAGGAGAAAGGCTGAGGGGTAGGCGCACAGGCCTTCCAAAGGAGGCTGGCTCGCAGCCTGCCCCAATGCTGAGAGCACGATGCCTATCAACTCTGACCAATTTGAACTCCCAAGCCACTATAACTGTGGAAATGGCTGGGTAGTCAGGGACAGGAATCCTGAGACTGACCAGGAAACCAATGTGAGTCTCAGAACAGGTCATTCTTCAACATGGCTAACTGGTAGGTGAAATGTTCTTTCACTTCTTTTCCCATCAGCCTCCCTTCAGGATCCAAGGATCCCCTCTTCATCCAGGCCCAGATTTTCTATGTGGCCAGGTAGCCCTCAGGAAAGAGGAAGTCGTGTGAAATGTGTCAGTACTACTGTGTTAATGATAACATGCAGTATTCAGATAATGCTGCATTCAGAGAAATAAATTTTGAATGCTGGCACTTCAGGTAGTCGTGAGGCTAAAATCCTATGGTTCTTCTAGGGACTGTCTATCCTATCCTAAAGTAACATGGCCCCAACCTTCTGAGAGAAGACTGAGGAAGTTCCAACAGGGCTCAGAGGCCAACTCTGCTCCAAAGGCCAAACCCAGCCAGCACCTTCAGTACACGGCATTTAGAAGAAGCACTTCACCCCTTTCCTTCACGTTTAACTATCCTCCTACGAGAGCAAAAGAACAATCTCCTTTTCACCTAACTCATGTTACCACCTACAAATTATCTGGTGCTTCAGAACTTCAGCCATAAACACTACTGACTGTGACCCGTGACTACAATCTGCTTTGCATCCTCCGTGGAAAAGAAAGCCGCCGTGCCCAGCTATCAGACACTGGAGGACCACGCGTTACCTGCTCTGGGACTTGCGGTGCGCACGCATGTCCTTCTTGGGTCTCCGGGTGACTGGCGGGGCTGGGGTGGAGGGCAGGGGAGGTGGAGCAGCAGGTGTGGGCGAAGGAGGTAGACCATTGCTTGGCTTACTCTTAGGGTTCTTGTCAGCCTCATATTCAAAGGTGCGCTTGGGTTTGGGGACAGGATTCACAGCGGAATCAGGGGAGCTCTTCGAAGGCAGCAGCTGGGAACTTGGGCTATTTCCAGGGGTCCCTGGCTTAGTGGAGCCACTGCCTTCCCTCTCCAGGGGTGGGCCCGCCTCCCCCCTTACTCCAGCCACTCCTCCTGCCCGGCTGCCAGCGCTCACACCCACGCTTCCTGTCAGTTCCTCCAAGGTGCCCAGGGTCCCAGTTTTCCTTCTTCCTCGGTCTACACTGTAGCAGCTGCTGGGCAGCTGGGGGAGCCCCCGGCCTGGCTGCTCCTTCAGGGCCTGTTCAATTTTCTGGATGCGACTCAGCACTGCCGAGCTCTCCTTCCTGCCGCTGTGCCCCCTGAGGAAGGCACTGGGCTCACTCCGGCCTGGCCATTTCTCCAGCCGGTAGAGAGAGTCCCTGATGGGGAGTGCCTCTCCTTCCTCCTCGGTCTCAGGGTAGGAACACTCGGAGAAGGTCCTGCTCATCCTCCGGAGGCCCTTGAAATCAAAGGTCTTTTCTGAGCTGCAGGGGGACGGCACGACGCTGGGACAGCCCACGCTGGGGCAGCCCTCACTGGCCGCCCACTCGCCCCCAGAGCCCTCCTGCTTCTCTCCACACACACTCATCCTGGGCAGAGTCTCTCGGCGACCCTCCCATGCTGAAATCTTCTCCCGGATGCCCAGGCTGTGGGCACGGGTGCCAATGCGGTTCTGAAAGGCGCTCCGTGGGCTGGAGGCTAGCCCCAGAGAGGGAGTGCTGTGGGCAAGGGGGAGGCAGGCAGCTACTCCCTCTATATCCTGGGCTGCCCTTTGGACATTCTCCTTCTGGTCCTCTCTCTTGCACACTGAAGGGCTTCCGTCCAAATAACTGAAGGTGGTGGCCTTAAGGGGACAAATGGGTGGTGAAGTGTCTGGGGAGGAAGCTTGAGGGTGTGAAGGTGAAGGCTCACGGGGGTGCCAGTCCTTGAGGAGCAGCCGGGAGCTGGAGCGGCTTGGGTACCTGCAGGCTGACGTTTCACTATCGCTAAGCGGGTAGATAGGACTCCTTGGTGGGGAGAGAACTGGAGGTGGAGAGACTGACTGAGACCTAGGAGCAAAAAAAAGAAAGAAAAAGAAGAGAAACCGGCAATCAGTGGCCTGACAACCAGAGGCACCGCATTTTAATCCCAGAGAGCTCAGTAACTCCTTGGGAGACTCTCAAAAGCACTCTATTCAAGTAACCCACCTTCAAAGCTGTCCTCGAGGGAAAAAAGTCCCCTCATCCACAGCAGGCCTCTGTGCCCAGTTCAACCCCAGAGATCCTGAGGACACTACTGGCTAGTTCTCAAGAGCTGGTTACAGAGCAACTCCAGCAAACAGTTCCTGAAGCAGTCCCCCCAATACACACTCAAGCCCTTTGATCTATGTCTTAAACAAGCCCCTATATCCCCTGATATTCTGTTGCTGGACAGAGATACTGCTCCTCAGACTGGGTCGTGATCAGAATTCAGATCCCTGAAGGTCTCAGAAAGATCAGGAGGGCCCCTCAAGAGTCCTTCCCACTCTCAGGGAGGAGGTGAACAGGGAGGGAGGACACTTCTGCAGGTGGCTCCACCCGCCAGTGGTGAAATCCCATCGAACAAGCACCAGCCAGTTCCCAGCTCCAAATGCACACACGGATCTCAGCAAATATTGGGAATAGGTCTAATAAATGCTTTTACACAGATTACCTCATTTAATCTTCATAAAAACTCTATAGGATTATTATCATTTATTGTTACCCTCATATTACAAATGAAAAACACGAAGGCAGGGACTTCAGCCAAGATGGAGGCATAGGTAGATACACTCTGCTTCCTCATACAACCAAAAGAAGGACAACAACCCATTTAAAAACCAAAAATAACCAGAACTGCCAGAAAATCAAAGTGTATGGAAGTCTGACAACCACGTAGCTAAAGAAGAAACATTCATCCAGACTGATAGGAGGGGCAGAGACAAGCAACTGGGGTGGACAGTATACGTCGCAAGGCAACAGACTGGGCTAAGCAAGGTGGCAACTGGTGGACCGAGTGGTCCCACATTCACATGTGGATAAGCCAGGATGAACAACTGGGGAGCGAGACAGACCGCACAACCCAGGGGTCCAATGTGGGAAATGAAAGCCTCAGAACCTCTGGCTATAAAAATCTGTGGGGGGCTGCAGTGGGAGAAACTCCCAGCCTCACAGGAGAGCTTGTTGGAGAGACCCACAGGGTCCTAGAATGTACACCCGCCTGGGAATCAGCATGAGAAGGGCCCAATTTGCTTGTGAGTAGCGGGGGAAGTGACTGAAAGCCAGCCAAGAGTCAAGCAAGCATCATTGTTCCCTCTCTGACCCCTCCCCCACATACAGTGCCACAACACAGCAATGTGGGCCGCTGCTTACAACATAACAGGAGCACACCTTAGAACATAACGGGAGTGCCAATACAAAGAAATATGGCCAAAATGAAAGAACAGATCAAAACTCCAGAAAAACAACTAACCGATGAGGAGATAGCCAACCTATCAGATGCAGAGTTCAAAACACTGGTAATCAGGATGTTCACAAAAATGAATGAGTATGGTTGCAAAATAGAGAAAGAAGCCAAGGCTATACAAAGTGAAATGATGAGAAATGTACAGGGAACCAACAGTGAAGGGAAGGAAGCTGGGACTTAAATCAATGGTTTGGAACAGAAGGAAGAAATAAACATTCAATCAGAACAGAATGAAGAAACAAGATTTCAAAAAAATGAGGAGAGGCTTAGGAACCTCCAGGAAAACTTTAAATGTTCCAACATACAAAGCATATGGGTGCCAGAAGAAGAAGAGGGAAAGCAAGAAATTGAAAAGTTATTTGAAAAAAATAATAAAGGAGAACTTCCCCAATCTGATGAAGGAAATAGACTTCCAGGAAGTCCAAGAAGCTCAGAGAGTCCCAAAGAAGTTGCACTCAAGGAGGAACACACCAAGGCACATCATAATTACATTACTCGAGATTAAAGATCAGGAGAGAATCTTGAAAGCAGCAAGAGAAAGGGAGAGAGTTACCTACAAAGTAGTTCCCAAGAGACAATCGACTGATTTCTCAAAAGAGACCTTACAGGCAAGAAGGGGCTGGAAAGAAGTATTCTAAGTCATGAAAGGCAAAGACCTATATCAAAGATTACTCTATTCAGTAAAGCTATTATTTATAATGGAAGGGCAGATAAAGTGCTTCCCAGATAAGGTCAAGTTAAAGGAGTTCATCATCGCCAAGCCCTTATTATATGAAATGTTAAAGGGACTTACCTAAGAAAAAGAAGATGATCAAAAATATGAACAGTAAAATGACAACAAACTCACAACTATCAACAACTGAACCTAAAAAACAAAAAACGAACTAAACAAACAACTAAAACAGGAACAGAATCACAGAAATGGAGATCATATAGAGGATTATCAGCAGGGAGTAGGAGAGGGGAGAGTGGGAGAAAAGGTACAGGGAATAAGAAGCATAAATGGTAGGTACAGAATAGACAGAGGGAGGTTTAGAATAGTATATGAAGTGGAGAAGCCAAAGAACTTTTATGTACAACTGATTGGTGGACAAGAACTAAGGTGGGTGAGGGAATGCTGGTGGGAGGGGGGGTACGGGATAGAGGGGGATAAAGGGAAGAAAAAATGGGATGACTGTAATAGCATAATCAATAAAATGTACTTTGTAAAAAACACGAAGGCATAGAAAGGTTAACTATCTCATTCAAGATCACTGACCTGGTAAGCGCTGAAGCCAAGACTTGAACTTACACTATACTACATTGCCCCTGCCATCTCTGTGAATCACCCAGGCCCCCAGCCACAGTCCAGCAGACACTCCCACAGCAGAGGGCACAGCCCTGTCTTGAAGGCAGCACTTATACATATCACACGATACTCTTGGTTTTTCCTACGAGGCCATGATTTCTAACAAGGGGAGGAATGCATGCTCAGTACCTGGAAGGTACTCAGTGAATGATAAATAAATAAAGATTAAAGATCATGAGCTTCCTGAAAAGAACAAGCATATTTCCTTTTCAGTGTAATTTTCTGGTAATTACTGTCAACTTTCAGAATTCTTCCAAACATTTTTAGTTCAAAGACAGCAGGGTTTTTGCCAATTGTGCATGTTCCAAAGGCCTACCTGACCCCCATGCTGTAGCCCTCAGAGCTGGGCGGTCCAGCCTGCAGGCTCCAGAGTGCCATGCCATCCACAGGAAGGCAGCCAGCTGCCCCTGAGCCAGGCTGCTGTCACTGCTCACTCACACACAGAAAACTGGAGCTGGGGTGAGTCAGGGATTGGCCGACAATTCCCTGTTGGGTCATAGCCTCTGGCTGCCCCTGGTCAACAGGAAACCTCAACATGCTTAAGTTGTTTTTAAAAGGGCAAGTCAAACAAGAGCTATCCCACGTGTACATGGGCACAGATGAGAGAAATTCGGTGCCCAGCCAAGCCAATGACCAAAGAGACTCTGCTCAGCAAAGAGGTGTGAACAGAATAAGCCTCAGCACTCCTCAGGGTAGGGAGCGGCAGGGCAATGTGCTGGGCTTGAGTCGGGGGGTGGGGCGGGGGGGGGGGAGGCCTCCTCACAACTGAGAAAGGCCTCGGGTCCCTCACTTCTTTCACACAACCACGGATGCAAAAGGTCATCAGTCCAGCCCTAGAAGCTGGTGAGTGTCTGGGCTACACAAAGGACTCCGAGTTTTAGGTAGTCTCCATAGGAGATAGATACAAGAATAAATAAGAGACAAAATTCTGTTTCCTCGTGAAGCTTCAATTCTAGTGGGAGATGACAGACACCTAATGAGACTCAGAATCTCTTAGGAAGCCTTTTCAGATGATGTATGTCTCATCTCTACAGACATTTTGATATATGATCTCCTAGGGATCTGTCCCCACAACCCCCAAGGTACAAATTCACCAGTCCACAAAACTACTGTTACTCTTGGGAAGGAAGGATGGCAGGACTTCCGTAGGTGGGACAGAAAAAAATGGTGACAACCTCAGGTCTGTCTAATTCCAGCATGCTTTCAGAAGGAATCAGAAAATGGAAAAGCCAAAGAACTTACATGTACCACCCATGGACATGAACTAAAGGTGGGGAATACTGGTGGGAGGCGGGGTGCAGGGCGGAGGGGAATAAAGGAAAGAAAAAAATGGTACAACTGTAATACCATAATCAATAAAATATACTAAAAAAAAAAAGAATCATTCTTAACTTTCCTTAGCAGTTCCAGCATGGAGAAATCCCAAGTTAAGAAGTTTTCTGAATGCTTAGCCTGCTCTAACTGAGATTTAGTCTCTCTCTTCATGGAAGACCAAACCAAGAAGAGACTGACCTTCCCTTTTAAAGGCCCTGGTCTTTCCGTCCCTGCTGCTCAGGGGCCCAGAGCTGCAGGTGCTCCTCACCTAGGCTCCCCACCCTGACAGACCCAATGTGCTCTAGCCCCTAGGGATGGAAAAGGGGGGCTGCCCACGCTGACCCCGTGACACAGGCAGCCCTGCTTCATCACAGAGGAGGCAGCATACGCTCACTTGGAGGTCCTAGGTAGGAATTTGCAAACAATACCAATATGGCCCTTCCCTTCCCTCATGCGGCTGCAATTCCTACTTGAGTGTGGAACTCGCTGCTCTCTCTCCACTTTCCGACTCTGCCCCTGATTAGGAATGTGACCAGGGGCAAAGCCAGTCACTCTCTCCCAGCTTCAAGTGTCAACTCCTCAAAACTGGGCTAACTCAGTGATTTTTGACTGGTGTGGCAAAAGAATTTTTAAATCATGCAATACCTGACTATTTAGTCAGGAGAACAGACCTCTTTTCCCTTAGATTGTCAAATTAAAAAACGACAGTAACCAACCCAACAATAGCTGTCTAGTCTGAATGAATCAAAATTATACCTATTTTTTTCAAGTCAGCAAAAAATATATATTATTTTTAGAGTACCACAGAATTTCAGTAATTAATTTACATGTACCATGAGATGAAAAAGGCTGACAATTGCTGGGCCACCTACAACACCAGGCTGTCGTAATGGGTAAATGAGGCTGTGGATGGGAATGCTGTCACACACTGTAACTCATTAGGATGTAGTGAGTTTTCCAGCAGGTTATGCTGGCCAGTTGTTCTCAACAGGGGGTAAGAACCTCACAGCCCGAGGGCCCAGATTTCAGCATAGCCACAGACAAGTTACCGACTTTGAGCAAATAACCTAATCTCTCTAAACCTCAGTTCCTTTACCTGTAAAAAACGGAGGTGAACAGAATGTACCTCGGAGGACTGCTGTAAGGGGCAGACACAACACACCTCAGGTGTTGGACTCAGTAGCTAACACACAGCACTCCACCTCAGCTCGATGATTACTAATGTGAAAGAGGAGCTGCCTGTTCAGAATAATCACTTGGCAAACTTTTTCAAACAGCTTACTTCTCTGTCCTTAGGTTTTAATTGCTCAGGGTGGGAGCGGAAGGGAATAAATTAAACACAGCCATAAATTCTCTGCAGCTCATGCTACCAAAAGGTGGAATCTGGTTTTCTGTCCCTTGAATCCAGACTGACCTCGTGATGCGCTTTGACCAATACGATGTGGTAGAAATTAAGCTGTCTGAGTTCCAAACTTGAGGTCTCAAGTGGTCTTGCAGTTTCCCCCTTCACACACTTGGAATGCCTCCCTGAGACTGCCACGTCAGGAAGGCTAGTCTTTTGGAGGATGAGGGGCCATGTGCAGCATAACCAAGGTACCTCAGCCAGCAGCCAGCCACCACATGAGCCGGACACAGGAGTGAGGTCATCTTGGACCCAAATGACCCCGGCTACATGAGTGAGCCCAGGGGAAACCAGGAGAGGAACTGCCCAGTGAATGCACAGGAATGTGAGGAATAATAGCCTGTTCCAAGTCACTAGGTTTCAGGGTGGATCGCTCTAATGCAATAGTCAAATAAGACAGGTGGGAAAGGCCAGGCTTGCGTGCAATTGGCCTGCCACATCCCTGTGCCCCCCTCCTCCACTTCCCCACCCACACCCCAGCCAAGCGCCTTCTCACACAGTCTCGGCCCTGTGCTGCTATGTGCTTCCTTCTCCCCCGACTTTCACTGCTGTGTGTGTCTCCAACTCATTCCACACAGGAAAGGAAAGGTCCCGATTCGTTCTTCTTTTCCCCTCCTTCAAGCTCCCTGCCCCAAAACGCTGACCTACCTGGTGACTTAATCACCTCCACTCTACACCCTTCACATTGCTGGGACTTGTCCCCCTCCTCGCCCTCCCCACTGCTCCTGCTACTTCCTTGGCTCAGATCTTATCTTTCACCAAGACTATTAAAACAACCTCTCAACTTCCCTCTCTGCCTTAGGTCTCACCCTAGTTCAACTCCATCCTCTCACCTTCTGATATCTTTATAAAATATAAAACTCATCATGCTCAAAAGTCCCCACTACCAACAGAATGAAGTGCAAAATCAATGGCGTGGATGACAAGGGCTCCCAAGATCTGGTCACCACCTGTTCTCCTTTGTCATCTCATATTGTCTTCAGCACAAACCTGCATCCTGCTCTCAGACACATCAAACACCTTGCTTTTCACACCTCTGGGCCACTACACATTCTGTTTGCCTTGCCTGGAATGATGGCCTGCTCACCGCACATCTCTGTAGTTCCTTCACGGAGTCTCTCTTGACCTTACTCGCCTGCACCCATCCAGGTGGAGATGGACAATTTTTGATGTTTCCACTGTGCCTGGAAAATTTTCTGTTGTGGTCCTTGTAACACTTCATTAAACCTACACTGTGTCCTCACTTGCCTCCCTTACTAGACCACACGTGGACCTACTTGAAGGTTGTGGCCGTGTCTTGTTAACCCTGATATCCCTGTTCTTTGCACGGCAAGTAGAATTTAGTAGGAATTAGTTATTTGTGTTGAATGACTAAATAAATGAGTAAAAATACTTGGCTAAAACCCGTCTGCCCAGAGCACTGTTCACAGACTTCCTTGCCCCCTGCTTTGTGCCCCATGACCTGGAGAACACCACAGACAGGCACATAACGCCCTGGGTGCAGCTGTGCCCAAAGCCCTCTACCATAAGGCAAAAGCCACAGGCTAGACCAAGACTCCAGAGACCCAGGTTCTCCCCTGGTGCTGATCCCACCATTTCCTGGGTGTGCTCATGGGCAAGTCCCCTAAAAATTCTCTGAGCCTCAGGTTCTTTATCTATAAGTCAGGGAGAAAACTCTTGCTCTGAGTACCCAGGTAAACTAGCTGGGTGACTAAGGGGACATAAATTTTAAAAGTGTTTGGGTACCATACATAAGTAGTTCCATGAAGGTAGAAGACATGTGAAAGAAAAGTACGAAGTGGCCAAAAGACACCTAAGGCTCCGTTCACATCATCTCTCTCCCTCTCTCTCTCTCTCTCTCTCTCTCTCTCCCTCTCTCTCTCTCTCTCTCTCTCTCTCTCTCTCTCTCTCTCTCTCTCTCTCCTAAAGCCCCAGAGCCTGCCCCCAGGGAGGCAGGATTGTGAAACTCGGCACTCGTGCCCTGTCAGTGGGCCGCCAGGCCTGCTGCTCCACACAGGCGTGCACGCCAACACTGCAGCACATGCCAGGCCAAAACCAACATTTCAGGAGAGGGAGCAAGATAAACAGATAGAAAGAGAAAGAGAGAAGAAAGCAGGGAGAATGTAAAGGAAATTTAAAAGAAACAGAGGAGCACAAACACACACAGACAAATGCATAAAACAAGTGGGTGGGATATGAAGAGTATGAACTAAGGTGTGGAAAAAAATTAAAGAAAAAGCAATGCTCATGTGTCTGTGTGTCCATGTGTCTGTGAGTGTGTACCTGCGTGTGTCTATGTATGCATAAAGTGAGAGTTAAGATGCAAAATATGTGCCTTTCCCTCTAGTATTGTTTCACAAGAACATGACTGAACCCCTGGGTTAGTTACTCGGGCTACTGTCAAGTAACACAGCAGGAAGCATTAGTGGCAAGGGATGCCCCATTCATTGTCGAGTGCACCCAGGGGTTTTTTTGCAGGAAAGGCTATTGTTAATCCTTGATGAGAAGACTGTTCTGAACTCCAGGCTTCCAAAAGTAATCAGGAAGAGGAACAAGTTGGGGTCAGCTGGGGAAGGCTCCTAGGAGTCTTGGAAATAGACCTGGGCATCAAGATGGGCTGTAGGTGCCATGAAGTGAGTTTGTTTGCAGGTTGAGGTTACACAGGCCCAGCTTCCAATATGCTTAGTCACCCCTAAGCAGGTGTCTAGCCTGCTTCCAAGTGAAAGCTCTGAGAGTTGGCCATTCACCATTCTCGGCTGCTCAACTAAGGTGGGCCCCACTGGCTCGGTGGGCACCAACACCCTCCCATCACTCAGTCACTGCCCCAACTCTGGAGATGGCAATCTTACTAGACTTCCCCAAGACCATGCTCTGAGTCACAGAGGAGCAGAGAAGGGAGGAAGGCTGCCTGAGCCCGATCAGTATGTACAGAAGTTTGGACTCCAGGCCAGAGCAGACGTTCAGCTCAGTCATTCCCACTGATATTCAACTCTGGGACAGCTGTGATACAAAGCCAAAGGACAGGATGACACTCACAACTTGGCCTTCCTGCTGCCAAAGCAACCTCATTTGGAATGGTTGGATGGCTGCAGTAGGATACAGGACAACCTCCAAGTGGGGCTACATCTGGGCCACCACATACAGAGACCCTTGAGGTCAGTTACAGCTTGTTAGGGTGAGCAGAATGGGAACTAACCTGAGTCAGAGCAGAAACGGAGTCCCTTGCACCTCCAGGAAGCTCATCTAAGAATCCACCACAACCTTACCTGTCTGCCCTCAAGAGGATTTCCAGGGAAGCACAAAGAGGCCTGGTGAGCTCTTCTCTGGGTGGGAACCCCAAGTCCTCCGAGAAACAGCAGCAATGAACACAGAGGATTTACAAGACAGAAGCCCTGTCTGAGGCAGGTATAATATGAGGCCTCATAGGAACACCCCCCAGGGCCCTGGTCCAGTAACAAAGGCACTGTGCATAAAGCAGAGCCAGGCACCACGCAAGGCCAAGAGGGAGAGGAGACAATGCAGCTCCAGGAAACCCTGCTAAAGACACTGGTGACGGTTTTAAAAACATGGCCCTCAATTTCTTTGACATGTCTCCCATCTCTTGAATCTAGGCTCTGTGACTACCTGACAGACAGAATAGAGCAGAAATGAATCTGTGTCACTTTTCAGGCCTAGGTCTCAAGTAACCAGCAGCCTCCACTTCCCGTCCCCACACTGTGAGGAAGCCCCTGGCACGTGCAGCCAGCACACGCAGGTGTCTGACAACACTCTTAAGAGTCTCAGAAGCCTTGTCATTCACAAGGGATCTGCATGCCCACCCTTGGGAGCCCTAGGAGGCCCTCCATCTGTCTGTGAGAGCCTATGAGGCAACACTGAAATTCTTTTTGAGGTCTTGACAAAGGATCTTTTAGTCCCACTCCAGATTATTTAAAGATTTATTAAGGGATAATTAAATCATAATAAAGTGGACAATTTAAAGAATACAGTTTGATGAGTACACACACACACACACACACACACGCACTATAAAACCATCACAATCTAGAAGCCATTTCTTCCTTTTTTAAAAAAAATTTCAATTACAGTTTACTTTCAGTATTATTTTGTATTGGTTTCAGGTATTCAGCATGTGGTTAGACAATTATATACTCTACAAAGTGTTCCCCCCTGATATTTACAGTACCCACCTGGTACCATACATAGTTATTACAATGTTATTGACTACATTACCTATGCTGTACTTTACATCCCCGTGACTATTCTGTAGCTGCCAATTTGTACTTCTTAATCCCCTCGCCTCTTTCACCCAGTCCCCCAACCTACTCCCCTCTGGCAACCACCTGTCTGCTCTCTGTGTCTCTAAGTCTGTTTCAATTTTGTCTGTTCATTTATTTTGTCCTTTAGATTACACCTATAAATGAAATCACATAGTATTTGTCTTTCTCTGACTAACTTATTTCACTGAGTATAATACCCTCTAGGTCTACCCATGCTGATGCAAATGATAACATTTTGTTCTTTTTTATGTGGAAGCCATTTCTTAAGTTGAGAATTCTTTCCTGTCTAGAGAGAATGAGAATAAAACAAATCTTATTTTCTAATCCAGAAAGCCCTTTCTCATTTATGTTTCCTTTAAAAATTTGCTTGAACACTGAATAGATCCCTTTTTTGGTTCATTTCTTTTCTCTTTTACTATAGGCAGGTAGAATAAGTTTATAGGACTTCACATCAAGAGCACTATACTCAAGGAACTGCACACAATAAAAAAGACTGTGCCCCAAGAGTCGCATCTATGCCTGGACCTGATTTGGACACCAAGATCCTAGGCTTTGAGCTGGTATCATTAACAGGATGAGACTCTGGATCTTAAGGGAAAGAAAGAGTGTATTTTGCAATGGGGAAAGACGTGAATTTTTGTGAGCAGAGAGCAGATGGTGGCAGACTACATTTCCCAAAGACAGTGGCCACAACGTGTCCATCTCACATGTCCTCTCACAGCATGACGCTGGTGCTCTCATCAAGGAGGAACCACTTTCCTTCCCCTCATGTGATGCTGTGACTTGTAATAAGTATATATTTGGTTTTCATTCCTGTTTCTGGCACAGAGCTCCAAAACCCTTGGAATTTCCTAAGGGAAGACCGGAATAAGGGTGTCTTTTGTTATGTTAATGAAGTGACGTCCAGACCCCAGCTAAGGTTGGGAGCTGATTTCCAGGAGAACCAACCTGGTGATAAGAGGGTTGGAGCTTTCAGTCACACCCCACAATCTCTGGGGAGAAGTGAAGGGCCAGAGATCAACTCAGTCACCAATGGCCAATGATTTAATCAATGGTGCCTATGTAATAAAGACTCCACAAAAACACAAAGGGACAAGGCAGAGAACATCCAGGCTGGTGAACCAGAATGCTTCCATGAGCCCCATGCCAGGCCTAAACTCCATGTGGACAGAAGTTCCCTGGTTTGGGACTTTGACCTACGTATCTCTTCATCTGGTTGTTAATCCCTATCTCGTAACACATCCTTTGTAATAAACTGGTGATCTGGTGAACAGTGCCTGAGTTCTGTGAGCTGCTCTAACAAATTAGGCCCCAGGCGGGGGTGGGGGTGGGGGAGGGTCATGGAAGTCTCTGACTTACAGTCAGTGGGTCAGAAGCTCAAGTGACAACCTGGGCTTGAAAATTGGCATCTGAAGTGGAAGTGGAAGGCAGTGTTATGGGACTGAGCCCTTAACCTGTGGGATCTGATTCTAGATTATGTCAGAATTGAGTGGAATTGTAGGACACCAAGCCAGTGCAGGAGAATTACTTAGTGGTTTTGGGGGAACCCCCCACCCTCACACATACTCCCACAGTGGAAATCGATGAAGCTCTTGACTTTGAACTTAGGCAGACCTTTGCTATTGCCTTAATAGAGTAAAACTATGCACTATGCAATTTCTGAGGCTACATCATCAAAACGCCATACATTTCTGACTTGTTCTCTTGAGATGCTCACTCTCAGAACCCTGATGTCATCCACGAAAGCATGCAGCCCAATGCGGAGGCCATGTGCAGGCGTCCCCCCTCTGCCCCGTGAGGCCCCGTCTGACCACCAGCATCAGCAGACAGACCTGCACTCAAACAAGCCTTCCGGATGATCCCAGCCCCTAGCCATTCGTCACCCCCAACCTTCAGGACACCCCAACCGATGCCGCAAGGAATAGAAATGGGCTTTCCCTAATGAGCCCTACCCAAATTGCAATTTATGAGCAAAGTATATGACTGCTAATGTTTTAAACCACTAACACAATGTTTTTAGGCACTAATGTTTGAGCCAACCTTAGTTTAGGGTCATTTGTTCTGCAATAATAAATAACCGGATTAATACCAGTAACATCATGGTTGGATTTTAGGAAGCATCTGAGGTAACAGTGGGGCTACAGCCACAGGCTTTCCTTTAACCTACAGTCACTACTCTCAGGAGATCTTCCTTACCTTTCTCTTGAAATCTAAGGTACAGATTCAAATCTTAAGACTTCTCTGGATTTCACCATATCCCAAACGAAGGCCTCCTCTGCACAGAAACCTGCACAGGTGAGTGAAGTTACGGTTCCACTGTCAAATAGCTCTATGGGGGCTTTAGCTTCCTCATATGTAACATCAGATAACTGAGCCAAAAGGATCCCATGATTCCTCTCCACCTCTAACACCCCAAAATGGTGTGTGCTGTGCCCGCAAGGAGTTCCAACCGACTAGGGAAACATGACCCACACAAACGTCCACCCCATGAGGCACTGTTTGATAAGTGCCATTTGCAGGCTCCAGACCAAGGTTCTAAGAGGGAATGCCGAAGGGAGAGGAATCCTTCCTAGCTGGGAGGCCAAGAAAAGCACTGGGAGGGAAATAACTAACATTTTTTTGCAGCCAGATTGGCAGAAATGTAAGGTTTGCATAGAGAGCAGGAAGATAAGGCTAAAACGAAAGACCGGGCTTTTCATGAAAGCCTACAAGCCGGGCCAAGTTTGACTGTATCACAGATGACAGTCGTGTTTGAGCAGGGAGATTCCAGTAATGCTTGCAGGGAGGTGAATGTAGAAGGACATTAAAAAATGACAGGAGTGTCAAACAAGCTAGCCTTAAGTTCTCCCTCCCACTGGCTTTGCATCCTTGGGAATACGTTCTCTTTTCTGCGCTCAGTTCCCCTTCTATGAAACAAGTGGGCTAGACTGAAAGAACTCCAAAGTCCCTTTTCAGCTGCCTTTCTAAGAGTCTATGGACTGAATAGAAAGGGAGTTCAAAGTTAACAAGACCCATTAGGAAGACACAATAGTAGCTTTTGCTCTAAGAGGCTGATCTCCCAGCCATCTAGTTAACTAGTCAACAAATAGTTAACTGTGTTCTACATATTAGGCATTGTTCCAGGCTCAGGGGAGAAGGAAAAAGTGAGGCAAAGCCCTTGACCCCCAGATATCTACACTGTTACAGGCACCCAGGTTTCCTACACCTATACCCACAGGCAAGTTCCCAAACACAGTATCGACAGCCTGGATTTCCAAGTCACAGTGACCTGGGTGCTGAAGTTTCGTAGTGAAGAAGCTGTCGAGGAAATCAGCAGGCGTGGCAAGTCTTCTAAAAACAGCCCCCGCTGCCTGCCAGGTCTTACAGCACCTGGGGATCTCCTAAGAGCAACACAGGGCAAAGCTCACACCACCTCAGCAGTTGAGTTACCTCTAACACAACACTCCCTTGCTTGCAAGTCACCGCTGCTTCTAGTCCAACCACAGCTCCTCCATAACCAAGGTCATTAAGCCTGACCTCTGGAATTCAAAGGAGCTTTGAGAATCCGCCCTCACATACCCAGAATCGGATGCAATGTCTTCTGAGCTGGGGCAGGAACAGCTTGTGAAGAGGGTATATCTGGCAACTAAGGGTGACACCTTGTCAACAAAGAGAAAGGGAAACCCACCTACTCCAGGAGACCAGACACAAAAAAAGAACAAAACTTTGGTGTGGTCAAATCAGATGGCTTAGATTTCCTCCTCCCACATCCCTATCTTGCCTCATGAAGACAAAGGAAAAGGAAGAGGATAAATTAGCAAAACATCAGTAAAAAACTAACAATGAAAGGGAATTCAAGATCTTTAACCCCTATTGGCTTAGCAGTAGCATCAGGTGAAGTCTTAATCAAATTAAGGATACAGCCTTGCAAATACTTATCTTGACAGTTCCACAGGGTCCCATCTGCCCCTCCCCACCAGCCTCCCATGCCCCAGAGGACAGTCTGTCCTCAAGTATGACATAAATGCCTGTTAGTACATTGGGTCCCTCTGCCTCCATGTGGATGACATGGAGGTCCCCAAGGCAGCTAGGGAGTCAAAGGTCCAGCCTTCCAAGACCCTAGGACCCCTTCACTCCCCAACCAGTTTCTGTCGGTCACACCAGGGAGACTTTTCCCACCAGGACTTCTGGGCTGACAATGAGAAAAAGGCTCCAGGTTACTACCAAACGTCCTGTTAAAGGTCAGACTAAGAGAGGAGGACACCGAGGTCATGCATTCAGGTTGTAAATGCCTTGAAGAAAGAGAACAGACCATCATCCCTCTTTGTCCCCTACTGTCCACCACAGAGCCTGGCACCCAGGAGGAGAGCCCCCGGGGTTCGCTGACAATGACTTCGTCAGTGAACTGGTGACCTACTGCCCTACCTACTCAGCCCAAAGAACACCCCCACCCCAGATGTGGCTGGTGGGGAAGGCAGCCTGAGAAACCACCAGATGACAAATTCAAAACGACACCTACAGTCCAGCAGCAGCCTCTGAGAGAAAGGGGCAGCTAGTCACTGAGGCCTGAGACTCCATGCCAGAAGCCCAGGAAAGGAGGGAGGGAAGGAAGCAAGAGTGTGGAAGGAAGGAAGGAAGGAAGGAAGGAAGGAAGGAAGGAGGGAAGGAAGGAAGGGAGGAAGGAAGGAAGGGAGGGAGAAAGGAAGGAAGGGAGGGAAGTGAGGACTTAGGTGGGAGGCTGCAAAAAGGCTTTTTTTAGGCACACCGGAGGCTCAGATATTTACAAACACCATCCATCTTGTTAGGATGGCAAGCATACTAAGAAGCTAAAGAAGCAATTTCTAAAAACATGTAAAACATACAGATAGGTTTCTAAGTAGAAAGTGGAGAACTATCAGCAGCCCTGATTCTGCTTTGTGATGGATGTAAACATGCATCGCATCACCCCCCAGAGTGAAAATTAGAAACAAAAATGAATACTTAAAGGAGTTAAGGGCTACTGGGAGTGGTAATTTCTAATTCAGGTTCTAAATATACTGTTTTCTTTAAAATTAAGAATAACACCATACAATCACATGTAATGTTTATTTCTCCTCTACAACTTCACATTCAAGATGTGAGAACCTTAATGAACCCCCCCGTCTCCAGCTGCCACCAGACTGCTATGAGCCCCGCAAAGCAGCTCCCCAGAAGATGACAAAGGGAGACAGAGACTCTGCCATCTAGACCTGTTTCTGCCTCGGCCACCACATGCTCTGGGAGAATTCAGTTTTTCTGCCTGTTTTTACCCAAGAAGTTGATGGTCCCTGCAGTTCTTGGCCTCACCCAGTTCAGGGAGGCAAACAAGCAAGCGAGCCCCTCTGGCCTGGGATGAGAGGGTGCGTGGGCAGAAGGCAGGGGTTCTTATTGGTCTTCTTGCCACAGAGCGGACATTCCATTTGTCTGTCTAAGTACCAAGCTCTTAGGTACTTCCCAAGTCAGAACCCACCCATCTCCGTTTGTTCGGCTGGCACAGTCCATCCAGGCCCTTCCCACTGGGACCACTCCTCCTGCCTCATCCGTGCACAGTGACTCCCCCAGGGCTATGTCCTGCACCCCATTCTACCCACCATATCTGGACTCCAGCTCTGAATGAATCACACATCCACTACCCCTGGCCCAACATGAGGGTGCTACACCCCACTGGGCTAAGCCTGGCACTGCACAGCCCAGACATCCTGGAAGGAACAAGCCTACCCCAACCTAAGCTGAGCGTCCTTCTCATAGCTAGTTACCCATTCCAGTGGTGGAGGTACCAAAAGCCAAACCTGTCCACCTGAGATTCAGTAGAAGGGGCTGTGAAAGGTATGCAGCTTTAATAAAAGAGCCCGGAGGTTCTTCTAGGACATCAGCATCAGGTGTTGGCCAAGACCGGAGAAGTGCTGGTGAGAACTGGACACCTACCTGGCAGCTCTGGAAGCTTTCACCCCATCACAGGGAAGGAGCTGCCAATTACTGAGTGGCTTTACGCCAGACACTATGCTAAGCAACGACACATAACTACCTCAGCTAGTCCTCATAGCAACTCTGTAACATAAGTACTGTTACTGTTTTACAGAGGAATAATCAGGAGTTTAGAGGGCATAAGAAAACACCCTGAGATCTAAGTAGTTAAAGCTTAGATTTAAAAACAATTCCATGAGTCCAAAATTGTGGTTTTTCTATGGTCCAACATTCCCACTTTTAAAAAGAAGAAAAACCAGCAAAGTAGATTATAGTTTAGGCTGACTACAATTCCCGAAGCTGCCTTGTTTGCAGCCCAGCCTAAATACTTGTAGACCCAGACTTCTGCTGGGAACTTGTACTGATGTGCACAACTGCCGCCCCCTCACCCCCAGTGTGGTCAGCCTCCAGTGCTACAGCACAGCCTAGCTCAGGGGTAGCCCCTCAATCTGTCCTCATTTTGGGAAAAAGAAACGTCCAGAAGAACATCAGCTGCTTCTTGCTGGCTCCATTCCTGGAGCTCTAGGCTCCTCTGACAGCACAAAGCAAAGTGTGTTTTACGGTCCCTATTTCTCTCTCCTGGGGAGACTTAGGGAACTAGAAAATATCCATCTTACTTTTGCTTCATGGTCAGCATGAGCTGGGCCCAGATCAGTCACTGAGGTTGACTGTCAGAGTCATGATGACACTCATTTACATCCTGGCAGGGATCCTGCCCAGGAACCAGGCCACTTGGCTGTCCCTTGATGGCACCCTGCAGTGAGCCCCATTCCCCCTGCCCCCCACCCCTGCACCCCCTTCCCTCCTGCACTGCTCCCCTACTCACCTGCTCAGAGTCCCCCGAGGGGCCTTAGTGCCTCCAGCTCCATGGGTGATGCTGGAATTCTTGTTGGCAGTCATGGTCATTTCGGCTCTCTGCAAACCCACAGCCCTGCAAAGACAAGACCTATAAGCCAAGTTTCCACGGGCAGCCCAAAGCACCTCAAACATTTCCAGATGACCTCCAAAACTGCCAAGAGGGTTTCTGTGGTGGGTGGTAGGAACCACTTTCCCACATATATTTAATTCTACGTGTTAGAGCTTAAGAGCCTCTAAGGACCCCTGGTCTGGGCTGGGAAGAGAGAGTCTGTGAGCTAACAGATGACTTATCTGTTCACAGAAAATGATTAAAAAAAAAAAAAAAACTCCACCTATATCCTACCTCTTCCCATTTAAATTAGAGTTTCTCAAATTCCTAGCATGCCATATAGCCTTTATGAATGTTGCCATATTTGCATACCTCCTGAAAAACTATTCAGTATTTTTCTTGAATCAACTTGAAATTGACTTGCTTCTCTTAAAATGTTCTAAAGCCTTGGTCAGGTCGCTCAGTTGGTTGGAGCATTGTCCCATCCACCAGAAACATTGCAGGTTTGATTCCCACTCAGGGCACATACCTAGGTTGCAGGTTTGATACCCAATCAGGGTATGTATGGGTGACAACTAATTGATGTTTTGTTCTCTCTCAAATCAATAAATTTATCCTCAGGTGAGGATTTAAAAAAAGGCATAAACTGTATTATATCAAAATAAAAAAACTTGTGCTATTAAAAAATTACCATAAAAAATGTAAAAAGACACCCACAGAGTGGGAGAAATTATTTGCAAATCATACGTCTGCTAAGGAACTTGTATCTAGAACACATAAAGAGCTCGATACCAGAAAGACAAATATCCCAATTAAAAAGCAGATAAAGGATTTGAATAGACATTTCTCCAAAGAAATAAAATTGGCCAATTAGCACATGAAACGATATTCCGCATTACTGGTCATTAGGAAATACGTATCAAAACCACAATGCGGTGTCTTCAGAGGCATTAGGACGACCATAATCAAAGAGAGAAAAACAAGTGCTCATGAGGCTGTGGAGAAACTGGAACCTTCGTTCAAAATGTGCAGTGGCTTTGGAAGTTCCTCAAAAAGTTATACTCAGAGTTACCACATGACCCCTCACCATCCACTCCTAGGTATACACCCAAGAGAAAAGAGAACATCACGTCCACACAAATCCTTGTACGCACAAAGGTTCCTAACAGCATTATTCACAGTAGCCAGAGTGGAAACAACTCACCAACATACGGGCACGTAAACACGTGTGGTGTACGCATGCAGTGGACATTATCCAGGCATGAAAAGGAATAAAGTACATTGATACATTATACATTCTATAACACGGATAACCCCTAATGCCATGTTTTTTTTTAATGTCCAGAAGACAGCAAATATATAGAGACAGAAAGTCCATCAGTGGTGGCTGAGGGACGGGTCAAGGGTAGAAGAATGGGAGTGACTGAATGAACACGAAAGTTTCTATTTGGGGTGAAAAAAAGTTCTGGAATTACATAATGGCAATGCCTACATAATTCTGTGAATATTCAATTAAAAACAACTGAATTATACACTTTATATGAGTGAATTTTATCATAGGTGCATATCTCAATATGGATGCTAAAATAAAACTTAAGAGCAAAAAAAAATTTTTTTAATGCCTTGGAGAGTGAATGGGACACAACCATCGGGAAAGTGCACCCTGGCCCGGCTGCCTCTGCCCTCGCGGACGCTGAACAAGGCAGGAACAGCAGGCCTCTCCCTCCGATTGGCATTCTCATCACACTGACCAAAATCAAGTATATGGGATGAGAAAGTTCAACATACTTATTTATGGCCACGAATGACCTTAATCCAGGAGGCCCTCTATTTATTACCTGGATACAAATAAGTGATTGTCTTGATGATAAAAATAGGCCGAACCCTAATTCTTTATATCACTCATACTTCTTTTCCAATTTCAACATGAAACACACCCCCTCAAATTGCTTTAACTTCACAGCAGCTGTCAGGGCTGTGGTTCTGGTGATGGTGGTAGTGAATAGAGTGGGAGCTGGACAGGGAGGAAGCTGCCAGCAGGCAAAGGAGCTATTATCTGATGGTGAGAGCAATGAGACACTCCTCTGGGGTGAATGCTGCAGGTGCTTTAGGGAAAAGGGAGCCAAACCCAAGCTGCACTTTTATCCTTCATAAAGTGGAGAAAAACCATCCCTACCTATTGGGGAAAAATATTTCTAAACTGAAGTACACAACATAACGTTAGTGATGATGACGATGAGATGGAAGAAGAGGAAGAGTTCATCCGGCCACCAGAGCATCGATGCACACTGGCTCCGGTGAGGCATTCTTTACCTGCACCAGCCCAGTGCCAAGTTACGTGCTTGGCATGGGGCTGCGTGTGTAACAGGAAGAAGGGAAAGAAGAGGCAGCCCCTGGGAGCTTCCCCAGGCCAGTGCTCAGGGTCGGCAGCAAGCACAGTGTTACACGGAATCAATGTGCTGAGCATAAGCCTTCAGCTGTGCCCATGGTAACAATGGTCGCAACAGCCACGTAACCCATCACAACAGCACTGGGCATGCTCTAGCAGCTCCAGGGCAAGCCCCCAGGGAAAGGGCAGAAGCCTTGTGGAAAGACTAAAGACAGAAATATCTTAAAAGAACATGATGAACAATAAATTCTCTCCCTGAATTCCCAACATAAGAAGCTGAGACCCATTGCTCTGAAATGCTATTACATGGTTGAATATGAAAACAAAGCCAACTTGGTAAGAAGGAAAACTGTAGGTGATACTGACATTTGCCTGGTTCAAGAAGAAATATCCTGTGAAGACGTAACCATAGAGGTGTGAATCAAAATTGCTACCAGGCCCATGGCAGGGACCCTTGGTCATGCTTCTGCAAAAGCACAGCTGTTACTCTCAAAAGCAGCCTCAGAGTTAAGGCATCTCGCGCAGGCACTGCTGAGAACCCAACAGTGCCCAGTAAGTCAGAAGAACAGATGAAAAGTATATTCTTCATACTGTCCTCCATCCTGCCTGCTTTCCACAGGCCAGATCTATAAGGGTCAGTGGGTAATCTAGGGGGCTGGGGAACTGAGGACCCAGCTGATCCTTCACACCTGCAGCTCAGACATGAGCATTCTGCACAGCTGGCTTCCGAGAGGACAGTGCTTCTCCTGGGGCCCTGAGCACAACCCCGGCCTCTCATCTGTGCTTTCAGCCTGACACCCTGGCTATTCGGGCTGAGGCAGAGGAAACAACCACTGGGAATAGAGCAGAGAAGCAAGAGTCTGAGAGGCTGCTCTGTCGTTCCCAGGCCCACCAATGGTACAGTCCAGACAGAAACTGCACGTCTGGAAAAATGGAATTACTGAGCTCCAGAGAAAGGAACACAATACGGCACCTCTAGAATTTTTCTGCAAACTCTGCATTGAGACAAAGAGATCCCAGTCCCAGAAACATAAGGTGCAGAGGGACGAACACCTGACTTGGAGTTAGATAACTAAGTCCAAGCCCGCCTCTATCAACTACTACTTAAGGGACACTGCATGGGTGTTTTCCAAGACTCGACTTTCTCATGGTAAGAGTAATAATAACAACATGACCTACCTTACAAGATTGTTATGTTTGGCACAGAGAACCTTAATAGTACATGGCTTTTCTTCCAGCTTATGTTTTTCTAGTTATTTGGAAGGCAACTTCTCCACTCACAAGCTTGAATCATTTTTCTGACTCCCTGGCACTGCCATTTGATACGTTTACTCCATTCTAGGCACTTGCAAAGCACAAGCTATAAAAACTGACAGACACAATCCCCGCCCCGGAGAAGTTAACTGTATAGGGAGAAAAGCCAAGTAAAAGGAAGGCCTCATAGCGAGGCAACATTGAAGTAAGCCTCAACTTCTTTGTTACCCACAGTAACTGGACCTAAGGAAAAGCAAAGGTACATTTACTAGGAGACACACTGTGAGATTCTCTGTATAATCATAATAGCTACAGTTATAAGCACTCATATGTATTAAGTCATTCAATCCTCATAACAACCTTATGAAGTAGGCTCTATTATTTATACAATATGGAGGAAATCAAAGTACAGAGCAATTAAACAGCTTGCTCCAAGTCACACAGCTAGAAAGTGCAAGGCAGGAATCTGAGCCCACGCGGCTGCCCCCATGCCCCAGCTCCGAGCCAGGACCCTGCACGGCCCCTAGTCACCCTCTCCTTCAGCACTCTCCATTCTACGAGGCGGTAGATCATACAGACCCGTTTTTCCTATCAGGAAATCTAGGTCCAGTAAGATGAAGAGACAGGGTCAAGATCACTCACCTAGTGAAGGAACAGGGCGGGAATGTGGACTCAGCTCTGCCTGACTCCACCGTCTACTTGCTTTCCTCGACACCGACAGGGTGCTTGTGAGACATGCCAAGTCCCAGGCCCCACCTCCACCTCTGGCATGGGAGTCTGCAGGGATGAGGCCTAGGGATTTGCATTTTCAGAAAGCACTTTAGATTAGTCTGTATACCCGTAAGTATGAAAACATGTGTCCTATAGCACGTTCTCCAAGGACTTGGAAAGGTATGAAGGGCCACCACCAATCATCTTCCCAAGAGTCTGCCAAGCTGTGAGCAAATAAAAATGAACACTCGGTCCCTCTCCCTCCTCCCACCCCTCAGCTTCTTCCACCCTGCGCTGCCCGCCGCCCCCCGATGGCAGAGGAGCAGGTACATCACCGATCCAGTGAAAGGTGTGCTCAGAGCTCTTGCATCTCAAAACAGCTCTCCTGCCACCCACCTCTGGTTGCTATCAACTGCTCTCCTCGCTTGTGTTCCTGGGGGAAAAAGTTTAAACCCAAAGACACAAACTGGTTGTAGGCAAGAGCAAAAAAAAGGTCTCACTTGTCCTTCCCTTTATTTGTAAAAGCTTTGAATCAGTTGTCAAACATTTTAAAACTGGGGTGTGTACAAATAAAAATACAAATAAAAAATCAGATTTTTGGTTTCTCTTGAAAAATCAGAAAATCTGCCATTGCTGCCTGCATTTCCATACAGTATGACCACAGTAAGCCAGACCTGAGAAGTGACCCATTTAGATGCAGCAAGCTCTCCCAATTTCCCCACCCAACGCCTGCAGCTGGCCAGCCTCATGCAGCTCTGACCTGGGCCTCCCAGGCAGCAGGTGAGTACTGCAGCCCCAGCAGGGAAGCTCTGAGAGGTGCCACACTGTGGGCAGCCACACAAGCCTCCTGGGCAGCTGGGCCTGAGCAGTGCAGGGAAGAAGAGCCTATTCCAGCACAGGGCATCGCTTCCTAGCCACTTGAAAACCCACAGCTACTCCCCTCAAGTGCCACTGGAAGAAAGAGCTTTTTGCTCAGGTCAGCCTTCATCTTGCAACACTCTCCCAGCTTCCCAAGTGCTCCCTCTCCCCACCATCCAACCCCATCACCGGATCTGGAGGCTCTCCCCAAGGCCCAAGAAGAGCCCCACTGGAGGTCAGGATCTGAAGGGAGCGCCTTCTGAGGGTTGCCCCGCCTCTAAGAATGAACTTCCTTATCCTACAGCAAAACACTGTTGCCCTTGTTTAGGTGACATCTCTGAGTGTCTATTAGGTACTTTTCCTCAAGCCTAACTGTGGACGTGACAGTATGCCTTGTTCCCGAAGAAGGAGCCGTTTGAACCCTGAGAATGATGAGGAACAGATGGAAGCACTGGGAGGGAAGCCTCCCACTCTGCTGGGGCTAAAGCCTCCGTGGAGAGGAGACGCTGCCCGGCATCCTGCTTTCCTCGTCCAGGTAAGAAGCCCGACAACAGGAACCTCCAAACCACATGAGAGAATTTCTGCCGACATCTACATTCCACTACTTCTTAAGCAATCTCTCGTGTGGAAGTAATAGCTTAGGAAACAGCCCAAAGGGAAGGATGAACAAGGCGGGAAGAGAGCTGAGCCCTGCATGTGCCCAGAAAGCCTGCTTGTGGCTCACAGCTCTGCACAGCTGTGGTACGATGAGTCCAACCTGCCCACTCCCCCAGCCCGGGAACACCAACTCAGACCCTCCTGACCCTTTCACAGACTCTCCCCTGCAAATTTTCTCCATCCCTAGGCCCTGGTCAAAGAGATAATCAACAAACTGGTCGCGCCCCAGCCCCAGCCGGGCCTAGTTCTTTAATCTCTTCCTCCCAGAGGCTCCACACCCAGTGTTGCCACTGCAAGCTTCAGGGAGGGCCGCCACTAGGACAAGCTCCTGTTCAGTACCCAAGCCAGAGCCCTCAAAAATGTGAGAGCTTAATTCTTCCCTTCTCTCCTGCAGGTGTCCATGGGCGGGGGTGGGGAGGGGGTGGGACAGGCTCTATGTACCTCTCACAGCTCAGCCAGGACTAACAGCTCCAGGCCTTGCTGTAGCAGCTCACCTGCGCAGCCCTGCAGGTCTGTGGCATCACTAGGCAGTTCAGCCAGCCCACGGATCTGACAGCCTGGTCCCTACTGGCCCCATGTGGCTGAGAAAGCTGTAAGGGAGTGCTGGCTAGTTCATCTCCGTACTTGGCAGAGTCCTGCACCCAAAAATGGTGCTCAAATAATTGATGACAAAAGAGGACCCCAAGGAGTCAAAGGCACGCATGACAAAGGGCCCTGGAAATTCGAGCCCTGGCCATACCCCTTCAGGTGCACATCTGCTCCTCCAAAAGTCTGCAGCTATGAAATTGCAGCGAGTTTTCCAACTGTAGCTTCCACCCAGTCGACGGTCAGTGGCAGGCCTCCCCCACCTGCCTCCCCAGCCTCTCCCACCCCCACCCCTCACCCCTCAGCCAATCCTGACCTTCACATGCGTCCCTGCTAGACCCTCTGCATTAGCAGGTCCTCACCCAACACAGCCCTAAGGAAGGGCCCTTCTTGGGAAATCTGCCTTCATCTCCTTCAGGTTGGCTGTCTCCTCCCTCCTCCCTCTTTTCCTCCCCTCCTTTCCTGATCCATCTCTCACTGGTTTATCTGCTCACAACCTTGTCTTTGGCTGTGCTATGCCTGAAAACAGAGGACTACAAGGAAAATGGGAGGAAGGGGGCTTGAGGTTGGGTGGGTGGGTCTCTACAGCTTTAGAAAGGGAACTAGGAGGAATTTTCTCAAGTCTCTTCCACAAGGCCCTCTTCCCTCTCACTACATCTACCTACCTCGTACCTTGGATCTTTTTCATTCCAGCCCCAGGTTCTGGGATTCTAGGTCCAGAAAGCCTTTCAAGCAAAAGTGCTGAGGGGATTATGAGCCCAGTCAAGTGGAGAGGAACCAAGATCTGTTTTGCTGGGAGGTCAGAGGGATGGCTGGGTATTTTGACAGGTCCCTATGAGGGTGAAATCCTCCTCAACCAGCCACAGGAAAAGAGGATTTTCATGGTTGTTGTTGTTGAACAATAATCTAAAACAAAATTAAGCTCTCTTCCCATCTCCTCACCATCCACTTATCACTCCCACATCCTCTTTCCCAACCCTCCTCCTCAAAGAGCGCTTGAAGTTTGGGTTTTCAGCCTCAACCATTTTCAATTCCCTTTCCTGCCAGATGGTCCTTCTCCATTTTAGTACAGATTTCTGTGGAGGTCTGAAGCTGGTTTTAAACATTTCCTGAAAGCCTGAAATGGGGTGAGGGTTTGTTAGGCAATTCCAGGCCAAAGAAAATCTGGATGCTTCCAAGACAGTTTTAAAGACCTAGACGCAGCTGTTTCTGCCAGTCTGGAAACTCAGCCTCTCAGCAAGCGGCTCAGCCCAGCTCTGCCAGGACAGTACAGCCCACTCTGCCCCATGGCTTGCCACCACTGTGAAAAAGAGAGTCAAAGGAAGGCTTGCCCCACAAAGAGCCCTGCTCCTGGGGGCTAACCACTTTGGCAAGAACAGCTTGCTGGGTTCCCTAGCCATGGTGACGCATGAAAGGCCACAGACCTATCTCACACCAGCGCCTTCCCCTGGCCAGCCCCAGCAGACCAGCTGCCAACTTCTGCCCGTGCTAGGAATGTCACGCCTCCCAGCTTTTTGGTTCAACCAGCTCCTTCTATGTTGATGTCCTCCACCTCCATTCCTTCTTAAATATCTGGTTCAAATGTCAACTACTTTCTGAAGCCTTTCCTGACCCTAAGTCAATCTCATTCTCACCCCTCCCATGCTCTCTGGTCCGGGTGAACTCAACCCCAGTGATGGCAAAACGCCTCCCCTGCTCTAGAAAAACACACCACCCCCAAGCCAGCTTTCTCAGAAGACTCAGAAACAGTAAGGGCAAGGGGACTGGGACTGGGACTTTCAACACCTCTGTTTTCCTATCTGTAGCATAAGGAGAACCCCCCCCAACTATATAGTGAGGACATGAAGATTAATGTGACACCACCTATAAAAAAAATAGAGGATACTCAGAGCCAAAAGGGAACACACTTAAAGTCTCTGGGCCAAGGGTGTAGCTTTCCCCCAACTCTCAGCCTTAACTCCCTCTCCCTTGTCCTCACTTTTTCAGCTGATTTTGCTCCCTACCTCCCTGAGCAAACAGAAATCACTGGAACAGACCCTCAGTAAGCTACCAGCATCGATCACCTTTATCCACCACCAGCATCAGCGCCGATCTCATCATTTCTCTGCTCAGGACCCTACGTGGGCTCCCGACCACTTGGGTAAAAGGCAAAATCCTTGTAATGACTCTACAAGGCCCCGCATCACCTGGGTCCCCATGATATCGCTGACCCCACGCCAACTACTCTTTCCTCTTACTTCTTCCACACCAGCCCCGTTACCTCATTAGTTCCTCAAACACGTCTCACCCATTCCGACCTCAGGGCCTTCACACCTGCTCTGTCCCGGAGCTGGAACACACTCCCCTGAGAGAATCTGCTCCCTCCTCTCCCAGGTCTTTGGTCAAATGTCATCTTCTCAGTGAGGTCTTCCTTCCCTGACCACACTATAAAAAATTAGTATTAAAATTGCTATCAGAAACCTCCCTCTATCCCTCTACCCCCCATAAGACATATTCCCTACTTCTTGTTTTATTTTTTATTTTATTTTTTCCCATAGCATTGATCATCATTTAATGTACTACTTTTTTTTCCATTTATGCTTATATAAGCTCCATGAGGCTATATAAAGCCTCATTTGTTTGCCCACAGTTGTATCCTCAGTGCCTAGGACAGTCCCTAGGGCACAGGAGACCCTCAGTTAATATTTTTGAATGAAAAAACATTTGTCACCAGCTTAGAGTTGTCCTCCCTGGACAGGGACGGCAATTCGGGGTTCCATTATCCATCCAGGCCTACCTGCCAACCCCCACCAGCCTTCCTAGTTCAGTCTAACTCACCTGTAGCAACCACATCCACTCAGATAATCGATAATCGAAAGAGGGCCATGCCCTCTGAGCACCCAAAAGATCCAGGGTAGGGATGCTTTTGGTCCAAGAACTCAACCGAAATTGCTCTCTGCAAAGCTTACCACCATTTGTCCATTGAAAGAGGCAAAGGTCCTTTCTCTGAGGCTCACTGAATTACAGGCCTCCCCTTCCTGATCTCTGCTGTCTGGGAGACCACTGATCAGCCCTCTCTGAAGCACTGCAATGAGCTCCTTCCCAGTCTGGAGCACACTTTATGGGGTAGCCGTGCATACCTGCCTGGAGCTCTGTATGATCATCCAAAGGGGGCATGGGTTAAGGGCAGCTGGGAAATACTGTTGGCAAAGTGGGGAGAGGAACAGACAGTGTGGGCATTTAAGATTTTCATTTGTTTCATTAAGAACCATTTGTGGGCATGCCACTGTGTTACACTCTGCACCTTGCCCTTGGGCAGCTCCTCATCTTGGCCTGAGAAAAAGTAGTAAAGAAAAGACTCTGGAACAATGTAACAAGAGCTGGGACAGAAGTGTGAACATAGTGCTCTAGGAGCAAGGAGAAAGGCAGTCATGAGGTAGCCAGGAGGGATGTGAGGGAGGGCTTCTGGAGGAACAGGACGTAACACTGGGCAGCGTCTTGTAGAACTTGTGGAAGATAAAGAAGGCAGAATACTGCAAGCATTAGAAAATGCATGAGCAAAAAAAGCCAAGGAGACCTTGAAGCAAGCTGAGATTTTTGAAAAGGACACAAAAAGCAATGACCATACTAGAAAACACTGAAAAATCAGACTACATTAAATAAGAACTCTGTTCATTTAAAAAAGAAAGCACACACACACATCATTTAGAGAGTGAAAAGGAACCTACAGAGCAGGCACACAGGTTGCAGGGCGTGGCAGATTTGAGAACATTAAATACACGGAGTGAAGTTATCAGGAAAAGTAGAGCAACACTCAAACTGCAGACAATGGGCAGGTCATGCGGGCTGAACTTCCCTTTGCAGAAAAGCCCTTTGTTCCTCACTTTTGGAAGGGAGTGGAAGAAAATGCACCTGTACAGCCAGGCTCTGCTGGTCCTATCCATGTATTTATCTCACTTACTCTACCTGTCATTACCTCTATTTTATGGATGAAGAAACTGAGGTGTAGGTTAAGTAATTTGCCCAGGGTTTCACAGTAAGTGGTGGACCCTGGAGTCGTGAGAAGTTGGTGCTGAGCTCTTTGACTCCAGAGGACATCAGTCCTTTGGTTTCTGTCACATCTTATGGCAAGAAGCCTCCAACCCAAGCACACTCCTGCAGCCCATTTCTGTCTGGATGGAATTAGAAAAGAATATTGGCAGAAGTCTCATGCCTGGCCCCCAAACTCTTGGTGTTAAAAACCCATTTCTCTTGAAGCCAAATATCACAGGACCCTGAGTCAACACGAAATAAATATAAGTGATGCTCCTCTCTTGAAGTTCTTCAGGAGTTTCTCCCCACCATTGCTCCCCACTTGGGGCTGGAGGCACTCCCAACTCAGGCCCCGGTCAGAGCGAGGCCCTCCCCTACTACACGGCCCAGCGGCAGCTGAGACTGCAGACAAGGGAAGTCTGTCCATCTGTCCAACTTCTTTTTTTCTTTGACATCCAAACTTTTATTTAAATATACCTAAAGAGAGTCTCTTCTTTTCATTTTTTATTGTATGTTTTTTCCTGCCTAACTTCTTTAAGCATCATGACAGGGGCACAATGTGCCTCTTTTTGCTCCTTTAAACAAGTGCTACTTGGCCATCTCAGGTCTGTGGCTCTCCAACTGGGCGCCAAGGGCCCAGGGGCACTGCAGTGGGTTGCTGTTGTGCTGCAAGACAGTCCACATTTTTGAGGGAGACAGAGCAATACTCGACATCTGTCAGACACCCCATGACTTGCCAGTTTTGGCATTAGATGGCACTACCTGCTTTTCAACTCTGTCATTTCTTTGTGAAGCTGCGTTTTTCAGCAGCTGCTATAATTTAAAAAAAAATGCTAGGACCAATTGAAAAGCAATGTGGAACAGAAAATGAGGATGGCAGTATTCAATCTGATTCCAAGATGTGAGATGTTGTGCAGTGCCCAGCACATCCCATGAGTTAGTAATTGTGGTTATTTTAGAAGGAAATAATATTTTTCCTTTGACTTTATGTATAATTCTTTCAAATGGCTATGCACTTACTACATTACTTAGACCTAAGTACTTAGTCAATGAAACTCAGGTTTCCTTTTGGCCTATGGACACTGTGAAAAATTACTGAAACTCTAGGGATCCATGACCTGAGAAAGCTTGGGAACTTCTGCAGCAGGTGTGGTTAAGTCTGCATGCAGGAGCCAAAAAGGAGTTCCCAGGGCAGGCCCAACCCTGTCCCAGCAGCAGGCGGACAACAGGCTTCAGGACTGTGGACGGCACATCCAGGCTTCCCACAGCGGCTCACAGAACAGCTGCCCCTCTGACTGAACAGAAGGGGCTCCCTGTCGGCCCAGAGGCTGTGCATCTACTTCAGCTTCGCCCCAGGCTCCCAGGCACTCCTCAAAACTCCCTCCCTGAAAAGCTCTGTTTATGAGTCAAACCCAAAGCCGGCCCAGAGGCCGTCTGGCAGGGGACTTCCACACATGCTCAGACTCGGGTAATGTCTACAAACAAAACCATTAGTCCACAGAGGGAGGGAACAGTGGGAATCTGGGAGAGGGTTTCCACTGACAGCCCAACCACTGAAAGGACAAGTGGGCTTCTGGGGTGAAGATTTGCATGAAAATAACTCCTTTGTTCCCAGGGGCATCTTGCCCCACACAGTTCCTCCCTCCATTCTTCCCTGAAGTCGTGATCCTCTGCTGGTGACATTACAGCTGTCGATACAATGGTCAACTTTTGTGATGTCACAAGACTCAACTTTCTTCGATGTTGGTGGGGAGTGGGGACAGAGAATGTGACAAAGGGCAGGAACAGAATAAAGTTATAGAACTGGAATTTCCTTTCCCATGCTAATTTTCCTGGTGGTAAAGGGCAGTGGCTCAGAAAAGGGAATGCAAGCCACTGTCATTAAACTGTGTGCAGATTCGTCTACACCAAGGGGAGAGGGGAAGGAGGGCAGGCAAGGGCAGAAAGGAGACAAAAGAAAGGAGTTTTCAATGCCAGGATTATCTGAATGTGAAGATGTTCTCAGTCTGGCCCAGTCCAAGATGCTCTCCTCCCATCATTCACTGTCTGAGCCTGAAGTGGGTGGCGAAGGGCTGAAACATACAAAAGGCTCCAGGCTGCAGCATGCCCTGGAAATTGCCTAGGATATTATACTGAGTTCTGGACTCCACACTGTTCGAGGGACAGACTCAGGGCTGCGTCCTGAGGGTGGTGAGCAGGATGCAGAGGGCCCTGGAAGACACATCCCGTGCACAATGACTACAGCACCTGAGTGTTCACCGGGGAGCCATCTGTGGACAGGAGAAGCTGGCAATTGCCTTGAAAATTCTGAAAGGCTCTCAAGTGCAAAAGGGACTATGTGTCCCCCAAAATGGACTTGTTGTGGTCCCCCAAAGAGACTTCACACAATGAGAAGATCAGAATGACCAAAATGAGGAAGAACTTTTTATTCTTAAATTCCAACTAAAGACAGTAGTTTGTTTGTTTGTTTTTCTAATTCCTTACTTCTCAATTACAGACTATGCTTTTGAGGACAAGGACTATCTTGTTATCATAGTATATTCCGGAGATTACACATAGTAGGAGCTTATTAATATTTGTTAAACAAATAATGCAATGCTATTGCTCTGCTGAGGTTGTAGTGTTTACTGGGATTTGCTCATTTGATAAGTATTTTTTGAATCCTTACCAAAAGCCACTCACTCAGTTAAGACGCTGGGGACACAACAGTGAAAGAGGCAGATGAGGTTAGACTGTCTCATGCCCCAACCCTTCCTCCAGCTTTGTAAATTAGCACAGGTAAACATGGTAAGTAAACATGGTCCCTTCCAATACTGAGATTCCTTGATCGTTAGAGTTAACTAAAACATGTTAAACTGAGAGGAAAGAAGATCCCAAAGGCCACAGATAAATCCTACCCACCACCACTGCTATCCACAAGCCTGGAAATGTAGGCCAAGCTAAGGCTGCCTTCTCAGCTGGGGAGAGACTTCACGCTAAGGCAGCACTGTGCTGGACCGCACCAGACCAGAGCAAGCAGCTAGGCATCCATTTATCAAAACCCTCCACCCCGACCCTGACCAGACAAAGTAAGCCCTATGGGAACTCGAGCTCCCCCAGCCCACCAATCAGTAAGTACGGCCCACCTAGATAATACGAGGTATTTCCGATACCCTCACTGCTCTCAAGGAACTTAAAATTTCCCCGTCAAACTCAAGCAATGATCTTCTGGGGGCTGTCTGCGTGACAACATTGTGGGGGGACTCCACCTGCAGGGCCCCCCCAGCCACCACCATGATCTGCTTGGGGAGGAAAAGTGGCCGATCTCTCAGAGGAGAAGGACCAACACACTTTTCCTGGGTGGGCTTTTATTTGGTTAATTTTTTACAGGAATACAGGTAAAAAAAGCTCATTAATCATTGTCAGGCAGTAAGGATCAAACAATAGATAACATACAAAGAACTAGGAAGGCTTATTCTGAGTCAGGGTCTGTTAGCTAACAGACTACAAAACTTTGGGAAACAAACTCATTTCCTGCTCAGACCTTTATCATTTAATTGAGAGCATTCTTAGCAAAGCACATTTCACAGGAATTGATATATTCTTTCTTAGGCCTGATCACCTAAGGAACCAGCCCTTTCCAGCACAGGGCTGCACCACCCTCTGTCATTGTTTCAGGCTTAAATCAGGCAGGGGAAGTAAGGCAGCTAAGAGATTAGGAGGCTTCTCGCAGACAGAATGAAGACTCAGGCTATGTCAAAGCCAAGGGGTGAGGGTCCATCGCACCCTTTTTCTGTAGCCCCCCCAAGTCCTTCCCTGGGGGCCCCCCATGATTGTGCCTGTCTTAGGTCGTCCCTCCCTTGAGGAATCTTACCTGTCATTGGCTAACCAATCATGGGGGTGAGGCAGGGTGAAGTAAAAGGGGCAGAGGCAGCACCCCTGCCAGGGAGATAAGCTTTGCCTCCTTAGTGGCTTATGGTCTAAAGGTTGCTCACTCAGCCTTAGCCATGGGGGGGTTACAGCTTCTGAAACCAGGCAGGGCAGTTCCCAACACAACATCGTTACTACAGCACAGTTTTCAAAGAAATAATCCCAAGATCTTCTTTTCCTAGGTTGTGCTAGGGCTGTACCCTTGATTCCAACTGGCAAGGGCATGAAAGTATAACTACAGGGAACAGAACAGATCATTCAACAATAACGATAGAGTAGTGCCTGCCTACCTGCAGATGGTAAGTTCCAAGATCCCTAGTGGGTGCCTGAGACCATGGAGGGTACCAAACCCTCTACAGCTATGATAAAGTTTAATTTATACATTAGGCACAGTAAAAGATTCACAACAATAACTAATAATAAAGTAGAACAATTAGAACAATATACTGTAATAGAAGTTCTATGAATGTGGTGTCTCCCTCTTCCTCCACATCCCTCGTTGTGCTACTGTCCTCAACCTTCTTGCAAAGCTGTGAGATGACACAGGCCTAGGGCGTGAGATGGAGTAAGGTGAACCATGTAGCTGCCGCTGACCTTCTGACAAGCATGGTGCCACCTCAACTGCAGATGTGATCACCAAGTCAGCTACCAAGTGACTGATGGGCAGAGAACGTGCAGCTGGCCCCAGGATCTGCAGGTTCCACAAATGCAGATGCAGCCTACTGCAGATCAGAACTATTCTTTTATTTTCATTGTTTCACTGTTTACTGAAAGCCAGTTTTCAGGCTTTCCAGGGTGCATTTATTACAAGTGCTTTTGAACGCAGAGCAAACTGCTCCCGGCACACAGGTGTTCTGCTGGTGACACATGAATGCTTACCTCTGCGCGTGTTTGTCTCACAGAGCTGTCCTGGTCAACTGGTGCTTTCCCAGGTCCCCTGATGTTTGCTCAGTCTCCCCTCATTCTGTGCTTCCGGCAATATCCTGTGACGGACTCTATCCTGATGTGGCTGTCTCAATTTAACAGCACACACTTGAAGGAGTTTACAAAGAGACCGGAATCAGTACAAAGGTGTATTTTTTAAAGTTACATTGTTGCTGACGTGTACTAAGATGGCTGCATCTGTACCAAACATGTACAGATTTTTTTCTTGTCATTATTTCCTGAGCAAAACAGCATAACAACTATTTACACAGCATTTATATTGTATTAGGTATGGTAAGTAATCTAGGGATAATTTAAAGAATACAGGAAGATGTGCATCAGTTATATGCAAATATGCCATTTTATATAAAGGACTTGAGCATCCATGGGTTTTGGTTTCCACAGGGGGTCCTGGAACTAGTCCCTAGTGATACTAAGGGACACGGTACACAGTGTGGGTACAGTGGACAAAGTGATAATTCTCGCTCTGGGTAGGACAGAGCAAAACAGTGCAAGATTTCATCCTGCTACTCAGACCAATGCACAACTTAAAATTCCCAAGTTGTTTATCTCTGGAATTTTCCATGTAATATTTTAGGACCACAGTGGGCCACAGGTACTAAAACCATAGAAAGTGAAACCGTGGGTAAGGGGAGACCACTGCACACAATACACCAGGTATAGTCCTCTTCAAAGTCATCCTTCGAGGCCTGCACTTTTATCCCAATGCAGTCTCAAAGCATCCCGAAATTCCCATTTGCAAATTGCCCTCTAAGTCCTTGAAATATTCCTGGAGTTTCTCTGAAGGAAAGTCTGCGTCCTTCAAGGGTGCTAACTCATTCAGAGCCATGTGACAAAAAACAGTCCAAACTAGAGAAACTCATCTTAGATCAGAATAAGCAGTAACTGTCAAGTACACTGCAGAGCCTTGATATCAAAGGGGATATACAATGAAACCGTCCCAAATCTCCACCCTAGAGCATAGCAGCTGTCATTCACTTTGAGGTCACAGAGCCCTGTGAGTACCTTAATAAACCCTAGGAACCTCCACTGAAAATTTATATGCACATAAATTTCTATCAACCATTTTAGGGGGTTGACAAGCTCCCAAAGTTCTTCCGGAGACTCATTTTAAGAATCCTTGTCCTAAAAAAAAAAGTAGGCAAAGAGGAAGGGAGATGAGACATCTTCCAGAATGTTTTCTGTTGCTGAGAACTCAAAAATAAAACCCTTGTCCTTACCCGTTTCACCTGCCTCATAAACGCACAGCTTAGTTCTGAATGGAGGTTGGCGGAGCTCAGCAGATATGCCAACGCTGGGCCCGAAGACAGGCTCCCTTGCAACAAGGCACCCTGCTGCCCCAAGTCCTTACAGCACCGTTTCAAACTTCAAAGCCAGCAATTTACATGCTACATATCACGGGCCTTCAGGAGCATCAGAAATAGTTAAATTCAAGAATATTAGATTTACAAATGTCAAGCATGCTGAGACTCTCATGTGACTTTCTCTAATGTGGTCTGTAAACTAGTGGTAGAGACAATTCCCAAACAAAAGTCCAATGTGCCTTCAGGTAACCACATTTGTTTAGCTGTACAAGTGCAGATAAGAAGAGCAAGCTGTGGTCACAGCATGTACTTGTTCCCCTTCCCTGAGTCCCTAGTCTCCCTGTGGGAAACATGGGGAATATGCCTCCCCACAGGCTTCTTCTGGGCCAGGCGGCATGTTCCCCAAGCAGCTCCCAACACCCAAAAGCCACCCAAGTCACATCTGACTCATGCCATTGCTCTCTGTAATGAGCTATGACATGCATCTAAGCTCTTGTATATTTTCATATTTGCAGCCTGCAATTAGGCATTTTTGAGGGATGTAGCTGACTAGTGGTTCTGTTCAGTGACCTATAATTACTCACACAGGCATCGTGGCCAATCCAGGCAACTATCAGGCTGTAGGTGCTCTGAGCTCGGCTCACAGGAGGGCCAGACAACTCTCGTTAGCAACAGGCCTCAGAAGGACCACACTGCTCCTCCTCGGCTGCACAAGGACACGCGCCCCCTCCATCCATCCCCCTCACCCACTCCTCATCCACTGCCAGGCTCAGCACACTCCCCAAGCCCAAGCGGTGGCACATGTGTGGGCCCAAAGCCCACAAAAATGGCCCGCTTCGTTGCAATAGCAATGTCAAGCAACTCCTTTTTTGTTAGTTTGTTTCTGTTCTGCTTGTTTATTTTGTTTTTGTAGATTCCGCATTTACGTAAAATCATCTGGCATTTGTCTTTGTCTGACTTATTTCCTTTAGTGTAATACTCCCCCAGGTCCATCCATGTGGTTGTAGATGGCAAGATTTCATTCTATTTTATGACTGAAGCATATTCCACTGTGAGTGTGTGTGTGTGTGTGTGTACCTGTAGGGCCCAGCGGCACAGCCTCCCCAGTCTGTAAAGCAACTTCTAGAAACTCCCCAGACTTCTCACCTGAGGAAAAATGGGTCCCACCCACCTGCCCATGGAATCCCACAGTCCACTGCTGTGTCAACTGACCTGGTGGCATCTCCGAGCCAGCCTCCCTGCCACCAGCTGCAGTGGCCTCACTGCTCCCAAAGGCCCAACAGATAATTCTCCCCCATGCAAATGCCCACCACCACCCTGCTTTCCCCTATGTCCCTGGCTAGGAGGGATGGGCTGGTTAGGATATTTCACGTGCTCATTTGGCTCCAATAAAAACTGGCTTCTTTAATGGCAGCTCAAATCCTGATTCTAAACAGAATCAAAGACTCAGCCACTGGCCAGCTCAGTGAGGCTGTGAAACACAGTCAAGGCCCACACTCAGGGCAGCCTACAGGCTATATATGAGCCTGGTCTAAAATATCAGATGCAAGTTCCCTTATTCCCCAGTCCTGCCTCCACAATACTTTAGGGTGCTTTATAGTTTCCAAAGACACTTTCACATGTTATCTCATTTGAGTCTAGCAAACAAGCCCAGGAGGTAAATGCCATTGGTATTTTTCTTCATTTTACACAGGAGACCGAGGCTCAGAAAGGCATTCTTGCCCCAAAGTCTCTCAACTACTACATGCAGAACCAGGTCTAGAACTATTCTGTAGCTGTGTGAGCACAGTTCTTCATATGGCAACAATTAAAGGATCAATGGGCTAGTACAGCCATCCCAAACCTTTTTGGCACCAGGGATCGGTTTCGTGAAAGACAATTTTTCTACAGTCGGGGCTGGGGGCTGTAGGGGAGGCAGGAGGCAGAGCTCAGGTGGCAATGCAAGGGAGCAAAGTTTCAACACTTAGTCCACCGCTTACCTCCTGCTGTGCGGCCCAGTTCCTATCAGGCCACAGGTAAGCACCGGTCGGCAGCCCGGGCTTGGGGAGCCCTGGGCTAACATACAAAAAGTTCTTGAAGTGGTGTCTGGCCTGCAGTAAGGACTACATTACTGCTGTTGCTGTTGCCGCCTTTAGAGTACTGCTCCCACTGCCACCCACGGCCCCCAGTTCCAAACCTGGCGCTCTTCCCTCTCCGTCCTGCCACAGTTTCTCAAGACTCCTTGGGAAGTTGTTCCATCTGACCTCAGGTGAATTCAGACCGAACCCCAGAACTCTGTCTACGGAACCTAGAACCCACTGGGCTGTCTGTCTAACCACTGCACAAACTCCTTCATGCTCTTGTGCGCCGCCACCCCCCCCACACACACTACCTTCTCTGCAGGTCTGACACTCTCTTCTCCCAACCTCTGATGTCCCTCACACTGTGTTAGCCACCCTGCTGTGGCTGGCCCTGCCCACAGCACCCAACTTTTGCTTACACCCAACTCTTCACTCATTCAGTTCCTTCCTTCAACAGTCATTTCACAAGCCCCTTTGTATAGTACCAAGCACTGTACTGGGTACTGGGCAACATATTCCTTGCCCTCCAAATACACCAAGTGAGAAGGGCAGGAAGAGGGGGACGCACAAAGGAGGGACAGCACAGAGGCACCAGAAAACAACTCTCTTGGAGGTTTCGGAGAAGGCAATGCTGACATAGTTACACAGAGTGACTAGAGTTTTCCAGGCAGGAAAGGGAGAGAAGGGCATTCCAAGCTAAGGGAACAGCACATAGGCAAGGGTTCAGGGCAGGTTCATCGAGTATGAGAATCTCACACCGCCAGTAGGGAGGCGCTGTGTGTGTGTTTCAGAGAGTCACAGGGAAGCAGAGACAGAAACAGAGAGACACAGAGACAGACAGACAGACAGAGGGAAGAGAGAAAAATGAGACCTGGCCCTGGCTGGCGTAGCTCAGTGGATTGAGCGCGGGCTGGGAACCAAAGTGTCCCAGGTTCGATTCCCAGCCATGGTACATTCCTGGGTTGCAGGCCATGACCCTCAGCAACCGCACATTGATGTTTCTCTCTCTCTCTCTATCTCCCTCCCTTCCCTCTCTAAAAATAAATAAATAAAATCTTAAAAAAGTTATAAAAAAAAAAAGAATTGATAACCTTTAAAAAAAAAAAAAATGAGACCTGGGACAGCAAGCCCACACTGCCTGGGGGTGGCAGGCCTCAGGGACAACAAACATCACATATGCCTTTCCCTGGGCTGAGTGGCAACCTCGACTCCCTGGCTTTGCTTACAGTGTACTAATTTTAAATGCAAAATCCTTTAACAATTGTTTTCTCTCTCCTTGTGTCTTTCCCTCCTTCTAAATAAACGCTGTTTATCCCTATTCTCATTTCTGCCCTGCTCTGAGCCCTGAGCTTTAGTGCCAGTGCTTTAACACAAATCCAGCTTCATGTCCTGACTAAAATATAATTTCATAGGAATGTAATTCTGGAATGATCTCATTGAAAAAGCACATCCACCAAAGGCCATGAGCAAACTTCGGGCCAGCCCATTCACACCCAGAGCCAAGGAGATCACAGACCCCTTTCCCTTAAATGGAGAATGTGCCAGGGGCCCCAAAGCGAAGCACACCGGCTGCCCGCAGCCAGCCAGCCAGCCTGCTTGCAGACTGGGGCCTAGGCTCAGAGCAGCGACTACTGCAAACCACTCTGCACAGTGAATGCAATGAGAAACTCCAGAGAGCATCCAAGGGAACAGCCTTCACCACACAGATACTCCCTGTGTCCCTAGGAGGGTTCTGGCTACACGCCACGAGACACCAGCTGAAACTATTAACACTCCCTGGTCCCTGCCCCAGCAGACAGAAGAATGTCCAGAACCATGCTTCTAGGCATCCTCTCTAGCTACCTGCCTTCCCTGACTCTCTGAAACTCAGTGGTTATCCAGCCCTACTGAGGGAGTCAGAAAGTAGGGTATTTAACTCTGAAAGCAGATGTCAAAGCCAGCTCTAGCCCAGCTGAGATGAAGTGGGTTTGGGGAAGAAATAACATACTCTGAGAGACTTTCAAAAATCCTAGCCACGCCCTGACCAGGTGGCTCACTTGGTTAGAGCACTGTCCTACACACCAAAAAGGTTGCAGGTTTGATTCCAGTCAGCGCATATACCTAGGTTTCAGGTTAGAGCCACAGTCCAGGTACATATGGAAGGCAACTGATCGATGTTCCTCTCTCACACTGATGTCTGTCTGTCTGTCTGTCTGTCTCTCCCCCTTCCTCTCTCTAAAATCAATGAACATGTCCTCGGGTGAGAATTTAAAAAAAAATTCAAGCTGAAAAGTCACCAAGTTGTAATCTTTAGACAAAATGTTCTCACTATAAATCTGTACCCATCCCCAATGGATCCTCATAAAATGGATCAGAAAAGGAAGAAAAAACATGAATGGCCTGCAGGGGATATAGGAACTCTCTGTACTATCCTTATAACTTTTCTGTAAGTCTAAAACTATTTCATTTTTAAAAAGATTTTATTTATTTATTTTTTAGAGAGAGGGGAAGGGAGGGAGAGAGGGAGAGAAACTTCAATGTGTGGTTGCCCCTCACGTTCCCCCAACTGGGGACCTGGACCGCAACCTAGGCATGTGCCCTGACTAGGAATCGAACTGGTGACCCTTTGGTTCACAAGCCTGTGCTCAATCCACTGAGCTATACCAGCCAGGGCCTAAAACTCTTTTAAAGTAAAAAGTCTTCTAAAATCAATGGCTTGGTTTCCTCTATAAGGAATAAGGGGGAAAGAGTAGACTCTGGTATACATTCCAGCTCTGCCCCTGCTAGAAATGAAGCAATGGAGGAGTTACCTAACCTTTCCAAGCTTCATCTTCCTCATCTATGACACGGAGATGACAGGTCCAACTATGACATGCTGCTGTGCAGATTAAATAAGACATCGCACGCAAAGGACTTACCACTGCCAAAGCACTTTCTTCCTGGGCAGTAGCAGTTTCTCAGCTCAGTCAGCCTTTACCTTGGGTTCCTGGCAACTGCCGTTGGAGGCCCTACCTGTCCTCATGATTTACAGCCTCTTCCACTTACGACATTACACTTTAAGCCCACAGTAATCACCCAAAGAGCTGAAGGCCGTCTTACAGCAAGTTCCAACTAGTGAAAGCACACCTTTGTTGACAGAAATATGTTCTTCCTGCTTTCCCTTCCTCCAACAGCATCCAATATCACTGCCGTGAGCTGAATTACTTCCCTGAGGTTGGCAGGGGTCAGCCAGAAGGAAAGCCGGAGGATGACAGAGTTGGGCTTCCAGTATGATTAGCTGCCCATAGTGCAGGGTGGGCAGGGCAAATACGCTCTCAAAGTTGCCAAAAAAGATTTTTTCACCCTCCACAGCGCCGCTACCACCCACCCCCACAACCATACCCCTTCCTGCACTCTCCTGGTCTCACAGACAGCTGGGCTGAAAAACTGCAAATCCACCCAGTCAATGGGCACAATTTGTTCCTCAAAGCCAAGAGACAAGCCCCAAGGCTGAGCATGAAGTCGTCCTCAACCCTGGGGGCCAGACTCTCGAGCCTCAGCCACCCTGACTCCTGGCTCCGTGATGTGTTGTCCATGTCCCCCCTGGGAAAACTGAGGTGAGGGGACAGTGGGCAAGTGAAGGGACAGGGGCCCCAGTCTGGTCTTATAAGTGGATGGGCTGGGGGCCAAGAAGAGAATCAGGTGAAGAAAGGTGTGGCTCTGAGGCTACATTCTCTCTTTGAGTTCACTCACTCTCACACGGATACCAGATTCTTAAAACACTCCCCTAAACCAAAGCAGGAGTCCAATCTCACCCTGAAAATTTAGTGTCCAAATAAGGGATCAGTGAGTGCTAGAAGTTAGCCTGTTCCAACTTTGAGAAGCTCTGTGAGAGAAGCAGTTCCCAGGCTCAGGATTCCACTGACAGGTTGTAACCCCTCGAAGCACTAATGGGCACATTCTAGTGGCTGATTTCACTGACCTTCCAGATGGCTGAATTGGGGACACACCCCAGCTGAGGCCCAAGGACATTAGTTCCTGGCAGGGAGTATGCGAAAGCTCAGCAGCCCAGCCATGCCAGATAACAGCTCCAGCTTCAAGGACAAGTTTTCGGAAGCAGAGCCCAGGAAGAAGATGTCCTTGGAGCCGTTTCATATTTAACCACATAAGAGCCAAACATAGCCAAATATGAAGAAACTGACTATATCATCTTTTGTGCAAATTTTTTCCAGCTCATCGCCTCATATCTAGTTTACTACAACGATCTGATTATATATGGAGGGCTTTATCAAGTGCCAGCCCATGGGATGCACTAAATAAATGTGAATGAAGTATTACTGTTATCATTATCAGTTCCCTTTATTCTTCCATCTCTAGTTCTCCTTGCTCATAAATGGCAAACTTAGCATCCTGGAACATCAACAGCATCATGCCATTCCTCTGGGGTCCTTAACTGCCAACCACATCATATCCAGATTCCTGCACTTCTTCCAGCACCTTGTCAAACGCTACCCACCAACCTCCATTCCCTCTTCCTTTCTCCTCTTCAACCACCCTTCTCCCACACCCTTCCTGCCCCTCCACCCAAAGACACACACACAAATGCACTTCTCTCTCCAGACAGGAGACTGCTCCAAAGATGTCCACTGCTGTCTCCGTGCTTTTATGCTGAGACCATTTCCAGCCTAGAGCACTCTCCTTCCTCTCTGCTTATCCACATCCTATCTGTGCTCCAAGGCCCAGTCGAAGGTCCCTCTTAAATGGAGGCTGGGAAGTCATTCCATCCCTAAACAATGACCAAGCACTTGCTCTGTGCCAGGCACTAGGCCAGGCACCAAGGACACAGTAAGGAAAATAACACAATCCTACAGGCTCCTAACTGGTGGGCGGGGCTTCAACATGAACATCCCTGCTCACCTGAATCACAGGTAGGGGAGTCAATCACCAGACCCCACAGGCAGCTTGCTGTGATACTTGTGAGGGTCACGGTGAGTATGGGACAGAAAGTACAGTGAGGTGAGGTCTTCTTGACTCTCCTTCAACCTTTCCAAGAAGCCAGCCAGGCCTGGTGGTTTGGAGCATATTGCTGCAAGAACCGTCATTCTCTGACCAGCTTGAGTAGCGCTGCCTTCTGCCTGGCTTTGAAGTTTTATTAGCTTCACAGCTAGGCTGGGTCCCACCCGATTCAATAATAGCCCTCGTCAACTCCTCCTGCTAAGGACCAGGCACAGAGCCTCACAGTCCTGCCCTAAGCCAGAGAACAGAGGGAAAATGACCAAAGCTTTCCTCGAGAGATCCCAGACCTCCTGCCACCATGACTGCATGGGTGACAGAGGTCACATGGAGGAGACCCCCTCAGGCCTCTCTAGGGCAAGATGCAATTCTTAGACCCTAACAGTGAGTCCACTCCTCTCCGCCCTAGTCAGGACAAGTTGTCAGAATATGAGTTAGGTTGCTATTATTATAGGGATCGTCTTGCATACCTCTTAAATTATAAAAAGAGGTAGCCCACTCACATGTATCTTGGTCCTTTAACTCCTGTAGTAATACACATAGTAACCGTGACATAACATGACATATCCTATCACTGCAGCTCCTTTCTCCCCCAACTCAGAAACGGAAGAGGTTTTCCAGGTGTAACCTGAGATACCTTTGAGAACTGGGGAGGAAGGGAGGATACCTAATCTGTCCCTATTTGTATTTCCAGCAATGGAGACCCAGAGTCTTCCTCATCACAACCTATCTGAAGAAGCCCATCTCATAAGAGATGCAACTGTTACTTCTTACAGCACTGACTACTCAGCCTCCCGCTGATAAGACCACCCCTCCCAGCAGGCTGAATCCCTCTAAGTCCGCGCTAAGGAAGCGCTCACCTCTCTGGAGCTTACCCAAACCACCAGTCGCATGTTTAGGTGTGCAGACCTCAGGGGGCTTTTACAGTCAGGATCGCCGGAAAGGCCACGGCTACTGCTGACCAGTGTACACCACCTGTGAGCACCCCAAGGGATCAATGAGCGAAGCCTCAAAGAGAGGGCAGGACAGAAGGGAAGAAGCTGCCATCGGCCCTCAGGTCACCAGCTTCTAGCCTGGAGGAGTATCTGGCTGAGCAAACCTTTGCATCCAACTGAAGCAAGCAGCTAGTCTTTGAAACCTGTGGCATCCGGAGAATGTCATCTCCTCCTTGACTGCCAGGCTCCCCCGACTCAGTCGCCCCTACCAGGAGGGTGATGGCCAAAGGCTGGAGGGAGGGCCCGGGGCACACTAAGTATCCTCAGAGGCTTAGCTGCACATTTTCAGCCCCCTTCCATTCAACCCCTCCCTCTGCTCCTGACAACTCCAAGTTTCAGTCTCTGTATGTATCTATGTGCCTGAGTGTCTGTGTTTTATTTATACTACCCATGTCTGTTGCTAGCAACAGAAACAAAGTACTTTAAGGCAGAAAAGGCAAGTCAGCCAGCTGGCTTGCTGCTCCCAGTCCTGCTTCCAGCTCAGGGAAGAGACTGGTCAAGGATGAGTCAAGTTCTAGTCTCTCATGATGCCTATAGCCCCACATCCTCAGGAGGAGGGCATGGTCACTGCCAGATGGGCCTCAGCCACCAGCCCTCCCTCTCCTTCCCTGGAAGACACACCCTGAATACCTCATCCCCTTACCTGCCCAGGTGCAGACTGCTGTGGGAAAGCAGGTTTCCAAAGCCAGAACTCAGGAAGCCCTCCCTCCTCCCTTGTACACTAGAAGGCTGTACAGATGAACAGGCATTGTCTCCCAGACCCAGACTCCAGAGAACCAGCCCAAGGCCAAGTTTTACCTTTATGTCCTTTCCCATCTTCAGTTATTCTGCTACAGATAATCTTCCAAGTTCTAGTATTAGGCTCCTCAATGAAATTGACAGTAATTGCTGATCACTGCTTTGTTTCCACAGAGAGAAGAAAACGAGAGAGGTGATTCTTGTACTCATGGAGCTCACAGACTAACTTAGGGAAACAAGACGCAATAGGAAATAATTCAAATGTGAGACGCAGACCAAAAGCACTCTGAAGTACAATAGGTGGGAGTGGAGGGGCTGGAGTAGCTCGGGACAGGATTTCCGTGGGAGAGGAAATGTGAGCCAGACCTTCAAGACAAACAGTAGTTGGACAGAATGAGACAGGAGGCCGTTTGAGATGAAGAGCTGGACAATGACACCAGATCCCAGGACAGGAAGAACGGCAAATATGCCTGTAGGTTCTCCCTTACCCAACTGCGGCTCAGCCCTGGGAGGGAGGGAGGAAAGAGGCCAGCCTGACTTGCCGAGCATAAAACCCTCACCACAGAGTAGCCACACTCTCCAGTCCCTCTGCTCCCACCTCTGCCAAGAGCTTTCTCAGTGTTTCCTTTTCCCACACTCCTCTGAAACCCTCTCCCTGCAGTGCATAGAACGCAGGCAGCCTGACTCCCTGAGCCCAAAACATCCCAACAGAACTCTTGGACTCAAGGTTCCTGCTCCCACAACAGGACAAGCTTCATGCTCTCCCAACTGCAACGTGGGTCAGCAGCTTGGTCTACTCTTCTGTGGGTCTATGTCAAGCTAAGCCTGGTTCTTTACTGACGAGAGCAGGAGAAGGGTATGAAATTGTTAGTACAGTCTCTCCTCCTTCCACGCACACATACAATCACACATGCATTCGACTAAAACATACCAAACAGCAACCACACGTGAACTGGAATGCTTCGTGCTGGTGGGAACTCCAATGCACATAAGGCACACGTCCATCCTCAGAGAGCTCACATTCTAGTAAGGTGGGTACTATAGACACATAAAGATAACAAATACCAGGAAAACTGTGTTAAGTGTCATTAGAAGGCAGAAATGTATGACTTGGGTAGAGGGGGATTATTTCCACTTGAAGAAGCAGGAAGGTTTCATAGAGAGGGGTGCCCTAGCTCTGGGCCTGGAAGATCAAATGGCAAGAGGATAAAGGGGCGACCCTGAGCAGATGGAACTATAAGAGCAGAGTCTTAGAGGCGCAAAAGTGACAGAAACACCAAGAACAAGCTGTTCAGTCTGGTGGGAGTTTAGCTGGAAGTAGACCCAGGAGAAGGAAAAGCTAGAAAGACAGAGAAAAGTCAGATCTTAGAGTCAAATCAAGGATCTTATATTTTCTCTGGGAAATCACAGATATTTTCTGATGAAGGAATGATGAGTCAGGAACTGTTATGCTTCTTAAAGATAAAGCTGTATGCAATCAGAAATCTAGGGGCTATAGCAGAAAAATTCAACCATACAGTCCATCAGGACTGAAGATCACAGGAAGCATAAGAAAAGGAAGTAGCTCCAGCAATCAAGCACCTGCCTGGAATTCTTGTCTTTGCGGTTCAGGCTGAATAGGAAAAAAAGTGGGAAGTATCAAGGGCAACTGAGAGGCTGTACAAACCAGGGAAACGCCAGAGAACCAGCTGTCTGGAGTGGGCAGTGAACGAATAGGAGGTGTAGATATTCAGGATATTGAGGAAGGAAGGGAATTTCAAAGTTTAGGATCCTGAAAATGGAAAACCTGCAAGTGATTAGGCTAAAGGAATGGCCATGCTATGAGCACCTTAAAAGGAATGAAGAGAAGTCTTAGAGTTAAAAAGACCGAGAGACTGTGAGGCCGCAGCACTGAAGGATTCTCAGTGTAAACTCTCAAGTCCATAATAATTATGCCAGGAAGGGGCCACATGAAGACAGTTGTAAGCAATTAACATGGAAGTCAAGTGCTGACCCCCTAGTCACCACCAAGAGCGAGGAGGGGAGATATACATGAAGAGAGAGACTGACTTCACCTGGGGAAGGCTGCCAGGCAGGGCTAGAAACAAGGTAAGTGAGAACAGAGAGCGGGGGAGGGGATGAAGTTGCTTTATGCGAGTGGGTCACAGAGAGTGAGCTCTTCATAGAAAAACCACATTTCAGCTATAATAAAGAGGTAATACTACTCAAGGAAAAGGCAGAAAACAGGAGGCGGTACCACTTTTGTCTACCAGATCAGTCGAGACAACAGAACTATACCTACTGAGAGAAAGGCAAGGTGTGGCGAATGGGGCATTCTCATACACTGGGGGAGGTGCCTTAAACTGGCACAACTTTTAATAGACAGGCCACAAGCAGGAAGAAAATAACTGCAAAGCACAGAATACAAACTTTGAAAATCAACAAGAAAGAGAAAAAAACAACTGAAAACCATGTAAAAGATATGAACAGACAAGCCAAAGAAAAGGAATCCCAAATAGTCAATCACATATGAAGCAATGCTCAAGCTCTCTGGTAAACCAGGAGAATGCAAATTAAAGCAATGAGATATTATTTCATACTCATCAGGTTAGAAAATACCGAGAGGTGTAGAATCTCTGAGCGTTGGCAAAGATCTGGGGAAGTGGAAACCTGTGCACTCTGCTGGTAAATCCACACAAGCAGCATGGAGAGCACTCTGGTAGAGACTAGCAAAGCTGGAGAGCAGGCCCCACCTCAGGTGCCGAGGGTACATAAACTCCTGTGCACTCCTCATACAAGGATGCTCATTGCAGCATTGTTTTTAATACACAAAAAGCAGAAACACTTTCACCATCTCACTGCCATACAATGGTGCACCATAGGCCGATTAAAGTGAATGATTTTACACATGCATACTTTTCAAAAATGAGGTTGAATGAAACAAATCAAACAGCAAAAGGCTGCATGCAGGAAGGCTGTCATGTGCATGGAACTTTAAAATACACTATACTACACATCAGTTATGGACACATATATATACAAGGATAAGATATATGTGGTGATGAGGCATAGTAATTGTAGGGAGAAAGGACTGGAAAAAGATTTAGCCATTTCTGTCATATTAAAATTTTTTTACAATAGGTGTTCTGAAATAAATATGGCAAATGTTAATATTCATTAAATTTGGGTGACAGGTACATAGGTTTGTTAGTACATAAATTCTTTTCTTTTTCACATACTTAAAATTTAAGATACTATTTACATAATTTAAATATATTACATACCTTTTGATTTGTCAATTCCATTTATAGAAATTTATCCTGAACACACAAGTAGGAACAGATGGATAGCTGTATAGATCTATATCACCACATAGATTTTAATACAAAATAATAAAAATAACCCAAAAGTCCGTCATCCAGAAGATTAATTAAATAATGACTCATCCATACAAGGAATTTGTATACATCATTAAAGACTGTAAAATAATATTAGTCCAAAAAGTAACTTACAGAACAATGCTATATTTGTACATATTTTTAAAAAGCTTATCTAAAACATATAAGGAAAAAGATGCAAAAGAATATATACCAAAAAATTAACAGTAATTATGTTATCTCTGGTAGAAGAATGTGTTTTTTCTTTACTTCCTTTCTAATATTTTTATGTACAAGTATTCTGCAATGAGCATGTATTTCTTTTATTACTATTTTTTAAGATTGTATTTATTTATTTTTAGAGAGAGGGAAAGAGAAAGAGAAGAAGAGAAACATCAATGTGTGGCTGCCTCTCTCGCACCCACTTCTGTGGACCTGGCCCACAACCCAGTCATTTGCCCTGACTGGGAATTGAACTCGTGACCCTTTGCTTAGCAGTCCAGTGCTCAATCCACTGAGTCACCCCAGCCAGGGCTATTTCTTTTATTATTAAAAAAATCAATAAAGTGAGTTAATTTTGCACAAAAGAAGGTTAGCAAAAGAGAGAGACAGAGATTACAGACAGCAACATAACAACTCTGCAAAAACAAGAGCTCGGGGAAGGCTCCAAGGTTTTCACCTGGGGCGAGAATCTTCAGGAACCTGAAGGCAGCAAGAGGTCAGGAGTCAGTTGGGGAGAGCTGTCCCTGCCTGAAGGACAGAGAGTAGGAGTCAGAGAGAACTGCACAGTTCCCAAATCCCTCACAAAATGCTAATAATAATTTGTACTCCGTTTCACATTCTGAACCTGCCATGGAGACCAGCTTCTTTTGGTGGAGCTTCAGCAACAGGAAGTAGACTCTTGGTTAAGCTTCTTGGTATAGAGTCCATCGTAAGAACACCTCCTCCCACTCCCACTCCTTATGTACCTTCAGAAGCCCTAAGGAAATGCCAGTTAGGACTGAACTGTCTGGGATGAAGAGGGTGACTGAGGCAAATGGTTTCACAGTGGCCTTGGTGTCCACTACACAACCAGCAATTCTATTTCTCTAGACTTAGTGAGATAAAGGCTAGGGAAGCTCAAGGCGCAGGGCAAGAAAAGAAGGCTGGCAAAGCTAGGTGGTAACCCCAAGCCAGTCCTGCACACAGGCAAACGGGAAACATCTAAAACCTGAACCAACCAGGAAAGTACTGGCTGTGTGGCATCTATAAACCAATACAGACGTTCTCTTAGCACATGTATCTTCCTTCTGGGTGTGTCATCCCTATTCCACAAGCCTGAGGGCTGACAGTTGTTAAGAAAGCATAGGAAGGTACACTATCTGAGAGCCCATGGGTATCCACTGTACTTTCAGACTGTGGATCTCATCCAAGGAGTCAGCTATCTGCATCTCCATGAGCAGTCACTGCACCCCAGGCTGCGAAGCCTGAATCTGCCCTATGTTGGGAAAAACCACCGTCAGTTTTCCTTTGCATCAAACACTGATTGTGATCATGGCAGTTTTTCCTGTTTTCTAAGATCACTGCTGCAAAGAGAAAAAGGTAGGACCAAGTATACACATGCGAATTCTTCAGTGCCTCAAATTCCCCTCATTCTACCTGCCTCTGACCAAGAAAGATGAAAGACAGCAAGGGGCCCTTCTGCATTTTGAAAGTGGTCACCTCCCTGCCCTGTCGTTGTTTTCCATCTTCTGGAAAAGTCATCCACCCCCAACTAGGATCTCTCCCTGGGTCACTATAATCCCGTGATTTGCTTGTGATGTGAGCACCATTCAGCAACTGCCCAGAGCTGGTATTATCTAGGAGTGATGATCGTCATTTCCAGATCAGAAATAAAGCAAAGGGCAGCCCTGTCTGGCATTTACGACCCAGGAGATGGAGGAGAAGAAAGGAAAGGGAGGCAATGGGTTGTTCACCAGATCGCTCCACACTGAGTCAGCCTCCCGTTTGTAAATGAAGGAAAAGTCCAATGCCTGGTGCTTCAAAGACAATGAAACATTTGGTCAGTGTCCTTCCCTCCCAGGGCTATTATAAAGACTAAACAAAATCCATAATGTTTTAATGCAGGCAAGAACACAAGTTACAGGGCCTTAACTTTCTAGTAGAAAGTCAGTCCTTCCATCTGTTTCCCAAAGTCTATGGATCTGCTTTCAGTTGGAAATACAGAATAGAGTGGAGAATATAGGATTCAGGATTTCTGAATTGACTTCTGTCCAACTCTTACAAAAGCCCAACAAAAAAAAAAGCGATGTTTAAAAAGGACCATCTAAGGAGTGTGATGAATAGCCATGCCCGTGGGTATTTTAAGCTCCATTTTTCTATCAGTTAGGTCACTGGGAAGCTATATAGCTACACCAGGAGCTCAGCTCCTTGCAGGTGGTTTTCACCGAGCTGCAATTTCACACAGTACATCGTATTTTATTAGCAGTCACCACAAGAGAGCTATCAGAAATCGAGACCGCATAAGCATCTGCTGTAAAAGTAGTGAAGAAGTGTCCTTGCAGTTGTAAAACAAGAAAAAAAAGCAACTCTTGATTAAAAATGGTAAGGAATACTGTCTATGTTATTATTCAGCATCTCCAACAAAGATACCCACATAAGAAATCTCATACAAATATAGCATTAAAAAGCAAACTTTGTCTGCCTTGAGAAAATGGTATGTTTCCTCTTTCCTAAAGGTAAAAAGTATCAGAAAGTCAGTTTCTATGACTACCAAGGAACTCAAAGTCCAAGGCCATTCATAGAATCCATCTTAATGGACTAGATTAGGACGTTTGCATGCTCTTCTTTTCTTTGGTGTTGATGCTCTGTTTCTGTGTCATTAACATGACTAAGGCCTCTCTTTGCCAGGTAGCTACTGTGTGCCAAGCATTGTTCCCAGGTGTTAATTATGTTAATTCAGTTAATACTCTAAAACTACCCTATGAAGTAAATGTTATCAATTCTATTTTACTAAGTAAAACTAAAACCAAACGTCATAGAGCTTAGTCAAAGGAGAAGCCAGAATTCAAACTAGGTCTGACTTTCAAGTTTTTGTCCCTTCCACTAAGTACAGTGGGGTGCTGTCTTCATGACGTCCTCTGCAGCCAGCCACCTCAGTTCCTCTTCTGAAAGGACAGACCATGAAGCCGATGAAGTGATGTATGTAAACATATTTTATATGTTTTACATTATTATTCATATACAAATAAGTATCATTATCTTCCAGGTAGAGATGCATAAAGCAGAGCAGACATTTCTGCTCTCACATACAGACATGCACACATGTGCACATGCATGCACACGTGTGCACACACTCATACACACATACACACACATCAGCCAAGTTAGCAGGAAATGAGCTCCAAATGCAGCCTAAGAGAAACACTTTTCTCTCCACAATAAAACTCATAAAAGCCATGTAAGTCTGTGGGTCAGTCACTCCCTTAAAAATAGGTGTTTGGCAAGATAGTGAGAAATCATCCCACTTGCAGACTCCACTGGGCACAGGCTCTGTTTGCTTTGGAATCAAAGAGATGCTGGGATTAAGCCAGGTCGGCCTTCTTTTCTCCTGACTCCCCTTTAACCTCTTCTCCTTCAGTGATGATCACCCTGAAAGTATTATTTCAAGAGATATCTTAGGGGTAAGAATTTTCACTTCAAGGTTTCATTTCTGGCTCATCCACAAGTCCATGACTTTAGCTCAAAGTTCTTCAAAAATGAAACCTACAACACGCTTCTTTCCCACAGGCTTGATGATAATGACCCAGGAGATAGATACAGATAGACAGACACACACACACACACACACAGGGTGGAGGCAAAAGTAGGTTTACAGTTGTTCATATGGAAAATAATGCAATAAGTAAGATTATAAGAATAAACTCTGCATTTCACATACACAGCTGTAAACCTACATTTGCCCCCCACTGTGTGTGTGTATGCCTTGCCTCATATTTTAGGGGCAACGATGAGAATCACTGACAAGGTCAGAAAGGAGCACCTCCACCTCTAGTCCTAAGGCTTCAATGGATTTCTAGTTTAAGAGACAAGTGGTCACCAGTGGCAGAAGATGCTAGGACTTCCCTGGACCAGGCCTTCTCCAGAGACAGGCAACCCTTCTACCTGCCCTTACCCGAAACCTGTAACCAAAGTGTAAAGAATGCAAAAATATCCTCACAAAGAGTGTCTAGCAAAGTAAACCTCAATCAAAAGGCATCAGGGGCTGCTAGACCAAAGGATCCCTTAGGGATAAAATGGTGAGTGGGGGCTCACTGCCATCTCCTGCCCAGCTCCCCTAATACTGGCACTGCTTAGGTGATCGAGGGTGTCTCCTCTTGAGTGCTCCTGCGTCAACCCCCACCCCCACACATCACAATTCTTTTCCTGTTCCATATTGATCCCCCTGCCCCAGTAGTTTCTTCCCACCCTGACCAGTGGACAGCAGTGTCTTCTAGAGCGAAGAAGCTTAAAAGTTGTTTAAAATCTTTTGTATTTTCTTCACTCACTTTCTCCCACCACCAACCGAGCTTCCAGCCTATCCCACAGTGTTACCGCTCTGCTGTAAAGCAGCTGCCCCTCATCTTCGGACCCTTCACAGGTGTATGCACCGTCTCCTGCCTTGACATGCACCGGGCTCTCCCTGACAGCCCTCTCTTCATCCTGGCACCTTCAATCCCTACGTGGATGGATCCACTCAAAACTCCTGTCTCACGACTGATCCCTGACTTCAGTGTTACTTTAGTCCCCCATATCCGTGGACAAACCTGGGAACTTGTTGATGCCTGAGACTACACATCTCAATCTTGTCCTGCAAAATCCTACTCCCTGACCAGTTTCCCTTCCTGCCTACCTCTTGACCTTTTTACTACCCAACAGCTGCCCTTTGACCTTGGCCAAGTCTCTCTTCCCTAGTTTCTATCAGCCACCACTTTTCTGTGCTTCCAGGTGAGAATCCATGATCCTTCACCCTCAAATCCCTAGCCCCTTTATCCTTCCACTATACCTACTTGCAAAGCCCTCACTCCAGATCGATCAATCATCAGCACACTGCATTCCCAGGGAAAACAACTAAAAAGTGCTGGTCAGAGCTCAACATGTCTAAAATACGTCTGAAAGATCTTTTGGGGATGCATTCTGAAGTATTTATGGAGGAAATGGTATGGTGCTTTTTTTTGCTTCCAAAACTGCAGTAGAGAAAGGGTTGGTAGACAAGGATAAAGATAAAACAAGCTAGTCCACGTGCTGATAATAGTTGAGGCTGGATGGTGGATATATGGGCGTTCATCTTCTGTTCTGTCTACTTTTGTGTGTGTTTGACATCTTCCATAATAAAAAGTTAAAAAATAAAACCACTTAAGTGAAAGATTGATGGGGAAGAGTGCCAAAGGTCACCCACAGATTATCTGCTAGTTATAAAATGAAAACTATAATTTTACAGTGGAGTAATTTGGCTGGCACTACCTTAAGGAGTGACCAAATTTAGCATAAATTTGGTCACAAATTTAGCAAATAATGGTGGGAAAACCAGGCATTTTGTGCCTCTGATCTGCTGTATCATTTATAAAGGGGTTTTCCCTTCAAAAATTCTTAAATCAAAAACTAATCAAGGCTCTATATCTAATTTAGTTTACAGAAAATATAGGAGAGGAAGAACCTAAAAAATACTCAATACTCCAAAGAAACAATCAGATAAATCCATCACACGACAATGAATGCATGTTAAAAATTTTAAGAAAAAGGAATGCTTCAATCCGAACTCGTTGTTTCCCACTTCACTCCTAACTAAACACTTTCCCCTCCAGTACTTTTCCCACAAAGTCATACAGGTTTCTACAGCTCATCCCTGACTTTTCACTCTCCTTACTCTGGTTCAATCCATCACCAAGTCCTGCAAATTCCACCTCCTTAATGTCTCATACGCACTTCCTGTTCTCCTGCCACTCTTAATTCAGATTTTAATGCCAATCGCTTGGATTATTGCAATAATTTCCTAAAAACCATCTCCTTGTTCCTGCTTTTATTTTCTTCAGGTCTGCTCTCTGCACAGCCGAGTGACCCTGCAAATTTAGCCCTATCACTCCAGCGCTCAAATCCTTCTGGCAGCATCTTTGCCCAAGCAGAGTTTCCCACCATGTGGTAAGGGCTGCACAGGGGGGGGGGGGGGGGGGGGGGGGCACTAACTCCGTGTCATACAGCACTCAATGCATGTGTCACAGGGTGACTAAGGCATTCACACTTTAATTCTTTCAAACCTTCTCACTAGATTACGAAGAAAGTCTTCATTTGCTTCTGTCTTTAACACCTGATAAACTCTTAAAAGACTTTCATAGACAGCAGTATGTAGCTAAAATTTTTAACTTTTTTGTTTTTTTGTATGTGTTTGCTTTATTTTTTTTTAAGATTTTATTTATTATTAGAGAGAGGGGAAGGGAGGGACAAAGAGAAAGACAGAAACATCAATGTGTGGTTGCCTCTCATGTGCCCCCAACTGGAGACCTGGCCCACAACCTTGGCATGTGCCCAGACTGGGAATCCAAGAGGCGACCTTTCGGTTTGCAGGCCAGCACTCAATCCACTAAGCCATACCAGCCAGGGTTTATTGAATTTACTTTAAAAGTTATCTTCTGTGCACAGTAAATAATATTGACTTTCTACTTTTAAAAAGTGAGGTAGCATTTCCTTTTAAAATAAACTTAAGCTCGAAAGTGAGCTGATTTAGGCATCATGTAGTTTAGGTACTAAGAGGCCATGGTGATACTGGGAAGATGGTAAGCAGTGAATGAAGTCTCAGGGAAACGGCCCAATGGCATAAAATGCAAGTTTCTCTGTATGACTGTGGTGATTTCAAAACAACTTTGCATATTTGCTGACATTCCTCCCCTGAACCAGATGGCTCCTGTAACTATTTCGAGGAATGTGTGAGGGTGCTTGACAAGAGAAGTCAGATAAAGGCCTTGCAACCTCTGCCAGTCTAAGGGCACTGGCTTTCAGCCACCTGACAAGAAAGCTAGCTACCCCTGGGCCACCATGCTGGAGGGACCACAGGGAGGAATGATGGGGGTGGTGAAAGGGACAGAGCTGAGGAGGCCCAGCTGCTTGAGTTTTCCCAGCTCAGGTACCACACACACGGGTGAGTGAATCTTCAGCTGATTCCAGTCCCCACTACCCTCTGGCTAAAACTACATGAGAAGACCCCAAGCAAGACCCCCAAAACCATGAGAGACAATAAAATTACTGTTGTTTGAACACCCAAAATGTTTCAGGGTGAGGTGGAGTTAGAACAGCGATAGACGGCCCCAAGACCTGTCTGTGCAGCCGCATCCTGACGTGGCTCACCCTGCACCGCTGCGCACAGTGAAACGCCCAGTAGGCAGTGGTGTGCTGAACTCTGCACACACGCCTCACTCCTGCCCCTGCACATACTAATCGCTCCACCTTGAAGGCCCTTCCTTGCCTTGCCCACTCAAAAAACAACTATTCATAATGGTCAAAAGGTACAAACTTAAAAAAAAATCTATGCCTTTTGCAAAATCTGAATCATGTCCTCTGTGAAGCCTTGCCCTCCTCTTCTTCACTGTCTTCCCACCAGTGACTGAATTAATCCTTTCCTCCCAGTGCCACATGTACGGCAGCATAAGTCACACTGCATTGTACTCGCCTTTTATATGTCTTGTCCATTCAAATATTTAATTCTTGAAGGGCAGGGATTGCACGTCTGCATGCAGCCGGTCCTACAAGGGGCCTAATGAATGTTTGCTGATCTGAAGTATGTTCTCCTTCTGCTTCCTTATTTAGCTCATTTCTGCTAAAAACATTTTGGTCTCCACTGGCTGACAGGGGCAGGAACGATGTTGGGTCAATGCTACTTTCCGCGGTCTCTCAAACTCTAACTTTGGCTCCCAGAACTGTACTTAATCTGACCTCTGAATAAGGCTTTTCTTTCCGGGTTTGCAACCCTTAGGAACAGCAACCCTAGGTTGTTAACCCAGCACAAAACACCGACTTTTTAAATACAGCTAGGTGGAACCTATTAGTTCAGTATCTGGGACATAAGTGAGTCCTCAATAAACATTTTTTCTCTTTCGTCTCTCAAAAATCTTCCTTAATCTATCTTCTAAACAGGTTAAGAAATTTTCTTAACACTTCTTCCTGCCATTTCCCTTTCACAGAATCTCACCCTACCTGGGTCTTAACATCCCCTCAGACTTGGGCCCTTCCATCTGCTCAGCACCAAACCATACATCTTCAACATGCAATTGCCTCCCTGCTCCCACCTCAATATCTGGGCCTGGTGTGCCACAATATCCAGGTATAGGGTGTCCAAGTGCAGTTTTCCAGAAGGGGAGTCATACAACTATTCCCAAACACGAAGAAAAGGAGTCTGGCTGCACTGTGTAAGAATAACAGAAAACAAACAAGAAACAGGGTTGGGAATCAGAAGACAGGGGTGCAATTTCTTGATCTGACTCTCTCATTATAGAATTTTTTTGTACATTGAGTTTATAAAATACTGAAGAAAATGTTTTTAATGGTTATGGTACATACTAAATAAGAAGTGTAACATGAATTTGAATATGGATAGCCACACTCACTAAAAACACTAAAGTGGACAAGTTTACAAATTTTATGTGAAAAACAAATTACTAAGAAAAGGTTATTTTGGGTTTTTATCAATTACAAACTTACAGTTTAAATATAAAAATTGAAATAATAAAAAATGAACTATTTTTATAATTCTGATGAGTGAAGGAAAGTTTTCAAAGTATGACATAAAATCCAACTCAAAAGCCATGGGGGGAAGCAATGACATTCAGTATCATCTATTTGCCCACATAAAAACTTAAAGCATGTGAAGGGCAAATACATAGCATAAACAAAGCCAAAAATTATTTTAAAAGAAGAAAAATATCAGCAACACATAAGGCAAAGCATTCTAATGTAGTATATATGTCAAAGTTCTTATAAATCTACAAAAAAATATACTGACCAAACAAAAATAAACAAAATATTTGAACAGAAAATTCACATAAAAATAACCACAACTTCCAGTGAGCATAAGGGTATTCAATTTCACTAATAATTAAAGAAACCCTAAATACAGTAATAATAATAAATCCTTTTTCACCTATCAGATTGGCAAAGATGAGTAACACCCACATTGCCAAGGGTGTGGTGCAAACAGGCAGGTTTATATACAGTTGATGAGAACTAAATTGATGCAACTTCCTTGGAAAGCAGTTTGGCAATATTTATTAACATTTTAAATGAGCATAATACCCTTTGATCAGCAACTCTTCTTCCCTTCTAGGAATTTTGCCTAAGGTAATACAAGTGCTGGAACACTTGGACAAGACAGCTGCATCATGCTGTTTATTGTAGCACTATCTATTTAAAAAGATTGGAAAACAACTCAGTTGTCCATCAATAGGATGTGATTAAAGCTCAATACATCCACCTGAAGGAGCACGATGCTGCCGTTAGAAGTAATGCACCGACATGGAAAAATACCCTAGGTAAATCATCAAGTGAAAAAATTTCCAGTAGAGTATAATCATTTTTTTCTTTTATGTGGTAAAGTATATATAAATTATGCCATTTTAAGCATTTTTAAGTTTACAACTCAGTGGCATTCACAATGTTGTGCAACCATTGCCACTATTTTCTAAAACTCTGTCATCACCCCCCAAAAAGAAACTCGATGACCATTAAGCAATAATCCCCATCTCCTCTCTCCCTCAACTCCTAGTAGCCTCTAATCTACTTTCTGTTTCTATGAATCCGCCTATTATAGATATTTCATATAAACAGAATCATACAATATTTGTCCTTGTGTGTCTGGCCTATTTCATTTTACACAATTTTAAGGTTCATCAATGTGGTAGCATGCGTCAGAACTTCATCCCTTTTAGGCTGAATAATCACTGCATTTTCCACATTTTGTTTGTTCATTCATCTGTGAATAAACACTTGGGTTGTTTCCACCTTTTGGCTACTGAGAATAGCTGCTGTGAACCAGTATTGGCATACAAGTATCTGAGGCCCTGTTTTCAATTATTTTGGGTGTATACATAGATAAGTGGAATTGCTAGGCCACATGGCAAGTTTCAGCTTCTGGAGGAACCAGAAGAATTTGGTTCTACCACAACTGCACCACTTACATTTCCACCAACAACATATGAGGGTTCTGATTTCTCTACCTCCTTGCCAACACTTTTTATTTTCCATTTTTTTGGTTAGAGGAAAACCTTTTATCCTAAAAATAAAATAAATGTGTATATAAATCTATTGTAAAATAAAAAGGATCCACTGTTACCCAACTGTTAGCAATGATTATATGTCTAGGGCATAGGTTTATAGGAGAGAATCATATTCTGACATATATTTTTCTATTTTGTAAACATTTTAAAAACAAATGTATTGGTTTTATTTCTTTTTTAAAAAAAGGAAGATAATCTAAAACAAATGTTCACCTAGCACAGTTTCCTGCACGCTTGCTAATCTGAAATTGTAACACATTATAGGTCCTACATTAAGCAATCAGAAGAAATGAAGGGCCCTGGACCCTGGTCCAGGCGTCGTCACCTTGGGCGCTCAGTTTTCTCACCCCTGACTTCTGGGGCACTTGGGACTGGATCAGAGTCCCAACCAGTATGCCAAGAATGGGTTCCAGCTGTGCAGACGTGGTGGCTCCTTCAATGCTGGGCAGCCTCCCTGCCTTCTATCCCAGTGCGCCTTACAAAAATGATCATTTTCTGTGTGTGCAGGGATATGAAAGAGATTGGGCAGTGCTAGGTCAGGTAACCTTCACTATGTCTTCTCACACTGGGACAGAAATCTAAGATTGTACTGAACTAATGAGAAACTTAGGAAGAAGAGAGAGAGGCCCAGGGGAAAATCTAAGAGTCACTGACCACAAAGGAAAAATAAAGATCCTTCTTTCAAGAGGAGAAAGAAGCATATACAGACCAAGACTCAAGAAATGAGGGTGTCAGGGAGAGAGGGCAGTTCATATTTGCTGACTCAAGTGTGTCACCTGAAGCCACAGGACCTGAAGTCAACTGCAAGGGGCAGTGCCTTGAGCCATGCTGCTCTGGGAGAAGCATCCCCACATTCCCTGCCTGGGCAGCAGGCAAGTAGAAAACCCAACACCTGGGGGAAGAGGCACTGAGGCCTGGCTCAGTGAAAGTCTAGTGAAAGCCTCTCTTCCAGGTATTCTCAGCCTATTAGCTGCCAACACTGGACTTTGCCCTTGAAATTGTATTCTGGAGCTAAAAAAGTAATCTCCCAAGCATGTCTTGTATAAACCTGGTTAATCAACAGAACACACTATGCTGAGCCTGCCCAGGAGGCTGTGCTGAAGGGCGGAGGCTGGGGTAGAGCTTATCCCAGAGTACAGGTCACCTGTCCTAACAGAATCAAGTGCCCAAATGGGCATGTTCCAAAAATCATTCAAACGGCTGTTTAGAGACAAGCAATAGCTGGAAAGCTCCTCGGGTAGTGACACGGATACCGTGAGGAGAGTCACTGTGACCGGCCAGCTCTGTTGATGTTACGGGTAAGCCACCCGAGAGATTCTAAGGTACAAACGTGAAATTCTAGGTTGATGAAAGAAGGCATATGAATTAGCATCTGGCCCTCAGCCTCATTTGAACCTCAGCTGCGGAGCTTCTTAAGCAGCAGTTCCCAGTCTGCAGCAGCAGCAGCATTCACAAGCTTGTTAAAAATGCAAATTCTTGGGCCCCACTTCAGGACTGCTGATTGGCAACAAGCTCTCCAGGTGAGTCTGGGGCACGCTCAAGTCCACAAACCATGACTCCACAGCTCCAGAGAGCTCTGCAACATGGAGCTCAGACCCCCCAGATGGCTCTTAATTTTGAGGGACTGGAATATCAACTCTTAGTTACATCCAATGATACAGACAAATTTCCTCCCACTCCAATTCTATCTTCCAATAGTTGTATAGGTTTCTTGTCTACCAACCAAATTCTATTTGTGTTCTTTGTGTGCTTTCAGAAGGAAAACGATCTCCCAATGCACAGAGGCTTCAAGCCCCTCAAGATCTGACCTTGACCAATCTTTTCAGCCTCATCCCCTGACTCATCTGTGTGGACCTGCTCCTGGTAGATGACCACCTATTGTCTGCCAAGTGGATCCATGTTAAGGATAAAAAAACACTGTCTAAGGAATCTTTCCTAACCACATTATCTTTTCCTGTAGAAGCAAAGTAGTTACTAACACAGACAGGAATAGGGAAGACTGGAAAGGAGAATCCCATTGCTTAACAAGAGAAATTCTTGTACATGTCAGGAATCTGGGATAAATCTGCAATTCTATCTCACTCTGCTCTGTCCTTCACAAAATCGGCTGGCTTGGCTGAACACAGATCCCAAGAACACCGAGGAATGAGCATCTATAAACACCCTACACATTTTCATTTCAGAATCCTAACCCTTAATTTATAGAATCCAAACAGGATCAGTCCCTTAAAAAAGAAGTATCCACCCACAGAAATGAGTCCATGTTCAATTTCCAACCAGTGCAAAGTTGCGACCTAGTAAATTTCTTTCCTCAAACATTTCCAACAAATGTGGAAACTCTGAAAGAGACCTGACAAGTAAGAAATCAGAATTCATTTTCAAATTCGAGTTTACTGACAAATTTTTTAATTTTCCAAACACAATTTCCATCTTCTTACCTGAAACAGGAGGAACCAAAATCTAAGCCAACTAACTACTTGTGGCGTGTTAATGAGAAAGATCATCACTCATCCCACCCGGGCAGAGTGGAGATTCGGGCTGTCGTTTTCAAGTCTTGCCACACACACCAGCCCTCCCCTGTTTTTGATTAAGGACTGGCATTCTCAGTATTAACCAGGAACTCCTTTCAGAGAAAGCTGGGGGAAAAAAACTCATCCAACTCAACAAAATCCATCCCAGCTTCCAATGGATAGAAAGGAGAACATGGCAGTAAACAACAGATAAAAGTGCAGGGAAAAGTACTCCTTAACTATTTTAGATAACTAAGAGGAGGTACACTTGGCATACAGATCAGAGTGGAGGTATCCAAAAAGCACACTCTTTGGAGTCATACAGACTCAGCTTTAGATTTCAAGCATGTCAGCCACTCTGAGTTCCTCCTCTGTAGACATGAGAATATCAACAAATTCACTCACAGGTTGTTGGGAGAATTTACCAAAATGATGCAAGGGAAAATGCCTAGTATAACACAGTGCCCAGAACAGAGTATGCATTCTACTAATGATACAACATGAACTTTAAATCTACAGAAATTTTTAAAATACATCATTTACCTGATCCCAAAAAATATGCAGAACTGAATACTTATTCAACTTCCTTCAGCTAATCAGCTGTGTGCCTATCCCTAATCCAGATCTTTCCTATTTGCTCATATTTTATCCTTGATTCTTCTCAATCAAATTGAATGCTCCTTTTACCCAACCATCTCTCAAATAGCTCAATTGGTTAGAGCGTCGTCCGGATGCACCAAGGTTGCAGGTTTGATCCCCAGTCAGAGCACATACGAGAATCAACCAAAAAATGCATAAATAACTGAAACAACAAATCAATGTTTCTTTCTCTCCCCCCACCTTCTGTCTCAAAAATTAATACACTTTTTAAAAATAAAAAACATACGTGTGGGGGGGGAGTGTGTGTGTGTGTGTGTGTGTGTGTTTACTAACCCTTTGTATTGGTTGTCCAAACACCTTACCGGTGCCCAAAGGCTCTGCCTGAACCAACGCCTTACAGCCCACAGCCAGGAGCTCCCATGTTCTAACAACAGTGACTGTATGTCCTGCCAACGTGCCAAGCTCTTTCCTACCTCAGGGGCTGTGCCTCTGCTGCTCCCTCTCCCAGGAGCGTACCTCCCCCACTGCGGCACCTTCAAGGCTTCTTCTCATCCTTGAACTTGTGGCTCAAATGTAATATTCTCAGAGAGGCCTTCTCTAAGTTTTCTTTTGAAAAGGCTCTCAAGTTCCTGTTACTCTCCTTCACAGCACCATTATTTCCTTCACGGCTCTTACCATGATCTTTATCTCACTTATTGACTTGTTTGCTTGTTTACTGGCTGCTCCCCACTATACTTTAAGCTCCATGACACAAGGACTTGGCTGTCTTAGTTATCTCTACATCTCCAGCATTTATAACAGTGCCTAGAACAAAATGGATTCTCAAAAAAACACATATTGAATGAATAAATAAATTTGGTTTCCAAACAAGAGAAGCAGAGTTGGACAGTCCCCAAGCCCCTTCTTTCTCCAACTAACTGGTGGCAGTGGAATATTGGACCTCAGGGAAAGACTGTAAATTAAAAAGAGAAAGGGCTGAGGAGAAATGAACTCCCAGGGAACACAGCGAGACTGTAGTACCCCCACGCTCCACTGACAAAACGTGAACTGCTCTTGGGGGTTGGGAGGCCCCCACAGGTGCTGCGATCTGCATGGCTTTCCCCTCACTGATTTTTCTCCTTGTGGCAAAATACACACAATGCCACGGTTTCCTCCTTTAGTGTCTGCAGCTTCCCAGGGCTCAACTCCTCCCAGCAAAGCTATGTAGACATCTGAACTTGGGTGTCTTTCAGGTAAAAGGAAATCTGGATACTACTGGTTTTGATGCCCACCTGGGTTGACCAAACAGTTGTAGGGTTGTGAGATTGAAAAAAAGCTTTTCTATTTCCATTTAATGAGATTGAAATAAAACAAAAATTTCCAGTTGTTCCCATTGTTGTCTTTTTCACTTGATCCCTGCCACTTCCTTTTGGGCACTTGACTCAGGAGTCAACAAAACCCACCCGGCTTCCTACCAGCAGCACCCTCATAGCTGGCTCTCGCAGACGACAGCAGTAACTCAGTGCTGAGCAGCAGTGATGACAAACTCAGAGAGACAGGAACCCATTCTATTTTAAAAACAGCAACTTCTCTGGCAGTCTTTCCATCTACGTCTGAGCCCAAAGGGGGGAGTGAAACGGGAGTTAGAAGGAGGCAAAGAAAATAAGAAACTCAGTGCTGTCTTCCCTTTCCAAATTCCAAAGCCTAAATTCTCTGAACGCAGCAGCTAAGTCAGTCAAATCACAGAAAGCAAGCCACAGTCCCTGCCATTGCCAAGTTCATCTCAGAGGCCCCAGGTACTTTCCTCTCGCATGCCAGTACCACACTTCTTTACAACTGCCAGGGTCAGTCAGGTTCTCTAACTGCCTTTCCTATTGGCACCCATTTTGCCAAGTGACACATATACACACACACGGGTTTGACTCTCTCATCCTCAGATTTTCACAAGTGAGAAAAAGGCCCCAGGTGTATCTTGTACACTATCTGGTCTTCACCTCTTTAATCACTCCTTCAGAACATACAGTAGGTCAAAAATTGGTAATAGACTAAATAGGATGGGAGATCCTGGCACAACTTTGTGCTGGGAGAACTTGCCTCCAGTGAGGCATGTGGGGCATACTCTAAGCAACAAGGCCGAGCTTCTCCTGATTGGACAGGGAGCTACTGTGGAGTCTGAGCTCCTGCCCAGGGGACCCTACAGAAGTAAAACAGAAGAAATAAAATGTTTGACCCTAATCTGCAGAGTTTGGTTTCTTAAAGCAAAAGGAACCTTAAATTATAAACAGCCTCACTCAAAGGGAAAATTTGTAAAGCACCTACTCCCAGGAACTCCCTATTCTGCCCTAGGCCTGCCTGGGTTCAGCAGGCCCATAAATTGGCACTGTTGATATGACCTTTCCAGGCTATATTTCAACAAGAGATAACAACAAAGCTGAGAGCTTTGGTAGCACTCAAAGGAGATTTGAGGGACTTAAAACACGCTGCTAAGTTTGGCAGCAAAAGTTCCTGTTTCTTGCACTTGGAGAAGGAAATCTCTTTATAATTACACTTAAAGATAAGATGCACAGGGCTATGCAGTCTACTCATTCTCTTTAGGAACAGATTAGAACCTCCTCATCTCAACTTGCCACTCCTCTGACAGTGGTCTGTGTGGTTGCTGCTGGGGCAAAGCTCACCTGGGGCCAGGGAGTCAACGTATCTCTTGGGAAAATAAAGTGCCAGGAGCTTCACGATGTCACTTCCTGTCTTAGCCCCAACCACCTGCCCACTCTTCATACCTAGCTCTCTCTGCCTGAGGGTTTACACTCTCCCTTAGCCCACCTCCCATCTCACGCATGTCCCTACCCCAGTGCCATACAACATACACTACTCATCAGAGAGGGACCTTTCAACCGACAGGTGCCTTTGGTTCAGCCAGATTCCCCCTCTGGTTTATATTTTTCTTTACCACAACAAGGTACAGGAGCTATGACCTAGGTACTGGTTGGGGGACACCTACGACTGCTGTGCTGACCCTAGACATCTGCCCAAGACATAGAGGAAAGAAATACCACCTCACGTCTCTCAGCAGAATGACCCTCCAACAGACTACCAACTCTGAAACTCTGCTTGGCTTACAGTGAAATAAGCAATACAACCATTGGTCACGTTTCACTCACCACTGGGTACAAGATGCAACTATTCAAAGCACCTGACACTAAGGTCTCACAACCCTGAGAGGGTTCCTCCTCTTTACAGGAGAGGAACTAAGGCAGGAAGGGCTAAGTTAATTCTCTGAGGCCACACAGCTAGCAAGTGGGCAGAGCCAGAATTTGACCGCCAAAAGTCCAGGGCCCAGGCTTTCAACATTACTCTCTGATTGGACGACTCCTCCTAACACATGGGTTTGTCTCTGAGCACAACTGGCTCACTCAAAACTCCACAGGAGAGAGGGTCGGTCACAACCACTGCCATTTTTCTCCACTGAGGGGAGGAAACAGTGACAGCAGTATTCACTCACGAAGTGGGTCTAAGTCCACACCACAGGACAAATACGCAGTCCCCACCTGTCAACTGGAGTTCTCCCACGGCACCAAGTGAAACCCACCCTCCAGTCTCACAGTCCTGGTGGGCTCTCTAACTCACGGAGGGCTGGAGCCTCTTTGCAAGTTGTTGCAGCCACAGCCTGTGCATCAGAGAACGAGTCCCCAACTCTCTAAGGAATGAACACCAAGTAGAAACGCTTCCTAGAATCCAGCGGATGGGATTAAAAAACATTACTCAAATATTTGAGAAACTGAAATGTATAGAATATTATCCTTAATTCCATAGAACTTTAGGGGATCTAGTTGGAAAAATAAGTCAGAATATTGATGGAAACACTCAATCCAAACAAGCCACTCTCAAGAAGTGGAAACTGAAGCCTAAAGAAGCCAAGTCACTTTCCCAGGATCACTCAGCCAGTCACAGATGAGCCAGGACTAAAGCTCAGATCTGCCGACTACCTGGCTGGGGCTCTTTCTACTGCATATGCAGGCAAAGAAATTTACAGGCAGGAGAGATCTCTAGCAGCAGCAGCAGCAGCAGTGAACTTACTGACAGCAATTCATGCCAGGAACTAAGCTCAGCGCTTTGTATAAATACACTCATTTACCCCTACAACAAACCTTTGAGGTGGGTAACAAGACCCCCAAGTTACAGATGAAGACACTCAAGTTTACAGAGGTTGACTTGCCAGAGGTCCACAGATAGTAAGAAGAAGAGCCAGATGACAAGCCCCAGAGCTGGCTGCAGTGCCTGTGCCCGAAGCTGGGTCTTGAGGCGTGCACAGATGGAATCCATGGAGGTGGAGGGAGGAGTGCTGGGGTGGTCTGCGTCCAGAGCAGGGAGAGCAGCTGGTGAAGGGCCTCTGGTGCTGGGTTAAGGAGGAGCCCTACATGGGCTGGCCTGCAGGAAAGGGGGCCAGCAAGAGGCAGTGCTAGTCTCCCCGAATGGGAAGGGTAAGCATCCTACCAGAAGACAACGCTGAGCCATGATGCTGGGTTGAGAAGGACCATCTCAGAGACTCTCCTGGGGTCTTGACAGAAAGATGAAGAAACTGTGAAGTGGAAACACCTACTAAAAGAAGAATCTGGTCTGACTTTCCTAGCGCAGTGACCCCAACCTGATGAGGAGATGCCAGCCTTACTGTCTTAAAAATGCTGCTCGAAGTTGGTATTAATAATGGAAAGCCCTGAGTGTTTACTATGTGCCCTGCACTGGGTAGAGAGCCTTACAGATATCATTCCATTTCATCTTTGCCACAACTCTAACAAGCTAAGTACTATTACTGTGTCCACTTTACAGACACCTCACAGAAAACTGAGGTTCAGAGAGATTAAATTACTTGCCCAAGATCACCCGGCTAGTAAATGGTAATGTCAGGTCCTACATGTAGGCTTATAAGACCCCTGAGCTCCAGGTTTTAATCACTGCACTACACAAACTGTAAAATGCTCCTCTTAAGTGCAAATGGTCCCACCAGAGCCACTCAAAGGCAGCACCACACGCTCAGAGCATTTGGCGGAACAAACATGTCACAGGTTGATTCATTTAAAAGCAATCTATAAAACTCAGTTATCAGAACTCCACAAGGGGGCCTGTGTTCCAAAACCCAAGTGAGCACACCAAAATTCAGTTCTTCCAACAAAGCTAAGGGGTCCTAAAACCTAGCTGACTTCATAGTTTTCTTTCCAATTTTCCCATTTCCCTCTTCCTATTACTCACTCCCTACACCCCATCCTTTGACACTCTCCGAGAAGCTTTGACACAGGCCAAGAACCCTCACCCTCCTCATATTTCCAATCCTTCAGCTGGCTCTCTTCCATCATTCAAACAGCACTTTAAATCAGCATCTAAGAGCTGGACCCTCCTTTTTCCCAGCCTAAAGCATGAGATGGTCATTAACCCTACCACCAAAACCTCAAACTTCAGCAGATCTAACTATGTTTCTTCTCTCTTAATCACAGACAGAGGCTCACACTGGGGAGGAAGTCACTACAACATCTAACACAGCATACATGGGGATGAGTCCCACAACCTGATACTTTTTAGATCCTGCCTGGCTCTTGGCCCTGATCCTCTGTGTTCAGTGACTAAATGGGTGAAGAGATCAAGAGAGCATATGGGCACCAGAGATGCTGCCAAGCCTGAGAGCAAATGAACAGAATGCCAATGCCAGCCACCCCCACCTACCCCTGTGCTCCCAGTACTTGTTAGAACCTATAAAGCACTGTCCCCTGGAGTTCCTGGGGGCAGGCCAGCCTTCTGCTCAATTGTGAAGGCCTCCTAGGTCTACCCAGGTACCCCCTTCTAGCTGTATCCCCACTGCCCCTGAGAACTACCTTCTCTCCAGTCCTCTTCCCCACGGCCTCTCTCTTGTGTCCTTCCAGTAGCCTTCTACTGTTTCAGATCTTGATTCCCATAACCTTGCGTTTTTCTCAAGTTTCCCAAACAGCCCTTCATTCGCTGTGCTGCTTCCTATTGGTCCATCTCTAGTTCACACACACACCCCCTTCAGGGACAAGTCACACAGAACAAGGGTCTGGATCTTTGAAAACCTGGGGTGGTTTCATAACAAATCCTTAGGAACAAGTCGACTTTGGTAGAGAAGGGCCTTCACACCCTAATTGCGTGTAATTTACCCTTTCTAGGGAAAGTGTAATCGCCACTCAGGCAGTTTGTAGACAAAAAGAATACTGTGATAATGTCAACGGCCCCTCCACAACAGTGTATCGGAGCCAAAAAAAATAAAAGAAGGGATCTTCGGAAAAATCTTTCAATATTGTAGTCTAGACTCATTTAACATCTTCCTCTCCCCTCCACATGCATGTGCACGCGCGCACACACAGGAGTTTTCTGGGGTCTTTAGCTATAAACAGAGACCCCAGATTTCTTCAATCGGGTGACATGATGTAGCACGTTCCCCTAAGACAGATGACAGATGTGCCCAGCATTTCCCCCCACCCACCTGAGACCCATGTACTTAGTGTCTCCTCCCAGCATAAAATAAATGCACAGCGTGCCCCTCCCCACCCCGAGAAGAAGGCACTCACTAATGCAAGTTTTCCCACAGGCTTTAAAGAAAAATCTCTGCAGACTATACCAGATGGTCTTTTTTTTTTCTTTCATGCCCTCCTGGCCCCTTCTCCACTTTCCATGGTCCCTCTAACTCAAAGAACTCAATTATCTGCCAGCAGATTTCCCCTCCCCCTCTCCCAGCCGGCCCTAAACATCCTCTCCTCCCCAGCCAATGAAGAACACAGAAGGGAGGCTGATCCAGGGCTCTGCGGGGCGGCTGCCTGGCCTCCTGCAGGCTCCCGTACATGTTCCCTCTGCTTGGCTGCTTCAGAAGACTCTCTTAGGCCCAACACTGGAAAGCAGGAGTCTCTTAGGAAACAGCTAAAAGAAGCACCAGGAAAGCATGCTCGTCAATCTCTCAGTCCCACCCGCCTACAGAGAGGTGCTTTGGAAGGCCTGGGACTCAGTCCCCTCCCATGTCCCTCAGGAGCCAAGCAGGCCTCCCAAAAATCACTCTCAGAGTCAGAGAAGGAGGGAAATGGAGCACAGCCTCTCTTAGTTCCAGACCAGCAGTGCAGCCATGGTATCTGGAGTCTGGGGTGCCCCTCCCAACTGTACACCCAAGCCCTTCATTCTAGGGGCAGGAGCAGAGCCAGCAGAATTAAGGATGCTCCTGACCTGTCCTCCAAGGTATTTCAAAGATTCGACTCCCTTGGGTCACTGATCACCCTGATTTTAGAGAGAGGGAGCCCAGGGGGAGAGTGTGCAGGAAGGGGAGTAGAGGAAGGGGGGGGAAAGAGAATGAGAACAGGAATGTTACTTTTCAATCCTTAAGGAATATAGAGGGATCCAAGTTGTGACTCAGCTCTGGGAAACTGGGCTGACCAGGAGTGGGGAGCAGCTGCAGCCCCAGTCTAAGCTGTGGACAACTTTTTCTGGGGCCTTAGAAGCTGCCGTGACATGATTCGCCTGGAAAAAGGCCTCTGTTTAAAAAAAAAAATTTGCCTACCTGGGTCTTTCTAGGGGCTTCTTCCTGGCCACCATGCCAGGGCACGACTGGTGGGTTTTTCCCTGTCTGACAACAAAAGCTGAGGCCCCACCCCATGGGTGCCCATCCCCTCCCTGTGTTCCCACCTAGTATACCATGAGCCCAACTGATTCTCTGAGGACAGATCTCAGATGCCCTTGCTGGCGTCACCCCTCCCCTTCGCCTCTGTGCCTTGGCACAGTCCCATGGCCTATCAAGTATCTCTGCCCTTGGAATTCCCACTTCCTTGTTTCTTTCTTTCTTGTTTCCCTCTAAGCTGCAGCCACAGGAGTTCCTGAAAGAGCTGCCCAGCCCCCAAGGAGCCTGGCAGAGCAATAACTCTTCCTGCCGGTTGGAGCCCTGCCTTTCCAGCCCAGAATGGAGGAGAAAGGCCTCTGTGCCCTCTCTGAGCCGCTTCCCCAGCAGGACCGAGCAGGAGGCGGGAACCAGCCCTGGCAAGCAGGAGCCTCTCCTCCAACTACTGAAATGTAGGGCATCGTAACTGCCAGCCAACAGTGGGACCCTGGTGAAAGCACAGGGTCTCCTGGAAGCCCTCTCCTCTGTACTGAAACTTGAGTCAAGTGACCTGAGGAAGGGTCCTCTCTGAAGGGTCATTCCCGAGGCTCAAAGTCAGCAGTGAACACCACTCTTTCTAAACTTCCCAACCCCAGAAAGCACTACTTTTTCCTTTAACATCTTAAAGAAGTCTTCTAAGGTTTTTCTCATTTTTATTCATAAATGCAGAAGAGATGAGGGTACTTTAAAAATGTGGAAACCAGAGCAGAGAGGCAAAGTGACTTTCCAGAAGAGAGTTGGGCCATCCTTCAAATTCCAATTCATCTTACACTATATAAGACTTGACTTACTTAAAACTGCTTTCATGGAAAATATCTCACTGCTCCTCCCAACAATCCTGTGAAAGGTTTATCATTATTTCCATCACAGAGCTAATAAATCTGAAGGTCAGACAGGTTGAGGGATTTGCCCATGTCCACCTTGAGAACCTGGCCAGGGACTCAAGTCTCCTAACCCCAAACCCATCATTTGTCTGCAACACCCAAAGAAACGTCACCTGCTAGCCTCTTCCCACATGTGGGGGCAACAGAAACAGAGGAGCCCCACCCACAGCCACATGAGTGGACAAGTGGTGACACCCTGGGCCTGCATTGCCTGCTGCCATGCAGTAGGGCCTCCACCTCACACCCTGCAACTTTAGTCCCAACCGACAGTGTTATGCCGTATCCCCCCAGTAAAACACATTTCACCCAAGCAGGGGATCCCTGAAGTGTAGTGAAAAGAAGTCTCGATTTAGAAGAGGTCCATCTGAGGTCCAGGGCCACTGGGTTCACCCTCGCAGACCCTCAGGCCACACATTCATGTGCACACGTGCACATTCGGGAGCCCAAAGTGGGGATGGCCAGTGCTTTCATTGGCAAGCTGACCCAGAGTGGAGCAGAAGGCCCCCTCATTGTTTGCCAGAATACAAAAGACATTCTGTTTAGAAAGTTCAAGAAGAAAAACCGAAGAGCCAGGACGGCAGCTGTTCCTTCACCCCACAGAGAAACCAAAGTCGCCTGAGGTCCAGAAGTAAGTTTAAGAGGGACATGGCTGAAGTAGAGGCACACCTCCTGACGGGTCTCCACTGCAGGGAGCATCCTCTGCACGTGTGCTCCTAATGAGACCATGGGAAACCCAGCTGCCCCTTCACCTAGGAAAGTGCCCTTCTGACTGCATTTCTGCTCCTAGGCCACACTGAGCCCACCACACGCCATGCCGATAAGTCAGAACAAGTTTTACAGAAGCAGGGCAGGGGCGCATTGCGTGCCCTGAGATCTGGTTAAAATATTAACCCAAGGGCTCCATCGACAGGACCCCAGCACCTCCTATCTCCTCAGGCAGCCTAGCTCTCAGCAGCTGCTGCTGAGAACTCACTCACAAATCTGGGTAAGAAACCTCTTTGCAGGCCCTCCACATCAAGACCTGCCCCCTACCCCCTCCACCCCCATATATCTTTAAGGAAAGCCTGTGATGGACCTTATTAATGAGAGAGGACAGCTTGCTTCTTACCGAGCTACCTGGGAGAAACAGACAGACAGACTGGCAGGCGCACACACGGGCGCACACACACACACACACACACCCGGACACCATAGATATCCCTCCGACAGTCCCTCTGTCCTACTAATATATCCAGAGAGACTTGGAACTCCCCACAGGCTCCTAGCTGAGTTAATTAACAATTGTTTTATTGCAGGTCAAACACAGCAGCATCAAGAGACAAAACAGACAGTGTTCACTAGAACAAACCTAGTCACTCAAAAGACACTGGAGTTTCCACATAAGAAGTACAAACACAACACTGGAGTGATGATAACTCCTTTTCTCTACATCAGAGCCTTTCCTGTAAAATATCCTAAGCCTTTGTTCTAAATAAAAGTAAGATGATTTCTATAGTGAAGTCTGAACACTTCAGGTTCAGCAAAAGTGAGATCAGCTAGACTTGCAAAGTCAAGAAAATTGGCTGTACCCCTCCTCCTTAAGCTAATAGAATCCAACTGTTGGAGCATGACATCATTCCTGAGCCCCAAACCCTGAGCAGAGAGTACAGACACTCTCCTGCCTCCCAGAAAACAGCCCACGACAACGATGGCCAGGAAAGGAGGAAAAACAATCTGAGCCTGGAGCTGACCTTACCTGAAAGTCCCGGTGCTTTCCTGCCCACTCCATTCTCGGCAGAGTTTGGCTCACACCACAGTCTGTTAGGGAGCCCAGGGCCCCCAAATCCACTCACTTAGCTCTGATACCTGCTGCGAGCTTCCCACAGCTCCTTCCTCTGACCTTTCGTGGCGCTCCTTCCAGCCAAATGAGCAGAGCTCGGCTAGCCGGCCAGGCCAGTTGTCATGGAGACCCTGTTCTCGCCAGCACTAGCTCGCCGGCGCTCGCTCGCGCCCTCTCCCTCCCTCTCTCTCTCTCTCTCTCTCCTCCCCCCCTCTCTCTTTCTCTCTCTCAGCTCTGGGAGGCTTCCATGAAACAGCACTGTCTTTTGATCAGCTCAGTTTTTGCACGCATTCCACTCCTCCTACCTCCCTTCCAGTCAAACAAGGGCTCTGGGCTGCTCCTGGGAACTTGCTTAAACAGCTCAGAGGGGAGAAGGGAGAAGACAGTGAGTGGACTTGTTTTCCTCCCCTCTAGTGTCTCCTTATTTTTTATAACTTGGAAGCATCCCACGGGGCGGGGGCGGGGGGGGGGGGGGGGGAGGTAGCTGGAGCACTAGGAGGGAAAGCAAGCCCTTTCTCTGGGTCCTGAAATATGGTGCTAGACGGACCCAGATGCACTGCCTTGACTTGTTTGTGCACTTGGGATTTTCCGGGCAGCAGCTGAGGCGGAAATGCATTCACATCCCAGGAGCTCGCCTGGACTGGCCTCTCTGCTTACCTTGCTGCCTGCCCAGGTCGTGGCGATGGCTTTAACCAGTGCAGGGACTCATGGTACTAGTGCTGGTGCCCAAGCAGTCTCTCATCTTCCTGCAATGGAGAGGAAAGACACTAGGTCAGGACCAGTTAGAGTCCTGGGCAAGTCCAGAGTCATAGCCCAAGCAACAAAGGTGATACAGCTACATTCTCATCTCTCTTCTCTGATCTGGGCCTGCAGCTAAAGCCCAGACCTCCTGTGAGCTGCCATCATGGCCAGTAAGAGTACCACCCCTGTCCAAGAGCTGGCACAGTGCATGGGAACAGCAGGCCAAGTTTAACCCCCCTGGGTGCATTTATGCTGAACTATTGTGCATTTACGTGAACTATTTTGTTTAATCCTCAGAACCTTTCAAAATAAACTGGACAGATATTATCACCATTTTATAGATGGGAAACTGAGGTTCAGAGAGATCAAACCTTTAGCCCACAGTCACAAAACTAGTTGTGCAGTCGAAAAATAGAGGCAGTTGGCTGCCCCCTAGTCCAGTGCACTTTCCACTAATGTACACTGCCATCTGATCTTACAAATAAACCAGTTATGAAACACAAGGCAGTGTTCCCAGGGGAAGGTGGGGGATCTTTCTGAGTGATGATGAGGTAGGCCAGACCACCATCCTTTCAGTCCGAAGACTTATGATAGCATCCACAAGATGTGGAAGGATGGGGGCACATTTTAAAGGAAAGAAGTCCTGCCCTATAGCTATAAATTATCTTATTTTTTTCCAAAATACTCACACAAATCTTGGCTCACCTGTTTAACACAATAGGCCTGAGAGTTAGGGCTAATATTATTGTACTAATTTATCAGATTTTTAAAAATCTGAAATAGAGGTCAAATGACTTGCCCAAGGTCACAGAACTAGATGATACCAAATTCAGAAACCATACCTGAGCCTTTCTACTCTCTTCCATGTATATTAAGCACAGTAGTTCAAGGGCACCAGGAAGAGCAGGAATCAGAAGACCTTGGCAATGTCTGGCTCCACCACTAGCCCCGTGCCCTTGGGCAAAGTCATCTAACCTCCAGTTTCTGTCTGTAAACCCTCTCACAACTGAGAGGGCTGAGGTGAACATAAAGAGAGATGATGTGTGAAAATATTCTCCTTAAATCAGGCACTGAGCTAGGAACATCATTCATCTCAGCTGCTCTTCACCACAAACAACAAAAACCTGGGACAGTTGCCATCCCCCAAGAAGAGCACAAAAAGCCTCAAAGGGGGTACACACCCAATCACCACAGAAATGCCCAATCTCACCCAAGTGCCAGCTTAGGAATCCCTCATCGTGTTCCAAAGTGTGCAAAGAGAGGACGAAATGGCAAGTTCAAGACCAACAAATCCCTAAAGTCTCTTCCTCTTCCCACTCCCAAAAGGTGTCCCTCAGCTCTTTTCCTGACTCTCAAAATGCACAGTCTACTTGCCCCGTCTTCCTACTGAGAAAGGAGAGGTGATGCTCATCGATTTCTAAAATAAGGTATTATTCACAGTTTTAATATTATCACCACAATTTACTGAGCACCTGCCATGTATCAGGCATTTTTCCAAGAAGTGAAGGGGGCCAGGGGCCCAGGCCAAGCTGATATAAGTCAGTCTTGAAAACAATCTAAACTTCAAAAAGCCCTCCAGACCAGACACAGAATGCAGGCCATGCTCCCCCTAGTGGTGCGCCGAAATTACACAGGTTTCCTAGGGCCTGTCTGCAGCCAGAGGCAACTCTGAAAGGGCCCCAAGCTGGAGAACTGGAATCCCTGCTTGGGTGCTGCTATTGTGTCTGAGCTCCTTGAAATGGGCAAAGCCAGCGGACAGCTGAATCCTTCTGTCGCTTCTGTGAGGCTGGATTCAGATCAAACCTACCTGTCCTGTCTCGAAGGATAGGGTTTTAAACAGCCCTAAGTGGCATACTTGTGCCAAAAACCTGGGAGACGTCCATCTCCCTATCTCTCTCTCCCCTCATCCAATCCATTTACCAATTCCAAATAATTCTACTTCCAAAATGTGTCTTTTACCTGTCCATTTTTCTGCACCTCCATTGCCACCTGAGTCCCTCCCCTTAATTATTGCAAAAACCTCCTAATTGCCGCAGCTTCCAATCCCTTCTCCACGGAGCTGTCTGAATCACCTTTTACACCAGAGCCTGTTATTTCCTACCACACTTAGGATAAAAATCTAACTTCTTACCTGACCTAAGAGGCTCAGCATGATCCTTCTCCAGCCTCCTCTACGTTTCCTTCCCTCCCCCTCTGTATGCTAGCTACATAGGCCTTCCTGTAGTTCCCCAAAACTCCCAGATTTTCTTCGGGCCATTCCCCTTTGCCTGGGACACTCCCCCACACCCTAGTCTTTGCCTGGCTGACTCCTACTCACCATGCCTTGACTTGCCTCTCACCTACTCAGAGAGCTCCTGCGTGATCCTCCAATCTAAACGAAAACTTATCCTTCACAGCACTCACCACAATTTGTTATTGGGTATCTGCAATTTTTGTTTAATGTCAGCCTTCCCCCATGACTCCTTAGGAGCAGGAATCTGGACTGTTTTTTGGTGACCACCACATTTCCTACATTCAGTGCAGGGACCACCTCACAGCTGGCACTCAGTAAATATTTGCTACATGAATGCGGAAAAACCCATCTCTTCCTGTCTTACAGGAAGAAGCAGCTTAGAACAGCTATTTCATGTCACTCATTGTATTTTTTCATAGACTAACAAACTGTAATTACATCTCCTTTCTTCATGTGTCCTGCCTATTGGCTCAACCAAAAATTCCTGTAAAGTCTCCCTGTGGTTTGTTTCCCAGAACTTCCCTCGTAAGGTCACTCTTCTGGGGACGCGCTCCAGGGTTTTACAGCCTCTCCCATTACCGCAGTGCCCACTCACAGGCGCTCCACCGCTGGTGTCACTGCCAAACCAAGCGGGACGCAGCAGTGGCCCAGATCCCACAGATGAGAATGCCCTCTCAAGTCAGCTCCAATCGGGGACAAAAACACTTACTCTCACCTCCACTGTACAAGTCACTGTGCTTACAGAAAATATGTTGTTACTTAAAAAAAAAAAAAAAAAAAAAGGCCTTGCCGGGTGGCTGAGTTGATTGGAGGATCATCCCAAACACCAAAAGCTGGCAGGTTTGATTCCAGTCTTTAAAATTTAGAGATAGATGTAAAAGGTTTGAAAAAAATGTTTCTCCATTACTAAAATAAAATTTGAAAAGTCTTGTCTGGGGGGCAGAGATAATGAGGCACAAATAACAAAACAAGCAGTGACTAAGTCCAATCCCCTCTCAGGAAACACAGTTCCACCTAAGCCTGAGACCCTTTCTGGCTTCATCTCCTGCCCACTCGCCCTGCCACCGCCGCCCCATTACAGGCACAACCACAGCATGTCACCTCGGGCTCCGAAAACGGTATGCTCCTTCTCCCTCTCCACACTTCTCACACTGTGGCCTTCCTCTGAGGGCCTCTCCTTCCCCAACTAGCAAAATCTGGTTGCCTTCAAGGCCAAACCCAGTTAACACCTCCTCCGTGAAATATTTCTTGACCTCCTGGCAGGATCTGTTTGTCTATTGGCAAGCCCACAGCAGTTGGAAGGTGCATTTGTTATGGTATTTATATCACTTTATCACTGTTACTTGTACCCCTGTCCACCTCACAGTCCTGAACCCCTTGAAGTCTATCCACTATAGTATATCATTCACAGTGGGCAACTGATTAATATGTGTGGGATAAATAAATCCCTGAAAAAGACTCTAAAAAACAAAAACAGAAACAGTTGTTCTCTCCATAAGATGAGAGAATTTCAGTGGACAGACTTATATTGTACCAACTTGGTACATGGAAGATTTTATAATAGATTCTAGACTTGGTCACTAGAAGAACTGATCATATTTCCTTGTCTTTTTAAAAACAACTGAAATTCTGTTGAAAACACAAGACCAGAGTAAATCTTTTAAAGTCACTCCTCACTTTTTAATCAAAGGAAGAATCAAGAAAAGTAAGCTATTGTTTTAATACTGCTGGTTGGATGTTAGAATGCCTAAGGGAGGCAACATACCATCAGAGGCCTCTGGGGAGCCTAGCCCCCAATGCACACCAGGTCGGGGTCCAGCAGCATCTCCCCTGAAGACATCCAGTTCCACCTAGGTCATCTCGAATCGACGTGGGTCCTGCCTAGTTCTCCTACACTGGGCTCTGGCTGCCAGGTAAGCAGGCAGGCTTTGCACAAAAACCCTTCTAGGGCTTTCCAATTTTCCTTCTCCAACTCTGAGAGGCAATGTGCAGTGGGGCAGTTAAAAACCCAGAAGTACAGAGTGGCACACTGGGACCCAGGTCCTGCTCTCTAAGGTAGGGACAGTTTGAGCAAGTCCCCATGCCCCTTAGGACCTCACCTTTTTCCTGCATATAATGAGAGGGTTGTTGGAACTAGCTATTCTCCAACGGTCCTTCTAGCTTGAATGTCCTACTGCACTGTTCTATTGAGGTCACCTAGTCCCGCTGCTCTCTGAATGAGTTCAAGCAGCAGCAGGAGTTTGTTTTAGAGGCTACGGAGTCTCCACCTACCCCTTCAGCAGAGCCCCTGACCTGGGGCTCTGGAGACATCTGCCTGGAATCAGACACAAGACTATCACTAACAAAAGGCTGCCTTTCCTGGAGGAAAAGATGGGAGACTCAGGCTTCCTGCCAAGGGAAGACTGGGGAGAGGAGAAAGGCACCAACCACAGGAGGGGGAAATTAGGAAAAGGCCTGGGAAGGGCCTGGGAGAAGACTGAGGCTCTGCCAGGGACTCACTGCTAGCCATCATTTGAAACAAAGCTGCTTTACAAAGCAGAACTGGCAATACATAACTAAGTCCTCCTAGAAGACAGTCTGCCTACTGCAAATCAAGCAGTCTCTTCAAGAGTGCTACTAAGGCCTTTGAACCAACAAAACAAAGTCTCCCTCCAGATGGCAATCCCAGCCCCCTCTGTCTGAGCCACATCTGGCAGGACCTCCAGCAAGCTGGCCACTGCTACACATACTTGCTTGCACAGCCTTCCTGGGAAAATAGAGAAATGTCCATTCTACACACAAGTCCCGGCATTTATGGACAGGAACTCTCCCAGGGCCTTGCCCTAATCCCACCTGCCTCCCACCCATCACTCGCTCCTCACCCTCTGAGCTACACCCCCCAACCAACCCTAAGACTGTGAACTAGAGAAGTGTGGGATTCAGCCTATAATTATCCTATAAGAGATCCCACTTCCCAGTGGTGAAACAGTTGATGAACATCTCCAGGCTGGGCTGAGCACGCTGTCCTTCAGTCTTCCAGCCTTCTAGCCCTAGTTCACCTCCCCTCAGCTCACAACCCTCCACATGAAACTCAAAGTTCAGGTCCCCAGGGCACAAGGTACTCAGGGGCTTGATCCAGCCTCTTGCAGTATCTGTCACAATGCTCATCTAAGGCTGACTTCCTGGGATTTCTCAAATCCACAGGCCCCTAACCACTGCCCCTTGTTAAGACCAAGCATTTTAACACTTGGTCACATACACACAGTCTTGGGGCCAGGACAGACTGTACCTGGGAGGCAATATCCCAGGCCCCTCTAAAAGCACCATTTTACCCTTTCAGAATGGGTTTCTCATGCTTGCTTGCTTAGAACTCTGAGCTCGACCAAGATATTTTTTATTATTATTACTATTTTATTGATTTTAGAGAGAGGAAGGAAGAGAGAAACATTGATCTATTGTTCCACCTACCCATGCATCCACTGGTTGTCTCCTGTATGTGCCTTGACCAGGGATTGAACCCACAACCCTGGCATATCAGGATGATGCTCCAGTCAACTGAGCTACCCAGCCAAGACTCAACCAAGATCGTAATCTGTCATGACTGAAGCTGCAGAATGAACAGTTAGAGTACAAAGTGGGGGGGGGAAGGAAATGAGAAATAAGAGAAACAGAGATTCAAATGGCTTTTCCATGATATAACCAAGAAAATCTCTTGAGCCTGGGAAAGGAGTATATCACAAAATAAGCTCTGGGCCAAGCTGGGGAATGTGGACCCAGACTGTGTCACCTCTATGCCATCTCCCCTGATTCCCCCCAGCTGGACTGGGTCGTCCACCCCTACCCCTGCCCTCCTTGGAGCAGTTTGCTACTCCAGTGTCAGCTGTGCTCGCTGCCTTGTGCTTTGGTGCACCAAGGCTAATTCAGCCCAAGTCTCCTTCTAGCCTCTAATAGTCTTCAGTAAGAACAATGTCTTAATTCTGAATCCTGGTTTGGGACTCTGCACCAAGAACAATTAATAAATTTTTAATATATGAACTAAAGAAACCAACCAACCAGGCAATCAATCTAAGTAATAAGGGATCAACAATATCACCATAGAACCTAAACCATTTGGTGCTTGACACCCCAGAGTGGTCCAGGGTTTTCTAGATACAGTATGCATACAAGATGGCCACAAGTAGTATATGGACAAACATTTTTTAAGTTTTCAGTATTTTTATACTTTCCTTAATGTGCATAAGAAGAAAAGATAATCAGCTATTAACCCCATTTTCACTGATCTCTTGATTAGACCAATGCTAAAGAAGGTATATAAGTTTTTTATTTGCTTTTGGAATTGTTTTGCTAAAATCAATGGGTAAAAGTTTAAAGAGAATCAGGATACTTGCAATATGTCTCTTCCAGAATATGTATTAACTACAATGGCAGAAATAGTGAACTTGACAGTGGAGAAAGCTATGGTGTTCTTTCCCAAAGTCCATAACCTCAATCTAATCATGAGAAAAAATCAAACACACTAACTTGAGGCATGTCATATAAAGTGCCTGTCCAGCACTCTTCAAAAGTGTCACAGTCATAAAAACAAGGACAGGCTGAGGAACTGTCACAGATGAGAGGAGACCAGAAGACACACCAACTAAATGTAATGGGAGATCCTGGATTAGGTAGATCCTGGAACAGAAAAAGGACCTTAGTGGGAAAAACTAATGAAATCCAAATCAAGTCTCTAGTTAACTAAGTTTATGCTTACATTATACCCACTGATAACTGTGCTACAGTTACATAAGATTAGGGGGAGTGCTTTTACAACTATTCTGCAAATCTAAAATTACTTAAAAAGCTTTCAAAAAGCCAACGTAAATAAATAAATAAAAGTACATATGGTACAAATCATAAAGGTGGGCAGCAATTACTATAGTCACCCTTCACACTCCACATCCTAGAAAAGCTGCTCCCGGAATGAGAACTGTGGATGTAGAAGAATATTTAGGAAAATAGGTAAGTGTTTGCTTTATGTTGCTTGGGAAAAAATAAATTATCCCATTTTGTTAAAGAATACATATCACATATATAATGCACCGGAAAAAATGTCTGTGTTAAAAATAACCTATGCTGAACAAAGTACAGATGGCATTTATTAAACAGGAAATGGGACATAGCTCTTGGACCGTAACTTAGCTAGATCAATTAAAATGCTCCTACCCTTTGACTCAATATCCTTATTTTTAGGAAGTTATACTAAGAAAAAAATTCCAAACATGAGGGGGGAATGCATGTTCCCTGCATTATTTATAATAATGAAACAACTTCCATGTCAATCATTACTAGACTTGTAAATTTTATACTATATTATATACTATATCACATTTATAAAAGTGCACTTTTATAAATGTAATATAATATGTACATGTGTGAGAAACCCTGTGTGTGTACATGTGTGTATAAAACTGAACTGAAAAGGTTTCTCAAAATAATACTTATCTTTACCATGTGTGATTTTCTCTGTTACTTTCTATACTAGTCTATTACATTAAGAAAACAGTTTGTTAGAGATCCACTAACTTGACTTCACAACCAACTGGCAATCACCTGCAATGTGAAAAACATCACACCAAATCAGCAATTTTCAACCAGTGTGCTGCAAGAGTTCTTAAAACATTCAATACCTGACTGTTTATTCAGGGGCACTGACCTCTTTTCCCTCAGACTGTCAAATAAAAAAATGACAACAGCCAATACAATAGTTGTTTAGTGTGAATGAATCAAAAGTATACCTATTTTTGTCAGATTGGCAAAAAAATATATTTTTTGGTGCACCACAGAATTTTAACAATCAGTTTATGTGTGCCATGAGATGAAAAAGGCTGAAAATCAGGGCACCGGATGGACTACTGTGCAGCCATAAACAAGATGACTACAATCCACAAACTGGTCAGGCTCTAGGGAGAGAAAAGGTGAAAGAAAGATCGGCTTTTCACTATGTTCTTTGTACCTTCTGAATTCACAATCCATACATGCACTATTTTATTTAAAAATTAAGTGATGACTGTGAAGAACTGCACAGCATCAGGCAAAGCTAATGCTGGTTATGCATGACAAAGCCATAACTACACTAAAAATGTAAAATCCCATACAAGTGAAAAAAAGTATACCAAAACAATAACTGCATGCTGGCCATTTCTTCCTTTTTACTAAGTTCTAAATACTTTACACTGTTAATATTTTATTTCTACAATTTAACATATATGTTTATTTTCTTAAAGTAATGCAGTTGTTCACATAGAAGATTTCAAAGCTAATAGTAATGCTCAGCTGGGTAACAGGTACCTGAACATTCACATTTAAACTGCACATATAAAAATATACTCTCTATATTTTTTTGGTAACATTTTCAAATGAAAGATTTCAAAAGTGGACCCTCTTTCCAGGCCTGCCTCTCCTTACCCTCAAACTCAGGAAGATACTCCCAACAAAGTGCTGGGAGAGGATTTAAAACCATCAGTCAGCTGGATACCTTTCATCCTTGTAAAGACGTTCTAAAATGGACCACACCACCACTATGGCTTCCTAAGATTTTCATTCAGAACTTTGTACATGGGCTAGTGTCAGCATTCCATTCACATTCAGGACTCTTTTATCTTCTTTGCTTTCCCGCTTTCCCCCATCAAGCCATTGTTCATTCCTTCATATTTTTTATTGTTTTATTTATTAATTTTTAGGGGGGGAAGAAAGGGGGGAGAGAGAAAAAGAAACATAGATTTGTTGTTTCACATAAGCTTTCATTGGTTGATTCTTTTTTAAATTTTTCTTATTGTTGTTCAATTACGGCTATCCCCATTTTTCCCCCATTGCTCTCCCCTGCCCTGCCCACACCGCTTTCCACATTCAGTCCTCCCCCCAACATTGTCCTTGTCCACGGGTCCTTTATACATGTTCCTTGACTTGACTCTTCCTCTTCTTTCCCCCTCATCCCCCTCCCCACCTCCCCTCTAGTCACTGTCAGTTTGTTCTTTATTTCCATTTCTCTGGTTCTATTATGCTCACTTGTTTGTTTTGCTGATTAAGTTACACTTATAGGTGAGATCATATGGTATTTGTCTTTCGCCGCCTGGCTTATTTCACTTAGCATAATGCTCTCTAGATTTATCCATGCTGTTGTGAAGGGTAGGAGCTCCTTCTTTCTTTCTGCTGCATAGTATTCCATTGTGTAAATGTACCACAGTTTTTTGATCCACTCATCTACTGATAGCCACTTAGGCTGTTTCCAGCACTTGGCTATTATAAATAAAGCTACTATGAACATTGGGGTGCACAGGTTCTTTTAAACTGGTATTTCAGGGTTCTTACGGTATAATCCCAGCAGTGGGATCATCGGGTCAAAAGGCAGCTACACTTTTAATTTTTTGAGGAGATTCTTTGCTGTTTTCCACAGTGGCTACACCAGTCTACATATGTGCCCTGACCAGGGAATGAACCTGCATATCAGGATGATACTCTAACCAACTGAGCTACCTTGCCAGGGCCCATTCCTTCATATTTTTAATCACATATAACCTCTTCTGAGCAAAGGGACAATTTCTTATTCCCCTTTAAATTTCCAACAGACTGTAATGTAGGGGATTTCTTTACACATTGTAAGTGTTTCATAAATATTTAATAAATTAGCAATATCATAGGCAAAACTACAGAACAGAGTGTATGAACTATGAAATGTGGCAAAGATGCAGAAGGGAGCACTGATCACTGGAGATTAAGTACAAGTCATGCTAAAAAAAAAGTAATCACTTTTATTTAATATAGAACTTAATATAGAATTATTATAAAGAATAAAGGAGATAACATAAGTAAAATACCCAGCAACAGATAGCAAGTGGTCTATAAATAATAGTTTGGGTTTTTAAAATAACATGCATGCATATTTTCATGATACATACAGAGGTCTGGAAGAAGTAAGGCCTGCTTCAGTGTGGTTAGTAGGGAAATAATTCAGGTGTAATCATTTACAGTTTTAATTTCATCATTTCACTTGAAATGTCATATGGTGTACTTGAGTGTGATATTGTTATGTCACAGAATTATATGCTTATGATTTTGTAACTAAAGATTTTGTGATAAAAGAGGGGTGTTATTTGTGCCGGACCCTGTATTTGTCTATGGTATACATTACGCACCATATAAACACATACATATGCACACACACATCAAAGAATGCAAGAATGTCAGGGCCTGGGTTTCAGAAAAGCCCCTCTTGATTTCGTGGATAAAACAGAAATGCACCAGCCGCTGGACAGTCTGGTGGCTCAGGACAGCAGGCCCAAACAGCACTGTGGAATGGATCCACACCAGCTGGGAAGAGGCGCTCTGGAAACCCTAGAAGTCCAGACACTCCCCATCTGTTCTAGATCCTACCATGGTCATCCTTTTCTTTGATGACTTAGAGTAGACCTACATATCAAAAATGTACATGACAAATTAATGGGGAGGGATAATCAATACACTACAGATAATCAGGGGAAAAAGGGCCTCCACAAACTGAACCATAACATGAAATTTTAAAAGGACAAAAGATACCATTTTACCCAAGTTTAGAGAAAAGTTCATGACAACAGAATAAAAATGTATTATGTGAGAGAGACTTGAGGAATATGAGTCAGCTGATGAGTCAAGGTGACTGAGTTCCACTGACTGAAATACAGAGCACAGGTCAGATGAGGTCCATGCCTTATCCTGCTCCATTCTGGTTAGAACAAGTGTGTCTCCAGGGGCCACACACTATATTTGCAGACCCAGGGGTAAATGGAGTCTTAATAACATCTCAGGCAAGCACGCTGAAGGAAAAAAGAAAATCAAGTCTGTATAGCCCCTTCAACTGCGAAATAAGGTTAACAGGCCTGGCTCATGAGGTTCTTGAGTCCTCCTGCAGAACAGGAAGATAGAAAACTACACTTTTATCCCCATGGAGTCAGCTCGGGGGACTGATGGCTAGAGAGTTTACAGAAAAAAGAGACAGCTGAGCCCTGCCTAATCTGCTGTTTGTCCCTCCTGCTACTCACATCAGAACCTCCCATTTGGGGCTCTGACCATCCAAGCTTTAGCAAGGGCACAGGGCAGCTCAGGAATCCAAACAATCTGAGCCATTATCTCCCCAAACCATGGTTAACCATGATGAGAATTACAAAGTGATATTTTTAACTATCAGAGTGAATTCTTGTGGATCTTTAACCTCCTGCACTAAGCTGTCATCTGATATCTGTTTGTGAGCTAGGACTTGGCTTGACTGTTGTCACTGAAACTGAAACATTACACAGCAGGAACACAGTGTGTCAGCTCTGTCAGGCATGGCTGGGGTACATACATACCAGCTTCTCTCCCATAATGGGAAGCTACGGTGCTTCTTCTGAGGGAAGACCCAAGAAGGATCAGGAAGAGAAAAGAGCAGTGACCCCTCAAAATCTAGTTCCTATCCTAGGATCATGGAGGTGGCCCCAGTCTACAGATGAGTACCATACTAAATAAGTACGAATGTCCTACAGTAAAAGACACCATTTTTAAACCTCTCTCTCTCTCTTTTCCCCAAGGGTGGGAACCTAGAAGTTTCTCATTTGTGTAAGGGTTAGCTCCTTCCCTGACAATACATGCACTAGATGCATCCCATTTTTATTTATTGGGTTGGCCAAAAGGTTCGTTTGATTTTTTCTGTAAGCTGGCTCTAATAGCATTCAGCTGTCTTTAACATCATTCAAAACAATTTTGTTAGATTGTATTGTGACAGCTATCATATCACTGTGCATTAAAACAAACTTATCAAAATTGGTGATTTTTTTGCAGCCACTTTAATACTGATAATGGAGAAAAATATGCAACTTTTCCAGCATATTATACTTTATTATTTCAAGAAAGGTAAAAATGCAACTGAAATGCCAAAAAAAAATTTTGTACAGTGTATGGAGAAGATGCTGTGACTGATCAAATGTGTCAAAAGTGGTTTGTGAAGTTTTGTGCTGGAGATTTCTTGCTGGACAATGTTCCAGGGTTGGGTAGACCAGCTGAAGTTGACAGCAATCACATTGAGACATTAATTGGGAACAAACAACATTATACTATGCAGGAAATAGCTGACATACTAAAAATATCTAAAGCTATTGGTGAAAATGTGCCTTTGTTTTATGGAAGAAAACATATGGACTTTCTGGCCAACCTGATAGAAGAGAGTTAGTTTGACTTCTGTATAAAAAAGAGGTGCTTATAAGCATTCATTCACTTAGAGATCAACACAGAAGAAAAGAGAACACCATGTAAAGTATATGATTGTCTAACCACTAAGCTGTCCACCAAAAACCAGTATGTAAAAATAAAAAAAAAAAAAAATAGAGGGATCTACACAGTAGGGGGTAAAAAAGCAGACCCTGGATTTCAAGGAAAGGCAGTGGGTGAAATGAGAGGAAAAACAAAGGAATGTGGAGGGAGAGCAGAGAGTGATTTAAGGTCCTAAAGCACAGAAACCCGAGGAAGCTTGTTTGGAAGCTTGAGAACAGTGTATTTGGGGGAATTCCTGAGCATTACTCCCAGGATGTCAAGACACATATTTAAGTACCACTTAGTCTTCCGAAGGAAAGAAAGAATTCAGAAAGCCTATTATTCCCCCCATGCCTGGGTTCCTTACCCTGGGTTAATGTGATTGTCCCCAGCCCCATGTAACTGGTTGGCTAACACTGCTAGTGACTGGGAGGAGGGAGGCAGAGTGAAAAAGAACAAAGGGTCAAAGACTACTCTCCCCAGCACAGCAGATGCCAGCAGAAGACTTTTTTCTCACAAGCCATGGGACTGCAGAGGCTACAACTGGGAGACACTGGCTCTCCTCAAACGAAGGAAGTCAACCATTTTGAGAGTCCTGAAGGTGATGACAGACTGCAGCCACTCATCCCTGATGCAGAGGCTTACCATCTGCTGCCAGTAATGCACAGACACACCTCTTCCAAGGAAAAGGCCTGCAGGAGCTGGGGAGGGCAAGTCCACTTAGGGAAAGTTCAGCAAGAAGATGAGGCTTGACTCTGTCTATGTACTCCAAGAGAGTTACCACTGCTTATTAAATTACTGTTCCTCTTCAGACTTGGAATTCTGCAAACACAGCCAGCAGAAGCACAGCTAACCAATGAGACAATCACAGAGGGCCAGAGACTGAGGGAGATCAGCAAGCAGGTCAGAGGCAAAGATGGACACTCTAAATTGGGATTTGGAGGTTTGCAAAAGGTCTCCAAGGATTCTGAAGGCAACCCTCATCTCCATTTTTCTTTCTGCCATGTGATCTCTCTCCCTGCTCTCTCTCCTGCTGCATAGAGCAGTGAGAACGGTCACCAGAAGGGAGGATCAAGAGCTATTTTAATAGAATACAAGAACTTGAAGATGCCTGAATGTGGAGGTGAGGAAGGATAACTCCCAGTTCTGGCTCAGATCGCTGAGCACCCGTCACCATGTCAGGAAATATAGACAAAACAATATTACAAGGTACTTTGCAGTAGTCATGTCTGACTTTAACCAAGAGGGGAGATTGCTCCAACACAGGAAGCTATTCCAACAAGATATACAAGAGTGGAGAGCGTAGGCGTGGCGAAAGGGGAATGAGACAAGAAAAACAGTGAAGAAAGAAGAATAAAGAGGAATGGAAAGAGAGAGAGTAAAGGGAATGGAGGAAAGTGTGTGTGTGTGTGTGTGTGTGTGTGTGTGTGTGTGTGTGTATGTTAAAGGAGGTGGAGAGAGGAAGTTGATAAAAACAGAGCCATAGTGTAATTCTGTGAATACTGAGTTCTTGGCTCTGATTATCGCCAGCCACAGCCTACTAACAGCAATGTTGTCCTCCTCAGCAGTTATGTTCTGTGGTCAGCACGTACGGTGACCATCATATGGAGTTGAACTTACTCTTGAAATTCCCTCAGAAAGGCACCCCAATGCAAACCAGCCAGTCTCCCAGGAAAATCAATTCAATACTTGTCCTATTACATTCTTTTTCTGTACTCAAGAATCTCAGAACCAGAAGAAACCAAAGAGTCATCTTTGACTAGTGGTTCTCAAAAACAAAAAATTCTTAGTAGTAAACCACTGATCTGAATGCTTCTGAATAAGCTTAATTTTGCTCAGAGAGGTTGGTAATCACCTAATGTTGTGCAACTACAAAGGACTCTTCTCTGACCCCACACTCTTCCTACCACCCTACGATTCTTAAAATTCCCCTAGGAGATAAAAGGCCAGGATTAGAGGTCCTGCTCTACCCCTAAACAGCTGTGTGCATTGGGAGTGTTACCTTCCCCCTTGCCAGTTCTAATCGCCCATCTGAAAAATGAAGCCAGGCTAGGGGAACCCTAAGAGCCCAGACAATTCTGAGATGGTCTCTGAATGAAAAGTGCAAAGCACTTCATGAATGTACCCTCACAGGGCAGAGAGTTTGGCACCCTGTCTTTCTCCTCAGCTTCATCCTTTTTTAAAATGTATTTTTATTTACCGATTTGAGACAGAGAGAAAGAATCATTCACTTGTTGTTCAACTTATTTATGCATTCATTGATTGGTTCTTATATGTGCTCTACTGGCGATCAATCCTGCAACCTTGGAAAATCTAGACAATCCTTTAACCAGCTGAGCTACCCAGCCAGGGCCTCAGCTTCATTCTTAATATCCCACATCTACGTCCTACCTATTTCACTTTTAAATTCTCTAGAATCCACCCCCTTCCTCTCTATTCTTATTGCTGATATTCTTTAGCAGGTCTCCCTACTGCCAGTCTGTCCTCTCCAAAATTATCCTCCTTTCTTCTACAAGAGTGATTTTCACAAATTCCACTTCCACTGCATCAACTCCCATCTCCTATGCACCAAGGCAGAGCTTCCAGAGTTCAAATTTCCAGCCCTGCTCTGCCCAACCTACCACTCTGGAGGCAGACGGTCACAGCGACCCTGGAGCGCCACCTTCTCTCCCCGTTCCTGCTGTTTCCCACGTCCAGAACACTCCCCACCCTCCTGTACTTATATCAAGTTGATCTAACTTTCCAAGACCAGAAATTATTCTGCCTCCTACAAAGTTTTCCTACAGTTTTAAGATACAACGTTATTTCTGAGCTACAGACATACTCACTGGGTAATCAAACAGTTAAGATCTTCAATATTCTCTGTTTAACAAGTTCATCTGTTCCAATATATTATAAATTCCCTCAGTCAGAAAAAAAAAGCTTCATACAATATTTCAATCACAATGTTGCTTAAGCTAAAAAAATACAGCAAGTACTTATTGACCGCCTAAAGGCTAAAAAGCAAGATCTCCGTTTTCTCTCCTGCCCTTGACCATTCACAGGAAATGTTGGGGGGGTGGGGGGGGCGGGGAAAAGAAAGCTGTGAAATCAGTACCCTGACAACTCCTGAAGTACCTTCCCACCTTTTCCTCCCTGTTCTCACTGGCAGTTGTTTGGGGTAGAAAGGCCCTCTCTGTCGCAAATCCAAATCAACCCCTTCACTAAGGGTGCGCCAGAGCACACCAGAGCAACACGTGCAGACAGTTATATTTAGCTCCATTCTCAACGCCCTGATCAGTCTGTGTGATAGCAGCGGCTGCTCACAATCCCTGACGGTGATGGGAAGATAGAGGAAAGAAAGACACAGAGGGGAGAGAAGCTAAGAGTAGCAGTAATTTGTAATATACGTTTTAGATTTGGGCCCTTGGGGTAGGTGTGCTTCACACTAAGCCACATCTGCTCTCAAGCCCACAAGGGGCAGCACACAGACACCTCTACAGGCCACACCAGTGAGGACTGGCAGCTGCAAAGATGCTTCTCATCCTTAGGGAGCCAGCAAACTGGGCAGTACGGACTCTAGCCAGTTGGCCCTCTCTCACACCCAGGGCCTCTGCCCCAGAACACTCTAGGGCAGGACCCAATGGGCAAGAATCACATAGATACCGTTGACCCTTCAACAATGCAGGGGTTAGGGGTGCCAAACCAAGCCCCTGAGTAGTCAAAAATCTGTGTATATGTCCTGACTGGTGTGGCTCCGTGGACTCAGCACTGATCTGCCAACCAAAGGGTCACTGGTTTGATTCCCAGTCAGGGCATATGCCTGGGTTGCGGGCCAGGTCCCCAGTGGGGAGCACTTGACAGGCAATCGCACATTGCTGTTTCTCTCCCTCTCTTTCTCCCTCTCTTCCCATCGCTCTAAAAGTAAATAAATAAAATTTTAAAAAATTTTTTTAAATGTTTTTTTAAAAACTCTGTATACTTTTGATTCCACTTAACTACTAACAGCCTCATACCGTACCAATGCATAAGTAACTGATTAGCACATATTTTGTATATGTATTGTATCTATATTCTTAGTAAAATTAGAGAAAAACCTACTAAGAAAACCATAAGGGAGAAGAAATACATTTACAATTTTTTTTAAATCCACGTTATCAGCGGACCAGCACACTTCAAACTGAGTTGTGCACAGGTGGGGAGGCTGCCACAGGAGCAGCTGTACTGCCAGAGAAAGGCGTTCGAGGCCATCGCCCCCAAGGCACTTGGCAGCGCAAGCACAGCCAGGCATGCCCAAACCCACTCCCCCACCGCTTCTGCCTCTAGCCACTCTGGAACACATCTCTGCAAAAATTCCCAGCTTCCAGGCCCTCCACAGCCAGCTTCTTCCATTCCCTCTCCAGATTTACTGCCCTTTTTTGTTCATTAGAAGTGTTTACTTCCAGCCTCCACTTCCAGCCCTAAACACCCACACACATACACACATGTGCACACACACCCCCACACACACTTGGGTAGTATCTAGAGGAAGAAGTCTCCCTCTTGGGCTCATCTGCTCAGCATGTTCATTCTTTATAATGGTCTCTTGGGCCATTTCTACTTTACAAGAGCTGATGATGCTGCCCTCTAGAAGATTTTAACCTAGGTAAAGATGGTGGCACCTGCTTTCAAGGACCAAGAGATGCCAACATAACCATTCAGTGTCAACATACCCAGACTGGGAAGACACCCAGTTTTCCGGCAACCAGAAGGCAGATTCTCTCATCTGCCTCTAAGCACCTTCCTCATGAAAGGCATTGTCTGCACCCATCTCCAGTGCCAAACAAAGACCACAGGGAACTGAGGACTAATGTTTCTTCTCACCCTTCTCTTCTAGAGCAGTAAGGAGACTGGGAAGTCAGTTGGAGAAAATTTTAAGGAGAATCAACACCACACCACACTCCATGAAAAGCTAGCTCCTGGTTCCAGGACTGTAGGAAAGAGCAATTCCACCTTCAAACTGCTGGTTATCTCCAGCAGCTCCACTGGTCTCAGGGAAATTGCCTTAGATTTCTCTTCTCTGAGGCATGAAGCAACCACACCCCACGGAGCCCTGGGGGCAGAGCGCCAGGCAGAAAGGAATTCAGACAGCTTCCCAGAAGTGCCGGGCTGAGAAGGAAACCGAGAGCTCACCACAGCTTCCTGGGCCCGGGAGTTGGGGGAACCAGGCTCTCAGAAGAAAGACTTTGACAGCTCAGGGACCTTGAAGGCGAGAGCCCCAAAGAAGAGAAAAGCACGGTGGTCTGAAGACACCTGGATAGAACAAGACTTGGCTGGCCCCATATGGCTTCAGGTAAACAATGGCTATACTTGAATGTGAGCAAAGAAACCCTAGACTATAGACGGCCCCAAAGAAACCCAAGGTGGGCCTGGGGTGGGGATGTCTGGACCTCTTAGCAAAAGTATAAGCTTAGTATAAGCTTTTTGCTGGTGGCTTTCCATGAAGAAGCCTCATTTTTCCCCCACATCTTGGGGAAGGAGGGTGGAACCAGAGTGAGCACCTGACATCTGAGACAAAAACAAGCCAGCAGGAAGGTGGGCTCTGTGGGCCCCAACGCCTCACAGCTCTGTTCTGACACGCTCCAGAGGCCATAAAGCCTTTCCCATTCCCACTGTGAGCAGGCTCCCCAAGAAGCCCCGCCAGTTTCCAGAACCCAGTCCATGAAGCAAGGCTGAGGAAAGAGAAAGATATTCCCTGAGGAAGTGCTTTCTCCAACGTGTCACATGTTCTGGCTTTGTGTGGCTCTGTTTTAGGATATGCACAGAGGAGGGGGCAGGACATAGAAAGGAAATTATTAGAAATGCCTTCCTACTGTATACTGGGTATCCACATTAAGAGTATCAACAGAAAATGACCAAATAATGTTAATTAAAAATGAGTTAAATCATAAACTGCTTTCCCTTCCAAGAAAGGGGCAACACATTACAGATTCCAAAAACAAAACCCAGACAACGCTTCCCCTTCCATCATGTCCAACTCTCAGCTTGGAACCCCTCACCAGTTGTTAGTATTAACACAAGATACACACACAGACACAGAAACACACATGTCTGTTCATTCCTCAATGCTTTGTTCCGACAGCCAAAGTTGCAAGACCCTTTCCAATTTCAGGTCCCTGTGGGGACAGCAGGAGGCAAGAATTAGATGCAGGCTTTTCCCAAGCAAAGGCCTTGGCTGCCAATAGGACTGGGGGTGGCTTCAGACACCCCCACAGACAGGAAGGAGGCTGAGCACCTGGAATCTCCCATTCCTCCACAGCAGCAGTAAACTAGCTGATGTCATCTCTCTGGTAGCCACATGTCTGCATCCCAGCCCCTGGGACTTTGCCCATCCTCACCTCAAAATTGCACAATAAGCATCTGTAGCTGGTTGGTTCAGTTACTTACAGCCTGGTACCAACGAAGCGAAGGTGAGAGGTTTGCTATGTAAAACAACCATTAGTTTTACCTTGCCCTCTGGCCACAGATTTTATTCCCAAACCTTGATCAATGCATGCTGCTTTTCTCAGAGACGTGACCAGAGGTGAGCTCAAATCATCTCTGGGCACCTTAGAAAGAAAGACAAAGAATGAGGTAATCAGGTATAGCCATACTTCTTTGGAACGACAGGATGCACACCGTCCCCAGGCAAAAACACATGGACAAGCTGTAGCACTCAAACAGGAAATTCTCCGTCACTTGGAACTAGTAGAGCTTGGAGTTTTATCCAAACAACTGTTCCATTTTCCTGAATTGTTCATGCTACAAGGAGATGCTGCAGTGTACACAGAGAGCACAGAGACACCCTCGGCTTTCATAAATTGGCAGCAGATTGGCCCCACTGGAACTAACTGTACACAACTTTAAACTAGAAGCTTTCCACTTAACACCTGATACGGCATCACAACAAGAATGTATTATTTCCTACTCGAAAATAGAAGGGGGAAATTCAATTAACTCCATGAGACAATGTGTTTAAACAATGTGGTCTGGTCATAATTAGATCATTATTTCCAAAGTGGGAGAACTTCTTCAGGCTTTAAGCTAAAGTATTTTCCCAAAGTGACACACAGCAGGGGGTGGGAAAAGGAAAGAAGTCAGGCATGGAACACACCAGCACCTCTAGCTACCACCTCCCTAAGAGACTCAGACAAAAGAAGGACCCAGTTATCCTGACCTAGTCCCAGGTCTTCCTGGGAAGCACTCTTCTTCCTCCCCAGGTGACAGGGACAGAGTCTGCCACTTCCCCAGCAACATCACCAGGAGGGGGACAGAGGGGGAAGGCTGTATTTTCATTAAACTTCCATTTACCACTCAGTCACTTTCATAAGTTGAAGACAGTTTTCCAAAGAAATAATATTAGACATGTTAGTCCAATGAGCAGATAAGCTCATTACTGAATAGTATGGCTAAAATATCGTTTATATATACCAAAGATACAAAAAAAATTCCTCTGAACAAACTATCTTCAGCCCATTCTATGTACTTGCTTTCTCTGTCAAATATTTTTCTATTATTTCTTTTTACTGTATTTTTTCCATTACCATTTATCCCCCAAATATCCACACCCCTGCAATCACTACACTGTTGTCCATGTCCATGAGTCCTTTTACCTTTTTGCTCAATCCCACCACCCCCTAAACCTCTCCCTCCATAGCTGTCAACCTGCTCTCTCTCTATAAGTCTGTCTCTATTTTGCTTGTTAGTTCAGTTCTTTAGATTCCACATATGAGTGAAATCATATGGCACTTGCCTTTCTCTAACTGGCTGATTTCACTTAGCATAGTGTTCTCCAGGTCCAGCCATGCTGTCACAAAGGGTAAAATATTATTCTTTTTTACAGGCGAATAGTATTACATTGTATAAATGTCCCATAGCTATTTAAGCCACTCATTTACTGATGGACATGTGGGCTGTTTCCATATCTTGGAGATTGTAAATAATGCTGCAAGGAACATAGGGATGCTTGTGTTCTTTTGAATTAGTGTTTTGAGTTTCTTTAGATATATTCCTAGAAGTGGGATCACTGGGTCAAAGGCAGTTCTATTTTTAACTTTGTGAGGTATCTACACACTGTTTTTCACAGTGGCTGCACCAATCTGCATTCCTACCAACAATGCAAAAGCACTCCCCTTTCTCTACATCCTTGCCAACACTGGTTGTTTGTTGATTTATTGAGGATAGCCATTCTGGCAGGTGTGAGGTGATATCTCACTGTGGTTTTAATTTTCCTCTCTCTGATAGCTAGTGATGCTGAGCATCTTTTCATTTGTCTCTGGGCCCTCTGTATGTCCTCCTTGGACAAGTGTCTGTTCAGGTCCTTTACCCATTTTTTAATTAGGTTGTTTGTCTTCTTGGAGTGGAGTAGTATAAGTTCTTTATATATTTTGGAGATCAAACCCTTGTCTGAGGTATCATTTGCAAATATATTTCCCCATACAGTTGGTTCCCTATTCATTTTGCTGATGTTTTCTTTAGCTGTGCAGAAGCTTTTTATTTTGATGAAGTCCCATTTGTTCATTCTTTATGTCCCTTGCTCTGGGGACATATTGGTCAAAATACTGCTACGTGGGTTATCTGAGATTTTCCTCCCTATGTTCTCCTCTAGGACTCTTATGGTGTCAACTTATACTTAAGTCTTTTATCCATCTTGAGTTTATTTTTGTATATGGTATAAGTTGGTGGTCAAGTTTCATTTTTTGCATATAGCTATCCAGATCTCCCAACACAAAATGGAGTAAAACTTAAATGTTAGCCCCCAAACCATAAAAATCCTAGACCAAAAAATAGGCAGTAAAATTTCGAACATTGCTTGCAGCAATATTTTGTCTGATATATATCAGAAAAGAGAAACAAAAGAAAAAATAAACATAAGGGACTACATCAAACTAAAAAGTTTTTGCACAAGATTTCTGGTCAAGATAGAGGCGTGGGTAAACACAGCTCGCCTCCTCGCACAACCACATCAAACAACAACTAAACTACAGAACAATCATCACTCAGAACCATCAAAAATTGAGTTGAATGGAAGTCTAATAACTATGGAACTAAACAAAATACATCCATCCAGACTGGTAGGAGACAAAAAGACATGGAACATGCCAGTCCCACACCCACATGTGGTGGATAAAAATTCAGGAGAGGTATCTTAAGAGTGAAGGGTCCCAGCTCCACACCAGGCCCCCCCACCCAAGGTTCCAGTGCCAGGAATATAAGCCCCCATAACTTACGTCTGTAAAAACCAGCAGAGTTTGAGATGATAAAAGGAACTACTGGAGTCCCAAGCAGTACCTCTTAAAGAGCTCATACACGGACTTACTCAGACTGACTTCCTCTAAGCTCTATCACCAAAATAGCTTGTGAGGCACCAGTGGCATACAGGGAGGAACTGAATGAAGTATCTGGCATCAGGGTGAGAGCTGGGGGACAGCATTCTCCCAGAGAGGCAGGCAGAAGCCATGGATCCTTTTCTGAGCTGTTCCCCAACAGAGCCACAGAGCTGGCAGGATGAGGACCATATCTGAGATTCTAGCAACCTGGCTCACAGGTTTCTTCTGCCCTGGGGAATCCCTGAGGCTCTGACCCACCCAACTTGTGGCTCACACCCAAGCAGTTAACAGTCTTTTCCAAATGAATGGCTGGTCTCTACTCAGGCTTCACATTTCTTAAATATTCTCAAATAAACAACCAGCCTCAGTGAGCCCCTAGCCCCCATATTTCTGGATAAGCGGCCCCAGGCCCACAACCAGCAATAGCCACCTTTAGATCACAGTTTGGCTACACCTGGGAACCTCCAAGCCAAGAACAAGTAGTAGCCATCTCAGATTACTTTGTAGCTCATGCTGGGTGACCCCAGGTGGAACACAGTGGGTGGCTGACCCTGGCCTGCACCTCCCAGAAAACCCCAGAACCTGCGCACCCAGTGGACAGCTACAGACCACAATGGAGCACCAGCACCCTGTCCCTGGAAAGCTGAGCTTCTATGGAGGACAGAAGTTGGTGGTCAGTGGTCACAGCCAGTCCTTGCAGCTGACTGGCCTGGGTTAATCCCTCCTGTTGTTCTGCCAACAGCAATCAAAGCTCAACTACAAGAGGAGGGTGTACTCAGCCCATAGAGGGCACACCTCAGATACTCAGCTTGGATGATAGTGGAGGCTGTGCCACTGGACACCTACTATATTAAACCATGATACCAAGACAGGGAGTCATAGAAGCTCTACCTGATAGAAACCAATACATGGAGACTGCCAAAATTAGAAGACAAAGAAACATGGCCCAAATGAAAGAACAGATCAGAGCTTCAGAAAAAGAACTAAACAAAATGGAGATGAGCAATTTATCAGATGCACAATTCAAAACACTGGTTATAAGGATGCTCAAGGTACTTAGTATAAAAAAGATCCAAGCAGAAATAAAAGATATACTAATGGAAATAAAAAAACAATTTACAGGGAATCAACAATAGAATGGATGAAGCCAAGAATCAAATCAATGATTCGGAACATAAGGAAACAAACATACAAAAAAAAACAGAACACAAGAAGAAACAAGAATATAAAAAAAGAGGATAGTGTAAGCAGCCTCTGGGACAACTTCAAGTGTCCTAACAATCGCATCATAGGGATGCTAGAAGGAGAAGAGAGAGAGCAAAATATTAGAAATCTATTTGAAAAAATAATGAAAGAAAGCTTCCCTAATTTGGTAAAAGAAATAGACATGTAAGTACAAGAAGCACAGAGAGTCTCAAACAAGATGGACGCACACAGATGCACACCAAGACACACCATAATTAAAATGCCAAAGGTTAAAGATAGAGAATCCTTTTTTTAATGTTTTAAGTATGTTTTATTAATTATGCTATTACAGCTGTCCCATTTGTTTCTCCCCTTTATCCCCCTCTTCCCTGCACCCCCCTGCCCTCCAGCATTCCACCACCCACCTTAGTCCATGTCCATGGATCGTACATATAAGTTATTTGGCTTCTCCATTTCCTATACAATTCTTAACCTCCCCCTGTCTATTTTGTACCTACCAATTATGCTTCTTATTCCCTGTACCTTTACCCCCATTCTCCCCACTGATAACCCTCCATGTGATCTCCATTTCTCTGACTCTGTACCTATTCTACTAGTTTGCTTAGTTTGTTTTTGTTTTCATTTTAGGTTCAGTTGTCAACAGTTGTGAGTTTGTTGTCATTTTACTTTTCATATTTTTGATCATCTTCTTTCTCTTAGATAAGGCCCTTTAACATTTCATATAATAAGGGCTTGGTGATGATGAACACCTTTAACTTGACCTTATCTGGAAAGCACTTTATCTGCCCTTCTATTCTAAATGAAAGCTTTGCTGGGTAAAGTAATCTTGCATGTACGTCCTTGCTTTTCATGACTTTGAATACTTCTTTCTAGCCCATTCTTGCCTGTAGGGTTTCTTTTGAGAAATCAGCTGATTGTCTTATGGGAAATCTTTTGTAGGTAACTGTCTGCTTTTCTCTTGCTGCTTTTAAGATTCTCTCCTTGTCTTTAATCTTGGCTAATGTAATTATGATGTGCCTTGGTGTGTTCCTCCTTGGGTCCAACTTCTTTGGGACTCTCTGAGCTTCGTGGACTTCCTGGAAGTCTATTTCCTTCACCAGATCGGGGAAGTTCTCCATCATTCCTTTTTTCAAATAGGTTTTCAATTTCTTGCTCTTCCTCTTCTCCTTAGAGTTGTCCCAGAGGTTCCTACGCCTCTCCTCATTTTTTTGAAATCTTGTTTCTTTATTCTGTTCCCGTTAAATGTTTATTTCTTCCTTCTGTTTCAAATCATTGATTTGAGTTCTGATTTCCTTCCCTTCACTGTCATTTCCCTGTATATTTTTCTTTATCTCACTTGGTATAGCCTTCATTTCTTCCAAAGGTCAAAGACAGAGAAACTTAAAAGCAGCAAGAGAAAAGAAATTAGTTATCTACAGGGGAAGTTCCCATAAGACTGTCAGCTGATTTCTCAAAAGAAACTTTGCAGGCTAGAAGGAATTAGCAAGAAATATTCAAAGTCATCAAAAGGAGCGACGTACAGCCAAGATCGCTCTACCCACCAAGGCTATCATTTAAAATCAAGGGACAGATAAAAAGCTTCCTAGGCAAGAAAAAACTAAAGGAGTTCATCATCACCAAACCATTATTATATGAAATGTTAAAGGGACATATTTTATGAAAAGAAGATAATCAATAAAATGGCAATAAACACATATTTATCAACAATTGAATCTCAAAAACAAAGTAAGCAAAGAAGAACAGAAACAGAATCATAGTTATGGAGTGTGTTTTGATGGTTACTAGATCAGAGCGGGGCTTGGGGGAATGGGGGAAGGGGTGAGGGAATTCAGAAGTACAAATTGGTAGTCACAGAATAGCCAAGGGGATATAAAGTGCAGTATAGAAAATGGAGTAGTCAAAGAACTTACATGCATGACTCATGGACTTGAACAAAGCTCTAGGGACTGCCTGAGGGAGTAGAGGGTGCTGGTTGGAGGGACAAAGGAGGAAAAATTGGGACAAGTGTTAACAGCATAATAAGTAAAATATAATTTAAAAGGAAAAAATAAAGTACACATGCAATACGCCAAGAAAAATAAAATACAATAAAATAGTTTTTGCACAGCAGAGGAAACCATCAACAAAATGAAAAGACAACTCACAGATTGGGAGAATATATTCACCAATATATCTGATTGGGAGTTAATATCCCAAATTTATAAAGAACTTACGAAACTCAACACCAAAAAAAAAAAAAAAATTCAATTAAAAAATGGACAAAGGGCCTAAATAGACACTTCTCCAAAGAGGACATACAGATGGCTAACAGACATATGAAAAGATGTTCAACGTCACCGATCATCAGAGAAATGCAAATTAAAACCACAATAAGATATCACCTCACACCTGTCAGAATGGCTGTCCTCAATAAATCAATAAACCAGTGTTGGCAAGGATGTAGAAAAAGGAGAATGCTTTTGCATTGTTGGTGGGCATACAGATTGGTGCAGCCACTGTGGAAAGCAGTGTGTAGACACCTCACAAAGTTAAAAATAGAACTGCCTTTGACCCAGTGATCCCAATTCTAGGAATATATCCAAAGAAACCCAAAACACTAATACAAAAGAACACAAGCATCCCTATGTTCCTTGCAGCATTATTTACAATCTCCAAGATATGGAAGCAGTCCACATGTCCATCAGTAGATGAGTGGCTTAAGCAGCCATGGGACATTTACACAATGTAATACTATTCGCCTATAAAAAAGAAGAAAAGTTTACCCTTTGTAATAGCATGGCTGGACCTGGAGAACACTGTGCTAAGTGAAATCAGCCAGTTAGAGAAAGGCAAGTGCCATATGATTTCACTCACATGTGGAATCTAATGAACAAACTGAACTAACAGGTAAAATAGAGACAGACTTATAGAGAGAGAGCAGGTTGACAGCTATGGAGGGAGAGGTTTAGGGGGTTGCAGGATTGAGCAAAAAGGTAAAAGGACTCACGGACATGGATAATAGTGTGGTGATTGCAGGGTGGAGGGCATATGTGGGATAAATGATAATGGGAAGAAATACAGTTTAAAAATAAGATAAAATAATAAAAAATAAAACCCTGTGTAATACCAGTAATAAAACAAAACATAGAAGAATAAAATTAAATAATTTTTACATATCCCCAAATTGCGGTCCCAGAAAAAGGGCAGGTTAATTAAAAAATGGATATTTTTAGGAATTTAAAAGGTATTCACAAGGACAGTAATAATAGCACCGATTCTTCACACCACCTAATTTCATTTCCAAAAATGTGATTTTCCTGTCTTAAGTATTCTTAGTGTCATGCTTATCAGCTATGACAGCTATTAGGGCTAGCTTTTACTCCACAATCCAAGAAGGAAGGGGACAAAGAGGGTATTTCCTGAGGTAACTAAGCAAAATAGGTAGGCAAGAAAGAGAATGGAAGAAGAGCGTTTAAGAGGAAGTAAACAGGATTTGAAGAACACCTACCTGAGTAGGAACTATATGAGCTAAGATTGGTAAGAGACATAGAAACCAGCAGCTTCTAGTTACCCACAACTGTAGGGACAGGGCAGACACATTAGGTATTACCTGACAACTACCAATTGGGCCATGTGCCTGGGAAAACCTAAGACAAAATGGGATGAAGGAAAGTGCCAAGTAGTCAGACCTGAGCTTACAACTCTTATCAAGCCCCAAATCAAACCATTATTTTACCCAGATGACGTTGGCATTCACAACGAACAGGCCTACGGAGCCTACCAGAAATGCTCACTGCCTGTTCTCCTGGAGCTGGATAAACTGGACAGTACCTGGCTATCTACAGAAAAGGAACCATCCCAGAGTGCTACATCACCATGCAGAATCACGATGGATCAGGATAATGGAGCACAAAAAACATGGAATGAGTACTGTGGTTTATGTCAAAGGGTCTTAGAGATAAATAAAAGTATTGCAAAACAGCAGAGAAGACCAGCTGAAAGTATACAGTTGATTATGTAACTCTTCTCCCCAGAACTATTCTACTCAGTTCCATGACTTTCTCCAAAAAGCTTCAGCAGCCTGGGAGCTTCCCAGGGCTGCACACAGCAGTGGTGAGTGCAGGTCCTTATCACTAACTCCGCAGAAACAGGTACCCCTCTGCACTCTCAGAAAAGTTACGTCTGACAGAAGACTGAAGAGCAGCAAAAGACTGTGGGGACTGTCTTTGTCCAACTCATTCTGAACTGTTGGAAACCAATGCAAATCTGTAACTGGAAAGAAAAAGTATAAACTAGGCAATATTTTATTAAATCCCAGAATCAATTCACAGGGGACAGAGACAGGGAGGAAATATAGCTCTGCCTATCTAAGTATGTATATGGGTGGGGGGAGTAGGTTTACAGCTGTGAGTCACACTGTGCCACTGTGACATTCTTTTGAGTTAACAAGGCTGTTGTAATCATCATAACCTGCATGTCTTTTCCACACAAACAAGTGTAAACCTACGTTTGCCCACCCCTGTATGTGGGGGCTATGAGGTATGTAGGCAGAGGTTAAACCACCTTCAGTTTCCTCTTCAAAGAACTGTCTGTCATGAACACCAAAAGGGCATCTCAGTCCCTTTGTCTACTTTTATGTCCTAGTTCCTGGTGATAGAATTCCCCAGAATGCCCCCCTTCCTTACTGGAACCAAATCATACCACCTTCAGGACACAAGAATTGCAACACAGCCATGCACAGAAGGAGTGATCAACAAATGCAGAAGCTACACATGTTAGCAAACATTTAAGGTTTCTGGAAACTACAGCTTCCCAAGGACCGTTTCCACATGATGCAAAATCAAAGCCAGGTGAAGATCTTGGCTGAGTTTCAAATATTCCTGGGTTTATAAAGGAGCTGGAAGGTGGGAGGCAGAACTCTGGGACTGAACCTACAGAAAACCAAGCCTCCCACATCCCAAGGTGACAGACATCAGGTGTGGACCCAGAGCAAGTCCGGGGGTGGACAAGGCAGTTATCTCACAAAGTTGTCCTTGCCAGAGAATTCCTACCATTTTGTTAGCACATTGTATATTTTTCAAAGGGCATATATATGTATATATATACACACACACATTTTATCTGTAGTTGGATCTGAGTGTCCTTCTGGTTCCATTAATGATACTCACGGTCATGGTTCTCTGCCTCCAGCCCATATACTCTGTCCTCAATCCCCAGACTTACTCTCTGAGTTCCCATCTCATATCCATAGATTCCTATCTTCTTTACCATAAGGTCCCTTTTGACAAAAGGGAATTGAGACATAGAAATGCGCCTTGCGCAAGATCACACCACAGATTAATAGTGCAGCAAAGACTAGAATCCAGTTCTTCAAACTCTAGTCCAGCGCTCTTTCCAACTGACCACAATACCTCGGTTCTAGGAGAAACATCTGCCCTAGAACACGGAGACCGGGAATCAAAACAGTTTATCTGCATGTCCTCTTAAGCAAAACAACACGGCCCAAATGTTTGGAAGAGACTAAATAAATATTTCATCTGTGATCTGTGCCAGAGGGGAAGACTGCTGGAGGGAGGTAGGTACAGCACACGGGGACACTGAAGGGAGGACCACTGTGAAGGCCAGGAGATGGGTGACAAAAGGGAAAGGGGTGACAAAGGGGGAGGAATAGAATCTTAAACTGAGGACAAGCTAGGAGCAAAGGAATCTGATTTTCTTTTAATTGTTGAGATTTAAAAAGAGGATTCCAGATCTAAATGTAAATACAAACAGACTGTCATATGAGAGCTGACCAAATAGAAGCCAGAAAAAAAATATTAAAATATCAAGTAAAGTAGACAGGAATCTGTGAGTGATGGGAACACCTAGGAGATCAAGGGCAGAAGGCAGAGGGCTAGAGGCAGAGAACCACCTTCATGAAGCATCACTAGCAGAGCCAGGAGGGAGCTCAGGACACTCCAACAAGGGTCTTCCAAAAGGAGGAAAAGCACCAGTATTGATCACCTGGAGGAAGGCTGGGGGAACAGAAGAAATCACTAAGCAGAACTAGGTCCACTGGTTTAAACCAAAAATCCTACCTGAATTATCCCAGAGAGAAGACTCCCAAAGAGTATGAAATCCATGAAGAGAGTGGAAAAGTTATTACCATCAAGTAAAAGTCACCTGAGCTTTCCAGTGACCTTTAAGAAAGAAAAGGCTTCAAAGGACAGACAGGGTCACTTGACTGGATCAGAGGCTCTGATACCAGGACGTTCCAGTGAACAAGAAGAACAAAGCGGTCTGAGGCAGGCCTAGGGGCAGAAGGGTCTTTTCTGGCACGTACAGTGAGCCATACTCTGGGGCAGCACACAGTGAAGTCAACCTCAGAGCAGCCGGGCTGCGCCTGGGCTCTAGGTGGGCGGGCTAACACTGTGAACAAAGGAGATACAACCTCACCTTCAAATTCAGCCACAGGTGGTAGGTGGGCCACCCTCCCCACAGAGTCCCCCTCTCCTCTTCTGTGCCATACTTACTAGAGACTGGGAGGAAAGGGAAAAACAGCCTGGAGCCCTTAACTCTAAAGGGTTTACATTCTACTTGAGCAGCCAAAACACACATTCCAAAGAACCAGGGAACCCTGTGTGAACACATTGGCTTCACAAGCACCAGTACGCAATCCTGCCTCTGGGCTTGGAAGACTTTTCCTTTTCTTAGGGAGACTACTGACAACTACTAAGGCAGTGATAGCAAATGAGAAAAAGTCTACTGGTCACAGAATTCAGCAAAAGGGAATTTTAGGAGACAGATGAATTGCTTCCTGAATGTGAACTAATTCACTCACTAGGCAAAAATCTACAAGCCAAGAAGTTAAGCCAAGGAAAGTATTTAAAAGAAGAGAAAAAAATAAGAAAGGGAAGAAAAAGACAGCGCTTCCCCCAGGTAAAAAAGTTGAGAAAGCAGACAAAAGGAAGAAGTGACCTCCATGGAAGCAGGGAAATCCCCCACCCAAGGCCTCATTTGTAATCAAAAGGCAGAAAGGACCAAACTAATGTAAACAGGCCATGGAAGCTAACGCGCCCTTCTCCAGAGAGGCCAAAACACACACTTCCCCCAGCAAGGCCCTGGACATGCGGAAGGCAGGTGTTCCCTCACACCAGAGAGGCATGCTAGGAGAGCTGGGAAATTCCCAAGCTGCTTTGAGGCTTTTTATTAGGCTTTTTATTGTTTTTCTGTTCCCAGGCCCTCAGAGCATTCACAAAAACTCCAAGGCACTACTGCGACCAAGTGGAAGGTGAAGCTAAGACTTTGCTGCTTGGTGAAAAATGTGGTTTGCCCAAAGTTCCCACCAAGGAGACTCAGGAGAAAATAACCAGGCAGCAGGACCACCCCCAAATCTGAGCACCCAGGCCACAGTCCTGCCGGCCTCCCACACCCTTCCTTAGCACCAATGCAATAAACAGCTGCCCTGGAGAAAACAATGGGCCTTTGTCTGTGCTTTTGCCTTAGATTATCTTAGAGAACCAGACAGAATAATTCCTTTGCAGAAATGGTTCTCTTAAATACTGGTCCAGGCCACGGTAAAGCTTTTTTAAGCATCTAGAGCATCCCTCTCAAATAAATTTCTACCTGTTCTATACCAGGCAGTACGGGTCCTGTGCAGTCCTTGCCCCCACCCACTTATGACTCGACCACAGGCAGGTCCTGGGGGCCCAGCCCTCTTCCTGGAGCCATCACCGGTCAGACGCCAGTGCTGCTGCTTCTGCTTTTTTCTTGGCCTGGCCACAGAAACAAAAGCCTAAGAACTGTTCTTACTCCTCTCCTCTCCATTCCCCAAAATACCCCATACTGAGTAACCTACACAGACTGTTGATACTGTTTACACCACCACACCTGCTGAAATGGGCTGGCAACAGTAACTGTGATTTAAAAAGTAAAATACAACCTGGACAGTTGAGCTTCTTCCACTGTTGCACTATCAAATAAAAATTCCCAAATTGGCAAACACATCCATTAATTTTATGTTGTAACTTTTCCTGACTTAAGAAATATTTTAAATCTAACCTAATTTTATCATAGATGAGTATAATGTGCTTTCTTGGAAAGGGATGTCCTGTTTGCCTGCTTATTTATTTGTTTTTAATTTATGTTATTCTGGTTTTCAAATTTCCTTTTTTATACATGTATTTTTGTTTCTTTCTAGTCCCTTCCCTTGGAAAAAAATGTTAAAAATCTGGCAACCCTATGTGGTCTCAAAAAACAAGCAAACAAACAAAAGCCGTGTTTTGTGAAATTCCTTATCCCTCTACAGTGTGCCAGGCTTCTACCATTTTCCTGCACAGGGATAACTGGCAGTAAATGAATTCAGGAGCCACTTCCTGCAAAACAGCATCACCAAAAACTCGATGCCACAGCACAAACTCCCTTTCCATGGAACAGACACAGTCTGAAGAATTCTAGTATCTTCCCCCTCGAGTCCTCTCTCCTCGCCAGCATTATTCCTCTTCCTAAATGCCTCCCAATAAAGCATACTCAGAGTTTTTCAGGAGTTAGCTGAATACAATGAGTTCCCTAATCCAAACCAGACTATCACTCATTTTCCATTATTTCAGCCCTAAGAGGCATCACAATGTAGTGGCAAGGGCCTGGGAATGGCAATGTACCTGGGTTCAAATTCTGGATCTTGGACAAGTTACTTGGTTTCTCTGAGACATGGTTTCCTCCTCTTTGAGACAATTAGTGAGATTTATAAAAGCAGCAAATGGCACATAGTAGGTCTCCTGTACTGACTCAGCTGCTCCTCAACAACATTCTCTACTGTTGTCCCCCAAGAGCAAAGCAAGGCTTTTCTAAAACTTTTTTGAAAATGGAGTTGGAAATTATGGAGCAAAATGGAACATCTTCCCACAAGAAATCAGTCAAGATGCTTTCCTTACCTCGCCTGACTTGTCACATTCCCACGGCTGTCCTCAATGTCCTTCCAGGTTCTCCCAGGGAAGGCCCAGGATATCTGTTTACTGGTACAAATATCCCATTTCGCCCTCTTGGGAGGCTGCAAGAATGAAGTATTAGGTGGCTCAGGGTTCTCTAAGGGCAAGGCTGTCAGTGTCATACTGGAAAATATTAAAATGTGGAAAAACTTCTCATCTTACTAACTCGTGTTTCTGCGTGGTATCCCATCAACCCCTTGATGGGTTCCTTTCAGAGTTCATTCAACCTGCTCTATGCAAACACTGAACCACGGCTCTGTCTCACTTTGCTGAACAAATGTTCCAAATAGGCAGAAAGAGCAATCAGTTTTTCAGGACTACACGGTCTTACTTTACAGCCCTCCTTTTCTGATCCCTATTCACAGAAAGCTGTCTGCCATGAAAGCAAAAGAATTCCCAGTACCAGATGGACCAAAGAGTGACCTCACACACTACTTTTTCTCAGACCATAGAAGCTTTATACAGTTAAATTCTTTATGGTAGGGCGATTTAGTAAAAGTATATGTTTTTATTTTAATTTTTATTGGTTGATTTTTAGAGAGAAAGAAAGAGAAACATCACTTTGTTGTTCCACTTTTTTCATGTACTCATTGGTCGCCTTGTATGCGCCCTGACCTGGGATCAAATCCACAACCTTGGCACATCTGGATGACAATCTAACCAACTGAGCTAGCCGGCCAGGACCAGTAAATGTATACATTAAGTTGATTTAATTTGCAGGATTTTGTAAAACTCTTCACGTAAACAAATTCACAAATCAGAAGGGAAAAGAAACTCATGTATTGGCCCTAGGATCTAAAATTCTGGTTTCAAAGTCGCTGTCACCCTTTTTAACAACAAGCTGCAGCCTCAACCAAGCATGTGGCCAGTGTGCAAAAAGAACCCGACTCCGGCACTAACCTCAGTCTGTCCACTGCCCACTGCTACTCAGGTGCAAAACCTGAAAGAGGAATAGACCCTGCTGGGCCTCATTCTTTTCCCCTAGCAGAATGTAAATGGAATCTCTGCATTTGTAAGAATGTCCAGAAGATTGTTAATTTGGAAAACATCACTGGGAAGGAAGCACCGCTAACAGAGGGCTCTCCTTCTCACTCTCAGGCCCCGCCCTTGGCAAGAGAACCTTCCACGGACATCTACCACCGTCCATCACCTGCTCTTTCTGGGCCATCAAAGCGCACTGTCGGGCTGGCTAAAAACTACCACCCTTGCTCACGCCACTCTGCCATCTCCCCCAAAGTCTTCATGTTCTTTTAAATCTCTAGGCCCTTGGCGTATACTGTTCCCTCTTCCTGGAATGCCCTTCCGCCTCTACTTTGCTTACCCAACTCCAACACTCCCTCAAGAGTCAGCTCCAGTAGTGTCTCCTCTGGTTGCTTTTCCTGAGTCTGGGGCTTCCTGTGCATCTGTTCCTTATTACTCCCCCCTTTCTTCTGGTCAAAAACCTGTATCATATTCTATTGTAAATGTCTGTTTATCATAAGTGCTCTAAACAAATTTTACAAAACAAAACTCTTGCCATATATTTAAGTTAACATTTAAATTTTTGTATCATAAATAGTAGTAGAGACACACTTTCTGGCATGTTATAAATATTGGCATTTTATATATACTGATATTTTAAAATAAAACTGCTATGTTATTCTCTTAAATGAATCCAAATAAATCCAATGAACTCTAAATACCATTTAAAATATATCATCCATTTTTGAAAACATGAAATTTCACACCATCCTTTTTATCCTCGAATTCTAATTTCCTTTTTACTTCCTCCTCAGAATTGTATCCTAATACTTACGCTTGAAAATCTTTCACTGATCAACCCATGGTACTTCTCCACAATGTAGCTATTATAAATATATATATACAAATTTTTTAAATTTTCCTGTGATTGTAAGTTCTAAATGTTAAAGAAATCTCCTTTGGATTGCTTTCATTACCTTTATTATTAATATGCAATTGATCAAAACATGATTATATTACAGATTTATATCACTAAATATAAGCAAATTTTATTACAAATGCATTAACTTTCCACTGTTATAGTTGCAAACACCAAGAAATTTTGTTGACATAAATAACTAGATAGAAATGAAAGAATTTTATTATAGCAATATCAGTCAGTCTTGCACTTGTTCTGAGTTATATGCTAAAAGTACACAGTAATTTATCATCAAAAATTGTTATTAATTATGTACCAGCTGACAACTCTCTCAATTTTGTTGAAAGCAAAAATGAAAACCATCTGATTTGGAAAAGTATTTGTTTCTCAGAATCACTCACTTTCTTAAAAATATTTCTAACTTTTTTTGTCTGCTAACTTTGAAGTTTTCACACACCACGTACACAAATAGCAAGATTGGGATGAGTTATAGCTATGCCTTCTCATAAAGTGGGAAAGAGTGATCGAGAAAGGGAACACACTGAGTCCAACTGTGTCCACAAACAGACTGACTTTTAGAAAGATGACATGTGGAAGTCAAGGATCTGGAAAATCTTCCCAGTTTGAACATCACTAGCTTATCTGCCTCCCTCACCAAAATGGTAGCATTACCAAAATTAAAAATTAACATTAAATTGTGTTTACTCTTGGATAATCACTGTTACATTTTAACAGAAGAGACTGAAAAATGATCAAAACGAATTTCAATAAAGGTCTTTTTAAATAAATCATGGAGCACCCAAAACCAAAAACTATGCTACATGGTCCCCCCTGGGGAATGAATCAAGTCCTCCAAAATCAGCTTTGGCTCCTACTATCCCTTCTGTACAGTCCCCATGATACCACTGTCCATTCTAATTATAGTTTCTAGACTCCGGTATGGACACCCATAGCCCATGGAGCCACACAGACTAGGAAGTGCCAGAGAACCAAAGGGTAACAAGGCTTGCCAGGAGCATTATGGAATGGCCACCTGGAAGCCTAGGTCTGGAGCAGGTGGGAAGTTTCCAGGCTGAGATGGCAGATAGCAAGGACCCACATAGTATGAAGGAATCCAGTATTTAAGAGGTTGCTGGCGTTGGAAAGAATTCTCCACAAGTTGCTGGCCCCAGAAGACAGGGCTCTGTCCTTGGAAAAAGGCAAGTGGAGAGCAGTGCAGTCAGAAGCAAAGCAGCACCCAAACTGCAGAGCTGGCCCTCTGGGCGGAACACTGCTCCTTGAGAAGGCCCCCACTCATCGCTGTGGGCAGAAGGAAAAAGGAGCATGAGCCAAGGCTCTGCAACTTGGTGAGGGGGACAGAGCCTACAGACGGGAGCAAATAAACCTATTTTATAGAACAGCTTCCTACCTTTGTGCCTCAGGATATTCTTCCCAGTTAAAGTTCCCCTTCCTCTTCATCAAGTTAAACCCTGCCAACCCTCCAAGGGCCAAGATTATGCCCCTTGTTCTCCCTATGCAACCTCCTCAAACACTTCTGCTCTTAGTAAGTTCTTGTGTAACTGAAGTCCTGTCATATCAGATGCTTGATGATTTCTAACCTGCCTCATGACTCCACTGACATTTTGGTATTAACCTTTAGCTCTTTACTGTAGATGTTTTATGCCTCTTTGAGGGTAGGTCTGTGACTTACTAATTTTTTTTTTGTTTTTAAAGATTTTATTCATTAGAGAGAGGGGAAGGGAAGGAGAAAGAGAGAGAAACATCAGTGGGAGAGAGGAACAGCAATCAACTGCCTCTCATACAACCCAACTGGGAATTAAACCCACAACCCAGGCATGTGCCCTGACCAGGAATCAAACCGATAACCTTTCACCTTGCAGTACAATGCCCAACCAACTGAGCCACACTAGTCAGGGCTATTAATTTTATGAGTCTGTGATTTTCCTATCCCATGGAATCGCCCCTCAGTGCTTTCATCATGCAGGATACCTACTTGCTTACAGATTCAATGGATACATTGTTTCCTGTGATTTATCCCAAATATCTTCCTCTTTTATGTAACCAAAGATTCCCTAGACACGTGTGAACTCTTCTTGCATCCTTTACAGTCCCTAGCTTAGGGCTGCACACATCTAAGCACTCAGTGAAACTGCCCAATCAATCACTCAGCTGCTACCCTCCATGGACGCTGGAGTATGTAGCATGGACTAAAAAATGTTAGCTATTAACATTACTATTATTGCATAACAATAAATTCCAGATTTAGTAAAGATTTAAATAAGACAATGACATCATAAAAGAGGAGGAAGATTACATTCAGGTATTTATCTTAATCTTGCTGAGGGTAGATTGGTCTAAGAATGACACCGCAGGTTAAAAAAATTGTTTAAGCCTAATAAATTTCACTACATTAAATTATTACAAGTGTTTATATGTGAAAAACAATAAAGTAAAAAGACAAATGACAAACTGAGGGAAATATATGTAGTACATATACCATGAGTTAATATCCTTAATATTAAAGGAATTGGTAAAATCAGTAAAAATAAAATATGGAAATACATGAACATATAAATCACAAAACAAATATAAATTAAGTGGCATTAAACATGTGAGAAAATGCTAAATCTCTGTAGCAATCAAAGAAATGCAAACTAAAACAGCAATGCAATACCACTTTTTCTCATCAGATTTGCGAATATTTTCACTGTTTTTAGTTTGGCGGGACGGCTGAAACCAGGCACTCTCACTCACTCTAGTGCACATGTGTGCGGGTTAAAGACTTTCTGGAGGGCAGCCTGGCTAAGCCTATCAAAAGCCCTTGAAAATGGTTGTGTCTTTCATCTGTGCATTTTACTTCTACAAATGTATCCTCCAAAAACAATCAGGGAACTGCACTAAAATACAGACATAAGGAAGTTCATCACAGTGTTTTTACAACAGCAAAAAAAGAAAAAAAACTAAACATAAAGTAGATAAATATTCAGTATTTTTGTGAATGTATATGTTTGTTTTACAGTGTTGGTATATATTTTAGTACATATGTAAAATTTGGTTGTCTCTGTATAGTGTGGGATTGTGGCTGATTTTTTTGGTTTGTTTCTGTTTCCTAATTTTTCTATAAAGAACATGACTTGCTTGTGTAAAAGTTCAACTAAGGAGGGAAATGTCCTATCCACGGTCTCTTAAACATGACGAGGAGAAAAACATTTAAATAAGTTAACTTGGGTAATAAGCATGCCTCCAGAGTGCACAGAGGGGCCTGACTCCGCCTGGAGCTGAGTCCCGAAGGGTGAACTTGCCAGGGTATGAAGCCAGAAGGCCAAGAGGATATGAGGAGCAAAAAAAAAAAAAAGGGAAAAATGCCTATTGTGTTAGCAACCCACCATGCAATGTCACTGAGGCAGGAAGGGCAGGTTAGTGTGAAGAAGGACTTGAAGTAAAAACCAGGTGACAAAAGATTTTTGAATGTCAGATAAGTTGGGGCTTACTCTGTGGAAGAAGATTCATTAAAGAGCTTTTGTGGTTCACGCATATGAAGGTCAAGGAAAGGCAAATGAAAGGTAAGAGAAAAGTGGTTAAGGACGGGGCTGCGAACATTCCCTGGGAAGAGATGTAAAGCAACCTCCAGGGGCGCTGGAAATGCTGTATGCCTTGATCTGAGTGGTAGTTACACGAGTGAGTACCAATGTTGAAATCCTGTAAGATATATGCTTAGTATTTTTGCACTTAACTGTCTTATTCCTCGTAAAAAAAAAAAAAAAAAAAAAAGGAAAAACGTACAGCCCTGGGCAGTGTGGCTCAGTTAGCTGGAACGCTGTCCCATGACCGAAGGGTTCTGGTTTCAATTCCCTGTCAGGGCACATACCTAGGTTGTGGTTTCATCACATGGGGAATGGGGGGGGGAGGGGCAATGGATGTTTCTCTCTTACATTGATGTTTCTCTCTCTCCCATCTTCTTTCTCCAAAAGCAACACACACACAAAAAAGTCCTTCAGTGAGGATTAAAAAAATAAATAAAAGGAAAGAAACATGATGATTAAACAGCATTCTAGAAAGCTCGCTCCACTCTTGGGAGCAGCCTAGGAGACTGACTGAAGAACATAGAGGGGTGGACGTGCTGACACATTAAAGCTGCATTCCAGGAAAATGATGGTCAAGGCTTTAACCGGGTGAGAGGCAACAAGACAATAGGGAGGCCTTTGGGGAAATGAAGCTGACAGGACTTCATGAGTGTGATTACTGAGAGAGAAGGAGAAACCATAGATGACTCTGATATCCTTTAAAGGAGCTGGTGGACACAACAGAAGAGAGAGCAGCTTCGCAGAGGTAAGTATTGAACACGGGAAATGTGAGGTGCCTGTGGATCATCCGGCTGTCCAACCGCAATAATTATATACACTAACAATGTGCCAGGTCATCTTCTAAGTACTTGACATATATTAATTCCTTTAACCTCATGAAGACCTTATGAGGTTGGCACTATTATTAATGCATTTACAGTTAAGGAAACTGTTGAAAGGAGAGGTTAGGCAACTTGTCCAGGATCACATGTCCTGGTGGAAAAAGGACTTGAATCTGGGCCATTTGGCTCGAGAGTTCATGTTCTTAAAATACAGGTGATGTATAAAGGAAAGAGTTGAAGCTCTGGGGATACCTGAGGTCCCACAGGAAGAGAGTATACAAAAATAAAGAATACTAACGCATGCTTCTCAGCAAGGATTAAATAAAATGATATGTATAAACCCCTTAGCAGTACCTAGGTCACAGAGTCAGCACTCAATTAATGATACTATTACAGATAATTCTTCAACAAGATGGTATTGTACAGAAGGGACTGGGTTAGATTAAAAGCAGTTTAAGGGCCATAACAACCAGATATAGTGTGTGGCTGTAGGTTCAATGTTCGTATGGAAAAAAACAACAAGGACACTTAAGGGTCAACAGAAAATCTGAAACACAGTCTGAGTATTAGCTACAATAAAAATGTACTGAACTGGAAGAGTGGAGATAATTTTTAAAATAAAAGGATGAAAAACACTAGGTATAGTATGATCTTGCATTGGTAAGTAAGAGATGATAAATGTGTACACAGATGTGACTAGACAAGGAGCTAGGAGAGGGTGCACTGAGGTATAAACTGTGATCACTGATCTCTGGGTGGTGGAAAAGTGAAGCTCTTTTATTTTTTACAGTGTAATATGATGCATAAATCAAAATTTTAAAAGAACCAATTTAAAGTTGAAGTTGAAGACAATTTTATTTTCTGAAGTTTTCTATTACAGGAGTTCACAGACACAAAGGAAGCAGCAAACCTCCACCAGTGTACGAGCTTGCTCCAGGTGCCAAGCAAAGGAGAGGGCCTCGCTCCCGCTGGCAATCCAAAGGCTCAATAAAACACTCCTCCTCTGTCCTTGTCTTCTTTGCCCCTTTTGTTCTAAGTAGCTTCCTTTCTAAATGATGGGAAAATTCACCCTGATTGCCTTCCTCTCACTTGTGTCATTCATTCTGAGAAAACAAGACACTGTGGCCCTCCCGGCATCCCCAAGAGGGCCAGAGGAACACAGATTACTGCATGCCCTGTATCCATACCGTAAGCAAAGCCACCTTCAGAGGTAGGAGTAAAGATCTCATACAGAACTCTTTGGAATCACACAGGCAAAAGAGATTCTCGCAGAAAAATTTCCAACTTACAGGTTTCATCAGGGAAATACTGCTCTAATGAAACTTCCCAAGCTTAAAGCAAGGGAGCTAATTTTCATTTCTCTAAAATGTAAAGGTGGAGCTCTGACTGGCATGGCTCAGTGGGTTGGGCATCATCCTGCAAACCAAAAAGTCACCGGTTCGGTTCCCAGGTCAGGGCACATGCCTGGGTTGCAGGCCAGGTCCCCGGTTGGGGGCATGCAAGAGGCAACCGATCAATTGACATTTCTCTCGCATGCATGTTGATGTTTCTCTTTCTTTCTCCGTCACTTCCCCTCTCTCTAAAAATATAAAAATAAAATCTTTAAAAAATAAAATAAAATGTAAAGATGGAGGTAGGGGACAAGGGTAAGTACTCAGGGTGGGTGAAACAAGTAAAGGAGAATACATTACTGCTGACTTCACTCTCCTCCTGGCTAAACTGGAGTGCTGCTACATCTACCTGGTAGATTCCAGTCACCAATTCTTATTCATCTTCAAAACTGCCCCAGCATCAGTATATGATCTGATACACAGTGGACATTTGACAAGTAAATGCAAACCTAAGCCTGAACTGAGGATTTACGGACTGAGCTATGTAACTTTTGTGGCCAAAAAACCTTAACATAGAAAAGAACCAAATGTTAATAATAATCTATTCATAACATTTGCTGCAATACAATCCAAAGATTAAAGTTTCAACATTCAGCACAGCATCTTGTATTTAGTAGGTCCTGCTCAATGAGCATTTGGTGAATGCTCCATGATTTTTTCTGCAACTCAAAACTTTCTGATCCACTATGAGATTATTTAAAGGTCTGTGTTCTCAGTGTCATGCTGACCTTTAAAGATTTTCCTTAGGAAAAAGATTTCTGAAGATGGAAAAAACTTTTAAATGATCATGCCCTGTGCCAATTAACCAGTCTTGTAAGGGCTCTATCAATCTATTAACATATGTACCGGTTGAAAACTTCTGTGGACCACATCAACTGCCCTGGTCTTTAGCACAACCCATCCATCCAAAGCATTTGTGGACCCAGAAGGCAGGTTTTACTTCCAGAGGGCTTGTATGGATATGGTCACAGCGGAAAAAAAAAAAAAAAAAGCCCTGGCTGATGTGGCTTGGTGGATTGAGCGCCGGCCTGAGAACCAAAGGGTCACCTGTTCAATTCCCAGTCAGGGCACATGCCTGGGTTGTGGGCCAGGTCCCCAGTACGGGGCTCACGAGAGGCAACCACACATTGATGTTTCTCTCCCTCTCTTTCTCCCTCCCTTCCCCTTCCTCTAAAAATAAATAAATAAAATCTTTAAAAAAAAAAAGACTCTGTGTACAATGACTCAGGGCCTGGATGCCTGACTCCACAGCCACTACACAACTAGACGTCCAGGCGCTCTCTCGGAAGCTGCTCCCAGTCATTATCCACCTGCTCCACTGCCCCTCCCCACCTCCTCCATCACTATTTTCACAGTAGTATGGTGTTACCTTCTATCCTTGCTTTCCTAACCTGCTTCAGGTTAGGAAAATCCGGGAATTAACATGTAGATACTAAAATGTCATTTACAGCCATATGCAAAATTAAAGCAAAATACCAGTTCTCCAGCTTCATACTCCAAAACTCTCTTAGAAATCTGGGTACAAACCTCTTATGAGAGAATTATATGTCATCTTTAAAACCACCACCAATTTCTAAAAACCAAACAAATTATACTAGATCCCTAACTACACTAATATCTGGATTGTTAAAAGGGCCTCCTAACTCCTCCAAGGCTCCAGTTTCCTCCTCAATTCCAATCCATTTTCTGTACTTACTAATTATATGTCACCTTCACTGGAGAGAAAAAAATAGAACAATATTTCAAGCATCTCTGCCATTCCAAATTTAAAGTCTTTAAAATAACATTCAAGAGCCTTCGGGATCTGGGCTTCCCCTTCTGCAGCCTACTGTATCTCCCATGGGTCTCTTTCATCTTCTGGTTAATTAGCACTGCCTAGTTCCCATTCCAGTTTCTACAGCACACAAGCTAACCACGTCTTCCCTGCCTCTGGGACTTGGCTAATGCAACTCCTAGTCACTTCCCAGCCCCTTAAGTGTCCTCGTCAGTTCTGAAGGCAGCATTGTATCGAGGAAAGAGAACTAACTTAGGAGTCAAAAAACCTGAATTCTAGACATGATTCTGATGAAAACTAGTTGTGTGCCTTTGGGCAGGCCCTTTGCCTCTCTATGCTCACTTTCCCCATCTATAAACAAAAAGACCGAACTAGACCATCTTCATAGTCTTTCCAGGTTAAAAAAAAGTTCTTCTATGACTCATAATCACGTAGTGCATTTATTCAACTAAGATTTTCTGAGCATTTTCTCGGCCAGATATTATGGCAAATCCTTGGTAATAAGCATAAAGCCATGTGAGACCCACACCTGTATATATCACCTGTAGATCTACTTCTTTTCCACTATTTTTGTGCAAGTGAAGTCATGTGAAACATGAACATCAGATGCAAATAATATCATTTATTCATTTAACAAATATTTATGAAAACTTTCCATGTACTGTTCTAAAAAGTAAAGATACCAGTAAACAGATGGACCAACTCCCTAGTCTTTATGGAGTTTATTTATTTGGGAAAAAAGACAGGAAAAACACACAAATGTGTATATAATTTTAGCAAGAAAAACAAAGCAAGGATTAAAGATTGATGAAGGACAGTAGTTTTATATAAAATGGTTAGGGAAAGCCTCCATGAGAAGGTGCATTTGAGCTGACACCTAAATGAAATGAGGGCACAAACTAGCAAGAGTCAAGAAGAGCATCCCAAGCCCTGGCTGGTGTAGCTCAGTGGATTGAGCGCGGGCTGCGAATCAAAGTGTTGCAGGTTTGATTCCCAGTCAGGGTACATGCCTGGGTTGCAGGCCACGGCCCCCAGCAACTGCACACTGATGTTTCCCTCTCTCTATCTCCCTCCCTTCCCTCTCTAAAAAATAAATAAATAAAATCTTTAAAAAGAAGAGCATCCCAGGTGCAGGGCAAAGGCACTGAGACAGAAGAGATGGGGCAAAGTGGAAAGCAATTGTGAGGGTTAGAGGTTAGAGCCCCTAAGGGATAGGTAGTAAATTTGGATTCTAAGTATATGATGGGTGGGATTCCATAGGAGGGTGAAAGCAGGGGACAAATGTAAAACTTTGGTTACTACCTGGAGTAGAGACTGTGAAGGGGCAGGAGTAGATGAGTCAGGACAAGTCAGAAGGCAATGCAGAACCATTAAGAACTTGGCATCCAGTCTCCAACTGCCCAGGGTCACATCCTGACTCTTCAGCTCATAAGCTATGTGATCTGAAAAAAGTTCATTTCTCTGTATTTCTATTTCCACATATTTAAGTGAGGATAATGGTACCTAAATCATAAATTAGCCTGGAAAATTAAACTAGTGCACTAAAGCCCTTCGAACACAGTGTGCCACAAAGTAAACACTCTGTGAATACTAGTGCTCTGAAACCATGAGATACCCAAGAACAGTGCAGAGAAAAGAAGGGGGCTGAAGCCTGAGACACCTCAACACCTCCAAAGGCCTCCATTCAGCCCAAGATTTTACAATAAACCTGCATGTCCTAAGCCTTGTCTGGGGCCCCAAATCCCTTTATGTAACTCACAGCTGAAAGCTTTGATAACATAATACTTTATATAGTTCTTTAGGCAACAATTATATGTTCTAAATTCAGGGGGGTTTTTTTCTTCACATACTTATATATCTACCACCATGCTTGGCATAGAGTTAAACACATACTTGGGTATTCATGAACACGCACTGTGGACATCATGTAATTTTTTTCTAAAACCCAATGTAATGCACCATGATTTCCCTTAGGAAAAAAAATAGCCCTCTTCCTTATGGAATAACATGGATTATAAGATACCCTCCGTACCTCCCCATCATGCAACTATCAGGCCCACCGTGGCAGGGACAGTCACACTGGCCAGAGCAGTTACACCACAAGCCACGTCTCCTTCTGACTTCCCAGTCCTTATGCCTCGTGTGTGAGCTCTTCTGTCTCTTCTTTCCTGGAGACTTGTCTGAGTGCAAAAGTCTCTCATATCTGGCAACATGTCACATGCTCAGTCCCCCGCCCTCAGTCCCCAAAGCCCTAAAAGAATCTAAATACTGAAGCCAGAATATTCCTTTAAAAAAAAAGCATCAAAATTTAGGAGGAAATGAGGGAAACAAAATGGGCATAACCCAAATGCATATCCAGAGGATCATCTAGGAGGGCCCTTCCCACCAGGGTACAGAAGTCTCAGTGCCTTCAGTTAGCCACTGCAAGTATTTATAAAATAACCTTGAAAGATAAGAGTTTCCAACAGAACAAAGGTCCAAGTCAGTGAGGCGGAAAAAAAAAGAGTTCTAACTTTTTCATTCCTTTACTCAATTTCCACAGAACTATATGCCCTTCTACTCGTTTCTTCCCTACCCCACCCACCCATCTCTCACACCCCCAATCTTGGTGATGATAAATCACAGAAAGTGATGCTGACCTACCAGGACCAGCTCTTGATGTGGTTCCCACCAAGTCTGAGCCTTATATCCTGAGATCTACCCCAGCCCTCCAGGGACCAGAAACAGTGACAAATGCATGGGAAGTATGTAGGCGACTTGAATGTGGGCAGAACTGGGCACAAGACACTGCTCCCAAACTGGTTTTACTGCTCAAATCTAGTCCTGGAATAGACAAAGGCTGCTAGATGTTATTTTACCAATACCTTTCAGCAAAGTTATTTCTTACTAATTCTGACCACTGATCTACTTACAGAGGTTTTTTAAATGGCCCATCTGAAATAAGATATAAAGTGGTCTCTGTTCATCTCCCATGACTCCGCCATCACTTTCTGTACAAACACTCTAATCCCAAGTACTATTCTAATTCAAGGCAGTGACCTGTCAAAATACAGGTGTGGGAGAAAATAGCAAAACAGAACCCTCACAATTGGTATCTCTGATTAATTGGACATTAAGGATTCAAATAAACACTTTGACCTCAAATCCCATTTTTCCATGCTCTCCCAAACCCCATAGCATGCAATATTCATTTGAAGTCGGGTTTTCTTCATCTGTAAGTCTCTGTGCACAGATTCTAGGGTCCACCAAGAAGCAAAACACCTTACCCCCCTCCCCGGGCCCACACTGGTACACAGTTTTCAAGAGAATGCACATTTCCCTTGGACGTGGTACTGGTGTTAGGGTTACCATGGCTTGTGTAGAAGCCCTTTGGGTCTAAGCACCAACCACCCATCCACCCCTGGCTCACATGACAAGACCAGACTTTGAGGAAAAACTTCTCCAGGCAGTCCTTACTACTGACCACAGGGCGCATTTCTAATCCAGGGGGCATTATGTTAAGTGGAGGTGCTAGCAACAGTAGGTGTAACCTAACACAACTCATAGGAAAAATAACTGACTGGGCCCTGTTCACTCACTAGAAAATAGTTCTCCTCATGCTGAGCCTTCTTGTTAGGGGTCATTGCAGCACCTGGAGCAAAACTCAGAGTGATGTATAAACAGCCACTTCCCAACAGCAGCAGGTGAAACTGGTGGTATTCAACACCCATATCCAAAAATAATTTTCCATCTAATTTTTTAACATTACTCATTAATTCTTCAAATACCTAATATTAAGTATGTTCACTGAAAAAAGTAGTAAGAGAACAAAAAGATGCTTAAAAGAACTAACCCACTGCTTTTTCCACAGCAGATATTCAATGTTACAAATGAAAGAAAGGAAAGGAGGAACAGTGTGTAAACAATGGTAACACAGAGTGCTTCCTCAGAGACTAGAGTCTGACAGAACCTCCCAGGACACCGCCTTCTCGATCGCAGGCATCTTCTACTCCACTCAGTTAGCCTCGGGGCAGAGAAAGAACAGGGAAAAGGGGGAAAAAATACCCACAAACATCTAGATGCAAACTTGTCTTAGCTAAATTATCCCCACTTCACCTCACAGACAAAAAGCCACTAATAATGACACTTGTCCCCTCAAAGTAGTTTCCAGAATACCGACAACCAGGATATGTCCAACCAGCATACAGGTATCCTGACCACCATGGCCCTTTATCACAAGGCCCATTTAAAAAGGTTTTATTTCTGCCCTGCCTGGTGTGGCTCAGTGGACTGAATGCCAGCCTGCAAACCAAAGGGTCACCAGTTTGATTCCCAGTCAGGGCACATGCCTGGGTTGTAGGCCAGGTCCCCAGTAGGGGACACATGAGAGGCAACCATACATTGATGTCTCTCTCCCTCTCTTTCTTTCTCCCTTCCTCTCTCTAAAAATAAATAAATAAAAGCTTTAAAAAATAAATAAAAAGGTCTTATTTCTTATGCTGTTAACAAAGGGTTAAGCAGACTACTTCTATTATATTTGCGTGGGGATCCTAAAGTTCAGTTTAAACAAATGATTCCCATACTTCTGGAAACACCTTAATTGGGCTAGTCTGTTACTATTAGAGCAATCCAGCAAAGGCTGGATTCTTTTTATACCCTTAAAGGAATAAGCAAAATTCTTTCAACGATATTTTTTTTTTGGAAAAAAAATCATCTCAAGTTTACACTCGTTCCACAATTACTCATCCTGATTGGGGTGGGGGTGGGGGGTGGAGTGCCCACATTTTATTTCCAAATGGCACCTTTAGATCTAAGAGCTCTAATTGCCAGCATATCTAATATTGACTTTCTGCTTAAAACACAAAGGAACAAGTATCATCATAAGTCTAAAAAGTAAGACTTACAAAGAAAAACAGAGAAAGGTCTGTTTGTCCAGCCAGAGGCAGGGAAGGAAAGCATGGGCACAGAAAGGGACAATCTGTGTTTGCAACACAGCCACTGTGGTCTGGGAAAAGCAGTTTGTTCACTCTGCAAACATCTGTGCATTGAATAGGGAGGGGAAAAGCATAAAAGTAAGAAATACCAACAGAAAACAGGCTAACTACAAGGAGGTAATCTACGATCAACAGTCTGGAAAGCTCAGGAAATGTTTCTCGGGCAGGCTGTGAAATCTCTTGAGAAAGGTTTAAGGATATTTGGTAAAATAGTCAAATTGTTCTACTACACTAGGAGATTACATTGACTATCAAAAGCATATTGCAGTTCTATTTTCAAACTATCTTTTTGCTATCTTAGAGAATCAAAAGCACTCCTTAATAAATTAAAATGACAAATGCTTACCAAATATAAAAACATTTACAACTATGTGAGTTAGCAAGGAGCCAAAAATGCAAGCAAACATCTCTGACATTTAAATAAGAGAACTGTTGCCCTGGCTTGTGTGGTTCAGTGGACTGAGTGCTTGCCTGCAAACTGAAAGGTCATTGGTTCAATTCCCAGTCAGCAACCTGGGTTGCAGGCCAGGTCCCAGGTCCACGTATCCTCTCACACACTGATGTTTCTCTCCCTCTCTCTCTCCCTCCCTTCCCCCCCTCTAAAAAGTAAATAAATAAGTAAGAGAATTGCGAAAGTCTCTTTTTGAGATCTCTAACTCTCCAAACTAACCTCAAGAGCATTCTCACAGGAACTCATAACCAAAGATCACCAATGGGCCAACTATGAGCTGTGTCATTCCCCAGAGGAAACCTTAGATGGCTTTCCTTTCCGATCTATAACTAGAAGCTACAGATAAAACAAAATGGCTTTTAGGTGATACCACATACAAAATGCGGTATCAATTTTGGGGGAAACAGGGGACTAATCAGGGCATAAACCCCATACCATCCTAGGGGATTACCCTCAATCTAGAAGAACTAGAAAAACTGAGTTAAAAGGGTCCTCCGACATCAAACTCCAGAAACTAAAGAAATAGCAAAGCTGGAACTTTAACCCCTATCTTTGGACTCTTAAGGCCCGTACCCTGAGAGGTCATGTTCCTCAGAGGTCCAAAACCCCAACTGGGTCATCCTGACACGTTTAGAGGTGCTGGTGAGAATTTCACATATCAAAGCACCATTCAATAGGGCAAGCTCTTCAGCTAGAGGTTCATAAAGGTAAAAATGGATATGAAAGGCTGGGGTCATATTTTGGTTTTACATTTTTTTTTTATTTTACAAAAAAGCATTGTTGACTCTTGCATTAGTTAAAACAAAACTTCTCTAGTTGGTGAACTTGATTTTTCTGCCTGTCCCTTTTTTGTGCAACTTTCTACTACCTGGCATTTCTTGGCCTAAGAACCAAGTCTTCAGAGCTCTCACAAGTTCAGAGGAAAAGGCGTAAAGGTCGTACAAGAAAAGGCAAGAAATCTAGATTGTACATCAAGTGGGAGACAATTCTACTAGGGTGGCTCCACCCACTGCTGTCCTTCCTGAGGCTCATTATCTGCAGAGAATCAGAGGGCTCGGCTATAAAACTGGGTATTCAGTGGTCCTGTAAGCTCTCTGGCTGTATATATATAACAACACAATTAACTGGTAAGAAATGTGGAAGGGCAGGAAGAGCTTTGCACATCTCCAAATCCTGGTTTTCATAACCCAAATTCCCACCCAGTAACTCTCCAAAGGCATCATCCTATTACTTCTCCACAACAACAAAAAAAAATAAATGTGCATTTTATCTTAATAACTAAGAAAGGTAATTTCAATTATTTTTACCTTGCCAGTACCAAGTTTGCTTTTTTAATTTAAGATTTTTAAGAAACGAGGGAATGTTGGGGAAAAAAGAGCACCTCAACTTACATGTTTAGGGTAGAGACCCCAATTTGGAGCTCAACTTTGCCACTCAGTAAAAGCTCTTAGACAAACTATAACATCGATCTATGTCCCACGGGTCCCAGGGCAGCCGTGAAAGAACATGACTTTCACCGAAGCATTGCAAAACATGTGGGGAACACAAGGACAAACCACCAGTTGTGTGGCTCCACACGCACATTCCCCGTCAATGTCCGCCTGGTCATAGCAGCTCTTCTCTGATCTCCAGGAGCCCTATGGTTAGGGTGACTAGTTCTTACCCCACAAACCAAGCTACTGAAGCATAAATGGGGCAGGAATTTAAACATCTAGATATTTTGGCTACATCACTTTTTCTTAAAACCCCCTTAAGAACTACATCTTCCCTGTGATGAGTGTGTCACACTCCTGAACACAGATGTCACACTAATCTTCTAAAAACACTGCTTTGCCCATCACTCCTTCTCTCCAAAATCCTTAAAAGCTAGATAATGCGTGTTGGATAAAGTTCCAGCTCCTGAGCCAGAATTCAAGCTGACCACAGTCTGCTTCAAGTGAACCTCCCACTGCCTGCTGTGGAAAGCAGCTGAGGAAGCACGGGCTTTAGAGCCAGACAATGGGGAGCTGGAATTCCAGCTCTACCACTCACTACTTGTGTGATCCTGAACAGGTTACCATACCTTTGCGATCTCCTTTAAATCAAGAATTCCCCCTTTTTGAAACAAGAATAACAATGCCTACTTCTCAACACTGGAAGATGAAAGAGAGTGTAGCATGTGGCACAGAGTAGGGGCTCAGTGAGTGTTACTTTCTCCCTTGCTCCAATCCCAGTGGTCTAGTCTCTTCTCTCTTGAAAACTCTCCCCAGCAACTCTCCACTAGTTACAGAACTGCACTTCAAGGCCCAAAGAAAGTCCCTTCTCTTCTGCGAAGCCACCCTGGCTCCCAAGAGTTTTCTCCTCTGAGCTTCTATAATCTGAAACTGTTACTCTTCTCCGATATGTCCTTCTTGTTTCCCCAATGAGTCCACAAACCCAAGAGCAAACTTTTCACTAATTATCAAGCCTATCACAATCTAAGTGTTCAATAAAAAATACTCTGAAGACAGTTGCCTCAGAGTTGCCTCACTAGGGTGAAGAAAGCCTTTACTTCATGTATTCAACAGGCTCCCCTTCAGCTCTTGCTTCGTGCTGTCCTTCTCAGCATGGAAGACAGACTAAGCTCAACTGGGTCTCTACTTCTGATTAGCTTTCTGGAACCTAGACTATTTCTGATCCTTTAGAAAGCCCTACTTCTGAAAAATCCCATCAACGAAGAGATTCACCTCCTGAGAGTATTACTTGGAGGGGGGAAAATAATGCAGTCACTTGGGTTTTAACCTCAGGGCCCTATCCTAAGATAGCCAGCTGAAGTGTGTGCATATAAAAGATACCCTAGCTCAGAACAGCCCCGGAGATGGAATAATAATCTCCTCACCCTTCCCAAGACCCTACTGTCCAAATAGCAGCAACACCTGCACAGGTGATACGAGCAAAAGCTGGACTAAGGCAGCAAGAAGGCAAATTGTCTCACTTAGTGAAGAAGTTGTTTTATTCATATTCAAGTAATATAAACCACATTTATATAAAGATTCCAGGAAATGCAATAATTTCACTTTAGAAACACTTGAAAATGCTCAGTCTCTTGAACTCTACTAAATTACTAAATTCTTGGATAAGGTAGCATAAACTCTTAAAGTGTATTCCTTTAGTCTTGGGTAACTTAAAAAATATATCTTTAATAGTACACTTAAGAAGAAAGACAAAAAAAGGAAAGGTAATCATTCCCAATAAACACAGTTCAATTTGTTTAGAGTACAAAGTTAATTTTCCTTTGTTTGAGTTCCGTGTGTGCGTGTGTGTTTGCTTTTAGGAGCCTGCAGACAAGCCACCACCACCGCTTGGGCATGTCCAGGGGACGAGGCGGCTGGCAGAGCCCACTTCCAGGGCCGCCCAGACTGTAGCCATCTCTTCGCATACCCCAGCTCTGCACTTCCCCAGACCCTCCTCTGATGTTCCCCACCCCCAACCGCAGCCCGCGGGAAGCAGAGCTGCCTGACCGGGAGGGCAGTCCCCTCCAGCCAGAGGAGCTCCCGAGCCGCCCTGCTCCTCCGTGCCTACAGAGGTCCCCCAGAGTCTGGGTGCCAGGATGCAAATACTCACGGAGCTGGACCTCCGCCAGGGGAAAGGAGTGGTGAATAGCGGGAAACCCGCTGGGGCTGCAGCAGCAGGCAGGGCACAGCCGGAACCGGCACCCCTCCTGTCCACCACCCAGCCAGGAGCAAAGGCAGAGGGGCAAGCAGGCGGGTGGGGAAAGCCGGGGCAGTGGCGAAGCACTGACCTCCACGCTCCCCAGCCAGGCTGGGGGCTCGCACTGTTGGGGGCTTGACTGGCGCGGAGAGGAGCTGCGAAGCCCGGAGGAGGAGCTGGGCGGGCGGGCTGCCGGCAGGCATCCGCACCGGCCGGCTGGAGAGAGAGACCCAGGCAGCCGCGCAGACTTGAGTGAAGGGGCGGGGAGGAGGTGTGCCTCCACCCCAGACAGAGGGTGGGCTGCCCGCTCCTGCGGAGGGGTGTGCTCCCAAGCTACGAGAGAAAGCCGCGCAGAGAGCGCGAGGGGCGGGGCCGGAGGTGGGGGTCGCAGGGAGGAGGAAGATGGGAGATGGGGGGTGGGCCGGAAGGGTAGCTGGCCCTCAAACAGAACAGTCCTCACCTCGGCACCATCCATGCAAGAATTGTCTGGGCCTGGAGCAAAGCACAAGGGGGTCTAAAACTTTATGTCATTTTCTCATACACACGTGACCCCCTGCAGTCCAGATGGTTTCAATCACTGGAGGAAAAAAGCGGCTCTGCTGGTATGCAAGAAAAGACGGAGCTGGGAGCGTCTGGGAAAAGCTGCCCGGAAGCCTGCCTGCCTTCAAACAAACCAATGAGCTCTTCCCGTTCTCCCAGCCCTCGGCCTCGGGGAGCCCTGCAAAACCCAAAAAGACACTGAAAGGAGCTCCATTTAGTACCGCAGCAGCAGCACAGAAACTCTGACAGCTCTGGGGTGGCAAAGGAGTCTGGTCTGGACGGAAAGTTCCAAGGACATCAGAGAATTTGTTTTAAATACTCCATTAGCGTGCAGAACCAAAAACTAGAAAAGGGTGACATTAAATAATAAGCAAAAGAATACCTCATAGCAGTGAGAATCTGTAATTTATTAGTGGGATTGTGAAATTTTTAACCAAGTGTAACAATCCACTTGGAAAAGAATAATACAAATCACTTAAAATCTAAACCCATACATACTTAGTGGGATATTAGGAAGCCATGTAACCCAATTTCTCTTCCCATAAGTCACTATAAATAGAACCTGATATTGAAATGCACAAAATTGACTTTCACAAACCTAGCTACATTTTGAAGGAACAAATGAATATGAATGAACATAAACTGGCTCTAAGGCCAAGACATGTTTAAAAGCCCAAGCCAATTCAACTGTCACATATCCTAATGAGGTATTTTCTCAGCTGCAGGGCAAGCATCAAAAATAATGGGGAGTTTAAGATACATCCTGGAAATAATTTAACTTGTTTATGATCAAACAGAAAGAGTGGCAAGAACCAAACTGATAAAGTCTATTATTCTTTTGCCAAAAAAGGATAGTAACAGGAATTACTAGCATTAACTCTATCTCAGTGATATTGATGCCGAAGGATGTTTGGCCTTTGTAGAAGAAGACCTTACATACAGGGTGAAACAGTGGTCCGTGCGTGACAAATAAATCAACTCTTGGTAAAGTGACTTGGCTGGTCTACATTAGCAGAACCCACGATTCCAGCTGTTGTTGAGGCACACTGGGAAACACAGGAGACAACTTGAAACTCAACCAATTAGAGCAAGTTTTACTTCATATTCCAAAATCCAGCAGTGAGTTTCTACTCTAGTTCATTGAAGTGCTTAAATCCTTCAGGAGACCGAGGCCATATTTGCAAGAACTTAATCTTTTCCAATCTTCTCCAACATCAATTTCGGGCATGTTCTACCCTCCACATGCAACAAGAGAACTCATGTACAAGACTCTTTAGGGGATACAAGCCACAGAATTTAACAATGCTCCCGGCAATTCCACCTGCAGCTCCCTAAACTCTGCAGGGAGGTTCTTAAGTTTCCCATTTCCAAAACTATTAAAATGACAGAACACATCAAGATTTTCTCTGTTCAGACCGAGGACAGTAATTGTTTTCATCTCTGGCAGCTGTAATATGAGGGCAATAATAAGATACAAATAGTTCTTTTTGTTTGCCAATTCCATTGCCAATTGTACACAGAACTTTTTTAATTCCTATGAAAAACTTTAATTAGGTTTGCTTTATCAGAAAATTAACATCCCTTAAGTTTGCTAGTCTTGAGCCCAAACTCCACTGATGTCTGTATTAATCTTAATACTAGTCAAAGATTTATTAGAGACACTGACATCTGAAATGTCTTCAACAGCATTTTAAATGGTGCTAATTTAGCAATTTGCATTAACTTAATTTCCACATCACTTGACAAATAAAGCCAGCTATGTATAAAATACTAAGGGAGATGGAAGTTCTATGACAGGGGTGTCAAACTCATTTTCACCGGGGGCTACATCAGTTTTGAATGTAATTTCAACTCCTTAACAGTTAAGGAGTAGTTACATTCATACAGTCCTAAAATTATTTTAGCCTTTGAAGGCAACCGTGAGGCTGATGTGGCCCTTGGTGAAAATGAGTTTGACACCCCTGCCCTATGAGGACAGGGACCAGGTCTATCTTGCTAATAATTACATCCTGTGTGCCCAGCATGAAATAGGTGCACCAAAATATATGCTGTCTCAGTACATGAGAAATAAATAAAAACACTCCCTATAAGGTTAAAACCCAGTGGGAGCATGTGACTTGTAAGCAACAGGATGAACAAACCGGTTTAGGAAGGACATTAGCAACAAAAAAGAGGAAGGGGTAATTAGCATTAATTGGCTTTAGACTTTAATCATAATATATATTCAGAGACGTGTACAGAGACGTGTAGAGATTGCTGCAAATAAGAAGCCCTTATAGGAGGAATTTGATATATTTAGTGCTGAATATAGGGATCTCAGAGATACACTTTCCCATGTCCCCATTATTCAGTCCCTTCAACACAGAGCCAAGACAAGATTTGAGCATAAACATCCTGGCTCTAATTTGGATGGTATGAATACTGTTCCCTTCATCCTCTCATACGTCTCCCCCACCCCCAAGCCATTTCCTCTGTACTGTCTTCTGTCAGTGTAATGAAAGTCTCCTAATCGTTAGAAGCAGTAGCTTCGGTTCTCTTCATGTGAAGTACAATATACTCTGATTACATGGTTATATTCCATACAGATGCCTAGCACCGCATTTTATAGATGAGGGCCTATTTAATATTTTAACTGTGAGGGACTTAGAATTCAACTATTTTTTAATATACCAAAATAGATCTTGACATCAGAGATGGGCTTTACTTCCTTTTGCTATTTTAAATACTGCACTTAAGTGTAGTGAATGGTAGTTTGAGTTTTCTGGTTCATGGATTTTCCTTTGCATGTTTTTTTTCCTTTAAGGGACAAAGGGGTTCAGTCTTTCAGGTTCTCAGGTCTAGCACTCATGAAGCAGTTATTTCCTCCTAAGTACTCTGCCTATAATATTTTATGTCGTCATAAAAGGGGCTTATTTAGGCCTCATGATCCAAATAGCAAGCTTCTCAAAGGTGGGCAACAGACAGGGAAAGGTGGTTGACCGAGATAACCTTTAAGTTTTATAGGTCACACTTTTCCACATATCAGGGGTTTTTTTAAATTTTAATAAAACAGTATGTTTTATTTAAACAGCTAAACATAAATGCTAAAGACTGAAATCATCCTAAAATGTTCTTAAAAATAATTATTAATCACTAGTCCATAACTTCAACAAGTACTATTTAATCCAATCCTGCTTTCCATTCCCCCTAGATCTCAGTAGAGCCTCATTTCTAAAGCACCCCATATTCACCTTTGAAGTGTTTCCATAAGCTTTAAGACTTTGACATATGCCACCTCTGATCTGTAATCTCCAGGAGCCTAGCATACCATGACAGGGTCATCCCCTTACTCCTGAAATAGCTATCCGGAGTGCAAAGGGATGACTTTGTCCCTCCTTTTGACTTTGACCTTCCCTCTTTTCCAAGGCCCTCAAAAGGCAAACGGGGCTCACATTCACACAGATGCGACTGAGTAGTGTGAGTCCCTGTGACTCGTGTTTGCAGTCAGGAGAGCATGGTGTGTACTACTTCACTAGTTCCTACATCAAAATCCCTAGTTCAGAATCTTCTAGTGGCTTTCTGAAATACAGATTCTGGCCCCAGTCCCAGACCCACTGAATTAGAATCTCCAAGGCCGAGAAACAGTACACTAAATGAATTCTATTATCTTTACTCTGTCAGTTCTACATATGCCAATTTTCCCTTGGAGGAAATCCCCACAATCACCACCCACTCACACAGGCTTCCCAAAAGGAATCAAGCAGATATATGAATTGAAATATAACGTAGTTCTTCCTTCACAATGCCCAACTTATCTGGGCACAACTATGTTTACAGCCTACCTCCAAAAGGAAAAAAATTCTTAAAGTGAATGTTTAAAAAAATTTAATAAGATATAAAAATAGATTATTGAGGAATCGGCAATGTTTTGTTACACAAACATAACAGCACTAATAGGCCACTGAAACTATTGACTAAATTTCTATTGTAATCAAGTAAAGTATCCATAATAACTGCCTAACTGTTATATTATTCTGTTATTCCTATAGTCTAGTACCTTATATCCTATTAAGTTACTTAATTTAAAGAACTATAGGGTATAAGAAGCACAAAACCCAAAATGTATGTGCAAAATTTTTTGACATTGTGACTTAAAGAACATAAATAAATATAAGTATAAATATAAGTATAAATATAAATATAAATAACATCTATTGCTGGTTAAAAAGTTCAAAAACAGTATAAAAGAATAACAAAGAAAAGGAAGTCTTCCTTCCCACTCCTGCCCTCCAGTTCCACTCTCACAGGCAGTCACTGTGGTTTCTTGTATACTTTTCCAGAGATGTTCAAATGGAATGCAAAATTATTTATGTGCATATAATGCATTTCAGGGAGGAGAGGTCTATAGCCTGTCACAAATTCTCAAAGGGGTTCATGATGTCAAAAAGAGTAAGCATCCCCATTCCAGGATGAGGCTAAGGGTTCGCACTCTACCCCCAGTTCTTTGGTGGGATTAGCAGAACTGCTACCTTGTTTGCTTATGAGTATTACTATGCCTGATTCCAGACCAAAAAATAGCTTCAGTAAGCAATGTTGGTTAACGTGCACAGGTGGTTATAAAATACCACATGTTTGTAAATAACTTTCCAATTTTTTATGTGTTTTCTCAAACAATCCCTCCAGTGAAGGTCCTTCTGTTACTATTTGGACTGACTGACCATGAAAACCTGTAGGAAATTTCTGGCTTATACCTATACATATGCCAAGGCAGCAGATGTTTCTCTCCCAACCTGAAAATTTTCTACTGAGATAAAAAGATTTTACTTATATCTACAGAGAATTTAGGGAGCAAAATTAACTTAACACTCCTGATAGATATAACATAAGTTAAAGTTACAGAGTTATTAACAAATATCTTACAAACCATATCCTTTAAAATATACATTAATTTTGTCAAGATGGTAAATCTCATTTGGACTTCAGTGATTATTAAGTATTATAATTGGGATTTTAACAAAATTAAAAATGTTGGTTTTAAAGGATAACTGAACTGAATTGCTTCCCTTATCCACCTTTTCATAGTACTGTAGAATCTATTTCCTTGCCTGAATACCATGGAGTGCCTTTCACTGTCCCTTTCCAAAGCACATGGAAAATAAGACACATAAAATCAAGCTGCTTCTTCTATAACCAGCTTAGAAAAGGGTTCAGTCTGACCTAGGTCCATTTATTTTATTGCTCTGTAATGTTGTTTGGGATTTTATTCCAAACACCAGGCTATTTATTATTTATTTAAAGAAAGTATTAGGATAGTTTGACTGCTGATGCTGGGTGGGCTGGACTTGGGAGAAAATGAGGCGCTAGGTGCTCTTTAAATGGATAGGAGATAAGAGAAGGCTCAGAAAAGCTCACTAAGCTGGAAGGTCTCCTCATTTGTCCATTTAACTGATGGTTCTTTTTTCTTGTCTCATGAGCTTGAAGATAATTTTTGACTGGAAGAAACTAAAGTCTAATAATTTACTGATTTGAAACTAGTTACCAATCATTGTTCCAATGGTATCAGTCTTACATCTAATCGAGTATCTCTAGATTAAAGAATGTTTTATCCCTTATGACTAAGTTCACTGAATTTTACCCAGGTATCCCTGAAATAAGAATTATGAGAATGTAGTATCTTCCAGTCATTTTCTAGATTGACTGCAAAAACAAAAAATGAACCTACAGCAAATAAGAAAAAGATGATTATATATCTGTAGCTATTAATTAATTTCTGTATTCACTAAACAAATATGTATTTTTAATAAGTGTTTACTTTTCAATTAGAGTTAACATATTATATTACTTTCAAGCACTTATTAAATATTGGCAAAAGAACTGCTTTTGACATTGTTGGAACTAAACGAGAAGTGCTATAAGCAAATTTAAAATCTAGTGAGGAAGGTATACATGAACAACAAGTCAGAATAAAATAAGTGGTATAAAGAGATAAAGAGGATGTTGTGGCTGGTGTGGTTCAGTGGACTGAGCACCAGCTTGCAAACCAAATGGTCGCTGGTTCGATACCCAGTCTAGGTTGCGTGGGCCAGGTCCCTGGTTAGGGGTTCATAAGAGGCAATCACACACTGCCATTTCTTTCCCTTGCTTTCTCCCTACCTTCCCTCTTCTCTAAAAATAAATAAATAAAATATTTTAAAAAGAGAGATAAGGAGGAGGAAATATAGGAATTTGCAATAGTAGTAAAGACTCTTGCTGAGAACTGAGGGCAAGAGATTTGGAAATGAACTTAAATGACTGTTAGAATTTCTATTTCTATAAATAGAAAAGAAGGGGAGATAATTCAAAACCAAAGGAACTCCCTGAGCTATGAAAGTGAAATTCTAGGTTTAAGATCAATGACTGGTCTTAATGATTTGACTACAGTAACAGAAGCTAAAAAGGTAGGTTAGGTGGAAAATAGTTTGGCAGTTCCTCAAAAAGTAAAACACAGAATTAGCATATGACCCAGCAATTCTACTCCTAGGAACACACCCCAAAGGTTGGAAACAGGTATTAAGACACTGTACACCAATGTTCATAGCAGCACTACTCACAATAACCAACATGCAGAAAAAATCCAGTGTCCATCAATAGATGAAATGTAAAGTATTTACATAATGGAATATTATCTGGTCACAAAAAGGAATGAAGCACTGACACATGCTACAATGTGGGTGAACACTGAAAATACTGTGTAAGTGAAAGAAGCCAGACAAAGCCAAATGTTGTATGATTCCACTTATATGAACTATCCAAAAATAGGTACATCTACACAGAAAGAAAGATTAGTGACAGCCAGAGGCCAGGATGAGGAAGAAATGGGTATGGAATTTCGTTTGGGGGCAATGAAAATGTATTGGAACTACACTGGAGTGATAATTGTGCAACATTTTGAATGTAATTAATGGCACTGAATTGTACATTTTTAAAAGATTTTTATGCTATATGAATTTCACCTCAAATTTTTTTTGGAAAAGGTAGATTACAGGTCTGTGGTAGATACTATTAATGCTTGCTAATATCCTTCTCGGTCCCCAGAAGTTTCTATGTCCTTGTCACCCTGCAGTTAGGCAGGACCAGGTGATCGTTCTAGACAACAGGCTGTGTGCAGAAGTGACAGATGTCACTTCCCGGTCAGTGTATTGAAGAATGGGTGAGAGATGCCCATGTTTCTCTTCTCTGCCACGTGGATCCAAAGTCATGTGAGACAATGGAGCAGACTGTGTCCTTAAATAAGCTAGCACCACCCTACTGACCCATGCTGGACATGCTGTATGAATAAGAAACACAATTCTGTTTTCTTAAGCACTGATGTTTTAAGGGTTGTTCCTGCAGCATAAGCTAAGCCTACTCTGACCAATAATAGAGTCAGATTTAGAAAGGCCATGAAAGTTGTGTGAAGAAATTTCAATTTTATTCTGAAGGTCATGGAAAGAACATTTTTAAGGAAAAAAAATGACCTGATGTGCACTTGAGAAAATCTGGATGCAATGTGCAGAGCAAATTAGAAGCAAAGGTAGTCTCAACCTTCGGTGCATGTTAGAAATCACCTAAGGAGAATAGTAGTCATCTTTCAATTCCTTTATATTTCTCTAAAGAATAAAATATCTGTCCTCTGGGGAAAAATTCATCTGAGGAACTTTTCAAAATGCAATGCTCCGGTCCAAGATATCTTTCAATATTATGAGTCACAATCTTTACAGGTAGGGTCTAGGCACCTATAATTTTTAAAAACTCCATGGGAAGTTCTAGAGTACAGATGAAGAGTCAAGGAAATGTCTAGTTCAGAGATGACCAAATGTATATGCTTAGTAGATTCAAATAAACAATACAATAAAATAACTATTTGCTTGACAAACGGAATCACAAACGCTTAGGGGGTTGTTAAAGTACTAAGCTGTGAAAAGGTTGGTCATACTGACATGTATATAGTTATAGTTATGACTTCAAATATTTACACACCAATACGATGGGGGTGGCAGTCTGCATGCATCTAGGGGTAGCCTATCCCCACATTTCTGTTATGCTAGGCAACATGGTAGACACACTTGAGTCAGAGCACAGAGCTGTCCTCAGTCTCCCAAAAGACCAAGCTCTTCCCAGCTATCTCATTTCCTCCTTTCTTTCCTCTTTAGGATACTAGCATACCACTTGGTCCTTAGTCCCTTCCTCCTATCTAACTCATTAGTCAACTTTCCATTCAAGGCTTGAAGAGCCAAGATTCAAGGATTCAAAAATTCTAGGGTATAGGTGCATTGGAAGCTGTCACTCTACACTTTGTGTGTGTGTGTGGTCTTTACTACTAAATGTGATTTATTAAATGCAATTACTAAAAGCCTCAGCTTTCCAGCAGAGATTCTAACACAGTAAAGAAATAGATCCTTTGCTTACCATAATTCAGTTTATATTGCAAACACAAATCTTCAGAGAATCTCAGAAAAAGTTTTTCATCTCTGATCAGCACTGAAGTTGACTGACAGAAAAAGCACCTTCATTTCTGAAACTCTATTACAAGGTGCAAAAGAAATTGTCGGGCTTCACTACAAACCTCCTCCCAATACTGAATATTGTTCAACAATCCTTTTACTTATTGTTAGTGACTCAGATCCTTTTCTTGCTCCTCATAGCAACTGTTCCAAGCCTGTCTATTTTCAAAACTTCTACTGTCATCAGGTAACCACTGAGAAAACAGAGGTGTGACTCCCTCAAAGTTCCTGTACTATGTCAAAATGCGTCTTTGTGAGGACATGCTTATTGATTTTAGAGATGGGGGAAAGGAGAGAAACATCCATTGGTTGCCTCTCCTATGCATCCTGAACCTGCAATTTAGGCATGTGCCCTGGCTGGGAATTGAACCTGTGACCTTTCAGTTTATGGGACGGAGCTCCAACTGAGCCACACTGGCCAAGGCTGCATTTCAGGTCTTCTTTCTTTTTCTACCTCTTCATTTTTGTGAGTACCCCACTCTGGTCATTTTCTGAGAAAGGGTTCATAGGAATTGAATTATTTTTTGCTACTTTGCAAGGTTGAAAATGATTTCAAACTATGCTCCCACTGAATTGACAGTTTGGGTAAAGAATTCTAGGTAAAAAAATACTTTTGATTCAGATTTTAGAAGGCATTTCTCCACTGCTCATATACTTTCTAATATTGCAGGTTAGGAATATAATGTCTTTGATTGTTTCTAAAAGCTTGTACAATCTTTTCTGAAATTTCATGATGTGCTTTGGTGTAAGTACTTTTTTCAAACACTGGTCTAAGGCACATGGTGAGTCTTATCAATCTGGAGGCTCATGTCCTTTAGTTCCTGTAAGTGCTCCTGTATTGTTTTAAAAATAAATTTCCTCCCCTGCATTTTTCTTTAATTTCTCTTTCTAGAACTCCTATTATTTATATGTTGGACCTCCTAGATTGATCTCCTTAACTGTCCATCTCATTGTCTTTTTGTTGTATTTTATGGGAAATTTTGCAAGTTTCCTTTGAACTCTTCAATCATTTTTTTAATTTCAACTATTATATTTTTACTTTCTAATGCTCTTCCTTGTTCCGATTGTTCCTTTTCTATGGCATCTTGAGCTTCCTTCTTGACATTCTCTACAATCCCAGCATTACCATCAACTCCTCCTACCTCTAGGACCACTATTTTCCAGTCTCTTTCATTACTACCTCTTCTTCTGCATACCCTTTAACTGGAAGATTTTCCTCCTGGCTCTTCTCTACAGATAGCCTCTCCCTAGGCATCTTATCTGTTTGCATGGTTTGAAGGAAATATGCTGCTATTTCCAAACTATTATCTCTAGCTCCAACCTTTTCTCTTGAGATCTAGACCTGAACCTCAAACTACCTGGTAGACATTTGCACCTGGATGGACCAAAGACACCCCGAACTTTACATCTCATTGCTGGCTTCAGGTAGTCTGTGCTCCAATCTCATAAATAATTTGTCATTCCCATAAAGTATCAAGTTAACATCTTTATTAGATCCAATACAAATGTCACCTCTTCAGTAAAGCCTTCTATAACGTCATCCTACCCCTGGGTGGAATGAATTACTCCCCCTCTTTGCATTGAAGGCACAGTTCATAGCCCATAGCACCTGTTCACAACCAGTGGGCACCATGACCCAATCTGTTGACTCTGCTAGAATGGGTACCTCTTGAAGGTGTCTCCATCATCAACATCTAGCAAATGGCAGTTACTTAATAAATAGCTGTTGAATTACAGTAATTTCAAATAAATATACAGTATAAATGTTTGATTATGTAATCATCAAATAAACAAAGAATCTAACCAGAGGCCTAGCCTACTAGGAAAAAAATTACGTGATGTTAAGAACATATCTGTACATTCTTTAAAGATATCTGTGGATATTTTTAATCTTAACAGATTATTATTTTTTAACCAAACATTTCCAATCATATCCAAAGGCACATTCTTCATAGTCACTTACACACGTGCAAATTTAGAACTTAAAAAGTTAATCACTTTAAAATAATCTGTTCATCCAAAAAGTCACCTTAACAGTTTCCTTAGAATACTGAACACATTTGTTGCTGTTTGGAATAACCAAAACTAAAACAAAAAAAAAAAGCAAAAAGAGATTTCTTTAGAACACATCACCCATATAAAAATGTCAGTAATGGGTAGCTAGCCCCTCTGGTAATTTTTTTCAGAAATATTAAGTGATTAAAGAAGAAGGAAGAGATACTCGTGAACCCTAACTAGGGCACTGCAACTAAGGGTATTATAAGGCTGGATACAGAATGTTCATTCATATGGAGGGATTTAAGCATTTTTGTGGGTTTTTGTTTACTTTACTTTGGGTTTGATTTTCTTTTTGGAACTATGCCGTAATGCCAAATCTTACGTGTTTTCTTTTTCCTGTTGAGCTGATGCTATGTTAAGATATAAGCACAAACATCTCAAAAGTGTTTTAAAGCCATCCAATTGTTTGAGAAGGCATACGTGCTGGGCCAATGAAGCCAAAACATTAGAGCTAGGAATTTTGATGAAGATAATAATTGCTTACAGACCAGCTTGTTTTAACTTGCTGAACAAAGAACACAATTTTATACCACATTTTCATCACAGGCTTTTTCTCTGCATAATCACTAGTGTAATGAGCACTTTAAAAGGGAGATTATCTACAAGTTGAACAGTAAGGAAGTTTTCAATTAGATTCCATCATCTTCAAAATTTCACTTACTCAAACTTTATATTAATTTAAAAAATTGTTTTTGCTGGCCTAAGCACTGTTTTGACTTTGCAAACCATTTGTTTAGTGTGCACAGCATACATCTAGAAATGAAGATACTCAGTTAATTTCCAGTGCTGCCCTGAATGGTCCTATAGCCTTAGATAGGTCAGTAACTTCCTTGTACCTTAGTTTATTTCTAGGACGTTCCTGTAGAGCAATATAGTTCCATCTTTCTCACATGTGAAAGCTGCGCTCAGGCTCTGAGCCTATGTCAGGAATTACCCACTCACTCCTTTTCCCGCTCAGTAGCTTCCCTCTCTTACAGACCTCATAATTCAGTGTTCAACCAATATTTATTTAGGGCCTACTCCAGGCAATGGAGTGGGTGTGGAGATGAGCTTGATCCCTAAGACAGCAGTGATACTAGTTTCCTGACTAACAGAAAGGACTGTCTCAATTATTCTGCTTGTTTCACCCTGACTCTGGATTTCCTCTTCTTTGCTTCCTCTGGAATACGTAGCTGGAAATCCTAAAAATTAAGGTGGTGTAGATTCACAGGGTTGTCACTCAGTGATCAGGTGGTTACAGATCCAGGCAGTCCAAGAGTCAATATGGCTTTCAAGATAGAGATAGGCAATCATGGAAGGGACCAAAGTCACCAACTCACAAGACCAAGATAACTCTACACATAGTACCAGTTGGGACCCTAGGTTTGCTGCATCTTTTTGCCCTTACAATTCAGCCTCTAAGGCAGAATTCTCTACATGTCAGCAAGCTATAATGACTTCTGATTCCCTTAAGGCAAAGAGTCATTCATCTCAGTGCATAAGCCTTTAGCATCAGTGTGTGAAGGCATGGTGACATCTGCTAGTTAAGTCTGAAATCTTGTAAATTACAGAGAGGCAGGGAGATCCTATAGACCTATGTTGCACATAAGTACTAAGGGGCCAGGCCTTAACAGCAGACCTTAAATTTGAGACTCTAAACTCTGTACATGTGCTCATTACTCCCCATCTACCCATCCCATTGGGGTTTATATGCCAATCTTCTGTATTCTTTGTCCCTGATCTGCTGTCTGTCCTGATCCTTGCCATTCAGAGGTATTCTGGTTCTGATCTATGGCTTTGTTCTGATTTTGGCTCATGGATATGCTCCCAATCCGAAACAATTACCTGGCTTCTGATCCCCAGGTCTGATCACAAACTTTATTCTTTCCACTTGCTCCAATGTCATTCTTTCAGTCTCATAACAACTTCTGGTCCTGCTTCCCCATCCACTGCTGCCTGTAGTTCTGGTAGTGGCCAGTATTTTAGAATCCCTTTCTGGCTCACTCTGGCAGAACAAAGGAAGTGTGCAATTAGTTTATTTAACAGTATTCAGAGAGGACATAACTTTACTCATGTCTAAATGAAGTACGTACATCAAGTTATTCTACCTTTGTGTATCTCAAATTTCTCATCTTTATTATAATTACTATTTTTTATCCTCACCCTAGGATATTTTTTCATTGCTTTTAGAGAGGTAGAGAGAGAAAGAGGGAAACATCGATGTGAGAGAGAAACATCAATTGGTTACCTTTCATATGTGCCCCAACCAGGGATCAAACCTGCAGCCTAGGTTATGTGTCCCGACTGGTAATCAAACCTGCAAACTTTTGGTGCAAGGGACAACGCACCCAGCTAAGCCCCAACGAACTGAGCCACACCAGCCAGAGCTCATCTTTAAATTAATACATTTGCCACCACATTCCCTCAAAGATATAATTATACTTAAAATAACACGAATTCTGGGATTATAATAAAGCTGTGATATGTTCCTGCATTTCTAACTTTTAATGAGTTTTGAGTATTAAAAATTGGCTCCATAAAAGGAATTATAATTTGAGTTTTTTTTAATATAGTATCTACCTCACTTCAGAAAATATTTCTGAAATGTATATAAAAAATATTCTAAATCAATTAAGTAGATCATACTCTTTGTAATATACTCAATGGTGGGCTCTTTTTCTTAGTGAAAAAGGATTTTGGAAATGTTAACACTTATCCCATAATTATTAAGTTTTATATATTTAGATATAATTGCTTTGAATTTTCTGAGAGACTTAACAATAGAAAAGGAATATTCTACATACATTTTATTGGGTTAATTCACTCTAAGGCTTTGATTTTTCTACATGAGAATTACACTACTAAAAGATGCATTCTTCTTTCTTTTAGACAAGAATTTTCATTGTGCTAATATAAAGAGTAAATTCCACAGTGTTATGGAAAAGATGCAGCTAAAATGTAAACGGGTTAAAGGGGACTCTTCATCTCAATTCCTAGGAGATGCTGTAGGGAAAGGGTAAACAGAAGCAAACAGTTTCCTGAAATTGTGCCAAGGCTACATGTCAACTGCTTGGCAGGAAATGCTTTTAGAGGGCCTACATAAACAGACTATCATCCTTTTTTTTTTTCTTTCTTTCTTTTTTTTTTTTTTTTGAAAAATCCCCTTTGGCTTCTTACAAAACAAATGTACTGAGTTTAGCATGATAAACACAAAAGGAGAAAAAGGCACAAAGGATTTCTAAGTGCCAATACCTACATGTTCTATATGACAATTACATAATCAGTCCTTCACTTCTAACTCTCATGAACCTCACTGCTCAACAAGCATATACTCAACGCATGCATGTTGAAATGTTGTGGTAAATTAAGTCTGATTTTTCCATTAGTTTTCATCATGATTTTGGTTAAGCTTTATCTTATGGTAAATTTTCATTTTGCAGCAGTTTTTAATATTTTAGCACTATACAATGATAACATTTTCTTGCATTTATATAGTGATAAATTTTTCAAAATAATTTATATCCATTAACTTAATTTTTGTTATTTATAAGGGCTAACTTAGTATCAATGCTAGCACTTATAAAATGTTAGTATAAAAATTAAGTCAAAGATCAAGTTAGAGAACCAGACCCAAAACCAATCAGTCTGAAATATTTTCTAGCACATTTCCTTCTATCCCTCCTATGTTATTAGATAATGGATTAAAAAATCCTATCAAACTTACTAAAATAATCCTTCAACTTCATCTCACTTTTGCTTTCTTAAACTACAAAAAGGATGACTGATGAGGATCTGGATGTTGACTCTGAGCACCTACTAACAGTCAGAGAAATATTCTACCTTCTGTAAAGCCTGGCCTGCCCTTCTTGCATGTCCTCTCTCCACCAGCCTACCAGTCTTGTTTGCTACAATCCCAATCACACATCTTCTCTTCCGTCTTTCTCACAATGAAACCATCCTCTGCCTCACTCACCTGATGCCCAGTCTTGCCCAGTCCACGATGAAAAGCAGAATTTCCCTGGCTCAAGGAACAAATACCAAAGATGGCATACCTCTCTACCTGCCTCGCCTCATCCTACAGCCAAGTCACCTTAGATGACAACTTGAGCCACTTCACCTTTAGGGTCCTTCTCCGTATTCTACCAGCCATTACTTCCAATATCCACCAACCTGCTCCCTTCTGCCCAATCAGGACATCTCTGCCTTAGTTACTATTAGGCCTCATGGAGGAGAAAAAAGAAACGGTGGATGTAAAACATTTTATGTTCTCTCTACAAAATATAAAGGGGATGGTGTGTGATTCAGAAAAATAGTCACAAAACTGAAGAATACAAATATTTCAGTGTAAACAGTATATTTTTAAAAGTATAACTACCTTGTTATTTCTTAAAATTTAAAATTTATTTCTATTATTTCTAAAAATGGGGTTACCTGTAATTATAATTAAGTAAACTTAGTACAGACCAAGGGGTATGACTCAAGTTTTCTCTAGTATAATTCTAGTCCTGGAAATCTGGCTTCCTACTCTACTCCTTAAAGCTCCTGGCATGGAAATACATTCTAACATCAACACAGAATAGAGGTTTAATAAATGGCCACTGACCAAGTAACAAAATATTGATGGAAGGAATAAATATAAATGTCATCCTAAAAGAATATATAAAAGTAAACCTTATAAAAGAGTCAAGAATTGCGTTTTAAAAAGTTAGCAGGGATATAAAATTGGAAGGGAACAAGAAGATATATTAATTTTGTAAAAAGCTGCTGGATCTGTCAGGATGTATTGTATCAGTAGTTAAGACAATAAAACTCTAAATAGGGAACACTTCCAAAACAATGGAGTAAGGAAATTGGCAAACCATCTATTCAAAAAAGCTATAATAAAACTATACAAAATTGTCAAAACAATCATTTCAGGATTTTGTGGTGAAAATTGACCAGAGGTATACAACAAATTAAAAACCACTTATTGAAAACAAACACAAAACTATAAAAAATACCAAACCTCTATTAAAAAAGAAAAAAGGTGAGAAACTGGAGCTCTTCCCACCCCTATCCCACCCTCCCAATCCCCCCACCACCCCCACAGCTCCATGTGGAAATCGTTCATCAGGACAGGACAAGCCACAAAAACCAGCATCTCTGCTGCTGGAGGGTGATTGATGACTTGCTTTAGTGACCAGGATATTGTCAGAAACAAGTGACCTTAGAAAACAAGTGCTAAACAATCAAGGCAAAACCAACCTCAAAGCAGGCTGAATCTGCAGCACCAGTTGGGACAAGCAACAGATCAGCCAAAAACATAACCATGAGCTCCAAGGAACAAGACAGCGATGGAGGACCTTGATAAGCTCTCACAGATTCTTGGTGATCTGGAAGGTGTGCACATGTTCAAGGTTATACACAGACTGCATGTGAGGCCCTGCACACACAGAAAACAAAGGTCATGCAGACATAATTGAATTTTAAATGCATTCCCCAAGCCCTGACCAGTGTGGCTCAGTTGGTTGGGCATCATCCCACAAAGCAAAAGGTTGCTGGTTTGATTCCTTGTCAGGGCACATGCCTGGGTTGCAGGCCAGGTCCCCAGTTGGAGGCAATGGATTGATGTTTCTCTTGCACACTGATGTTTCTCTCCCTCTCTTCCTACCTCTCTTCAAAAAAAATTATAATAATAATAAATAAAAATAAATAATTGTGTTCCCCAACCCATGCACAAACTAATCAGCAAAGGGTAGAAGCCTTACTAGGCTCAAAATATTTAAATACATCCTCTTACTTATTATTAGCTGACTACTCTGCTGATAATTCCTAGGAAGTCAGACTTAAAAATAAAAACAAGAATGAAAAGAAAAAAACTGAGGTAAGACATCAGTGGCCACATATTACAGGGAGACAGACACTGCAGAATTAGCCCAGGCAAATCACTAAACAAGTACGCTAACAAACAACAGCAGTGCCTACAACCCCTGGGGAGGGGAGCAGATCAAAATCCAAAGTTGCTATGCTATCTAAAATAGAGGTCAACAAACTGTAGCCCATGACCAGTTATGGTCACTGCCTATCTTTTTACATAAAGTTTTATTGGGACACATCTATACTCATTTATTTACATATTGTCTATGTCTGTTTTCACACAACAACAGCAGAGTTAAGTAGTTACAACAAACCATATGGCTTGCAAAGTCTAAAATACTATCTAGCCCTTAATAGAAAAAGTTTCTTGGTCCTTGATCTAAAATGCTTGGTTTTCAACAGAAAACTATGAGACACACTAATAAATAGGAAAGTAGAGCCCACACGCAGAAAAAGATGCAGTTGATAGAAACTAGCTCCAATAGGGCCCAAAAGTTAGACTTAACAAAGACCTCAAGGCAGCGGTTATAAATATGTTCAAGGAACTGAAAAAATTGAACTTTTAACATTTAAGGAAAGTATGACAATAACTCAATAGAGACTATCGATAAAAAGATAGGGATTATAAAACAAACCCCCAAATGCCAGAGTTTAAAAGTACAATAACTGAAATGAAAATTCACTAGAGGGGCTCGGCAGCAGACTTGAGATTGCAGAAAAAAGAATCAGTGATCATGAAGAGAGAACAATAAAGATATACAACTTAAAGAAAAGGAAGGAAAAAGAATGAAGGAAAATGAACAAGCCTCTGAGATATGTGGGACCCCATCAAGTATACTAACATACGTTTAAAGGGAGTCCCAGAAGGAGAGATACAGAGGGCAAAAAAAATATTTAAAGAAGAAAATGGCCCAAACTTTCCAAATTTGAGGAAAAAAATTAATCCAAACATTCAAGATGCTCAATGAACTCCAAGTACAACCAAAAAAAAAAAAACACAAAAAACTACCAGTACTAGTAAATGTGTTTAGCAAGATCACAGAACACAAAATCAATACACTAAAATCAACTACATTTCTATATACTAGTACATAACACGAAAATACAATCAAGAAAACAATTCCAAAATAAAGTACTTACTAAATGTTAAAAGAAGTGCAAGGTATACATCGATAACTATACATTATTGAAAGAAACTAAGCTAAAATAAAATAGATAAAACCATGTTCATGAATTTAAAAGCTTAATGTTGTTAAGATTACAGTTCTTTCCAAATTCATCTATAGATTCAGTGCAATTCCTATCAAAATCCTAAAAATCATTATCTGTAAGTTGATTAGCTGATTTTAAATTTTATGCAAGTACAAATCACATAGAATACCAAAACAATTTTGAAAATTAAGAAATTGATGGTAAATTTACACTTCCCAATTTCCAAACTTACTAGAAAACTATAATAATAAAAGACTTGGTGGTGCTGGCATAAGGACAAACATAGATCAATGAAACAGAATTAAAAGTCCAAAAATTAATCCTTATATTCACAATCAATAGACATTTTTAATCCTCACCTGAGGAGATGCTTATAAATTGTTTAAAGAAAGAGAAAGGAATGTGGGGAGAGAGAAGCATCAGTGTGAGAGAGAAACATCAATTGGCTGCCTCCCATACATGCTTAGACTGGGGATCAAACCCACAACCTTTTGGTGTACAGGACGACGCTCCAACCAACTGAGCCACCTGGCCAGGGCAGATTTTTAACAAAAGTTGCCAAGGCAACTTACTGGCAAAAGGATAGTCTTTCAACAAACGGTACTGAGACAAATGGACATCTACATATAAAGAGATGAATTATGACCCTTATGTCATCAAGGGAAAATTGGGACAACTGTAACAGAACAATAAATTAATACATACGTACATACAAGAACAAAGACCCTAACACACAGATACATGCAAAATGGCATAAATCTAAGTGTAAAACTAAAATATACAACTTTTAGAAGAAAATATGGGGAAAAAACCTTCGTAACATTGGGTTAATCAAAGATTTCTTAGATATGACACCAAAAGCACAATCCATAAAATAAAAAAAACAAACTGGATTTCATTAAAATTTAAGATGTTTGTGCTTCAAAAGACATCAGTAAGAAAGTAAAAGACATGTCATAAACTGGGGGGAATACTTATCACATAAGTGAAAAAGAAATCTTGTTCAGAGTATGAGCTCTCACAATTTGGTAATTAAAAAAATAAGCCAATTTAAAAATGAGCAGAAGATGTAAATAGACATCTCACAAAAGTAGAAATAGAAATGAATAATAACAGGAAAAGGTGATCCACATCATTAGTCATTAAGGAAATGCAAATTAAAATTACTATGTGATACTACTTTATACTCACTAGAATGACTTCAATAAAAAGAAAAGTATTGAAGAAGATATAGAAAAGCAGAAAAACTGGACTTGTCATACATCACTTGTGGAAATGTAAAATGATAGTCACTTTGGAAAACAGATTGGCAGTTTCTTAAAATGTTAAACATAAACTTACCATGCAAGTATTTCCACTCCTAAGTATCTCCCCTAGAGAAATGAAAACAGGTATCCACACTAAGTCTTACATGCAATCTTTCATAGCAGCATTAGTCATAATAGTCCCAAAGGAGAAACAGCAAAAATGGCCAGCAACTGGTACATGGATAATCAAGATGTGGTGTAGTCATACAATGGAATATTATTCAGCCAAAAAAATGAATGAAGTACTGATACATACTATAACATGGATGAGACTCAAAAATATTATGCTATGTGAAAGAAGCAAACAAAAAAGTCACATTCATATGATCCATTTATATGACTTATCCACAAAAGGCAAATTTATAGAGACAGCAAGCAGAATACTGGTTGTCTGGTTCTAGCGGTGGGAGCTGAGACTGACTGCATATGGTGGGCACTAGGGATCTTTTTCAGCTAATGAAAATGTTCCAAAACTGCATTGGGGTGATGTTTGCACAATTCTGTAAAAATTATAAATTGTTAAAATTTTTACTAAAAATTATAAATTGTATACTTGACACAGGTAAACTTTACGTGGAAATTATACCTCAATAAAATAGTTTTTTTAAAAATTCTACATAGATTTTAACTATTTATATCTTCCAAAATTAAAATTCCTTCAAATCTCTAGTAACTTTTAAAATGACAAAACTTTTCCCTAATCATTCCTGCTCTGCAACCAGCTTTTTAACTTCTAGTGAATTTTAAAAGGCTATAAAAGCTAATTCTCAGAAGTTTTATTCATTCCCTTTAATCTACATATAATCAAGATGGCAATTCTGATAATGAGTTTCTTTCATTCCCCAATCACCCAATGAGTTGATGTAATCAGGCAAAATGAATGATCTAATGACTCATATATAATACTACTTTACAAAGCTATAATAACCCTAAAGCTCCTAAGTCTTCTGAAGAAATAAAAATACCACCTGTCAAATGAAGTGATTTATACATTCTCCGGTATGTACAGTATAAATCATTGTCTAACTCAGGCACAATACCCACTTTTGCATCCTAAGTTTTTAACTCTTTTTTGCTCCATTCACATAGAGGAAGAAAGAATTTGCATTGTTCTTCACTAGGCTTGTTTTTCCTCCTTAAAATGTCCCCAAAATATACAGCACCCATCTCATTCCTCAGATCTCAGGAGTAAAGACTTCCTCCAACTTATCTATTCCCCAAACCACATAACCTAGACAAATAACTTTTATGTGTTCTCTGCAATGAACGTAGCCTCGTGAACAGATAAATCATGAAAGATAACCCAACAGCTGTTCTCTCTGTTGATACCAGGCACACTCCTGAGTATCTGCCCTTCCTCCACTTTCTCCTCCATTTCCCAGTCTCACTGGTGGCTTTCTCAAGTACCTGACTTGGGCTGTGTTTGACCCACAAGGGCCCTGATGGTAAATTATGTTCCATCATTCTCATTTCCATTCAATTTTTAAAAAGAGAAAAAGGATTCTCTCAAACTGTGGTTTACAATACAAACCTTAAAATTATAAAAGATGTATATAGAAATATAAATATAAAAATAAATGCAAAGATTTAATTTGGTGCCAGTCTTTAGTCCTCAGTTTCATTCTAAGCATCTTCTTTTCCACATATTTCAAAATGTTAAATTCTGGGAAAATCAGTTATAACTGAATATTCATCACTTCTTTAAAGTGCACATAGGTCATCTTTTTATAGCCAACTCTTACCTGGCTTAACAGGGGTCTATTTAAATTAGAAATTGAGTCAGTCTATTCAACAGTGTCTATTGAATACTCACTAATTAACAGGCCCTGGATATTTAGGAACAAATAAGGTACAGTTCCTGCCTTCAAGGAGTCAGTAAGCTGTTGGGAGAGAATGAAGTACAATTACATATCATTTAAATCAGATCGAAGTAAATACCACAATGCATATTTTTAAAAAGCTATGAAAACAGAGGTCACAACTTGGGAATAAATGAGGATTTCAAAGAGTTGACTTGACAAAAAGAAAGTAATGCTTCCACTGAACCAAAATAGCAAAAGTAGGTAGCAATAGATTCCTGGGGAAGAGCCAAGTCAGATAAGGTGTGGCTCTAGAACCAGGTGAGGACATATTGGGAGACCAGTCTAATCACGTCTGATCATGGAGAACTTACTTTGTGCCAAATACCATTAAAAGCACTTTATGTGTATTAATTATTTGATCCTTACAACAACCCTGGGAGGAATTTACTATCATTCCCATTTTATACATGACAAAACCAAGATACAGAACAGTTGCATAAGCTGCTCATGGTTACACAGATGCAGCTAAAAGTTGTGGAGCCATGGTCTTGAAGTCCATAATAAAAGACGACCAAATTCTCTACCTCTAACCACACTCATTACAAAAGCAGTTAACAGGTAAGCTGACTACCCCCTTTCTCATTAATTCCTAGGCCATCCTTCAAGGTCTAGCTGAAATAATTCCTTCTCCACAAAGCCTTCTTTGATCCCCCTCCCCAATTAAACATAATCTCTTTCTCCTCTAAGCTACATAATGCTTTACCTTTTTTAACCTTATGACAAGTCATATTTTCTTTCTGATATTACAGATTTTACATCATTCTTTATTATTTTCCTTTAGTCTGACCCATTTTCTATTCTCTACAACTCCTAGGGCAGTGGCTGGCACATAATAACGCTAACTAAATCCATGGAGCACTTATTCTTTCTTTGCAAAGCATTGTGCTAAGCATTTTGCAGGAATCATTTGACAAAATCCTTACAGCAACCCAATTCACAATAGCTATTTTTAGCCCATTCTGCGACAGATATAATACTAGATGCACCTTAAATTCAGTAAACAAGATAGATATGGTCACTGCAAGAAGCTTATAGTCTAGGGACGTTGGCACTATTGGTGTCCCCAAGTAAGAGATAAAATTGAGGCCCAAAGGATTTAAATATTTTGTCCAGAATCACACAGCAAAAAAGTGAGAGCCAGAATTTAAACCCAGTCCTCAACTTGATGAGCAAAAATGTGTATGTATCTTAGTATGTAGCCAATAGCTCAGAACTGCTAATCAAGTCATCTGCTGAGGAGCCTAGGTATTTGATTTCCCTATGTCTCTTAAATTGGTCCTTCCTGAGCACCAATGCTTTGCTGCACGCAGGGTAGTGTAGAGGAGTCACTTAGCAGTGAGACCTTGGCTTACATCTATCAAATACCCAAATGGATTGGGGTGGAAAGGTAACTAACAGCACAATTCCTTACTTAACTGTGGTTCAACTATTCTTAAAAGTTGGGTTCAACTCACACAATTGTGATTTCCTCACCGCTCCGTAATTTCCAGTGGAGCGGTGAGGAAGTTGCCACTATAGGATTACATTATCCTTCATGCAACTAAGGCATCCCTCTGGCCCAGAAATACCTGCCTTCTGGCTGAACGTCCCATGGTCCACAGCCAGCTGGCCAGAGAGACTTCCTTCTCCAAGTGCCACCTTGGCAGCCCCACTGTGTGGCCTATCCTACCCATCTCCTCAAATAAAAGTAGAGACATCCCAAAATATTGACCAGGCAGAAAGAGGTGCCCGGACGCAAGAGTCTTATTCCCACAATTTCTTATCCCAACAAGAGACCACCTGACTTCAGATAAAGTTCATCACGTTAAGCAGCGGAGACGACCTCCAAGAGCCAGGACCCCTGGGTCTTGAGGCTCCTCCCACAGAGCGCACTCAGAGACTGGGCTGCGTGTTACTCAAACCACCGAGCTCCGTACACCACCAAACACCACCCGCCTCCAGCGTTCTCTCTTTCGCGCGACTGCCCTCACGCAGAGGTCGCGGGCATCACGCAGGAGGCGTGTCCGGCGTAGGGCGCGCGCCCCTCCCACCACCCGCCAATTACCAGCGCCCCACCGCCCTGCCCCGCCCCGCCCCGCCCCGCCCCGCCTCGCCTCCCTCCACCCTCCCGCTGCGCCGGCGCTTAGTGCTCTAGGCTCAGCTCTCCCTCTTCGCCTGAGATTTGAGCGCATGCGCCTTGACAGATGGGTTGGGTGAGGGCTCCCCACGGAGGGTAGGGGGAAGTGGAAATGGAAGGGGGCAGCCGCTCGGGAGCACGTTGGGGGCGGAACCGGGGGCGCTGGTCGCCGGGGAGGTAGAGGCCTAGGCTCGGACCCAAAGCTGTAGCTGAGTCGCGGCATCTGGCTGACCCGCCATTGTTTATGTGTATGTGCCCGCTTAGGTCTACATGGAGAACTGCTTAGCGGCCGCGGCGCTAAACGGGGTGGACCGGCGTTCCCTGCAGCGCTCGGCTAGGCTGGGTCAAGAAGTGCTGGAGCGGGCTAAGAGGAGGGCGGTGGACTGGCATTCTCTGGAGTTTCCCAAAGGCAGCGTGGGGGTCATTTCCCAAGAGCGGCCCTACGGAGAAAGATGGCCCGCAGCCGGCCCCGAGCGCCTTCTCCTAGGAGAGGTGAGGGCCCCTGTTCTGGGGAACCAGCCCATTCATTCGCCCAGCGGTGGCCTGCTGGGCACCAGGGCATGGACCACACGGAAGCACCTGAGGGATCCTGCCCTTGGCGGTGGAAGCTGTGAAGTGTCAAGAAAGTGAACGGAAAAACTTTTTGAAAACTCGTGACATTTACAAATCATTATTGGGTAGCTCTAGGATACTGCTAGTGCTCGGCCCTGGTTGGTTACTTAAAAAAAAATTCTTATATGCAACGATCTGAGATTAGAGGAAAACCCGTAAACCAATCTTTGTCCTGGGCAAATTGCATGTCAATTTACTCCTTTTAGAGTTTGGAAGTTCTTTCTTAGTAAAATCTTTATCACCGACTTAAACTTGCAGAAACTTTTGAAAAGTGAAACGAAAGCTATTCCCCAAATGACTTCATTCTCCAGTAGGGAATACCAGATCTCACCTGTGACTTGCCATTTATTCAAATAGAGAGAAGAAAGACGCCCAACTCTCAGTGCTTCCTTCAGAACAATGGCTGAATTCATGGACTATACTTCAAGTCAGTGTGGGGTAAGTTGGTGTAAGCTGAAGCCATGCCCCGATCTGCCTGGTGATGAATCACAAAGTAGACCTTTGTGGATTTTAGGGAGAATCTGGAGACTACCATTTCACCCTGCCCTGTCTTCGTGGGTCAATTGTAATCACTTAAGGATTTAAACCAGGTGATAAATCCAAGCTATTGGTAGAATTCAACAATATTTATTGAATACCTAATTCAGTAGATATTATTCAGGATAAAGCAGTGAACGAGTCAGAAGAGGTCTCTGCCCTCATATTATTTGCTGAATTCCAAAACAATCAAGTCCAAATATTTGAAGTATTTTAAACTTTGAACTGATGAGGAGTTTAAAAAAATTCATTAGGATCACTCTAAACTGAAACTGAGCCTCTCTGTTTTCAAAATGTATTGAAACAAAATCCGTACATTAGAATTTAACCTCTGTTTCAAGCCCCTGGTAATGCAGTTTTTAGATGTGTCCATATGGGTTCGTATTGCTTGATGGCCACAAAGGTGGTTCTGTGGAACAGGAGCAGCCTCCCAGGAGTCAGTCCCGTGTTCTGCCACAAACTGGCTGTAATTCCTTAACACAGTTAGCCTCTCTCACCCTTATCTTCCCTGTCAAAAAAAAATGAAGATCTCTGAAATCCTTTCCAGCCTTTACAGTCTGTGTCTTTAGTTTCCACTGAGAGATGAACATCAGAAAATTATCATGAACTAGAGCATGAAGACTTACGGTACCACTTTTGGTACCATACATTGAAATGGGTGAGCAAAGGTTTTAAAGACCCTCTTCTCAAAATTATACTAAGGTCATCTTTAAGAACTTTGAGGGAATGTTAAAGTGTAGGCCAGCCAACACTCAAGGAAATCACCTGCACGGAAGGCATTCTTTATGGTCTAAGAATTACAACAGACTCTGGGTCTCTTCCAGCCTTAACTGTTTGTGATTCTTGTGTGGTTGTAAGCATGCTGGTCTGTAAGAGAGAAGGAAGAGACTACCTTGTTCTGTCTTGCTTTTCAATTTCATATATTAAGATTTCCAAAACTCTCTAATCTTTCTACAATTTTCATAGAATCCCTATGGCTCCAAGAACAAGATTCCAACCAATGAGATGTAGTTCAGAGAATATTTTATGTTCTTGCTTTGTTAAGGGGTTTTAGAAAAATTCATAACTTGGGCTCTGCTGTGAAGTGATCAACATAAAAGGAATAATATTTGTCTTTGGTTTGAGGTTTAGCAAATTGGTGTTCTTCATTTTGGTTTTCAGTTCAGGTCTCTGTTATGGAATGGAGGCTCAGAACCCCTTGCCTTTCTGAGATAGAATTAAAAACAGTATTATGAGTTTGACAGCACAATTTTGAAGCAGCCCCTGAGATACATCATTGGATCCATGTCTTGAAGTACTTTCCCTAGCTTCTCATTCTTTTGGTCTTATGCCTTAAATACTGTCCCTGCACTGCGTTCAAGTTAAACAGGCTGGTAAATGTCCTCATTATGAGTTATAATCAAGGACAAATCTAAGGTTAACTTTGAGGGGAAGGAAGGAAGCAGACAAGAAAATAAGAATTATTGTCCTTAAATTGGAGACTTCTTCCTTCCTCTCCCCTCTTCCAAGAGTAGAACGGCTGCATAGCTCTTGGGTTTACGTTACATTTCCTGTTGTATTTCCAAATCTCAAAGAGATACACCCCTTTCTTCCCCTGTCCTTGTCTGGGACTTAGACAATCAATGTGGAACTGTTGTGCACCAGAACTTGTCATGAGAGAAGATGAAAAGGCATCTGTGTTTGACATAGGGGAGCAGTCAGGAAAACTATTTAACCTGGCAAAGAGCATGGTCCTGCCCAGCGTTAGTTGGCCAGAGTCGTTGCCCTACAGAGGCAGCAGATGGCAGCAAAGTAATGCCAAATGCACCTTCCTTCTCTGCAGCCAGTTTACATGGGCTCAGATGTGTTCAATGACTTTGCAGGCCTGTCAAGCAGGCAGGTAATTTACCTTTGCCCTTTTGCCTCTCTTCTTAGCCCTATTTTGCCCAAGTAACAGAGTTTTTTGAAAACTTAACCAGACTATTTAACCACATCTTTCGCATTACTTCTCTAGAAATATTATTCATCTGTGCCGGAAGAAGGAGGGGCAACCCACGTCTATCGGTATCACAGAAGGAAGTCGCAACTGCAGTCGTGCTCAGACCTTGGGAGTGGTCAGGTTTGCGTCCTCAACTGTCCTGTGTGCTGAGCTGTCTAAGCTGGGAGGCCCTCTGTCGGGAGCTCCTGCTGGAGCTGTGTTACTGGATGCCTGTGTGACTCAGCATCCCACTGCATTCCACTGCTCGATAGAAATGTATCAACCCCCAGCCTCAGAGCAGTCATAGCTGTGAACATGAAATAGGAGTTTGTCTAAGATATAATACTGATGCCACTGTAGGATCTTCCCTTGAACCCACAGTCCTGGGTCATGGGATTCTTGGGCAGTCTTAACGAAAAGAGCTTCAAATATCCTCGTCTACATCTAGGGATAGGAAGGAGATTTTTTTCATAGTCACATATTTTATTCTAAGGTAGTGATATGTATCATGTCTTAGGTAATTTTTATAAAGTTCAAGAAAGGGGTCTCTTAGCAAAATACTTTTCCTAAAGATAATAACGCTTACAGGTCGCTCACTACAAACTTTTACCTGTTTTTTACTACGTGTCATTCTGGGAAAGGCAGATTCTACTTGTTGAACTGATCGGACAGGAATCCTTTGTTGCTGAGGAGAGTAGGTGTTATTATTTTTGTTTTTAAACTACCCTGGTTGTACTCAAAAATAGCAAACTTAAACCCAGAGTCTGATCCTCAGGTTGGATTTGTGGCTTCTCTGGCCCGTGGATTTGGGGAGGGGAAGCGTGGCCACAGGGATGAGAGTAAGGACTGGATGCACACAGGAAGCCCCTCTTGTTCCCTGGGGTGTAAGGAGCAGCACCAGAACCTGAACCCTGGCTTCTCTTTTCTGGCCTGGTGCTGAAGGGGTTATATGTGGGCAAGGGTCATTCCTGTCCCTCCCGTTCTCTCCTGTAAAATGCAAGCTGGTGCCTCTCAGGGAAGTGGATCCTTCAGCCTGTTCCCCTCTGGTACCCACACTCCTGAGACAAGCACAGAAGACACTTCTGTTTTCTGAGAGCCTGTTAAGTGTCTGTCGCTTCTACACTTTAAATCTTCTCTCCAGTCTCATACCCCCATGTTATAAACTAGGAAAGCAAGGCTTAGAGAAATTAGTTCCTCTCGGTAAAGAGCAGACATAAGATTCAAACTCAGGTTTATCTGACTCCAAAGCCCATGAAGGTTACAAGTAATCATGGTGAACATCTGACTAAAAATATCTCACAGAATTCACTAAAGCCTTAATAATTTAGGTGACAACTTAGAAAAAATTGACAGAACAATTGTTAGTTCCTAATGAAGTAGGAGAAAGTTTCTCTTTATAATCCAGAAGTGTGAACTTGGGCACAAAACAGTGTTTCTACTTGTTTCTTCAGAGTAAAACAACATCCTTTGGCTTTGGAGGCAACTATCAAGTCCCAGAGTACATCCCAGAGGCATCCCCGCCTGTGAGTACAGAGCTCCCAGTGTCCCACACGGGGCTTCACCACCATTGCAAAGTCGTGAGCCAGTTGGCCTGGTTATTTTATGGTTCTTGGTACTGGATCTGCAGTGTCTGTATGTTAGGGTGTTTTTAGCTTTATGGAGCATGCACAACATTGAGGTTCAGTGTAAAATTCTGTTTTCTTAGTATCCTTCCTCTACTTGAAGCTTTAGGGATGCTCTGCACCCGAACTCATAGTTGTGGTTGGAAAGAATGTGAAATATTCGTGTCTCAGTTCCTACGGCTCAGCTGGGCTGGCGCTGGGTCCTGCTGGAATTCCACCATCTGTTCAAGCAGCAGGAGGGGCCTGACCCTTGTGCTTACAAAGTGAATACCATTGCTGACATTCTGAAACTTACACATTTGGTGAGATCAGGTTCCAAAACATGTGAAGGGATTTGTTCCCGTTTTCCAGTAATGTTTCTCTGTAAAAAGCATATGGGGGTAAGTTCCTCATTAGGATCAAGCACTCTTTAGTTTATAAACTCAGGAAATATTTCGGAACTTGGAAGGGTTGGAATCCTGAGGAAAGGAACTCCAGCATGTTGCTGTAATTTGCTTTTTTTTTTTTTTTTTTTTTTGTATACAATGTGCTAGCCAAGATTCAGAATATATTGGGTTGGCCAAAAAGTCTGTTTACTGTTTTCAGTAAAATAAGAGACACATTTTTCATTTTCACCAATAACTTTATTGATGTGGATATTTTGAGTATGTTGGCTGTCTCCTGCATAGTATAACATTGATTGTTCTCAGTTCGATCCCTGTCAACTTCAGCTGGTCTACCCAACTGTGGAGCATCACCCAACGAGAAAGCTCCAGCGTGAAACTTTGCAAACCGCTTTTGACAGTTTTAGTCAGTCACAGCACCTTCTCCATAAACTGCACAAAGTTTATTTTTGCATTTCAGTTGCATTTTTACCTTTCTTGAAATAATAAAACATAATATGCTGCATATGTTCCTTATTTTCTTCCATCTTCAATATGAAATAGCTACATAAAAATTCACCAATTTTTGTTTTTTTTTAAATGCACACTGATATGACAGCTGTCACAATACAATCTAACAAAATTGTTTTGAATGAAGCTAAAAGACAACTAAGTGCTACTAGAGCCAGCTTATGGAAAATCCCCAATAAACTTTTCGGCCAACCCAATAACAGAGTAAGTAGCGACTAAGACTGTTATCCTTCTAGTACAAATATAAGTGGTTAGGCTTAGATGCCTGCAGCACTGGCAGGATTTTGGTAATGCCAACCTTCCAGACAGCCCGGTATTGGCAGCACACATGCCAGCCTTACCCCGTACGTGTCCTTTTATTCAGACACATGAAGCATCGTTGCCTTTTTGAAACTCAGATGCAGCTGTATTTTCCAAACCTACTTTTGTTTACTTACATAGTTGATGACTAATAAATGCTTGTGTCATTCACATCAGTTAAATGACGCCACACCTCTGGTTTTGCAGAACTGGAGTATAACATGAAAGCATGTAACAAAGCGGTTTAGGGAAAAAATGGCTTCAAATCTATCAGGTGGAGGGGGAGGAAGTTTCTTAAAAGTATGAGTATTATCATTTATCTTCCTAGTAGAATTTGCTAGCCAATGGTTTTGTCCCCTCCCTGGGAGTGGTGGGGGTGGAAATGACAACTTCCCCTTTTGGGCACTGAGTAAGCAGGAGTGGTGTCCCAGCTGTGGAATAAGAGCCTTGGGCATTAAATGACAGGCCCCTTCCTGGTTTGCAACTTGGCTCTTTTGCCATCTAAACAGACACCCTCCCCTGCTTGCACACCTGCCATGACCCACTTCCCCACCATGTTCGAAGTCTGTGCTCAGCTCAACTCTAAACATCAACCCTCCCACTTCCTCCAGTTCCCCATGTTTTGCACTAGCAGAGAGCCAGTTTGCCAAGGGAGGGCTTTTGCCAGCCGGCTGACTTGCTGCATGACAAAATGGAATCTACTCACAGAATTTGCAGCTTTAGGAGAAATAGTTCATCATCCCAATAATGAATTTAGCAAAGCACGTTGAAAAAGAATGATTCTCGTAATTCCAAGGTGCTTCTACATTACTGCTAATCTGTACTAAGAAGTGCCACTGTCTGCTTTTCATCCCAAAACAATGGACTTAGCCTTTCCCTTCCCTCTTTCTAATTCTTATCTTTCTACTCTAGCTAGAGTGTTCCTTTTATGATCCTTCATGTTCCTGTAATACTTGGGTATTTACAGTGGTCTCACCTGGGAGGTGGGCATTACCACAGTCTCAGAACCAAGGAAACAAGTGAGCACAAGGAGATGCTGAGACTTACCTGAGGGATAGTCCTGTCATGTGGCTGAGACTTTGAAAGCAGGACCTTCATCTCCCACATTAATGCTTCGTTCCATCTGGCCTCTGGCACACAGAGGTAGCCCAGTGGGGGTGCCCTGGGCATTGGGATATAAAAACCTCTCAACTGCCAATATTTGCTTTCCTTCCAGGCTGACAACATCTCTAAGGACCTCTACATAGAAGTGTATCCAGGGACCTATTCTGTCACTGTGGGTGCAAATGATCTAACCAAGAAGACTCAAGTGGTGGCCGTTGATTCAGGACAAAGTGTGGACTTGGTTTTCCCTATATGATGTTGACCATCACGTTACCTTTTTTTAAGTAGCAAGAAGAATAAAGCCACCATATGATTCTTGTAACATTTACACATCCATCCTGCTTTGGGGGCTGACCCTAGAGGGTCAGCCTTACTAACTGCAGCTTGTCTCTTTCAGTGCCTATTTTTTTAAAGTGTAGAAGTCCTCTTACCCTGTTCTCCCTGAAAGTAATAATGGCTATCTGAATAGTTTTTACTGCTTGCTTTCCAAGTAAAGGTTAATTATGATAATAAAAAGGAGACTCGATTTGGAAATAAAGAGAATACCTTTTTATTGGCATTAGGAGCAACAAAATATCATTCATGTACAGCTGTAGGCTTTATGAAAATATGACAGAGAGGCTGTGGACACAGATGCCCCACGCAGGCCAACCACAACCTGTGACTTGTGTGGAGCAGCATCCTCAAGCTGCCCTCACGGGGCAGGCAGCCCTGGCCAGGGCCGCCAGCACACCGGTGCCTGTCACGACAGGTGCCTTCCTGCCGCCCCTCTGCGGGAAGTCGCAATGGGGCGAAGACGCCGCTGCTTACTCAGCTAGCCTCTGTGGCCTGCACGCTACCTCCTTCCACTGGAGGCTTTGCCAGCCACTCGGTAACTCCTCTTCAGGCATCTACTGTCTGTAGCTTCCTGTAAGGGGAAAAAGCCCTCAGAGTCTTAGACTGACTGTAATTTTAAGGATCAAAAGGCACTGATTTTAAAAAGTCATCGGTGAGTCCTTAACGTTGAAGCTACCTCACCAACAGTATTGCTGCACCTCTCAGTTTAGTTGCTTAGTTATCTCATTTTGAACAAGTCTTCCCTCAGGGCAAAAACGCCAGCACTTTATATGATGAACATGAAGTTTTAAGTAGTGCTATATTAGCAATCCTAATGAGAATCAGACTCCCATGGACACAGGGCCTAGTAAAGCAGACCCGTGCCCATCACCAAATAGAAGGTCATTTAACTGGGGACCCTGGCTCCCCTACATAGCTTATAATGACGTTTGGGGGTTCTGTAAGCCATTTGAAATTACGTGCAAAATTGTGGGTATGTGAATTTTTCTGGAAAGAAGAGTCACAGATTTTATTTTCAAAGAGGGTATGACACCAAAAGGTTGAAGAACCATAGGAGTCCTTAAGAAACCCCTCCCCAAGGGATTCAGAAGGAAAAACAAGGTAGTTATAAAATACTCATGGGGACGTAAAGTACAGCATAGGGAATACAGTCTGATGTTGTTGTAATAACTGTGTATGGTGCCAAGTGAGTGAAGGAATTATCAGGGGATCACTCTGCAAATTATGTAATTGTCTAACAACTATGCTGTATATCTGAAACTATAAAATAATATTGAATGTCAACTGTCTTTGAAAAAATAAAAATTGAAAAAAGTCCTTTCCCAGCCATGCTACTTTACCTGGGTCCTTGGGGCGTTTAGTCTGAGGAGCTCTGGCATCTCAGACGCGCCTCAGTAGCTCCCGGGCTCAGCGCTCTGCTTGCGGCTTTCTCTGGCGGGAGCTGCAGGGGCTCCGTGTCGGTCGCTTCCAGGGCCAGCTCCTTGGCGTTCCCCTCTACTGCAGTTTGTTCTCGCTGTTGTTTGTTGCCCTTCACTTCCTTCTGGGTGTCGCAACATCTTTTTCCTAAACCTAAAATTCAGTGGGGTGTGTTGAATGTGCCACCGTTTTGATGGGATGGACCTTGACGACTTAAGTACAACTTTGCCAAGGATCACAGAATCTCTTCACTACCTATAAGCTCCTAGCACTGTTCTCTCTTTTTAAGGAAGAAATAAAATAAACTGTGTTATTCACTTCTGCCTATTATGCTTTTGAGAAAGGCTGTATCTGGTCACCAGACTTGGAATTGGGTAGAAGTTAGCAGGCATATGTTTCAAACCAGCCATTAGGGGGAGCAAAAATAACCCACTGCCACCAGCTGAAGGCGCTTATAAATCACACTGATCACAAAGAAGAGATCGTAAACTGATAGGAAAACAAGTTTTCACAGGTCAAATGAGGCCGCAGAAGGGGAGGGGGTGTGACTTCCTGAGGAATAGGGCAATGTATAAAAAGGAAGAAATACTTTAAAGGAAATCCATCATCTCCCTGACTTTTAAAACTACAGATTGAATCCTGTTTCAGCTATAAGCAAGGGAGGAGAGCAACATGGCTACTGGTAGTCAACAGCCTGGCCTCTCCCAGCCCTGGCTGGTATAGTTCAATGGATTGAGCATGGGCTGCAAACTAAAGGGTCACTGGTTCAATTCCCAGTCAGGGTACATGCCTAGGTTGCAGGCCAGGTCCCCAGTAGAAGCCATATGAGAGGCAACCACACATTGACATTTCTCTCCCTCTCTCCCCGCTCTCTAAACAATAATAAATAAATAAAGTCTGGCCTCTCCAGGGTCGCTGTTTTAGAATCAGATGCTAACTTCACTGCCTGTATGTCAAAGTAACAAAAAGTATGGAGGGTGGAGGGGACGTACAAGAGGGTTATTAAGAGGCAGAGCCCGAGACTTGACTATCGAGCATCAGTACTCGATGGCTACCAGGCACAGCTAGAAGATGCAGAACACATTTTCCTTAAAGAATATAAAATCTGGGGGTGGGGGGGAAGAAAAGCCCTGGTGTTTGGCAATGTGTCCTCACCACTAGTCTGTTGTGGCGTATAGCAGCCCACCTGTGACAGCGGCCAGGGATGGCCCCTTCCTCCACGCCCCATCTCAGGCATGTTCTCCATAGGCAGAAGGCAGGCCCACTGATCCTCGCGGTTCAGCTCCAAGAACTACCTTTGCCTGGAGCAACAACTGATCCAGCACCTGAAGGACAGCCAGGCCAAGTACCCAAAGATACTATATTTCTCTTTATATAGCCAATTATCATCACATATTTTGGGAAGTAATACTTTGCAGTGGGTTTGTTTAAATATGGTGATGGGGGGAGAGACTAAAGGTAGGATTAGGTGGGTAGGCGGGGCCGATAAAAGCAGTGCGTGCTCTGGGCCGGGGACTGGCTCCAGTCTGGCGCCAGACTAGAGGACGCGGTGGGCCTGGCCACAGCAGCAGGAACGTGCTGGTACTTGGGGCACGTGTGACCCCCTCAACCCCACTGGCTACCCCGCTGGTGCCCCTCTCCATGAGGCGGGGCCTGGGGCTGCCCAGAGGCTCCCCACAGACTCCTCTACAGGTACAGCTTTTCTTTCTCTCCTCTGTGCTGAAGCAGGAGGCAGTAGAAGCTACGGAGAATTTAGCATGAGAAATCTAGATCTGGGCACCATTTTATTTATATTATCACCTGTTGGGAGGGTACATCTAGTAGAAAAAACTTACTCTAAGTAGCTTTGCTGAGGCTTCCCAGTGTTTCCCTCTGCAAGACTGGAGTGACCCATTTCACAGAAGCACAGGGACCTTCCCCCAGCCTTTGTACAGGGTGGACCAAAGTAGGTTTATAGTTGTAACACAAATAATATGATGATAATAATACACAAATACACTGTTTCCTGGACTCAACTGTAAACCTGCCTTTGTTTGCCTACCCCTATTTCTAATATATTTCTTCTCAAATAGGGGAAGAGGAGCTCAGCTGGTCATGGCTAGACTCTTGTCCTTTTACTATTTCCCTCTCAGAGGTGGGAGAGAGATCCCACACCTTTGAAAGCCAAGGAAGGCCTGGAACCCTCTGATAAAACACAACAGCAGTGATGTACCATATTTTTCAGATCATAAGACACACCCAGGTTTTAGAGGAGAAAAATTGGGGAAAAAATTTTGAAACAAAAAATATAGTAAAATATTTAATAACATAAATAACATAATATTTCACCAATGTAAATATAAACAGAATTCAACAGCAGCGTTAACAACCATTATTCCTCCCAAATTTGGAGGGGCGGGTATGTCTTATGATCCGAACAATACAGTATATCCATCCCCGCCCACCCCAAAGCCCAGGGGTCCTGTGGAGAGAACCAAGAAAGTTTCTCATTGTAGAAACAATCTCTCAACCATCTGGAACTGAGGACTAATAAAAAGCTTATCCTGGGGCAAGACTGAAATCCTCATGGGCTAGGAGGTCTTTCTGGCTGAGTGGATGTCCTGGAAACAGGACGACAGCTTCAATCAGAGGCTCACGTGGGTCCCAATGTGGGTGGTATCTGGAGATCCTTGAGCTTTTAGCAGTGGTATTCTTTAACCCTCACAGCATCCCTGCCCCAGAAGGAATGTTCATTTAGTTTATTGAATGTTAAATTAGTGACCCCAGGACCCCATGAACCTCTTCTAGCCCCGGGGACCAGGCTTATCCCCCACCATATAGTTCGGCCAGCTGACAGGCTTCTGCTCTCCCAGGCCCCTTTGGGACTTTTGAGAGGGTGGGCATGAGGCACATCAGTGACCTACTGCTCCTAAACCTGTGAGGGCATGTCACACAGTTCTTAGCCCATGATACAGAAGTTTGAGGATGATGGCCCTGACCAGTGTGGCTCAGTGGATTGGGCATCATCCTGCAAGGTGAAAGGTTGCTGGTTTGATTCCCGGACAGGCCACATGCCTGGGTTGTGGATTTGGTTCCCTTTGAGGTGTGTGAGGGGCAACCAATTGATGTTTCCCTCCCTCTACTTCTCCCTCCCTTTCCCTCTCTCTAAAAATAAATTAATTAATTTTTTTTAAAGAAGAAGTTTGGGGATGGCTGCAGACTGCCAACAACACCACCGCCTCACCCTGAGCTGTAAGAATGAGCAGCATAGTGCAGGGCCCCGCTTCTGACCTAGGAAGGGGCCCCTCTGGAGAGTACAGCCTGATGACTGGTGTTTGAAAAATTGTTCCTGGGCTTCTCGGGGCACTTAAGACTGATCAACCTCTGGAGGTGTTTAGACGCTTCATCTAGAGGAAAATCAAGGCCTCCAAGAACAAAAAGGGTGAGGGGGCAGGTATTATAAAAGCAGGATAGCAGCAGTACCTGCAGGAGAGACTAGTGAAGAAAGGACAGCTGTTAACAAGAGAGGCAAACCTTTGCAAGAAGATCACCCCATCCATCCTTTCTGGCTGGGCTTTACTGCTTCAATGGAAACCTACCATTTATCTCCTTCCTATCACAGACTCCGCTTCCACATGACCACACCCCTAAGTATTGTTTCCACTCCCAGCTTAGTGGTCAGGTGGCTCAGATTCCCAAGAGACACCAGGGAGGGAAGGGAGCAAGGGCCTCAGTCCCGCCTTAGAAGAAGGTATACCTGGCTTCCCAGGCTGCGGCTCAGGCCCATTTCTCCTCCAGTACCTCCACTCGGGCTGGCAGGGGCCACCCGGCCTCCTCGGAGCCTTCTCAGCAGGGACGGGGTCTGTGTTGGCTGTGCTGTCCACCATCGGCCTCTGGCGGGGGCCCATCTCCAGGTCTTTCTCCACATCCTCTTCAGAGGAGGAGGACACAGCTATGGGAGCTGGCACTGCTCCTTTCTCCTCTTTAGGAGCCTCCAGGGGCAAGAGCTGTGCTGTGGGCTTCAGCTCTGCCTCTGGATGTTCTCTGGCGGTGACCCCTGAGGCCCTGGTTAGAGGCCACCAGGTGGGTCCGGCCAAAGGGCAGCCCAGGCAGCCCTGGCACAGCAGCTGGCAGCAGGCGTGGGGGTGGCAGGGTGGGCATAGGAACGGGGGGCCCAGTGGAAGCCTGTAGGTGACACATGCAGTGCCCGGCCCCAGCAGAGAGCAGCAGGGGGCCCTGAGGAGGGCACTGGGGTGCTCCCTGGTGGAAGGCCAGCGTAGCTTCTCCACAGCCTTCTTCCAGACAGCAGGGGGCACCCACCTGACCCCACTTAGAGGCACCGTAGCTGTCTTGCCATTCCAGAAGTGAACAGTAATTTCTTCTTTCCATGCTGCATAACAGAAAATGGCAACATTTTGTTATAACGACCTCTTCTATGTCATGAGATAAGGGTTCTTCTCTCCCCAAAAGCAGTCCTTCTGCTCTGCGGCCTCCACACTCGGACTTCTCCCACAGAGCCTGCAGGAACACACCCTCACCCGCTCCATATTCACCCCCGCACTTCCAGTGCACCTGCACGCGCCTCCCTGCCTCAGTTTTGATGTCAAAATCAAAGTGCCTCCTCAGCCAGGGACTGGAAGGAGGAACCTCCCTCTGTCATTCTCTGAATGACAGTGATGCCGACTGGTCAGCCCTGTAGAAGGGGACTGTCCCAGTCTCTGGATGACTTGGTGGGGGACAGGTCACAAATACCAGTGTGACCCCAGGATAACCCACCACACCATAGGTTAGCTAACCAACATAGACGTAATAGTTTTAGGCTCTTTCACCCTGATGAAAAACATTTTTTAATCTTAAAGATATGATTTGTAGATTTGTTGCCACACCCCGGGTTGAGCTGCAAGTGAGGGGGTAAGGGTGTTTTTTTTTAATGCCTCTAAGATCCCTAAGCTGTAGAGACCCCTTTGCTCTCTCTTCTGGCCTGATCACCAGCCTGGCTCCTTCTGGGAACTGGTAGGTCAGAGCAGCCAGCCTTACCTCTCTGGGGATCTCTCGCCTCCAAGCCCAAGACAGTGGCGGGGCCGTACCGCTGTCTGTCTGGCTCCCAGGGGGACAGCACCTTGTCCCCAGGTTGCAGTGAGCATTCCATGGATGGCGAGAACCTAACGACATCTTCTTCTAAGACCACGCTCTGCCGCTGGGCTGGCAGCTCTGGGCCTGTGACAAGTGGAGCCTCAAATTCCACGAGCAGGGCCCCCTGCCTCTCCAGCTGTGGGGAAAAAAAAACACTCAGAATAAGGCCTGGGGGAGGAAGCACCACAGGGAGCAGCACAGCTCCCCGCAGCCGTGCCCTGGAACCAGGCCCAGGCATCCTTACAAACATGAGAGCCATTCAGAGAAGGGAGGGGCAGGTACTGCGTAGAGCCCGTTGTAGCAGAGACAGGCAAGGGGTATAGTGAGGGTATTCCTCCTTCTCCACCTCTTCCTGCAAGGGGAACTCCTGTTCATCCCGTCCTGCCTTTCCTTCCCATTCTCGTCCTTTTCTTGTTTCCTCTTTTCCTGTTCCTGTTTTTGTCCTATAAACCCTGGGTCCTCTGGCTCTTTCCCCAGTGCACTCCCCTGGCTGCTAGCATGTCCAAGAAGTGTTGTCCCTGTGCCCAGGGCCAGACAGCGATGGTGGCTTCACCCACAGGCCCACAAGGGCGAGGAGTGGCTGGGGTACTAGGGCAGCCCTCAGCCCTGTGTCACACCAGTGAGGAAAGGGCAGGAGAAGTGCTAAAGTTAGTTAAAAGTATGAGCTCTTTTGAGAGCTCAGTACAATTTTGGAAAGGAATAAATTGTGGTTAACAAATCACTAGACAGAACCTCTCTATTTGAGCAAAACTCTGCTAATATTTCATTTGAATTCATGTATTAGTTACTTAAAAATGACAAAATGACTTTTGATTGGAGATTTTATAATTCATGTGTTTTTTTTTTTTTTCAGAACTCATACTAGTCCTTCTTCCATGGATCCCCATTCCCAAAGTCTGCCTCCATAAAGAAGAGAAAAATCCTGAGAAGCAAGCAGCCACTGAGGTAAAAGCCAGGCCTGGCTCCTGAGTGCAGGTTGCCATGCTTCTGTGTGTGCGGGCACACAGGCGTGCATGGGGGCACATGTGTTTGCTTCTGCTTCCCTCAAGCTGTTGCCCAGAACTCCACACATTGAATTTTACCGAAGAAAGTACTTTTACAATAAATTTCTGTTGCTGTTTAAGCCATTCTGCTTGCACTACTTTCTTACACAGCCCTAGCACACTAATGCACTCACTGACGCCGCATTTCCCCTTGCACAGCCTTAGCCAGAGAAGAGCTGTGCCTCTCCAAGAAACTGAACTGCTGGGCACATGCCACTGAGGAATGTCAGGTATGACAGGGCCACCAGAGGAGCGTGCCAGGGAGACGTGGGTGGCGAGGCACTCGCCTCCGGAGCGGTCTTTATCTGAGCCCGGTAATAAAAGCCATCTGGTTCCCTTCTCGCCAGGACCCATGTGCCGGCAGCATCTCCAGCTCTTCCCAGCCAGCGAGGCCCCTGCCATGCTGGCTCAGCCACGTGGAGGTATGGTTGATAAGACACACATCTGGGGAAAAGCAAATGGAATTAGGAAGTAGAGAAGACCCAGCCCTAAAAACATCAAGAAACACATTTCACAGATAGATTGGAGCAGCACTGAGGCGTGCATGTGACATACAAAGGTACGTGGAACACAAATCCACATACAAAGTGCCCATCTATGACCCCCAGTGAGGCAAGCTGTGGGCCGGAGCAGAGGGAGAGGACGGTGGAGGGAACCATTGTTTGAGGGCTGGAAACTGTTTCAAGGTCATCAAAATGTGATTAGCCTTGATATATTCCAGTTAATCAATGCTGGTTCTGAGATTAGATAGCAGGCCAGAGAAGAATACCTCAAAGGGGAATCCTAAGTGGGTGTGTGGGATTCCAGGAGGAGGTGTGGAGGCTTGGACGGTGATGCCCAAGCAGCAAGTGTGTGAGAGCCCGTGGCGCTGTGGGGTCAGAGGGAGGAGGAAGCATGTGCATAGGGGAGGCACCGAGGAGCTGGACAGACGCTGTGGGGACAGGAACAAGGAGAAGCTGGTTCTGGGAGTTTTGTGGACACAGACAAGCCAGGGAGGGAGGGACTGTTGAGTCAGAACTCGGGTTTCTGAAGAAGCTGTTTACTTTCGTGGGCAAGCCAGGCTATACGATTGCTTAACTCTGGCTTTGAATGAGATGGCCCACCTAGGAGAATCAAGAAAGGGGGCTGGCTGTTAAGGGTTCGAGCGGCCATGTCCGTAAGCTGGGCAGACTGAATGGAGGGGCAGTCCCTGGGACTTACACGGCTAGCATGTGCTTGCAGGCTGAGGGGCCTTTCCCCTTTGGTAGGCACGCCTTAGACAGCTGACTGAGGATCTGGTTTCCAAAGAGCCAGGAGAACAGAGGGACGCTGAGGGAACATGGGGAGGGGCCTAGAGACCTCACCTTGGCTCTGGGTTGTGGAAACCCTAATTTCTCACATAGTGCCAGAACGAGTCCCATGGTTGATGCTAAAATAGTCCAGAAACTTTATAACCAGGGATGCCTGACTGCCTTCTCTCACACAACCTGACTCTGATACGTGCCACTCTGCTATACAGTGGGACAAGAGCCAGGCAGCCCTCGAGGTCACTGGGAGTGCAGTTCAGATTGGGGTTGTGTAATACCTTAAGCAAATCATAGCCCACACGCTAAGGAACGCTTTCGGCCTTCCCAAGAAGCAAGTTCTCTCCCTCATGGTACACTATGCAGAACCAAAAGACAGAGAAGAAAAATGGAGATGACCACCTCTTCCTCCAGAGGGGCTGGGCCCAGTACCTGGTGAGAGGGCTGTGCCAGGTGAGCCAGGGTGCTTGGGGGCCAAAGGGGCAGGTGAAGGCGAAGTCCCAGGGAGGAGCAGTGCCGGCCCAGGCGGGGACCTCCAGGGTTGTGGCCACACTGCAGTATTTGGGCAAAGGCATCCCAGGCTCTGCGGAGGATTCCATAGGCTTCGGAGAGACCGCCTGAGAACAAGCACCACCATTATCTGAGTTGCAGCCCAGCGGAGGGCACTGGGCTGGGATGGGGCTCAGCTCTGCGGTCACTGGTCAGTGGTCAGCAGCCTCTCTGGGGCCCCACTTGTTCCCACAGATGCTCAGAGTGTCCTCTGAAACGCCTGCCCTGGGCAGCTCAGTTCAGGAAAGTGTGGAAAGAGCCAGAGCTGTGATTGTAGAGAAACCTGCTTTAAATTCTTCACAGCCTGCGGGCTGCGTGCTTGCTTCACCTCTGAGCTTCAGTTACCACACAGTCAGGAGGTAATATATGGAAAGCACCTGGCACGGAAGTGGCTCAGTATGTATGTTAGTTTTCTCCTCCCACCTCCTCCCCAGTCATAGGGCTCCTGTGGGGTAGGGGAGGGTAAGACCGTACTTCCCTTCACAAATCCCAACCCTGGGGATGAAATGACCCCTGGCCCAAGCCACAGGCGCCCTCCTAACCCAGCCATCTGTAGGACCGACTCAGGCCCAGGCCTAGCTGAGATCCCAGGGCTGTGGCTTCCACAGACCTGTTCAGAGGCAACAGTGGTGACCCAGGGCCCAAGAGCATGCTCTGCTGCCCCAGCCCCCCAGAGCCCTGTCAGGATCTGCCCCTGCCCAAGTCCACAGGTCTGAACCCGAGGTCACTTACCCTCAGCCGCAGCCTCCTCCACCTCGGCCTCAGCCCTTTTGACAGTTGGGGCTCAGAGCCTCAGCCCAACTGACTCCTGGTTACCAAGCACGTTGCCATGGCTGGGAACCAGAAGGAACACTGTGGGCTGAGTGTACTGAGCATGTGCAGGGGTGACAGGGGGCCTTGGGAGGCATGGGCTGGGTGAGGGGGCAGGGGTTGTTGTCCAATTGTAAAGAGGGGGTTATTGGAGAGAAAGGTCATGGTAGCTTCAATTCCCAAAAGCTCAGGCTTCCTCACTGCCAGAAGACCCAGTCACGGTGGGAAGCCCTCATGGATCCCAGGGGAGCCCTAGACCCAGGACTACAGATGTGCCTCCACCCTGAGCAAGCAGGGGCTAGGGGTATGTGTCGCCACTGGCTGGAATAGAGACTCTAGCACAGAATTTGTTGATCGTTTAAAACAAAATAACCAAAGCTGTGGGCAAGTTTGTTTGTAACAGATAGGACTCTGCCTAGAAGCAGAGGTGTGGTGACCACTTGTGGTGGTAGAGTGGACAGTGGGGACCCAAGGAAAAGAAGTCTAGTTTCTGACCTCATTTGAATGTCCACAGGAGAAGCTGGTTTTGAAGCATCTGATAGTCATTGCACACCGGTTGTGTGCCGGCCGGGGGCTCAGTGGAAGCAAAACAGCAACACTGTATGTAGGACATTTGTAGGTGTTACTATTCTCCCGTGTTACTATTCCCCTGTACCACCAGTGCCTATTTCTATTTGAGGACCCACGTGGTCAGGAGGGGCTGACGGTACCCCAGCCCCACAAGTGGAACATACCACCTCGAGTCCCCCTGGCTGCAGGGGTCAGTTGGGACACGTACCCGAGGAACTCCGGACTTCTGCTGGGACTCCTGGGCTCCAGACTCTCTCTTTCCTCCTGTCCACAATAAGGAGGTGTGTGCCTCTGGGAGCTTCTGGGACACTGAAACTACTCCCAGAGGAGGACTCAGAGGACAGACCTAAAGCACACAGGTTCTCGGTGACAGTGTTCAGCCCTGTGAAGGCTGCCCTACTGCGAAATGCTTCAGTTATGTGAGCCTTTATCCATGACACCAAACTGGACCAGATTTTCTCTTACACTCTGGAGCTTCTCACCTGATGACCCCTCTCCTGCCTAAAGGCTGAGTTTTGTGCTGCACAATGCTGAAATTAGAGTCCAAAAAAAACCAGTGAAGTCTCTGGCAGTGAGAGGATTCCTGAATAAGACAGGTAGGATTTCAACAGTAGAGGAGAAAAGGAGAACATTCCAGTTTAAGTAGGAAGCAAGAGCTAGGAGAGATGGATACATTTGCAAGACTACACTTCTTTTTGCAGGGGAATGTGTTTCAGGGGAAATCAAGGTGTGGCTACTCGAAAAAAAGGGCCAGATTGGTGGGAGCTTTGAAAACCAAGCAGATGCATGTAAACAATGTGATAGTCCAAGGCAGTCTTCATGCGGTTTGAGCCACAAAGGGGAGTGGAATGCTTTAAGAACCTCAGCGTGAGGATGGAGCCCATTGAGAACAGAGCCTGGGAGGCCTGGGGGGAGGCTACTCCCGTGAACAGTTACTCAGACGTGTGATAGGACTGGAAAACGGCAACCCAAATGCCCACTGACAATACCTACCTGACCTGAGGCTCTTCGCTGGGTGCTAAGGGTGCAGGCTGAATAAGACTGGTCCCTATTTTCAGGAGCTTCCAGTCTCCTGAAGAAGACAGAGCGTTGTGCAATACAGTGTGCAAAGACAGCAGGATCAAAACTGCACGAAAATATGTACACAAAACAAAAAGCAAGCACACAGCCAGGGTGAGAAGACTTCACAGAGGAACAGCAGTGGAGATGAGTGTGACAGTGCATTGGAAGTTTCACTGAGCTTGGGGACAGATGGGACTTTGGGAGTTAAGGGGGAAGGAAGAGCTGAAATTCAGACATTTTGAAGGCAGACTCCAGATACAGACCAGTGACCATCCCTCCCGGGGGTGAAGGCAGCTGCACGTTTCTGGCTTAAAAACCCAGAGAATGATGGTGCTATGGACAAGAGAAGGACAACAATAATAAGGCTATAGATACTTATGTACCAGGCACTGTTAATATGTTAATCCTTGTAATAAACATACAGGGTAGTTGCTATTCTCGTTATTCTCATCCGTGGGTGAAGAACGCGCCACGGAGAGAAAGTAGCAGAGTCATAGTTTACACAGAGGCAGTGTGATTCCAGAGCTTGCCCTCTTCACTCGACACTAAGCTGCCTAAAGAAGTCTTGTGTATGCAGGAAAAGATGACTGATAAATTTCAAATGACAACAAGGTTTTGTTGACTACTTTTGCCTCAGCTCTGAGACCACTTGCCCATCATGACATGGGTAAGGTGTAGATTTATTGTCAACCCCAAATAATAAAAAACACCAGACTTGACAAATCAAGGGAGGTTCATTGAGTTTGCTTTGCATGCGGTGCCTGCAAAGTGCATTTTACAAGCATTCAGTGATCATTAGCCATACAATGCTTTTGTGAGACTTTCTCACAGCTGGGACTCTGAGGAAGGGTGTGAGAAGGGCAAGTGGAGAGGTATAGAGGATCCTGGGACTCCCGTTCCTCTCAAGTATTTGAAAGCAATCGCCAAGGCTTAAGAATCATCTTTTCAATCTGCAGAAGGTAATGTCTGAAATCCAGGTAATAAACATCCACCATAGGTTGGCCTTTGAGCTACTATCTGCCCACACAGAAATTACATTTAGGAAAAACTACTGCATGATGCTCTAAGAGCCCCCATTTTGTGACATTATTTGCTTCTATTTGGAAACACTGAGTCAAATGATTCTAAAAATGGGGTCGGTGTGGTGGCTGGTGGTTGCTATTATGGTGGGACCTTTCCCAGCGTTATTCTTGATCTCAGCCTTATCAGGGCACAGAAGAGATTGCAGGTAGTTAATGTACTTGATTGCAGCTCTGAGGGTTTCCACTTTGCTGAGTCGTTTCTCCAAGTACTCCTCTGGCAGATGGTGTCGGAGCTGGGCATAGCCTTCGTTGACACATTTCACCCGCTGCCTTTCCCGTTCGTTCCTTTTCCGGATGAAGGCGGGCCCGTAGGAGTACTCACACCTCCTGTAACTTGCATAGGGCATTGGGAAGGAGAAGGGGCAGGCTTCGCTGTAATTTTCCACCATCAGGGAATCACTGGGAAAGGGCAGCAACGGCAGGTCTTCAGCGTAAGGGGATGGTACCGGGGCTTCTGGGTACAAGTGGAAAGTGACCATAGGGTCCAGATAGAAGGACCGGGTCAGAGGCAAGTGGGCAGAGTCAGAGAAGACAGGCAGTTTTTCTGGCAGATTACAGTAGCTCCTATTGTCCATCATATCCCTGTTTGCCTGGAAACATAACCGAGTTCATTAATTGGACCAAATCAAAGGAGAGCAGACATCGACTTTCTTAGAGATCAATGTTTTTAAAGACTTTTCTGCCTTGATATATAGTCTAGTCTGAGCTGCTTTCCTGAGCTCAGACTAGAAGGGGTTGCAATATTCTATGGGTAGTAAGAGAGAGGATGTTTGATGATACACAGAAGCAGCATTAATAGCACTGACTCACCTTGTGAGAAAGTTATTGCCTTTCAATTCTCTCTCAGTTCCAATGATTACAAAGACGCAGCTTTAGTCTGCTGGGTGTGTCCTGTGCCCTACCAGCGCACATTCTAACCCTCCTCCGATGGAAGCCTTCAACAAGCGATACTGTCTAGCTAGAATTTAATAATATTTTACTCTTAATTCCTTTTTATAGTGAATTATACTGATTTACATTTATAGTATGATACAAAGTTTATTTAAAAAATAAACCTATACCTACCTGAGTAAAAAATATGGACTGAAGAAAATGGCAAGTCGGTAACAGTATAGGTGGAACTCGGATAACGATGGCTGTGCAGGTGTGTGTGAATGACCGAGGTCTGGGAAACGCTGCATGCCACCGTGTTTGACCATGTGTGGGAGGAACTACAGACTTAGCACCCATGTACCCTCACAGGCACAGCCTTCCTTAAAAATGCCTAACATGCCGGAGGCAGATCTGACAACAAAATAAGAAAGGAATCATTCGCTCTTACAAATTCACTGGATCTTTTAAATGAAAAACTCTCCTATCACATTTAAAACATAGATTTACATATTTTACTTGCACAGAACTTTAGAATATGGAGGGGAGTGCATCTGTATTTAAGTTTTGTTCTTTGAGAACTGAACAGAAGGATAAAGTATTACACCCAAGAGGACCCACACTGCCACATGTCCTCTAGCTGAACAGGTCTGCATCCATCTCATTCCTTAAACTGCTGTTGCTTTGCCTCTAACTGCAACAATGCAACCGCCACAGGTTTTACAGGGATACTGCAGTTTAACCAGTAAACTGGGTGCCAGGGTAACGTTGTAAGAAAAGAGCATTTTCCTTTCGGTGATGACACCCCCAAGTTTCCATGTTGGCTTTGCCCCTCCCTAGCTGTGTGGCTTTAGACAAGTTTCGTAATCTCTCTGGGCTTCAGCTTTTTCCAGTGACCAACTGAGATACTGACTGTTCTGCAGAGAGACTGTGAGGACTGAAGGAAAAAAACTATACACAATGTGCTAGGCATTGGTTCTTTCCCTTTTTCTTTATTAACAGACGAATGCTTATGCAGCATTCCTCTCTAAATGGCACCTTACAGAAAACCTGGCTTATGTTTTCCCCAACACGGGAAAATCAAACACTGATATATCCCAAAGCATGCTGGTTGAGAGATGAAGAGCATAACTAAAAATGGAAAAAGGAAAGTGACGTGAAATCTAACTGTGGGCCTCCAGAAAAAAGAAGAAAATAGGGCTTTTTGTTACTTTCTCGGGGGCGTGATTTTTCAACATCTTTAGGAGAGGTTGTTCTCTGTGCTTGGCATATGTGAAGAACCCCCCGCACCCCGCCCTCCAAAAAAATCCCTAATACTTATGAGCAGGATTAGATAGCCCCATCACTTGTGCTTCCACCTGAGCAGAGCAAAACTCTGCAGGCCACAGCATGCAATGCATAGAGCGGCCTCTAAGCACCAGAACTCAAGGGCATTCAAGCGTATTACAATTTTTGTGGCAAAGCCTACATCCTATCTCGTATGGAAAGACAAGTGACTACGGAAACAGAAAGGGCGGTGGGGGCTGGGGCATAGGGGGCGAAGGGCGGAAGGGTTAGAAGTCATGGTGAAACAAGCTGAAAAGAAGTAAATGCCAGGAAAAACTGTTCCTTATCGGGGGTGGGGTGGGATGAGATAAGTGCAATAGGTTCAGTGAAAAAAATCAAAACAAAGGGACAGGAAGTAAAAGATTCCAAATTACTGACCAACTGGCCTGAAATTAAAACAAAAATGTCCGAAGATTAAAAACCAGCCAAGATTGTGTCAAAAAAAATTGCTGAGAAAAGAGTTAGGAAATCCCCAAGCCAGAGATCCTAGAGGGTAGAAGCAGAACACATGTGGAGCGGGTATTCCTACATTTCTGGGAACAGCGGCCCTCACTGCGGCCCGTGGCTGGCAAGCCAGCAGTGACACAACAGGACACCAACACAGAAGACGGGCGTCATCAAAGCCAATTTCGCACAAAAATTCTTTGGGCATGGTTTTATTCTGACAGACCATTTTAATACTGTCTTAAACGCTGACTCAGATGAAATCTGAATAATGTGTATATGCCACAGATAACTAAAAGTTTCTAGGCTTTAACAAGACTTTGCATTATTCTTGGAACAAGTGCCTGGTGTCTCTGGAGACATGCTGATGAGAGGCTGTTTCTATTAAACATTTTCAAAAAAATTGACTAATCACTGCAGTAGCATTGAGATAAGATCATCTTTTATTCAAATAAGATCATTCAACCACAACAGGGTGATAGAAATGGACAATGCAGTAATGAAGATGATCAAGGTGGAAATCCAGTGGAAGCTGGGTATGTTTGAAGAAACTGAGTTTTTATAACTCAAAATCTTTACAAATTTTATAGAATGTCACACAGATGACCAGCGCTGGGGTTTGGCAGTTCCCGACACATGCAAGGCAGACAAACTCACCTGTCTTGGAAAAGTCTCAGGTTTCTGTCCTAGAGCTCTTCTGGGAAACACATGAGGTCTTAATGATAAAATCCTAAATAGATTTTGGACGCTCTATCGAATGTAGAAGCTTCAACTTCTAGAGCTATTAAATATATTAGCATGTAAAAAACAAAGCTGCAACTATACAGATAGCTGAATTTTAGAATGTTAGGGATGGAAGGAACCCTAGAAATCCTCTTATCCCGTCCCCCATAGACTGAAACTTGGTTAAAGCTGCAGAGCTAGTTGCAGAGCGGGGGTCAGAACCTAGGTCTCCTGACTTCCAAACCAAAACCTTTTCCACTGCTCTAGATGACTCAGCCACCAGCAAAATCTGAATCTTCTAACATGTAGGCATAATTGATAATTTAAGATAATGAAATAATCAGGCAGCCGACACAATTCATCATTTACCAATTGTGCCTAGGAATTTTCCTATAAATCATATTCTTACTCTCCCTATGGGCCACCCTGGGGAAGAGTCTCTTACCTGAGTTTTGTTACCAGGATGCTGTATTTTGGATTCAGTCAGACTTAACCTGATTTATAGGTGACCATTTAGTAACAATATGCAAAGTAGCTGACAGTTAAACAAAACTGCTCAGTTCTGGTTTAGCTGTTTTTTCTACGAGACATGTAGATATGACAACACAGAACAAAACTAAGTAGAAAGGTTTGCTTACAAAACTGGACTCTTGTAACAAATTTGTTGGTAAAAAGAATCTCATTCATCTGGGTTATATGATTTTTTATCAAATTATTCATGAAAAATACCTGTAAGTAATAATCTCATAATGTGCCAATATTGGTCAATATTCTTTTAAATAGTGATTAAATAGCGATTGAACCTATAGTTCAATATGAGATTCAATATGAACCTATAGTTTATTAAAATACCTATTACTTTTTCCCCTTTTAAATAGACTGTACTTTTGTCCGAGCAATTTCAGATGCACAGCAAAACTGAGCAGAAAATAGAGAGTTCCCATATAGCTCCTGCCCCCAACACACACCCTCCCCACTACCAACGTCCCACCCCAAATACACTTGTGACAACTGATGAAACTGTACTGACAGGTCATTATCACCCCAAGCCCATGGTTTACATAGGTTTGCTCCATTTGCATAGGGTTGCACATTGAGTTTTAACAAAATCGTAGTATGTATCATATAGAATCATACAGCATACTTTCACTGCTAAAAAGCCCCTGTGTTGCACCTATTCATCCCTCCCTCCCTCCAATATCTGACAACCACTACTTTTTTACTGCCTCCATAGTTTTGAAACCAGAAAAGACACTGGAGTTTGAGCTGCCTGTCACTACCAAACCCAATAAGCAATGACAGCAATTGAATCTTTATGGGCACTTTATTCAGATGGCCAGCGATCTGAGATGTCAGGTTCATACCCTAACAGACCATCTAATTCCATTTAAAATGGCCCTTTTTAGAAGGAGAACAAAGTGTAGGTAAGGGGTTTGGAATTCAGGGAAAAGTTCATTGGGTGAAAAAAAACCAACTGCAGCATTCTCGAACTGGGGGTGGTCTTCAGCTGTGCATCAGGCAGTGGTCATCTCACCCTGGAGCACAATGGCTCAGATAGCATCTTGAGTTGCTTTGCAGTCCTTCTGAGGAACAAAGGTGGGTGGGACTGCTTAGTGTCTCCTGAAGTCAGGGTGGGTCATACCTTCAGTTACTGGAACAAAAGCTTCTACATGCATTGATTACAAGTTTATTAGCTATTACTTAAAACTAAAATTTTCCAACTCTTAAGTCCCTACCAGTTTTGCCTTTTCCAGGATATCATATAGTTGAAATTATACCATATATGGCCTTTTCAAATTGGCTTCTTTACTCAGTAATATGCATTTAAGATTCTCTGGGTACTTTTTTTTTATGGTTTGATAGATTGTTCCTTTTTAGTGCTGAATATTGCTCTGTCTGGGTGTACTCTACTTACCTATTCCTTTACTGAAGGACGTCTTGGTTGCTTCCAAGTTTTGGCAATTACAAATAAAGCTACCGTAAATACTCATGTGCAAGTTCTTGTGTGGGTACAACTCATTTAGGTAAATACCAACAAATGTGATTGCTGGATCTTACAGTAAGGGTATGTTCAGTTTTTGAAGAAAATGTCAAACTGTTTTCCAGAGTGGCTGTACCATTTTGCATTTCTGCAGCAATGAACAAGAGTTCCCATTGCACCAGCATTTGGTGGTACCCAAGTTCTGGGTTTTGGTTGTTCTGATGGGTGTGTGGTGGTATCTTGTGTTTTTTTTTTGTATTTCCTTGGGAAGGTATGATGTGGAGCCTTTTCACATGATTATTTGCTATCTGTATATCTTCTTTTTTAAAAAGATATTATTTATTTATTTTTAGAGAGGGAAGGGAGGGAGAAAGAGAGAGAGAAACATCAATGTGCAGTTGCTGGGGGTCATGGCAACCCAAGCATGTGTCCTGACTAGGAATCGAACCTGTGACACTTTGGTTTGCAGCCCACGCTCAATCCACTGAGCCACACCAGCCAGGGTGTATCTTCTTTGGTGAGGTGTCTGTTCAGGTCTTTGGACCTTTTGTTAATCAAGTTGTCTTACTGTTGAGTTTTGAGGTCTTTGTATATTTTGGATAATAGTACTTTATCAAATGTCTTTTGCAAATATTTTCTCCTAGTTTGTGGCCTGTCTTCTCCTTCTCTTGACAATATCTCTCAGAGCAGAAGTTTTTAATTTTAAGGAAGTCCAGCTTACCAATTCTTTCTTTCATGGTTTGTGCTTTTGGTGTTTTTTAAGATTTTATTTATTTATTTTTAGAGAGAAGGGAAGGGAAGCAGAAAGAGAGGGAAGGAAACATCAAGGTGTGGTTGTCCTTCATGTGTCCCCAACCGGGGACCTGGCCCACAACCCAAGCATGTGCCCCAAATGGGAATCAAACCAGCACCCCTTTGGTTCGCAGGCCCACCCTCAATCCACTGAGCCATTGAGCTACACCAGCCAGGGCTGTTTTATCTGAAAAGTCATTGCCAAAGACAGCTTTTCTCCTGTTATAGATGTTTATAGTTCTGTGTTTTAGTCAGGCCTGTGATCCACTTTGAGTTAGTATTTTGAAGGATCTATCTACATCTAGCTTCATTCCTTTGTTTTTACACATACATGTCCAGATATCCCAACATCATTTGTTGAAAAGACTTCTCCATTGTATTGCCTGTTTCTTTGTCAAAAGTTAGCTGGCTGCATTTGTATGGGTCTATTTGTGGGCTCCATATTCTATTTTATTGATCTATTATTCTGCTGGTACCACAACACTGACTTGATTACAATAGTTTTAGGTGAAGTCTTTGAGTCAGACAGTGCCAGTCCTCTCTTTTTACTTCTCTGTTCATATTGTGTTGGCTTTTCTGGGTCTTTTGCCTCTTGATGTAAGCTTTAGAATCAGTGTGTCGAAACACAGAAAATAACTTGCTGGGACTTTGACAGGGATTGTATTGAATCTATAGATCAAATGGAGAACTGGCATCTTGACAGTATTGAGTCTTCCTATCCACGGACATGGAACATCTCTCCATTTACTTAGTTCCTCTGATGACTTCTTTCATCAGTTTTGTAGTTTTCATCATATATATTTTGTGCCTATTCTCTTAGATTTATACCTATAGCCTTCAGGGGACTGGTACTGGTAAATGGTGTTGTTTCTAATTTCACATGTTCATTGTTAGTACATAGGAGGGCAATTATCTTCTGAATATTTGCTTGCTATCCTACAACCTTTTTATAATCATTACTTCCAGGAGGTTTTTTGGTTTTGTTTTGTGATTCTTTTGGATGTTCTACATGGACGATTGTTTCATCTGGAAGACAGACTATTTCTACCTTCCCAAAGTACATACCTCTTATTTCCTGTCTACTGCATTAGCTAGGATTTGCAGTGTGATGCTGCAAAGGAGTGGCGAGGACTCCTTGCCTTGTTCTGCATCTTAGCAGGAATGCTCCTAGCTTTTCACCATTAAGTATGTTAGCTGTGGGTTTTTGTAGATATTCTTTGTCAGGATGAGAAAGTTCTCTTCTATTCCTAGTTTACTGAGAATTTTTCATAAAGGGTGTTGAATTTCGCCAAATGCTTTTTCTGCGTCTATTGATAAGATCATTTCATTTTCCTTCTCTAGCCTGTTGATGTGATAGGCTTTAGTAACTGGTTTTGGAATATTTAACCAGTCTTGAATCCCTGGTATAAATTTCACTCAGTTGTAGTTGAACTTAGAAATCTTTTAATACTCACAAATAAAATCAATAATTTTAGGTTAGTTTCGTAGGTCTGAAAAATTGTTTGTTTTTTTTTACTAACCAAAAAACCCATTAATAGCTCCTAAAGCCTTATACTTATGAATTCAATATAACTTAATTCTAATAATTTTTGCCAAGAATTTCTTAGAACAAGCATTTGTTCATACATTGTAAATCTCTCAATTTATCAAAATGCTTTTTGTATACTTTCAGAGACCCATCTTAATACCTGTACATCTTCTCTCTCTTTCTCCCTTGGCATACACACACACACACACACACACTCTCACACAATTTGAACCAATGTTTTATGATTAGACTGGTCTAAAATGGGAGTTTGACAACGGGGTACAAAATGCCTTTCCATTTTAAATCCGTCATAGAGCAAAAGAGGGAGGAGAGAAAAGTTAAGAGACATAGATACACTGGTAGGTGTTCAAAATTATTTTTATTGTTCCATTCCAAAGAAGACATAGGAAGGAAAAAACCAGTTATCCACTGACCATTCCACCTTTCGGAGGGAGGCACATAGAACTCTGGTGCTTGTCCAAAGCCGCACGTGCCAGAGCTCAAACCTGCCTCTCAACCTGACCAGAAAGGCTGACAAACATGTGAATGTCATCAATCCAGCAAGGCTGGGTTTAAAAGTTCTTTATTGCAAGTATCCAAGTCCTTAGGATTCATCCTTAAAGATATGAGGGATGAGAAAGACAACACATGCCAAGACTATGGTTAGTCATTACAGTGAAGTAGCAAATGGCCAGTGTGTTCCAGGGCACATCACATCACACACCACAGCACTTAAAGAAGATCTGCATCGGATGACGTGCCACCAGGCATTTCAGATCTAGTTTACCATGAAGTGCAGCCACATGCCAACCAGACACCTAGACAATACAGTCAGTGCAAAATTCAAAGGGGTTAGGTCAGGGCTTTGATGAGGCTGGCTACACTGCGAGATAGAAATGAAACGTGAAAATATAAGGTAAAGTCTATTTACAAAAGATTCTTTAGTAAAGTGACTTGAGAAAAGTTATGTTAAGCAGTTCCCACACATCCCTTTTCTCCCTGCCAAAAACAACACAACAACAGCAGCAGCAAAAACAACACACCTGAAAATTATCTTGAAAAGCAAGTTAAAACTGTGGTGGAAAAGAGAATGCTTGTTCCAGGGGAAGGATTTCAACATAATTTACAAGCAGACTTATTTTTATTTGTAAATGTCACAAATAGGAAAACGTTTATTGGCTGACTTGGTGTGAGCTTTAAAAAATGTCTCTTACTATGTTAACAACAAAAGAAAACACGAAGCACGTTTTTGTTTCAGGTTTTGAACTTCCCAGCAAGAGTTGGTGAAATCAACAGGGTATAAAACAAAATCCAGGAAAACTCAGTCAATTTTGTCCAGTTGTCTGCCTTGTTGCTTTCTAGTTACCTTGAATCTGATTCTCAGTTAGCTGAGCACAACATGACGGTCAAAGACAGATTTTCGCTGCTCTTGAACTTGAAGCTTCCAGCGCTGCTGGGCATACTCTACCTTATTCAGCACATTAGCTCGACTGCGGGAATGGGCCAGCACATCGTGGGCATTTGCAAAAGGCTGGTGATCCTGAAAGTTCAAGAATGGAGAACATAAGAGATGGCATAATCAGTGTAAAACATGCACAGAAAACAGCAGTTATCCAGCCACAGAGGCAGAAGCAGCGGGACTTCCCATAGAACAGAACATCCATTTGCCCAAGCACTCCGAGGCACTCAACTGCCGGAAGTGGGATGAACTCAGCTGCAGAAGGAGGTGATGCAAGTGGCATAAGTGATGAGGAGGTACTTGTGTAATGTTCCCATGGGTCACTATCTACAAAGACATTTCCCTTAAGAAGCAGGGATCCAAGATAAAGACCTTGATCATGTATATTAAAGAAAGCTTCCCTAACAGGTAGGGGAAAGGAAATCTATTTTCATGTTAATATCTATATGCTACAGACACAGAAGATAGGAATTTTGTTGGCTTTATTCAATACTATATAGCTAATCTATGGCAGAGGAAAGACCCATCTTGTAATTAACTGACTCCCATTATATTGGAATTGTTACTTTCCAGCTTGGGGCCACATTCACCTGGGACATGAGTTGACAGGATCTTGGTTGATTTTAATCTCTCCCTGCACCCTCAATACATGCATTAAGTGGCCTGGCTTACCCCTTCCCCAGTCTGTAATGGAAAGAGACACAGCTCAAATCCTAAAATTACCCTCTGTTACCAAGGAGAGTGAGGAATTATTACTGCAGATTTTCTATTTGATAAAGACTCGAATCTTTGGATGCTGAGCATCCAGTGGCTTCCGTGTCAGTGGCCACCTTAGGAAAAAGGCTACTGAAGCCTCACCCAGGTCTCTGTGTAGAAAAACCAACCTATCCTGGTCAAAGTACACCGAGGCGCCTGGTGTTTGTGGTCATCACACAGGAGAGCTAATCTATCTATGAGTGAGATATAAACACAGCTGTCTAAATGACAAAAAAGCATTGAAAACTAATTTATCTGCCTTTTCCTTGATCTCTTTTTCCAAACCCTGGTTAGCAAAGCTTGTACATATTCCAACACAGGATATACAAGTCGTAAGTTGTACCTCTTAAACTAAACTTTGCCTCTAGTACAGAACAACACTGTTTCGCTGTGCATGTTTGCAAAAGCTCTATTATACACCTGGGGCAGGAGCCAGCATGTCTACAGAAAGCTGTACACAACAGTATAACTAGACACAACTGTAACCATGTGGTGTCAGAACACCTGGTCTTCTTTTTACAACCAAGACATGGTACATAATTTACATCAAAGGGTTTTCTATAAAGGATTTCTCCCCCCTTTCCTTTCCCTTCCTCCCCCCCCCTCCCTCCCCCCTCCCCGCCTTCTTTACCAAAACTCCTCAACTTTTCACTTAATTTAGGTAACAGCTGTGCAAACCCTATTTTCTTACTTTTAATCTTCAAGTGAAAATAATAAAAACAATTTCATAAAGTTAAAAATGTACTGAAGATATAAGAAATAAAGAGAAGTGGAAAAAGTGAAGAACGGGGAAGGCTAAATTTGTAGGCTTCCTTGGTTTCCCATGAGGAAATAAACTGATCCAAGGTCACCTAACTTATTGGCATAAACACTAAGACTTAGCTCACCTAACCTTGACTTGGTGTCATATTGTCTAAACACACTGATTTTGTTCAGGTAGATTAAAATGATGCTATAGGGATATGGTGATGAACTTGTATATAAAATATTACTTCCATTGATTTGTTTTGACATAAACAAGACTGGAAAGAAGGACTTGATCAGCAGAGCACCTCTCAATTTCATAGTCCTGCTACCTACTCTTCAAGGTAGGGGGAGAAACATCTTCTTAAGGAAAAATTTAAAGGACTAAACAAATCAGTAATCCCTTTGGTTCTCCACCTATCAGAACAGGACTGAACTAGTGGTCATGAACTTGAGAAGAATGCAAATAGAGAGTTAACCTTTTTATGTTTGTCCTTTTACACCTGATAAAATTACAATAAATACAAAACATGTTTTAATGTAATGCTTTGATAATAGCAATGATGTGTCATGGATATATATACAGTAAACAGTGTGACTGCTTACAATGAGCTTTGTAACCACTTTGTACTAACTCTCACTTGATTTAAAATGGTCCACACTGAGCAAAAATCTAAACAATTAAAACAATTTAACTTAGAATTTAACAAAAGCACTTTTTAAAGCACATAAGTAGTAAAGTGCTCTTATCTTAGCTAACAACTGTAGAAATTTTAATTTACCTTCTTTTTATACAGAATTGTTGCCATAAATTCACAACTCTGGTCTCAGAGAGAGAAAACCTCTCTCTGCCCACAATCAGTTTAATATATCCAAGATTCAGCCAGGCCTCAAAAACAGTGTTCTCAAATGGTCAGCTTACACACGGAGCAATCATCATTGGTGAATGAAAAGGTTACCGAGCACACGATCCCACCAATCAAATGCCTTTCCTACATGTTTTTATCTACACATTTGTGCATCCATTTCTTTTATGTTATTTGTGTATTACATTGATATTATCTATTCTTAAAATCAGGAACCAGATATTTAATACTGTAAGTGATGTAATTTAAGTCAGACTTTTTATCTATGTGCCTTACAATGAAATGGTTTATATGGCCTTTGATACATAACATTTTCATGTTAGTAGTTCTCAACTGGAGGTGATCCTGCTCCCCAGGAACATTTGACTATGTCTCCAGACACTTCTGATTGTCATGATTGGGATGAAGATGCTATTGACATCTAATGGGTAGAGGCCAGGGATGCTGCTAAATATCTTACTAATGAACAGGGCAACCCCTACAGCAAAGACTTACCCAACCTAAAGGAGGCTGAGAAAACCCTGTAATGTGTGAATTAGCAAGGGAACAATACCTGAGTCTCTCATGTTCCTGGTACGTAACCTCCTGTCTATCTAGCTCTCTTACCCCACCTGCCTCACTATGTCTGATTTTTACCATTCCAGACCCTAGTCTTAACCTTTATCCCAGCCTGTTAAGTCTCCTCCTGAAATTCTTAAAAAATAGATAGGCATTTCTTAAATAATTAAAAATAAAAGGAATAAACAAACTATTATTTGTCATTTCTTGTACATGCCCGTTTCTGTTCTATTCACCTCTTCATTGCTCATATCTAGCACAGTACCTGATAATGAAAAGTTATTCATTTTGTATTGGATAAATGTATAAAAGAAACAAGGGAAAAAGAGGTAAATAGAGGTGTTTCTATGAAAGCTCTTGACAAAAAAAAATCTTCCCCCAATAAGTTGAATATTCGTAACTGATATTCATGAGACAACAACATATTGATCAAAAAGCAGACTTCATTTATATTCATGAGTCAGGCCATCCATCAGGACCCCCTTTTCCATCTTTTACCAAAAGGTCCACAGGCCATGTAAGAGCAAAAGGACTTCTCACTGTGGTTAGCAAGGGTTCACTCTGGCTTTAGCTTTGGAACTGGTTCTTGAAACTCAACTGAATTTTATCCATTTTGAGAAACATAGTCCAAAAAAAGTAATCCAAGATAAAAAATAATTTCTATTTTTTAAAAAGATTTTTATTTATTTATTTTTAGACAGAGGGGAAGGGAAGGGAGAAAGAGGGAGAGAAACATGAGTGTGCGGTTGCGTCTCACATGGCCCCAACTAGGGACCTGGGTGGCCCCGCAACCCAGGCATGTGCTCTGACTGGGAATGGAACCAGTGACCCTTTGGTTGGTAGGCCGGTACTCAATCCAGTGAGCCACACCAGCCAGGGCAAAAGTAATTTCTAAAATATATATATAATGAAAATTTGGAAACAAGCCCAAACAGGATAATGACAAAACAAACAATATATTTCTCTATGCTAAACTGAATAACAAGTTTGTGGAGTACGTCAATTTCTAGACATTTTTCAATGAAGTAATGTTAACACAAAAAGCAGAACACAAAACAACTTATACCCTGATTATGCCAACTGGATATAAAAATATAAATGTGTTTTAAAGATAGGAAGATAATCTGGAGTGACGGTTTTATTTTTCTCTAGAGATCAAGATCACAGGTTTTTTTAAAATAGGATAACAGGATATACAAAACATCAGCAGGTTATCAAGCTGTACTTCATTAAGAAAAGAACAGTACAGTCTTCATGCTTCCTTCACTAAAGCCTCTTTATCTCCTAAGATATTTGGTGATGCTGACAGGAAAGGTGTTCAGGCAGGAGCTTGGGGAGAAAACTGTCTCAGATGCTTCTTTCAATATAAACAGGCAAAGGCAATGAAACTGTGCCCTGGGTACTGAAGAGCAAGGCCTTGTATAACACACTCAAAAAGCACCATCAGTTTAAACCACCATATTTATGGCTTTCCAAAGCAATTTCCTCATAAAGAGACAAATTCTAAATTTAGGGTTGTCTTCAGCTTCCCTAGTTGACGATCTGCTCCAGCACACGAACATATGTATCACACCATGATGATGACAAAGGGCATCATCAGGTGTAGCGAGGGCATGCTGAGAACTTACCCCAACATCGTCATCGCTCTGTATTAACTGTGAGTGTCCAAACAGGCGTCTCTTCAGGATGGGCTCAACCAAAGTAAGGTACACCATGTACAGAAGGAGAAGGCCCAAAATGGACAGATAAATTATAATGGTAACCTAAAGGAAATTGAAAGTAAGTTACATCTCTGTTTAAGCCAAGAAATTAGAATTTTATATAATAATAGTAAAGCCACAGTGAAGACTGATCTATCTGCTATGCATAAAGGATTTCTATACAAACCTGATTCCTACATAAGAAACAAACTCAGCTCTTCACCAAAGTAGTAAAGAATAAAGGAAAGAAGGCCTTTGTCTTTGTGATTTTTTTGTAAGGCTCCAAAACTTCATTTTCACTCACTGCCAGTCATTTGTCACCACTGATGGCACTGACAGCACCTGAATACCATGTCCTAGTGCTGTGAAGACAATTAAAGGAACCCCAACAGAAAATGTATGCAGATGATTTCAACAGACTACTCTTTAAGATTATTTTAGATGTACAAAAATATGTTACGGCCTAGTGATTTTCTTAAGATCTTAAATCCATGTGCTGACAGAAATCTTCCTAACTGTTACAGCTGACCATGTCCACATTCCCTATGAGGCATCTTTTGGGGAAAGAAATAGGAAGCTCCATATAAAAACAAATTGGGGAAAAGAACAACAATAGAGTAACTGAACTCACTAGAGGTCAAAATGGTGATCAAAATGATCTACCTTCCATTTCCTATGGCAAATAAAGGAAATCTTAAAATCCAGAAGTCATGTTTCTAGAATAGAACAGTCACTATATATATAATTTTTTCCAAGGGCTGAGAGGGTAGGACAGGGGCCTAGTCATGCTGCTCTAACTACCCTTTGGCACGTATGATCCACAGAGAAGACGGGATATTTTTCTGGGATATGCTAATCACATACAGGGCGTTTTTGTGCTATTCACACATCACACCTATCTAATGTATCTTGATTAATCCATAAAACACCTCAATGAGGCAGGCAGAGTGCAGAACCATTATTTCTTTTGGGGTGGGGGTTGGAGATGAGAAAGGCGGGGAAAGGGGTGGTGGGGAAGAGCAGTAGTTTAAATAACTAAAATAGAACTTGTATGTCAAATTTTCTTTCTTGTCTCAATACCACCAAGAACTATTCCAGAAGCAGAAAAAGTGGATTTTCTTTTACCTTGATGGTCACAGAGCTTCTCTCCTCGTATTTGCACTCACAGCGCAGACAGTAAGCTTCTATGTCCGGCTCCCGCACCGACATGAGCTCCACCACGTGAAGGCAATCACTGAAAAACACAAGGGTAAAATGCTGCTCAAGTCTAACTGGATTTTCTACTCACACTGACCAAGACCTTCTTGGAATCCAGAATAGTTCTTAAACTTCCCCAGTGAAAGAATATAAGGAACAAATAAGGGAAGTAAAACCATTTTCTCTCTTCATATCAGCAATTTGGTAAGATTTAAGAGTCTAAGAAGCTATCAAGACACTTATGTAGTAACTATTTTCAAAGGTGCTACTGTTTAAAATGTAACTGAAAAGTCCCAAATGGGATCAAAAACTACTCAGCAAATTGAGTCATATTCAAACTTGTTCAGTTACCAAGCAAAACTGCTTTAAATAATTTAAAGTGACCTGGAGCATTGTTCAAATATGAGATGATCTCTTTTAGGAATTAAGTAACATCATTCTTAATTGCCACAGTGTGGTATATGAATGGCTAGTCACACTTAACAGTTGGTAAATTCTGAAACTCTGAAATCTGAATATTCAAAACTACAATAAGAAATAATTACTTGTTTTAATGAGCAAAAGTCTATTGAAAAAGCATGGAGAAGGACTAGAACAATACAAATATTTTTAAATGAAAACTGGTTACTTGGAAGAAGCAAGAGGTCTGTCCAGAAGGTAACCAGCCATGTAATATGAAAAACAGACATTTATTAAAGAAGACACAAGATACAGAAACATCGTACATAGGACAATGTTGCCTCAGTCCCCTTCAAAGTAGACCGCTTGGGACCTTCCACAGTTCTCCCAGTCGCCATCAGCTGCCCTGTTGTACGCTACCCTTCGGCACACATGATCCTATTTGCTGAATCTCACCAAAGGTCTGAAATTTCTTTCCTTTCAAAGGTAATTTTAGTTTTGGAAAAAGCCAGAAGTCACAGGATGGCAAATGTGGGCTGCAGGGGGTCTGAGTCACCTGGGTGATTTGCTATTTTGCCAAAACCTCTGCAAGTGAGGTGATGCATGAGCGGGTGCATCGTCTTATGAAGCTGCCAATGACCAGTTGACCAAAGCTGTGCCTTCTAAATCATCCCAATAGTTTCCACAGAGGAAGGTTCAAGCTTAACATAAAATTTGGTGCAGATTTGTTGCTCTACTCACTCCGTCATTTCAAATGAGACGGCCAGGCAGTACACATGCTCGCTCAACAGCTTCTACCACCCCTGCTGACTAGTACAGTTAAGTCGTCATTGTTCATGCATGTTCATTGCAGTCTACTCTCCTTAGCTGCCAGGTTACACTGGTGTTGCACAAACCACTTTCATCATATTAACAACCCTGGGTAGGGTTTTTTCTGGATGGACCTCATATCAAAAATAAAAGGCTGAACGTTTTGTTGTTGGATTTTTTTATTTTTCCCCAGTTTCCATGCTACTTATTTATGGCTTATGAAAAAGCAACTCCATAAAAAATCTTTTCCCAGAATTCTGTCAATTCTAGGAAATAATTATTACTATCCTTAGCTAATAAGAGCCTACTACTCTGATCACCGTCAGCAAAAGTAGCCACACTTTTCTTTCTTTCTGCCTTCTGCAGGGCAATTTTCTTCCCTTTTGTCATCTCTTCCTTAGGCACTTCTGGCTACACAAACTCTATTACAGCTTCCTGTCTCACTCTACCCGCTCTTCTTGGGCGCACCCAATGCTCTAAGCTGATTCTTTCCTGTTGCCCTATCAAAACATACTTTTTGTTTGTTTGTTTCATTCCTTCTGTGCTGTGGCATAAGAAGAAAACCCAAAATAATGTAAGTGATAAAAGTTCAATCAGTTATACTGAGCAGGTAATCTAAGCAAAGGCAGTGTATAATGAAAACATAAGTCTCCAATGGTAGAATGTCAAATAAGGGTAAGGTCCCACAACCACACCATACAAGTGTTTGATATCTGTTCCAAAAGTATACAAGAAGAGCAGGAATGTAACCAGCTGGATGCAAGCATCAAATGGACAGAGAAAGCTAAATCTCATTACAGAAGTATCTATCTCAGAATAATAGAGCTCATCCAACCCAACACTCTCAGAGGTCACCTGCACAAGGTCAGAGAGTAAATTATTAGCTAAAAGGATGAGAATCCAGGGCTCCTGCCTCCTTGGTCAGCCCCCATGTATCTCTCTGAACCTCAAGAAAATGAGACTTATCTCCCATTTAGTTTCCTATTTCTGCTTTGGAAGCCTTAGTAATACTATGTAAGAATTACTTAAGAATTTAAGTACTGGGTACTGAGTGTTTCTTTTGAAGAAAAAACAGTGTAATAATGAAGAAATTTTGAGTGTTGTGCAGAAGTTGTGCAGGGTGGGAGAGGAAGCAGAAAGATTGGTCTGACTGGCCAGTGTGAACACACAACCCAGATAAAGAACTTAATTCCTTTAGGAACTAGGCAACACCGCCCCCTAGTGCCAAAGGGAGGACATTTTTCTCCTTAAATCACACCCTAAACACAAACCAGAGAACTCAAACTTTTCTTAAGTCACGCAGCATAAGTCAATGAAGAATTAAAGCTAACAACTGAACAAAATGGAGGCCAGAAGGTAGAGATACATCTAAGGCCAGATATTGCAAGCCTCACAAAGCCATAACATAACTTGCCTGCCCTTCTGCCAGTCGAAAACTTTTCAGTGACAACTGGGAACCTATCTTCAGTAAATGGCTAAACTGCAGGAAGGAAGCAGGGAGATGGGGGACAAATATCCCAAACATGCCTTGTTTTCAACTGCTCATTGTGACCAATAACCAGGGATGAATGACATGTGGTTCTGTCTGAACCTGGAATAACAAAAAGTCAGTGAAAATATTAGTGCTAACCACTGGAATAGCAACTTCATCTGCCACTCAAATAACAGACATCTTATTACTGTTAAGAGAATGAACTATAAGTGCTCAATATGTTCTGAAAATTTATAGGAATAACTTCAAAACTTATTTGAGCTTTCTTGTGTCATATCAAATAACTTGCTGATATAAAACCTATAAAAATATAGCTAAATCACTTTGCAATATAAAAACTATTTAAGTGGAATGTGGAAGTTCACAGGAAGTTCTCAAGAACATACTTATCAAATATTGGATTAAACCAAAATGGGAATAGACAATAGCATTAGAAAAATGAAATATGCTCAAGGGCTGCCTTTTTTTTTTCCAAGGCAGCTCGGAATATAGTAACCAAATGAATTTAATTTTGCTTTCAAACCTTCACAGGCTGTTTGGCTGTGAAATCAAGCACATGTGAAAGCACATAGCATTTGGGGGTATCTTTCTTCTATGCCTATCCTGGTGTTGGTTCACTGTGGTCACAAACCATGAACACATTACAGTTCCACAGGAAGGAACCCATCCATCATCCTGTGACAAAATCACTGCTTCCCAATCATTTTATGGAACACTTATAAGGCCTCCTGAGATGGACAGAGAGGGCTGCTGGTGCCAAGCCAGTCAGGATCCCAGTCGTCACAGGCCTGCTTGATCACCCTGAGGCCTGGATGGATCAATGGCTTACCATGCCTATAGCCTATTCCCAGCATACCAACTGGGAAACTGATGTACGTGATTCATTCCTGTTCCTTCCCGAGCCTCTGACACTTTTAAACATAGTCTACTATATTTGGCAATATGGTGTCAAAACCTATAACTTGTAAAAATTATAACCCAGATAAATGAGGCCTGCTTACCTTTCACTGAAAAGCAAAAGGGCAGGCCAAAATCTAAGGGGGCAAAGGAAAGCAGTGCAGGTGGCACAAACTCAGCCCCATCTAGAGAAAGCCCACCCTACCTGGGACTTAGTGCTGGGCCCTACTCCTTTAGGTTTACATCATGTACTCAGGGCCTTTCTCTCCCTTTTTCACATGGAAATGGAATTTGACACTTTTGCGTAGAAGAAATACTTAAAAAGAAAACAATAGGTCGGACGGACAAACATTCTGAGCTAACAGTGACAACCACAGAAAGAAATCTGACAGGTAATTAAGTAATCCAGAATACTTACCAATCTTTTTGGGATATGTTCCTATTATAAATATGCCCCGGAATATCTTTATAGGGAGGACAAATACATTTACACCGGACATCCCCGGAATTCTGCAACCAAAATGGAAACGTGGTATATAGCTTATTGATAGTTTATCGTCAATATTTTTTAAAAAACGAACCATATAGTGTATTTTGCCATGTATAATGCGCACTTTTTTGCCCAAGTTTTTGAGGGAAAAATAAAGATGTGCATTATATATGAGCAGTACTAATTCTGTATCTACACAAATGTTTTTAATTCTTTTATTTATGTTTATGCATTAAAAGTCTAACTCTAGAAAGCAATAATGGTCCCATATGCAAAATAATGCTCTGGATACCATAATCGGTTGGGTTTCTAAATATAAATAAATGATTGAATTAAAAAATTAAAATGAAAGATGTTTTTTCCCTGAAACTTTGGGCCAAAAATGTGGGTGTGCATTATGCACTGGAGCACATTATTCATGGCAAAATACGGTGCATTTTGTTAAGCACCGCCTGCCAAGTATTCTAAAACCATTCACTTAAAACTTTCAATAACTTTGAGAGATACAAATCATTTAAAAATAATATTTAATACATGATCTCTAAGTTATTAGTCACATTATGGATCAAATAACAAATTGTGCTAAGTTATCACCACCTATCTGACAGTAGAAAGACACAGTACATGGATAGCTGTGCTCAGAAATAAGAATATTGATTATAAAAGGATGGGCAAGAATCAAATTAAAAATTACTCAAAAAACAAGTCACAATTCTGCTATCCACCATTCTTCCATGCTCAGGTAGAAAGGCATTAATTGATATGGATGAAAGGGGTTAGGCCAGAGTCCTATCCTATGGAAGGAAGGGATGAAGTTTTAGAGGCACTCAGTTGCAACTAGAAAGTATTTAAGGGAAGTAGCTGGAGTCTAGCTGAGATCGGTTTGGTCTACCCTCTGCAGGAAACTGCTTCCAATCCCTGGTAGACAGAGAGGACAGCCACGGATAAAGCAAATTTCAAAAGGTGGGGGAAGATGTGACTAACACATGAACAGAGGGAGGAGATGCTTCCTCAGCAAACGGGAATCTACCTGAGAAGGCAGTGGCTCATTAGTCCCAGAGGACCAGGCCCACTACTCTTATACATGACATGTCTGGCAGAGCTGTTGACAATCCTTTCACTCATTCAGCAACCATTTAGTGAGCATTTTCTCTGTGCCAGAACTTGTGCTCAATGTGGTAGATTCAGATAAGTGCAAGACATGGTTCCTGCCTGTCATTAGGACACGCCCTAATAAAGGAGACTGACAAATAAATATGTGATTACAATACACTGCCTAAAATGATGACAAGAGATATGCAGAGGGTGCCAACAGTGTTTTGACAGTCAGGAGACTTGCTGCTATCCCTATTTCTGGTGGGAGGTAGGGAAGGTTTCAAAAAGAATCCCTGATAAAGAACCCGAATCAAAACCCCCTAATCTGTCTGCCTATAAATTGTCTTTCCCAGACTTTATATTTAAAGATATTACAGAGGTTGTGACTGGGTAGCTCAGTTGGTTAGAGCACTGTCCAGATATGTCAAGGTTGTGGGTTTGATCAGGGCACACACAAAAACCAAACAATGAATGCATAAATAAGTGGAACAACAAATCGATGTCTCTCTTCTCCTCCTCATCTAAAAAATTATGTTAAAGATTCAAGCTCCTATTTTAAAAAATGCAAATGTCATTCTGTTTTCCCACCACACTAACGTGAATTCCTTCTATTTTCCCCAATAATATGCTAGCTCATCAAAGAGGAAGCACAGAGGTACCGGGCCAGGGCAGGTCTGGAGCGTAGGCAGACAAAGGGGGCTAGAAAGCAGCATCAGGGGACTAGAAAAGCCAAGAAGTGGAACAGGAGAGAGGCCACAGCCTCCTATTCCTATAGTTTGGATCCTCCCTTACTCACTGCATTATAAGTTAGAGAGGAGGCAAGAAAAGGGCCAAGAGGTCCTGGAGGGAGTTAGGTGAGGATATTAGGTTGGTGAGGACTCCGGAAGTCCTATTGGGAAGGAAGGCTGCCAAAAGAGGCAGGTTTACACAATGGTGAGGGAATCTGCTCAGGGATGAGCTCAGAGGAGTTAGCTCCTAAGAGGGAAGACTTATGTGAGACGGGGGCTCTCCATCATTTTGGCCTAGAGAATGGGGTTGGGGGTAGTGGTCTACGAGGCTGATGGAGGGTGTTGGTAGGCTGTCAGAGCTTCAGGGTGGAAAGTTTAAGTTAAAGGCTCCCAGAATTGGAAAGGTTATACAGTTTGGGGTGGAGGCTGTCAGGGCAGGGCAGGGAAATGCCAAAGAGACGGAGGAGTTGCTGTCCAAGCGGTGGGCACTGTCGGGGCTGGATGGAGGTGAGGGAGGGCGGGGTGTCAGGGCTGGGGGTAGAGGGCTGTCGGGCAGTAGGGAGGGTGGTGGGTGGGGGACAGCCAGGGCTGTAAGGCGAGGAGTCTGACGGTCCGGACTAGGAAAGGAATGGGGCGAGTGCAGGTTGAGAGACCCCCCCTCCAGGCTGGGGCAGAGGAGGAGCTCCAGTCCGCAGCGCAGGTTTAGCGGGACTCACCTTGGCGGCGTCTGACATCTGCACCAGCAGCAGCACGGACAGTGCCAGGCAGGACACGCTGAGCAAGGAGCCAAGACGCAGGAGGCCTCCCCACAGAGTCGCCATCGCCGCCAGACCCAGCAGCCCTCACGGCCCGGAGCCGCCGCGAACCCCCCCGGTTCGGGCTCCTCCGCCTGCACTTCCGCCTGGGCCTAGCGTCACCGGCCGCGCCGGGTAACCTACGAAAACCGTCCGCCCCGGAAACTGTTCCGGGTGCGAAGGGTCCGAGGCTGCGCGGTCCGGGCGCCGGCCAGGGATATCCTCGGGCCCGGGAACCAAAGGGGACCGCTTTTAGGGGACAGCCTCGGCCCAGCAAAGCTTCCTGGCGCTAGGATATCCTTCCCGGGCGCAGAGGCAGCGGTCGCGGGAAGGTCTCCTGCCCGTGGAGACCCCCCCAGGCAGTCGGGGGTGTCAGAGGGGGGCCTGTGACCCCTGTGGGCCCGAAGGGAGCTTCAACCGCAGGGGCTGCTAAAGGGCGGCCTCTTGTGGCGGCGCAGGCGTGGAGCCGGGTGTGGGACTGGCCGATTATCTCTTCCCGGGAAGCGCGCCCGGATCGGAAGGCAGGGGGTAGTGTTCGCACTTAGGGGAATAACCGGCCACCACGCGCCTCCCGTATGCCATTCCCCGCAAGGTTTCTAACAGTCTCTGGGAGCTGCCTGCACAGTGTGGCCTCCCTGCTTGCCTCCCGCCGGGGCCTGGCCGCCCAGGTCCAGCCTGCTGCCCTTGAATTGGCGAAAGAACCGCCCCAGTAGCCTCCTCGGCCTAGCATTCCAGAGGGTGGGGATGGCGGCAGCAAAGTTCCGGGCAGCGCTGACCAATCTTTCCAGTGTCGTTCCTCCTCCGCAGGTAATTTAGGAGGGCTTTTGAGATGGCACAGTGTCCTCAGTTAAACTATTTCTCAGTTACTGGATACAGTAAAGGATGGAGGGCTCATCACAACCACTACGGATTTGCTGATGACTATGGCCAAAAATTCCCTTTTCTGGGCCTCTGGTTCTTGGCTCCAATGAGGAGATTTTATGTATGGACTCCAAATTCTGCTTCCGTGTTTGTTTCATAAACATTTTTAAAAGATGGTCTATGTGTGGAAATGTTTTAATTAACAGCATTTTTATGTTATTTTTCTCCTATGAGTCTTGATGCTGGAATCTAAGACAGGAAGGAGCCCCTTTAAGTCCCAACTGACAAGTGGTGCCCAGTCCCAACCAGAACCAGAGGGACAGAACTAGAGAACTTCTCATTCACCCAGGCCCCTCCAGGCTGCCTTAGGAAGATGCTGTCAGATTAGTGAAATCTCAAGTCTTTGTAGTGGGTGTTCTGCTGGCCAGAGAACAACCTCAAGATAGCCGAGGTCAAATGTGTCTGACTGAGGCACTACGGATCTGATTGCTAAAAGCTGACTCAGCAATTTTGGGATCAATTTAGGTCAATAGTCTAGATCTGATATCTAAAGGGAGTGCCCACTGTCTAGCTGAATCCTCACGGGCTTTCTCCAAAATTGTTCTTTGAGGGTAGGGGGAGTATACAGTAGTGCTACAGACTGACGGGCCTTCTCTGTTTAATGCAGAAACACCGAGTACACTCGGTCTAGGCAGAACTTTAAACTCTAGTACGGTAGCCATTAGCCACATGTGGCAATTAAGCACTTGAAATGTGGCTAGTTTGAATTGAGATATTCTGTAAGTGTAAAATATACATGGATTTCAAAGGCTGAGTACAAAAAGAAAATCTGTGTTTTTATATTAAGTTTGAAATATTTTAGATACATTATATATTTTTTAAGATTTTATTTATTTTTAGAGAGGGAAGGGAGTGAGATAGAGAGAGAGAGAGAGAAACATCAATGTGTGGGTTGCTAGGGGTTATGGCCTGCAACCCAGAAATGTACCCTGGCTGGGAATCGAACCTGGGACACTTTGGTTCCCAGCCCGCACTCAATCCACTGAGCTATGCCAGCCAGGGCTGATACATTATATTATTAAGATAATTTCACTTGTTTCTTTTTTCATAAATGTGGCCATTAGAAAATTTAGTATTTATATTAGGTATCACTGTTAGAATGAGGCTGCCACTGAGACAGGCCAGGTAGCCAGGACAAGTGGAATAGGGAAGCTGAGACAGACACCTGAACAAACTGGCCGAACAATTTATAGCCAGATACAGGTCACCTCCCTTGAGATAGCATTTAGGCTTCAGTTGTATTTCAGCTCTAGGCCCAGAAAAGCAGCAAAACCAGGTGGGCAACACCAGGACCAGCTGCAATGACTAAGGACCTCCTGCACTGGCATCGACCAATCAGTGGAGACCATAGCTGTGAAAGAGCATACCTGGAAAACATGAATATTCTGTTGAAACCATCCCCTCAGACCTCCCCTAAGATTACTGCCTGCAGGAGAGAAATAAAAGCCCAGCATGTGGTCTCCCTGCGCCATTCCCTTTCCCCTCTTTTTCCTTCTGAGATAGGCGTGCATGTCCTAGACTCTAAGAGTGCCCGTGAGACCGGGGTAGTAATGGGCAGCAGCAGCAGCAGCAGCTCATCCCAAGCAAATCCCCTGAACCTGTCTCCAAGTCCCTCTTTTCTTTGACTTCCCAGTGGGCTAAAGCAGCTCAGCCTGGACTCTCCTGTTGCTTCTATGCTAAGCTCTTTCTTGTTTTACTGTCCCCAGCTTTAATAAACATACCCTCCTAGTCACCTCCACTTGTGTTGTGCAATCTTTTCTACATGAAGTCAAGAACCTGCACACTGCCGGCTGGCCCTGGGCAGACCTGCTTAGGGCCAGGTTCCCTGTCCAGTAACAGCATGAGTAAGTGGCGTGTGACCATAAGATGGTTGCCTGCCTGGAGACTGAATGAAGAAGCCCAGTAAGGAGAGGGGTGACAGGCAGGTGTTTGCACAGCCAGAGCCAAGGGTTTGGGAGATGCAATTTTAGGTGATGCAGTAGGACTGGAGGGGTCAGTCCCTCTTGTTTTGCCCTGCTCATATCTAGATAACTTCTCCCTTACTTAGGTCAGGGATTATCTTAAGCTAGAAAGCCTTTCCTGATTTAAGTGCCCTTCCTTCTGTATTTGTGTCGATCTCTTTCCTAATTTAGCCCATTATAGTAAAATTATTGTTTTCGTATCTGCCTCTATATTCCCAATCTCCACCAAAATATTTTGAGCTCTGAGGGCAGGGACCTTGTCTATTATCCTTGTACCTGGAGACTGGGATATAATAAAAACAAGTAAATGTTTGTGGGGAACTGTTTCTTGAATCCCTACTTGATTTCTTTCTGACCATGACATGGAGAAATCGAGATGCCCAAAGAAGTCCACAGGGGCTCTGGGGCACCACAACAGGCAGGAGAGGGGAGATTTCTGGCCTAGGTTCTTCCTAGGTCCTTCTGTCGCATCAGAGTTGTTGTATTTACAGGCAAGATAGGCCTTTGTCGGTGTCCACTCTTTCCCCTCCCTTTTCCTTGTTTCCCTGTGACTAGGTTTCCCTACTTCATTCCTTTTAAGGAGTGGCACAGGTCCAGTGAGGCCCTCTCTCTTCTTTGTGAGGCCTGAAAAATTCCCTGGTTGGGGATGGTCAGCAGAGTAAAAAGAGCCTTCTCTAAATTTAGTTGTGAAAGTGGGACTAAGAGACAGAGTGACAATTTATGTATCTGGGACCAAGGTTTTGCCAGCTCTGACTGCCTTTCCCCTCCAGTGATCTAATAGCTCCCTGCATGCCTCCTTCTGTTTTCTCTACCAGATCCTTGCTATTCTACCCAGCACTTTCCCAGGCCACACTGGGGCAGGAGAATAGATGGAGTGGCGCATAGCATCAGTGATCATTGTGTCCTTGGATGGTGCTTCTAGCAGTTATGGCAGAGCGCGCACGCGCGCGCGCGCGCACACACACACACACACACACACACACAGAGTTCTTCCAGTTATTTCTGAGCATGTTTGGGAACATCTCTGATGAGCCCTCTCCTTTACTGTGTGCATCGCCAGGATAACCCCTTCTACTTGTCCCCTTTAGTTATATTTCTGTCCTCTGCTGCCGGTAAAGCTACAGACATGTGCCACGCCATCATTTGCCAGTGCCCACCATGACAACAATATATGAGGTCAGAATAGTATCTCTCTGCTCCTAGAGATCTGGGTGTCCCTATTGCTGGCAAGTTACTGCAGTCCCCAAACCAACAAAGCAACGCAAATTTAGTACCAAAGCAGACAGAACTTTTAAAGTTTCTTTCAGAGGAGTGCCAAATCAGTATTGTTGATTTCCCAGTGGCTTAAGGAAATACTTAAGAAAAACAGTCCATCCTTTCAGAGCCCCAAGATTTTCAAATAGATGAAATACTACATTACTTTTATTCATTTTTATCTTTGTGAATATAGAAGATTAAAAAAATAGTATTTCGCAGCAAACCCTGCCCTCTCACAATCAATTTCTACTCCCCGGAGGCTTATTTTTTAGCCATCTCTTCTGGGATTTATCCTCTCAGAACTATGATTCTACAGGTAAAGACGGACAGTAAGTTACACAGTGTTTGGGTATACTGTGCTATGGTAACGCAATAACAAAAGGCAAAAGCGGAATAGCTGCACATAGATGCTGGTTAGAGGATAGATGTGGTGGGAGTGGGGAATGTTCTGGTGATTTCATGAATGAAGTAGAAAGCAAGGTCAGCATCTGAGAGTGAGAATGTGGAAGGAGGTGTTAGAGACAGACATTGGCTCAGTCTTTTCAGGATGCTTCTCAGCTCCTCAAACATAGGGGCTCCTGACTGGCCCACCCTTCTGGCATCCACAGAAAGATCTGAATCCCAGTGGTGGGGTCAACTTAGGCTGAGGCTGGGATTTCCACCCCATAGTTCCTTCTTTTAATTGTCACTCTTTTCAATTCCTGCCCTTCCCCTCAACCCTTACCTGCTCATACTGAGTCTTAACCATTTCTGAAATTCCACTCTCCATGGGACATACACAGCTGGAAACTCTCCTCTCTGGCTGCTCTTCTTCAGACCTTTGAACAGCCCCTCTTGACACACCCGAGAGGTCTAATTGGTCCTTATGAAACCTGTTCATTTTAATGTTCCCCCAGCTGGTTCATATATACAACCAAGATACTGTTATGAATTCAGACATGTGGAGAACAGTTTCTATAGCACTTTCAAAACAGAGTAATTGCTTCCTCAGCACCAAATTCTCATGTCCTTACCCATGTTAAAAATAGGTAAGATAAGAACCACTATATCAGCCCCCCAGAGAATAAGGTCATCTAGCATATCCAGGAGTCCAGCATTTCATAACTGATGCAGACACTGGCCAGGAGTGTCCACAGCATTGTGAATGAGACAAGACAAATTCACACGGATTACTGAGTCCTGTGGAAGAAAAGGAATGGCACAGCCACTCTCTCAAGAGGAGAGCACCCTGACCCTTGCCTTGATAGGCTTGTATTGGGTTCATTTTGCACAGGAATACAGGGTGCATGCCTAAAGCTCATCAATCATTGTCAGGCAGAAATGGTTAAACAATAGATAACATTCAAAGAACTCTGAGGGCTTATTTTGAGTCAGGGTCAGATAGCTAAAGGGCAATAAAACTTTGGGGAAAAACTCATTTCAGGCTTGGACCCTTATCATTTAAATTGAGGGTATTAGCAAAGCAGGTTTCACAGGATTTTATGCATTCTTTCTTAGGCCTGATAGCCCAGGGGAACCCGCCCTTTCCAGCACAGGGCTGCACCCACCTCCAGCATTGTTTCAGGCTTAGGTTGAGCAGGGGAAGTAAGGCAGCCAAGAGATTAGGAGACTTCTTGCAGACAGAATGAGGATTCAGGCTATGTCAAAGCCAAAGGGGCAAGGGTCCATCACCCCCTTTCTCCATAGCCCCCCAAGTCCTTCCCTGAGGGCCCCCTCATGACCATAACTATCTTAGGTCATCCCTCCCTTGAGGAATCTTACCCATTATTGGCTAACTGGTCCTGCACTGGGGGCCAGGCAGGGTGATGTAAAGTGAGCAGAGGTGGTGCTCCTCCCAGGGAGATAAGCTTTGTCTCCTTAGTGGCTTAGGGTCTCAAGGTCTCTCACTCAGCCATAGCCATGGGGGGTTACAGTTTCTGAAACCAGGCAGGGTGGTTCCCAACAATAATGAAATCCTAAGATATCCCACATTAGTTTGCCAAATGAAAGCAAAGTTAAATTCCTGTTATCTGGGATCACAGTACAGAAGACCATGTGTCCCTCCTCCCTTCCAAGTGTCTCCTCTGGCAAACCCAAGTATCTCTACTGGATCAACCACGCTCCCTCTTCCCAGCCAGTTTCTCCTGTTCAAGGCAACCGACGGAGTTTGAGTATGTCAACACTGGAGTGTGTGGGTTCCCTGGAGAATTAGGTTTTCTGCATTGATTAGGAATTGGGAGGCTACTCTGGCTACTGGAAAAGCAATGCCAGCATTGAATCCCCCTCCCTGGTTTTGGTGGCTGAGATGTGCTGGTTAGGGGCATATGTCCAGCACAGTATGTAAGGATGTTGGGAGGAAAGGACAAGGCCTGTAGTCACCAAACTGCTAGAACCTTTGGGCAAGTCAGTACCTAAAAGCAGGTAAAGACCCACATTCTCCTCCATTCTGGTCAGGCATCTGAGAGCCCCAGACTTCCAGAACATACCACAACCCTTGAATTAAAAACGGTCTTTGAGAAAACAGTTGTCACAATGCCTATGTGCTCAACACCATGTAAGAAACAGCAACCAGTAAGTCATCAGCCAGATAAGTGAGCATAAAATACAACAGCAGCAAATGGAAGCACTGACAATGGAAGGAAGCAGCAACAGTTCACAGAGGAGTCCAGGCTATAACACGCAGACTAGTTTGTCTCAGCTTTCTGATTCTTGAGAACAGTAACCTGCAACCCTTCAAACCTGGGTAAAAAGCTCATAATTAATGAGTCTAGGTTTGTAGTGACGGCAATGAGTCAACAAGAAACTACATTTGATTCATAATGCCATTTAATACAATTTGGGCATTAGAAATGACTTTGTAGGTCTCCTTATCCAACCTTCTACCCAATGCAGAAATCTTTTTCAAAATGATCATTCCACCTTTCACTTTCAGTGAAAGAAAATTTAGAGGACAATCCATTTAATTGTGTTAAACACTTATATCTTCATACTACTCTGAGCTTTAGCTTTTTCTTCTGCAAAACAGTGAACAATACTACCTTCTTTGTGAGGGTTAGTACAGTCCCTGGAATATAGTATAACTGTAACTACAGTTATAGCAGATGCTTCCCTCCAATTGCATCAGGATGTGCCTCTCTACAACCTCCACCTACTGGACATGCCTGCTTTCTTGTGCCAGGAAAACACTTTCCACATGACAGCCTGAAAGCTCTTAAGAACAGTCATGTTGCCATTGTCCTTTTCTGGATGCTCTACATATTATATACACATCCCTGGCTTATGAATGACATCTTCTCCATACACAGTCCTTAATACTGCCACATAGAGATAAATCAACTAAAACACCATCATGTTCACATGAACCTTTCTTAGTCCAAGTTCTCTCTCACTGTGCAAGTGTAACAAATTTTTAAAAATGAAAGTCAGAATGTATTTTTAACTCCATTAAAACTTAATATTATTGGTATCATTCCATTAAGATGATTATGAATCTTGATTCTGTTCCTCATTGCTTAAGAGTCGGGTTGGGTAAATCTTTTTATATTTTTAATATGTAGAATGGACAAAAATAAGACAGAAAGCCTTCTGAGGTGGAAAGATAGTCATATGAGTAGCAATAGAACCATAATTCTAGATTATGATAACCACTGGCATAAAGGTTGTTTCTTGTTGACTATTTACTCATACTGTTTAAATATTTAAAATATTAACATAAAGTTTTTATCATCTATGGAACACATTTATTTGGAATGTCACTGAGATAATGGCTTTAACTATATATTTAGGTTCATTAAACCCTTCCCCTTCCCAAACCGCTTCTATTTGTTTGAACTAAATAATATTTCCTTTTCTAGAAGTGTTCTCATACTGATGAGCCACCATAAAAGTTTGTCATCACCCTCGCTGGTGTGGCTCAGTGGATTGAGTGCTGGCCTGAGAACCAAAGGGTCGCTGGTTTGAACCCAGTTAGGGCACATGCCTGGGTTGTAGTCAGATCCCCAGACAGGGGATGTGCCAGAGACAACCAGTAGATGTTTCTCTCTCCCTGTTTTTCTCCCTCCCTTCTTCTCTCTCTAAAACTAAAGAAAAATAGCCCTGGCTGGCGTAGTTCAGTGGATTGAGTGCGGTCTGCGAACCAAAGTGTCGCAGGTTCAATTCCCAGTCAGGGCACATGCCTGGGTTGCACACCATGACCCCCAGCAACCTCACACTGATGTTTCTCTCTCTCTCTCTCTCTTTCTCCCTCCCTTCCCTCTCTAAATATAAATAAATAAAATCTTAAAAAAAAATAAAGAAAAATAAAACCGTTAAAAAAAAACTTTGAGGGAATACTATATGCCAACCACTTTACATAGGTTATCTCATTTGACATTGTAAAGTAAGTACTATTATGAGTTGTTTTACAGATCCTAAACCAAGCTCAGAGAGGCTCATTAATTTGCCCGAGGACATATAGCCAGTAAGAGGGAGAGCTGAAGGCCAGCAGCAATAGAGGAAATGAGGACAACAAAGCCTTGTGTTCAGAACACCCTATGAGACAAATGTTGATGCAGCAATTAGGCTGTTCCCGGCTTCCCCACCCTCCAGGGGCCCTGACACAGACACTCTGTCAGACAAACACACACACAGGGGAAGATTTCACTTTATTGTTACATCAATCTCACAAATAAACCCAACAGAGCCAGAAACACTGAGCAGATAAAGTGCTAATGCAGAGGTCTGGCAACAGAGGGAGGAAGTAATCCAGTTTGTCTCCTCCATGTCCCCAACCTGGAAAGATATTTCTATTACACAAGAGTGAGGGTAGCTGGCGCACCAAGCAATCATTCTATAGACACTTTGAGCTAAGGAACAGAGAATCTTACCAGATGGGATCTGTGCAGGGCAAGGAAATAGAAAGGTCAGAAATCATTTGTTCCTCAAACAAGTCAGACATAAAAATACCAAATGACAAAAACAGTCTTTTCCAAACTTTCTGTGTTTGAGATGGGCATTAGTAAGGAAGGGGAGGGGTACCAGTTCTAAGAGCTACTTCTAGCTACTGCCTGTCTTCAGAACTGTGACCTAGGTAGCTATTCTCTTCCTATACGCTCAGTCAGAGGTGCCAGAGAGAATTTTCTAGGATTCTGGGAAGAACTGACCTTACTTGCTTATTTTGCCAGCAGCCCCTGCCCCCGAAATAGACCCAGTGCTCCCTAATGAATATCAAGGAGGTATGGGCTACCAGAGTAATCAACTTGGCAGCATTTAAAGATTAATGAAGCTCAAGATTTCCCATAATTGTCTTTAGACATTTTAAGGTACCTCTATCAAGCCTGAGGTTTAAAACATAATTTGGTTAAGTAAATTCAAATGATTTGACTACATTGAGATTATGACGTCCTAAGCCCAAATTGCCCCAATTGTTTCTATTCCAAAACTGGAAAACCACTGACTAATTCTCAGACGCCAGAAAGATCACTAAAGGTCATCTGCCTTCCCCCTGATGCCATATAATCCTGAACTCAAAGGGCCAGAATCAGTCTCATCGTTTGAGTACCTGAGAATTCCTGGTCTCACTGGTCCACAGAGAATCTATATAAGGATAAACCAGGCCAAGGAATTTCCAACAAGCCTCACCTGTAGCCAGGAGCCAAGGCTTGGAGTGGAACTTCAACTAGGGAAGGAAGGGGTAAAGCATTTCATCTCAGTCCTAGGATAAGAAGCAGACCAAAGTGCTGTCATGACAGGTGGGGGAGGAGAATAGAGAGACCTCAGTGGAAAGGCATGAGACCCCGTAGGAAAGAAAATGGAGTGGAGGTAGAGGGGGCAATGAAGGCTGGTGACCTGGGAGCACCTCTGCTAAAGCTTCAAAGGTGACCACCTCTACTGTGGCTACGCTTAATTTCCATCTTATTTCCTCTACAGGGGCTGATAAGAACAGGGCCTGCGGACGACCCAGGATAACTGGTTGTAGCTGTTAAATGGAGGTCATCAAGGCTCCTTCTAGTCTCAAGGGAGCTTCTGTAGGGCTAAAAACATTCTGAGTTCCAAAGAGCTGTTTGGTAGGGGCAGCAGCCGAATGCTAGATGAGACTGTTGGTGGGACCTGGCAAAGTTCAAAGTGGGATCCATTAAACACTCTGGGAACTCATGCTATGAATCAAGGGTAGACGTGGGAATCTCCTAAAAGGATACCCACAGTTGGCTATTTTTCTGACTTCTCCAGGCACTTCTATGACCAAATTGAAGAAGAAATGCCATTATAGGTATCTGTGTGCCCAAGCTGACATCCCCAACAAAAAGCTTCGAGAAGTCCCTGTGACCTCCAGCTCTTTGAAAAGAGGGGTCAGGAAATACTGGGCAGTCAGAAAAAGTTCTCCTTATTAACACTGCCAGCTCCTGCCTTCCCACTTCCGTCACACCAGGACAGAGCTAAAGAGTATTCAAACCCTCAATTCCCTGCCTGGAAGTCTCCTTCCCAGAAAAATTCCCCTGTGTAGGCCTCCCTACCAACTGATTCGATCTAGTCCTCCCTTCCATTCTGGGCCTGCTCCAGGTTTTTCACCTTGTTTACCTACTCCTGTTCTCAGCTGCTCGAGTCCATGGCAGACAAACAACAGGCTAGGCGGAGATAGTGACTGCATTTGGGAGTATTAATGTCTAACAATGATACCCAGATTACCGGTATTTACTGAAGCTTTCAATTCCATCTCAGAGAGTAATTAACGTTCTTCTGTCTGTGGTTCCTTCCCCACCTCCCCTTCAAGAAATTCCAGGTGAAAGACCATCTCGTTGATCTTTGTACCTTCAGCTTTTAGGTACCAAGACAAGGGCCTAAAGGTGACAATTAGGGGCAGGAGAATGTCAGCGGGCTTAGCTCACAGGAGGGAGGGATACCCAGTCCTCCTTGCATCCATCCCCAAAGCACATTCCTCCCCTACTCTGGCTTTTTACAAACCCCCATTTCTTCATCTTCCTCTCAAGTCTTAAAGGTAAAGGAAGCAGCATGGGAGAACGAACACAGCCTTGGCTTGTCAGTAACTGAATTCTAGGTCCCTTCTGCTACCGACTCTGTGTTTGAGCTTAGACAATTCACTCGCCTCTCTGAACCTTTAAATGAAAGGGTTGAATTAGATTATCTCCCTGGGCTCTTTCAGATCTCAGATCTATTCATACTTGACAAATCAATGAATGAATTAGAAGAGATGTTAATTCTGAGACATATCCTGCACCCATCTGAAATAGCTGAAAGGAGATAAAGGTCGGGTTCCTGTTTATTATACATTTTAGCTATAGGAAAAGTAGCAAGTGTATTTATGGGGAAATAGAACCTGGCAGCCCCTATATTTGACTAATAAAAGCAAGTTCCTGGAAGAAGCAGAGAAAGAGGCCACAAGTGAGACCTGGCAGTGTCAAAACGTCTATATTAAGTGGTCAAAGGAGTAGAAAACAATGGCTACAACCAGACAAGATCTCTAAGCACAGACTAAAGTCTAGAGAGGTCTGGGTGGGAAAGAGCCCCTGTGGCTTCTACTAGAGAAAAGGACTTGGTCCACAGCAAGTTGCTACTGCATTTGGTTCAAACCCCGTTTTCGCCATCTGTCCACCTGGTGTGTGTGCACCTGTGCAGACACGCTGCAGGCTGCAGTTATGCTTCTGAAGTGCTGCAAAGAGAAACAAACAGAAGCAATGATACCAATTCAAGGACTTTAGGAAGGCAAGCATAAGTTTAGTTTAAAAGCTACTTATTTCTTCCACCACTCTATGCAGTATCGTCACTGCTCATTCTGAACTGTGAGTGAGCTAGAGAGTTTTGTAAGATGGTGAAATGTGGGGGTGGGGAGGGTGTATCTGTAGTGTGACTGAAGGCCACAGGCAGAACGCAACCCATGGGGATGGCTGGGGCGGGGGGCAGCGGTGGAAAAAAAACCCGAGGTAATGGATGTTTAACTAGACTTACTGTGATGATCATTTTGTAATATATACAAATGTTGAATCATTATGTTGCATACCTGAAACTTATACAATATGTTAATTATGCCTAAAAAAAAGAACACAATCCCACATCCTGTATGAGAACCCCTCTGGTTAATGGCAAATGGATTTGACTTGATCCAACCCATTTGGACACTCACTTGTCTTCATTCAGGGAAACTGTCTCCACAAAAGGGATTTCTTCTTTGTCTGTTTTCCCCATGATCAGCTGGTGCTTATCCAAGTTTATGATGCACTGAAAACACAGGAGAATCACTGGTTACTGTTAATGATCTCACTTTGGGGGTGTCCATATAAGATGACCCCTTCCTTCCTCAGAGAAGAAATATCAAAGGGAAAGTAGAACCAATCCTACCTTCAGGGATCGGAGAGTCTGGAGACCAAGGGACAAGTTTTTCTCATTGTCCTCTAATAAAAAAAATTAAAAATCAGCCATTTCCATACTGATTTAGAAGTCAGCCTTATCACCATTAGTTTCCATCCAACCAATCAGTCATCCATCCATCCATCCAATGAATATTTGTTCTATCAATCTAATAAACATCTGTTGTGCAATTTCCCAGATCATTATAGAGAAAAGTCAATAGAACCAAGATTCAAACCCTGGTCTTTTTAACCAAGATTCAAAAGCAGGTCTTTTTTTTTTTTTAAATCCTTACCTAAGGACACCTTTATTGATTTGAGAGAGAAAGGAAAGGAAAGGAAAAGAGAGAGAGAGAGAGAGAAACATCAATTGGTTGTCTCCTATATGTGCCCTGACTAGGGATCGAACCTGCAACCTAAGTACATGCTCTGACCAGGAATGGAACCTGCAACCTCTTAATGTACAGGATCATGCTCCAGCCAACTGAACCACCCAGCCAGGGAAAACCCAGGTCTTTTTAACTTTAAATAAAAATCAAGAACCTACAGTAGTTTAGAATAGAACACATTAGGGAGAGTAATAGATGGTGGGAAATTATCAAGGGATTTATGGCATAGGAGTAAGAGGATCTTGCCCTCTACTTCAAAGTAGCTCATGGAAAGCTCTGAGGGGCCACTTTCACTAGCATACAAAATGTTTGTTGTCTTGCCCCCTTCCCGTTCTTTTTTTCGAGAGTAATCCTCAACTTGCCTTGAATGTAGCCGAGGGTCCCACTGGTATTTTGGAGGGCAATAATTGGGACTCGGTCTACAGTACAGAAAATTGAAAACCTGGGATTTTGAAGAAGTCAATATTTACAGACATGAGATCTCATGGGTAGGAAGAGGATTTACATTGGGGCCCATAGGTCCAGTCCCCAGTTCTACTCACCAACCACAGCTGCTGGGCAGTCCAGGCGGAGGGAGCCCAATGTGATCACTAGGTGCTCAATCTGGCCCACTACTTTCAGATGCCGGGGTAGAGAAAGTTTCTCTCCTTCGTGCTTGTGAGATCTGACATGCTCCTTGAGTCTGCACCAGAGGAGAAGATATCAGAATCCTGTTGACAGAGGTTTCTGATGGAATCTGGAGATATCTACCTTCTGACCCATAGTTGAAATTTTCCAGGGATTTCCTGGGATCAATTTACAAAAAAAGTGCCAGCCAGTCTACACTTCTTGTTTTAGCACGTGTCGTAAACGTGCCAGGGGATATAAGAAAAACGAAAAATGCAGCTCCTGTTCATAAAGAGATACACCACCATGTGCACTGGTAAAAGATAAGAGTTGACACACTCAGAGAACCCTATTCTGCATCCTAACATCCCCACTCATGTGCAAGGCAGCTTAGTTAACAAGTCCTTTTACCCCTCTGTGGGTAACAGATCTCAGCGAGGGCAGGCCGATTCTAATTTTAGAAGATACTTTGTTCAATGTCTAATTTTCTCTATGTCTTTTTTTATTTCAGTCTACCCTCATCAGTTAGTCTTAGGCTATAAGTTTAATGTCAGTAAGTGCATTGATACTGATATCGGCAAGGAATATCATGGAGAAAGTTCCAACTAATTTAACTTGCCTGTGCAGGGGAGGAAGGAAAGAAACAGCATCCAAGGTTTCACAGTTATGTAACATGATGGGAACAGCTAGCACCCGAACCATTATGGGTTGGTGGATAAATACTTAATTATGGACTTTCTGTGCCAATACTTCTGCTTTACTCCATTTCCTCTCTTTTAGTGTTATAGCCCATCCAAAAAAATAATAATTGCAGCTTTACAGATGGTTATTAATTCCTCTGGAATCATGGCAGTCTGCTGCCTAATTATGCACCAGGACATTATTAGTCTTTCTGGAACCATCATGTTGCACTTTATCTCATCTTTTTACCACATTAAAAAGCCCAGGGTTCTTCCCACAAGAACACTTGCGTCTTGGACTCCACCCACCACCCTGTATAGCAATGTACAAAACCCACAGAGGCAGCTTCAAAGAGACACAGTGATGGTGAAGGTGGAGAGCAGGGTAGAAACAAGTAGGGACAGATCATGTAGTATAGGTCACTGATTCCACAAATCAAGTTTTGTGCAAGCCCTACCTAAGAATATGAACACCTTGAAAGCAGTTTAAAATGGGCCATTATATCTACCCTAGTGATTGTGTCAATACAGAGATTTGGGCTAGAGAATTATTTGTTGTGTGTAGGGATACAAAAGTGGAAAAGAATGCTGGGTCGATCCTCCCAATTCTGGGCTATATCTCAGTGCCCCTCTGGTACTTTGGAAGAAAGAGAAGGAAGAAGAAATGAAAGTACAGATTGAGTGAAAAGGAGGAAGGATACAAAATGGCTTTCTCTGACTAAAAGAGGGAGAATTCATTACCAGCTGTGAGAGCACTGAAGACATTCAATACATGAGGTATCTGCCTCTCACATCCAAAACCCAGCAGGCGCGGAGGTAAAATGTCATTTTACATGTTCTTCAGAAAGAGAAAAATGCACTAAGAAACTTTTGGTTAAGGACCGCTCTTCAGGCCTGGCAGCAAGAGCAGTCCCATTCCAAGTTCAGACTGATGCTTCTTGGGACAGGCAGTGTGACCTTCACAAGGACCCTAATAAGCTAAAGCCTCCCACATTCCCTGCTGTTACTCATGGAGGTTATACCAACAGGACAGCTCCTACTTTGATGTTTGGGCAGGGCACAAATGCGGAGCACGGCATGACACACAGCAGCCAAGAATCTCACATTTTCTCATTCCAGAGCCCCGTGGTCTTTCCTCAAAACATAATATGTGGGAGTTAACAGAAAGTCTGAGGCTTTCCTGGCTCACTGATTCCTCCCAGGGGCCCGAGGACCCTCACTCTGTCCCTCTACTACAGACTGGATCCAGCTGATATTTTTAGCTCTGCATCCTTCTCTTGGAGCCTCTGTGGCAACCTTCACCATCTGTAACCTCAAAAGAAATTCAGGCAAAGAGTGATTAGCATCTGAGTTCCATCTATCCATCTAGTACAATTTCACCCAGCAGCTACTTACCCCAGTCTATACACACAAGCTGAAGAGATGAGATTATACTGACAGCCTGTGTCAATCAGGGCTTTCACATCCTTTCCAGCACACTGTGGAGAGGAAACACACTGTTCAATAAGAGCAAGGGAAGGGAGATCGGAGAGCAAGTAGCAGATGTCATATGAATGGCAGGGATGGAGAGCATCTTCACGATATGGGGAGGTAGCATCCCATCTTTACCCACTGCTGAGTCTCCCTTGAGGGGCTCTTTTCCCTGCTGGACCTAGAGCTGACAGAAGATCCCGAAGGAATTTGGGTGTTTCATTCTATACATTAAGTAGATCTTGTGTGTGTGTGTGTGTGTGTATCACATAGTCCTATGCAAATTTGATGAATGTTTTGGTCCTTTTTTTCCGTAAGGATGCACACGCATGCAAAATACTGCATACACCTTGTCTGTTGCATGGAGTGCCCTCCTTGAAACTCATTTACAAATTCTATGGTAAAGACGCACATGCTGCACACAATTTGGAGGTAAGAAACCCACTATTAGGATCACAATAAGCCCAAACTGTATTTGCCAGACAACCCTGGAAAAGCTGTTCTCAGAACAGTACCTGGCAAGAAACCAAAATCATGTCATCATCCTCAGACCTCTTCAGTCCCTCAGACTTGGCCTGATTGAGTTTGTTGGTCTTGGAGGTCCAAGGGACACGACTGCTTCGGAGCTTGGACAGGTTGGTTTCCATGAGGCGCCTCTGCAGAATGTTATGTGGTTGCTTGAGGAAGAGAAAGCAGAGACTTCTTAATGGCAAGTCATTTTTCCCACTGTCCCCAGGTACCACTGAAATAATGAAGAGGCCTCACATAACAGAGCTCTACCTTTGCTGCTTATTTAGTCTCCCTTCAAGTAGGAACATCATTGGTATTGTCAGAGCAGGTACTATAAACCACTTTGCAGGGGGCTACCCTGAATGAAAAGAGCAAGGTGTGACACTAAAAACTGTGGCTAGGGCCAATGAATAGTCAATGGCTACAGAGGACTAAGGGACCCTTGTGATTTGGACTACCTGGGCTTATGCCTTCCCACCCCTTCCTTACAAAGGCATTTCAGGAGAAAAGTGGCCTTTTCCTGTGTGGAACAGGTGTACCTTCCAGGTGACTTACAGAAGGGGCAGCTTATTTCCACACGCTGAAGAAACCTGCCTTCAGACGAACTGTCAGAAGCGCTGCCTATTTCTATTTCAAGTCTGACTCCCTCACAGCCTTATACGTACCCGGTCCATACACATATGCCTTACTGGCCTGAGGATTGAGTTATCCGTGGGTGGATGGGGTGGGAAGACAGGAATTGAGACCTGCTAAGCAACCCTCTCAAGAGACACACTTTGGAACGTGGCAGAACCCACAGGAATCATTCTTACTGATATCTTCTAAACCTCAAAGAGTATAAGGCAACTCCTGCCATATGCTTGTCACCCATTGCCTTCTCTTCAATGGGCCAAAAAGTGGGAGCATAAAAGGTGCAGAGATTGACCAAGAAGAAGGGGACTTGACTTGACCTTATATCTGTGTCAGGATATCTACTGTTAGAAAGCAGAATGAGCAGTGTGATTTCAAGTCTGCTCTTTGACTGAGCTTAGGAGAGAGTTCCCAGGGCAGATGTGTCCATGTGCTACTGTTTCCACCCAAAGTGGCCTCCAGAAAGTATAAGCTACCTCCTGATAAGAAGTTGTTGACCTGAGAAATTTCAACACAAAGCATCTTATTCTCAGTTTACATTATCATTCAAAATCCCTCAAAGTATAGCATCTAACCCTAAGTTCCTATGTAACACATACCAGATGGCACTCCAATTCTAGGGGAAGACAATCACTCTCAGAAGCCCAGAGCCTAAAACTTTCCCAGGGAAGGCAGAAGGATGGAGTCAGAGCCATGACTCACTGTAACCCTGGTGAGGTGAAGACATGTATTCCCAAAATACTCTGATTCTTGGCAAAACAGATTCTAAATTAGTATCCTTGAGAAAAGGAGAGAAAAAGGTACTTTAAAGAAAATGAGCTTCTTAAGTTGATAAGGAGCTAGAGGAAGTGCTAACTCAGATTTCTTGATGTGCCACTGGGAGAATGCTTTGCTCCTCAAAAGAAATAGAAATTCTTCATTCTTATCTCTCTTGCTAATAAGCCTAGACTCCTAACTCAAGTCAAACTAAATCAGGGTGTTCGCTTCTGTCAAGTCCATGCTTAGTAGGACCAACTTGGGTAAACCGTGCAGAACTGAAAATTGCAAGGAGTTTCAAAGGCCATGTAATCAAAGCCCTCCTCACCGAAAGCTTGGGGCTTTCCTACTATTATATGTTGGTTTGCTGAACAGCACTTTATCTGGTTACTCAGTCTTGCAGAGGAGTCTAATCACCACTGCACAGATGAGGCAAATGAGGAGCATTCTAAAATTATTTTCCTTGAAGTCATCTCTGTTTTGATTTTCCTCCCTTCTTTTTGGGCCCTTTCTCCACAGGCTATAAAACATACTCAAAGTTCTAATATATCAGGAAGAAAAACCTCAGACCCCATCTCCTCAACTCTACACACCTCTCTAATCGTATGTACCCTTGATCTTGAGTGGTCTTTTCAAAGAAAAGCCGAATAACCATGTCTAGATCCTGATACCATCCATTTTCCCCACCGAGTCACTTTCGATCCCATAGGACCAGTAACCACCTCCTCATTTCCAGAGCGGGCAGGTATGTTTCAGCCTTCACTTTGCTTGACTACTGGAGGACCTTTGGCCCTGCTGACCACAGTCAGCCCTGCATACCAACAGGCTTCACGGCCACAGATTCAACCAATGCAAATTGAAAATAATCAGGAAAAAAAATTTCAAGTTCCAAAAAATGAAACTTGAATTTTCCACACACTGAGCACTATACTGAATCCACACAAATTAAGTGATGTACAGGCATACCCAGCTGTGGCCTATATACAAACACTACCGCATTTTATATAAGGGACTTGAGCATCTGAGAAATTCAGTGGGGACGTGGGGGGTGGGGGCCTGGCACCAATCCCCCATGGATACTGAGGGGTGACTGTATTCCATTATTTGTTCTTTTCTTCGGTAACCAAAGAAGGTTCAAACACAATACATGCTCAATGTAAAATATGCACATATCACTGAAGCATATAAAATTAAAAGGGACAGGTTCCCCAACCTCTCAACCCCTGCCTACAAATAACAACCATTAAGTTTAGAAGTATATCCTTTAAAAGAATTTTAATAGTTACAAACATATACAAAAAATAGAATCATATTATAACACTTCTAAAATTTTCTATTCTTGTTTAACATATGAAACAATTTTCTGTTGGTATATATAATTCTCTTTGTTTACTCTTGCAACTAAAAGTATTCATAGTACAGTTTGAGAATTGGAAAGTCACAGCCATTAAACCCGTATGGACCTCAGAGCTGTTTTTCTGGGGTCATTTTGTTATGCCTGCATGTTTTCAATGACAGTGTAACTATACACTTCTTCGAAACAAAATTTCACTAAAATGATGGCCAAGGAATAAAAAAGGCCTAAACCTAGAAGAACAAAAGGGACAGTAAATAAAATGACAAAAAAAGAAAGAGGTGCTGACAAAATTTTGGAATCTGAAGGGCAGACATAAAAGTGGTAAGTGACCTAGACTAGAGAAAGCTGAGTGAGTCACACTATTCTGCTCTGGGGTGGCAGAGACTGCCAGCTGTTCATCGAAATCCATGTTCTCCTCTTCTTGCTGGGTAGACACCTAGATTATGTTTTCCAGCCTCCCCGCAGTGGGGCATGCCCACATGGCTCAGTTCTAGCAAAGAGAATATGGGTAGAAGCGACGTGTGAGACTTCTAGACCTGGACCATGAAAATCTCCTGTACACACTCCTCCATATTCTTTTCCTCTTCTCATTGGCTGGAATGTAGACAACCCCTAGGGTAACCTTCTTGGAGGTCACATGTTGAAGACACAAGAGTCACTGTCAGCCTGGGTCCCTAAATGACTATGGGAGAGAAGATGGACCTGTTACTTAAGAAAATATAAATTATTATGTTTGAGCTATTATATATTTTGGGGTCTAACTATAAAAACATTTTTCCTACTCAAACTAAAACCCTGGAAAGGCTGTGGAGCTAGAGATATTAGAACCTCTATAGTTGGAAGGTATGATTAAGGTAGGAAACTAGATTAGGGTAAAGCCTGCATAAGACTCCCACTTGACCCAGATGACTGGGAAGAATGCCAAAAATTTATTCTTTTTGTAAGAGTAAGTCAAAAGACTCTGGTTGACAGTTTGGCTAGGCTTAAAAATTATGCACTGTCGGATTTCTAAAACAACTAAGAGAGGATGGCATAGCATATTAAGCCAGAACCGAAGGCTATGAGTTTAAAGACTGAAAGGGCCCACACTGAGCCTTGCATGATGAAAGGAAAAAGATCCACACCAACATTTCACATCACTATGAATTTCTGGAGTACTACAGATGGCAAAGATTCTAAAAGCTTCCAAAGAGAAGAAAATGACCCAAATACAAAGGATTAGGAACCAGAATGGCATAGGACTGCTCAATGGTGGTAATGGAAGCTAAAAGACAATGAAATAATGCTTTTTAAAAACTTGACAGTACATACATTCTAAACCTAGCCGAACTATCAATCAAGACTCAGCAGGTACTTCCCATACATCCTCAAGAAGCTCCTGAAGGCTATGTTCCACCAAGGTGAGGGAAACCAAAGAACAAGGGGCGGGGCGGGGGGAAGCATAGGATCCAAGAAATAAAGGATCCGACAGAGAAGACAGGCAAAGGAAATTCTGAGGATGGTGATGAAGGAAAAGTCATGCATATAGGTTGTGCAGTAGGTTTTGAGAGCAACCAGTCCAAAATGAAATGGGAAGATAGAAGGCTCCAGGAAGGATGTCTCCAAGACAAATTAAAAAAAAAAAGAAAGAAAGAAATGGAGCTGCTAGGTCATCTTCAGTTTTAAGGTACTTAAAAGTATATTTAAATTTTACATAGAAAATTGAATGAATAAATAGGCAATTAATAATTGTGAGAGAAATAAGTATGTGTATGAGAAAGGAGACATAATTAAAATATATTATTTGACTTAACTGTGAATAGCATGAACATAGTCATAATAATGTAAGCAGTACATGCTGATTTGACACAAAACAGTTATCTAACAGAATGTTGGTATAATAGGAGAGAGACATGATGGGGAGGTGAAGGAGAATCAAAACTTCATCTATTATAATAGAAAATCAATAGGTAATGATAAAATCATTAAGTCAAAAAGTTGTTTATTTACTTGTTTACCATTTCATCTCCCAGCTACAGTGTTAACTCCACAGGGGCAGGGTGTCTTGATCACAGCTGTATCTCCAACTCTTGAGACAGTGATGAACAAACCAATCTCTACCCTTTATGTCTTCAAAAAGCCTTTCTTGATGAACACCATTTAGTTCTTTCTTTCAGAATCCCTTCAGTTCTTGTACATTACATAGTTTATACTACTTGACTTCGCACTCCATGGCTGTTGCTATGTAAATTTGCTTAACTGGTTCATTTTTTATGTCTATTGAAATTCTGGCTTTCCAAGGACTGTCTTCTACATTCCTGATATCCTTCAAGATACACACTGGTAATTAGCTAGGCAGGTGCTGCAGGTGCTCTGATGGCCTTTCAGGCATAATTCTCAAGTCATCCTCCTGATATGAATCCTTCTTTATGCTTTAGCTCAACAAGGCAACTACAAACCTAAGCGGTCCCTGGTTCTCTACTGTTTCTAAAATGTTGCTTCTAAGCCCTAACCTGGGTTCAGGCATCTAAACTCTAATCCGGCGAGCTCAAATGTGCTGCCTCCATCATCATCAGGAGCTTCTGAAGGAAATGGGCTCTGTGGGCAGAGCTACTTTCTGGAAATAGTTGAGGTTCCTCAATCTGGCATACAGTTTGCTTAATTAGCTCTTCTAATCAGGCTGTAGGCGGGAAGAATGCGGGGAGAAAGGAAATAGATCACACTGCAGGATGCCACACAATATGATTTGTGCAAGAACTTCTAAGGCTACTTTCGCAATCCCTTTACCTATGCTGCACTGAACCCAGACAGAATCAAACTAATGGAATTCTATGGTCCAGAGAATGGACGAGAGTGGAAAACAGGAAGGATGAGAGAAGTCTGCCTTCTTTGTAGCAATTACTTCCAGAGGAGAAACCCAAGGTTTCTAGCTAGCAATAGAACCACAGTTAGAACCACCAGAAATAGGGGTCAGTAAACACAGCCCCCAAACCAAATCCAGTCTGCTGCTTGTTTTTGTAAATAAAACTCAAACTGTCTATGGCTGCTTTTGTACAACAGCACAGTTGAGTAGTTGAGACAGAGACTGTTCAGCCTATAAAGCGAAAAAAGTTACTATCTGGTCCTTTATAGAAAAAGTTTACCAACTCCTGGCTTAGAGTAGTATTTAAAACTATATGCTTTGGAGTCAGACAGAGCTGAGGTCAAGTTAGTAAGTACCTTGTAGTGCTTTTGTGAGGATTAAACAATGTGATCCGCACAAAGCACTCAAATGTTAGTAAGTGTATGTATGTGTATATACATTAAATTCTCATGAGTAGCCTAAAATTGAAGCTGGTTACCATTCACTTTTTCCCCTAAAAGAGCATGAAATCATTCTACTCTGCAGATAAACATGGACTCCTGATTGACTCTCACTTCAAGCCCAGTACACATGTCTCTATCCGGTCTTGGAAAGGGCACCAGTATCTATGCCTCCTCTGCTTTATTTACTAGTTGAATATACAACATGTGACCCATTCTACCCCATGGGAATATAGACAGGTTGACCTTGGGCTGGCAGTTGCTCAAAAACACGTGGGGACCTATATGTTAGGCAGGCTGTCACATTGCCCAGGTCTTCTGTGTTCTGTCTCTTCACCTTTGCCTTGTGATCCAATGGACACATTATTTCAAAGAGAACAGTCATATTCCTAATTGCTGCCTGCTTGAGGATTGGTCTGAGATGGTGGTTTCTCAGCTGCCATGGCAGGCTGTACTTTTGCTAGAAAGAATTCACATATAGGCAGGGAATTGGACCAGATAACATGTAAGTAAGTTCATCTTACTCTGAGGTTCTATAGGGCATACTACGGAGGCAGCCTCCTCTCCAAATCATCTTGTAGTCAATTTCCTCACCAGGGAATGATGCAGCTATACTCAGATGCTGGTCTCCATCACTATTGTCACACCAGGCCAGAGTAGTCCCTTCTTCTGCTGAACTCCTCTAGCGTTTAATGACTGTAATATCTTGGCAACTAACATGGGCTTCCTGGTAGTATTCCTTCTTGGGAACTGTCTACAGCTATGCTTAAATAACTAAGAGACACCCCAAACTTGTTAAAAAATCAGATTCCTGATTTTTAAAAAATTATTGTTATTTCCTGGCTGGCGTAGCTCAGTGGATTGAGCACGGGCTGCGAACCAAAGTGTCGCAGGTTCGATTCCCAGCCAGGGTACATGCCTGGGTTGCAGGCCATAACCCCCAGCAACCGCACATTGATGTTTCTCTCTCTCTCTCTCTATCTCCCTCCCTTCTCTCTCTAAAAATAAATAAATAAAATCTTTAAAAAATTGTTGTTATTCTATTACAGTTGTTCTGACTTTGCACTCCTCCTGATTCTTATTCTCTGTCCCTAACCTGCTCCTCCTGTAGTCTTACCCAGGTCAGTTAATGACAAGTTGATTCTTCCAACTGCCAGATCAAAAACCTTGAGGTCATTCGTAATTACTCTTTCCTTCAGATCCTTAATCCAATCCGTCAAGTAAACTTGTCTGCCTTCAAAGTATATCCAGCACCTGATCTTTCCTTATCCCTTGAACTGCTATCACACTGCTGTGAGCCACCTTCATCTTGTACCTAATCGGTCTCCAGGCTTCTACTCTCACCCCTCTACAGCCTAATCCACACAGTGATCTGAGTAACATTTTTACAGAGTAAATCATGTCATGTCACCCCTCTGCCCACAGTCTTACACTGGCTTTCCGTATTGGATTAAAAGCAAAATATCTATATAATGACCTAAGTACTCCGGCATCCCATCACCTCTCTGATGTTATCTCCTATCGCCTTCCCTCTTGCTCATTTTGCTCTGGCCAGAATGACCTTCTCATAATTCTTCAATCACTTCAAGCACACTGATCATTCAGACCTTTGCACTTGCTGTTCCTTCTGCCTAGAACATTCTTCACCACGATATTTTGCTAATTTCCTTCAGTATCTTTTAAAATGAAATCGTATCAGTGATGCCTCCCCTGACCACCCTATATAAAATAGCAAGGTCCCACTCTGCCCTACCCTGGCCACTCACTGCACTCCCTATCCCCCTTACCCCGGTTTATTTTCTCCATAGCACCTATGGCTTCTTGATATATATATCTACTTGCTTTTATTTTCTGCCTTCTCTGAACAAGAATGTAAGTTCCATAAGGGCAGGGACTCTGATTCACTAGTATATCTTGAATGCCTGTATTACTGCCTGACATGTAATAACTGTCCAATAAATATTTGTAGAACAAATTAATTTGCTCTCTTCTTCCTCTAATCTATATGCTCCCTACGGAAATTTTGCTATTTTCTTATTTGTGGTTCTAGCATCTATCAAGTGTTCTGACCACAGCAGGTGTTCAGATAATGTTTGCTATTACTAGGACACAACCGCAGCTCTGAAAATCTTTAGTTTGCACCAGATCTGGTGTTATACTGGTATTTCACGTTCCTTTTCCAAGGCACCAAAGTTCTTTGGTTCAAAACCTATAGCATTATAGATGTCTTGTGGCATTATGAATAGCTAAACTACAGGGTACTGCCCATGGCTGCTCTAACTGACAGATTCTGATCAGGTACATCAGACATTCAGAGTACAGGGCTGGCCATTTCATGGTCAGTTGGCTTTGCTGTGTGTGTTCCACCATCTTTCCTTCCCCTGGCCTTCATTCCTAATTCCAGTAAGTTTTGCTAAGGCATTTGGTTATAAGCAAAATCACTCGTAGATAGGAACACAAAACTCTTTCTATTGCTAGACAACTATGGATTTGGCCTGATGCTCACTAATACTATTATATTGGAAAGACTGCACATTATCCTATGACACGACTGTTTTTAAAACTTAAAAAGTCCTTATCTCTGTGAGAAAAACATTTATGAACCTGGTAGCTAAAACAAAAGAAACTCCAAGATTTTTTCTCCAGTTTCATCAATTAAAAAAAAAATAACTCAAATAAAATATTACTCATACCTCTGATTTTGGCTCTTAACATTAGACAGAAAAAAAAATCTCAAGATGAAAGGATACACAAAATAAGAGAGCCAGATATAAGAAATAAGTTAATTATGCACTTAATTTGCATAGCAGACTGTGTAGCAGCCAACTACACATAAAACAGAAAGAGGGCAAAGGCACTTCCCTGGGGCCAAGAGAATAAGACCACATTTGATTGCCTACTAGTGCTCTTTGCCAATCCACAAAAAGTTGGCAGGCCAGTATCAAATAGCAAAAGTTACAGACAGCTTGGCAAAAGGTAGATAATTAAGTAAACCCAGTAATATCATTCTAATATAGGTCACCAGTAGGAAAAAAACAACCCACAATCTTCTCACTGGCACATACCCCAGAGTCAATTAAAGCTAATTTACTTTTCCCCTTGTCTCTCTTTGGTGCCATCTTCTCCTTATTCTTGTCTTCCTTCTATTGCGTTTGTACTATATACCTCTTCAGTCAATATTGGCATCCTCAAAATTTCACTTCAATCTGAAAAAATTGAGTCAACACTGGTCTATACTACAGATATACCCTTAAAGTGAAGTGATAGAGTACTTCCAAGATTATATTGAGGCAGCAAAATCAGTTCCAGGAGAGCTTAAGCAAGCCACCTCACTCCAGTACTCACAGCTCTCCTGGCCCAATCATAGTCAGCCAGGCTGTGACCTGTTTTAACTCTTCTCTGCAATCATTTGCACATAAAAGGTGTGAGAACAGTGAGAAAGGGATATCAACTCCATGGCAATGGGGGGTAGAGGTGGAGAAAGTGTGAACCACGGTTCAGGGTCTCACAGTAAACTGCCCTGTGTCACATCCATGGCAATAACCTGCTTTCTGAGGATGCTTCCTTCTTCCAGCCTACTGCTAATCAGCTTCTGTGTGGTTCAGTTGAGACAGACTGGAGTCAGAAACACAGATGGAATTCTTCCTACACAGGGTGAAGTAGTATAAGGAATGCTAGGCAGAAGGATGGAGAGGTAGTTTCTCAGGGATAGCTCCTGACAGCTCAGGAAAACCAAATTTCAATCATATCTTAAATGAATGAAAGGAAGAAAAACATTCCACATTTTACTTCTTTTTCTAATACTTTCTTCTTTATTGGTTCCTGTGGCTTCCAGGAGCTAGGATTATTTTGGCCTGAATGTAAGAAGACTTGGACCTGATTTGCTAAATAAATCTAAACTGCTTTGAAGTGAAAGAAGGGAAAACAGAGAGTTATCTTTTTTTCTGGGAATACATTTCAGTTACCACTCTAAGTAAGCCTGAAGCAGACTGACAATCCTGTGACTTGTGCAGGAAAAATACCTTTGAAAAAAACAGAGCAAGATAACTGGGTAGACTTTCTTGCATATAAATAACTAAAAATGACTCTCATCACAATGAGGGAGGGCAAATCTGATACTAGTATCTGTGTGTCATTAAGGTCGCTTTAAAAGAAACGATTCAGAACTCTGCTCTCAATACTTATTCTTGAGCTGGAAATGGCAATTTCAGTGAACCATTCTAAAAGCCAAAAAAAAAAAAAAAAACCTGGAAAAATTACAGAGTACCTATTTCATTTGAAAGGCATTCAATTACTGTTTCATAAGTTATTGCCCCAATGAATAAAATGGCTATGGAACTTAGGAAAACAAGTAAACTACAAGAAAACTCCAGATAAAACTACAAACCTAAACATAAATTCGGCCCAGGACCACTGCAGTGACTGAAGGATGACAGTCAAATACAGTTCTTTAAAGAGGTGACCCTTAGCCATCCGTCTCCCTCTATATCTAGAGGGCAGCATGATCTTCGAACCCAGACTTCCAGTCCCGGGGGATTCTCCTTAATGCGAAGAGCAACCCTCCTAGAAAAAGCCAGCCCCAGCCCCAGACCCAGCCCCAGCCCCAGCCCCAGCCCCGCCCCAACCCCACACTTTAGCAGGTCAGTGAGTTGGAGACTCCTGGGCTCCACCATCTACCCCCTCTGTGGGGGGTGGGGGGAGGGGTAGAGTAGGAAGAGAGATGATTATGATGAAGAGATGTTTGGGGTTCAGGAAACCTCCACGTTTGACCCTTCTTTCCTGTCCCACTTCAGGATCAAGGTCAAACGTAGGTAAGACCCAAATCAAACGGAGAAAATTTTGCATCGGGGAAAATGGGTTTAACAGAAGTCATCTGGTATGGTGACTACGAAGAAACCCACCTCTCTTCCCACTTCGTCCTCTCCTCACACCCACTAGAAGGTCATAGTACTGGCCAAGTAGCCTGTGGGGCTGCCCTAGCTGCGAGGCTCCAGCCCCTGCGATCAAAATCTGAACTGTGAATAACGGGAAGGAAAGGCGACTTGAGGGCAAGAAGGCAGGGTAGGGTCTTGTCTACTCGACAACAGACTTCAAGGGAGGAAACAGAGCCGAGGGTAGGCGCGAGCTAGAAAAGCTACGACAGAATCCTGAGAGACACTGAAGCAAGGGGATGGATGGAGAATAGCGAGACAGAGGGCAGCGGAGGGCCGGGGCGGTGACTCAGTGAAAGCGGCTAGCGGCAATGGGCTGGCCCCGGGAGGCCGCCGCGCGAGGGGATCCCGAGGCGGGCGCGGTCGCGGCCGAGAGGCTCACCGTGTCCTTGGACGAGCCCAGCTTCTTAAGGCCGTCCAGCGGCAGTAGGTCGGCCGAGTCCTTGTGGATGAACTGTACAGCTTGCTTCATCCGGCGCTGCTGCCGCAGCGACGCCGCCTCCCGCATGTCGGTCTCCTTGCGGCCGCCCTCGGTGAGGAGCCCTGAGTAAAACATCGCTGAGACTCCCGCGGACCCGCGTCCGCGCCACTCCCACGGCCCCGGCCACCCTGGTCCTCGAGCTCCTCCAGCACCGGGAGAACCGCGCGCCGCGCTCTTTATAGCCGAGCATGACGTCACGGAGAGCAGCCACTGCGCGCGCGGGGGGCGGGGCCGGCACCACTCTGGGAGCCGACACAGCGCCCCCGGCCGGCGAGCGGCTGCCAGCGTCGACGTGGGCTGAGCATCTCAGCGTCACCCAGTCTTGGGGTAAGAGCCAGCCCCGAGAAGTGAAGCTGGTGGGACTGACCCCAAGCCCCAAGTGTCCACCTTGGTCTCTTTACCCGATTGCCCTTTCCGTTGTGGGTGTCCGCGTCTGCTAGACCAGGAGGGGGTGTGGTGCCCAATGCCGGAGCAGCCTCTCAGGCCCTAGCCGCTGCCGCCCCCGGATTCCCCCTCACCAGTCCACGCAGTGGCCGACCCCGGGATCACCGACAGCTGGGCCATGCCCCGAGTCCCGCCGCCCGCGCCGACACTCGGCTTCGCAAATTGCCACCTCCGCCCCTCGTTCCGACGCCCCCAGCGCCCACAGCCCGGGCTCGGGAGTACGCGCGCCGCGCACTCAGAACTTGGTTTCTCTAACTTCAGGTCGGTCCCCACCCACCAGGCCACGTGACTGGGGAGGGGGTAGCTCCTGCGGACGGGTTGGAGCTGGCCTTCCAGGGACCCTCCCTCCTCCTAGCACCCTCTGGCCGGGAAGCCAGGCGGGGCGGAAACCTGCAGGTCAGCCGGGAGCTGAGGAGAGGCGCGACTGCACACGAGTGCGAGCCTCACACCTGCTCTTTGGAACACCTGGCAGAAAAGCACGTTTCTCAGCCAACACTAGGGCTTACCATCTCTCCAGCATGTTTCCAGGATCAATTGGTTTTCTTCGTGATTCATACTCTCAAGCCATTCTAACAGGGCCTTTCGGGCATCCTGGGTTCTGGCCGCAACGTTGTGACTGGTGCAAACTGCATTTCCATCCTAGGAACAACCACTTCCCTCTCCCAGCCCATCTCACTGGAACAGCATGAAGCAGAAAGATCTGCTTTTTGTAGAAACTAACAATACAAGTAACAATAATGGCATTTACTGAAAAGTTTACCATGTGCCAGGTATTGAAATACTAAAAATGTAGTAGCTTGTGGAATCTTGGCAACAGCTTATGAAGTAGTGTTATCATTGTCCCCATTTTACGGGCCAACACCTGAGACCTTTTAACTGGCCTCCTGAATTTTGGTTCCCTTCCAATTCTTTATTGGCTACTGCCAGAGTAATGTTTTCAAACTGCAAGTGTGATCATCTCACCTCCCTGCTTAACTACCTCAGGAGGCTTCCTATTGCTCTAAAGATAAAGACCCACATTATTGCACTGTCTGCTCCCACCTGCTTCTCCACCCTGTACTTCAGCCTCATGAGCCCTCTTCCAGTTCCTTAGAGGAGCCATTCTCCCTTTTGCCAAATATTCTACCTTTGAATATCCTGTTCCTACGCATGGAATGCCCCTCTGACTCTGTTCAGTACGCAAACAGCCCTCAGCTTCATTATTGGCTTTCCCAAACCTCAGCTGCATACTATTTCTTTAGGAAAGTCTTCTATAATCTTACAGAGAGGCTGCATTCTCTCTAACCATGTTCTATGCATCTTTCCCCGACATTTCACTTTTTTTTTGGTGACAGTGGTGGTGGTGGGAGACTGTTATTGGTTATCTGATTAATGTTTATCTCCATCTCCCTCACTAATTGTAAGTTCCAAGAAGGCGACTAAATCTTTTTCCCCTCTTTACCTTTGAATCCAAAGCATGTGGGAGGCTCTCAGTAAATACTAAGTATGGCAAGAGTTAAGGTCTTGCCCAAGGAAAGCAAGTGGTAGAAATGGGCCTTTAAACCTAGGACCTACTATCTGCTCCCCCAGAACCTGTGCTGGACCTTCCAGACCTGGAAGGGCTTGGTTTGACTTCATGAACCTGCTTTTTCTCCTCCGTTCCTGCCTTCAACGCTTGTCCTAGATTCAGAGCTCACAGAGAGCTTGTGGGAAAATAAATCCAGAAGGCTGTTCACTTGGCCTCAAGGAATACCCCTCACTGCCCCTGCCCCCTGCAAAAAAAAAAATCTACACAGACAGCAGTATCTCCTGAAGGGGAAGGTGAGGAGGGGGTGGGAATGCAGCTTACCTTCCAGTCCCCTGGCACACTTTCAGCAGTGAACAACAGTGACTGCCCTGGCCCCTTCTATCCTGTCACCTGGATCCCTGCCTGGTCACTCCTCCAGGTGAGCGTCACCCAGGGAACAGAGAAAGACAGCCTTGCCTTGTCTCTCGCAGACAGGTGCCTCTGAGCTCGGCAAAGCCTCAGGACAGGCCCAACAGTGAGGGCCCCAGGGGCTCGGGCTGGGACAGCTACTCTCCTCAGGGAGGAAGCCAGGCAGGCAGATTCCAACTCCTTGCTCCTCAGGCGGCTCAGGTCAGTCTTGCAGCCTTTTTTGCTGAGGATGGTCCAATGGAAGAAAGGGGCCGCTTTCATTGTGAGAGCCCCCCTGGGAACCCCAGGAAGCTGAATCTCTCTGGTCGAACTGGAATTTGTCCATATCAAGTGTTGCTGAAAAATAAATAGGGCCTTGGCTGGAGCTGGGAATCTTTGTGTGAGTGCAGAGCTCTTTGCTGTCTTGGGATTTGTGTCCTGCAATTGGATATGTGGCCATAACACTGGCTAGTCCCCTCATCTGTCAGAGATCTTCCTTAGCCAGACTGATCCCATCACTGCCCTTAAGCATGGGTCAGTGTGGGAGGCCAACCCCACCCACTACCCATATACACTATGAGTTTCTGCAGACCGCACACTCCATATGAGGAGCATCACCTTGGGCAGTTTATCCAGTTGGCCCAAATGACTTTGAACAAGTCGCTTCCGACCTCTATGCCTGAGTTTCCATATCCGTAAAATGGGTGCAGTGAGATTGCATATAAATCTGGGCTTTGTAAACTTTGGAAGGCTGTACCAACAGAAAAGATAGTTATTAATTCTCCATACAGCCAAGCTCTCCTACCCTCATTGACCCATCTTGGAGGAAGTATAATATTAGTGTTAAAACCACAGGTTTTGGAGTCTAATACACTAGAGTTCAATTCCTGTTCTGCCACTTACTATCTATAGGATCAGTAAGCTGCTTCATCACTGTGAGTTTTAATTCCTCATCTGAAAAATGATGCCAGTAACATATCGACCTCTCATGGCTGCTGTGAGGATTAAATGAAATAATACACACAGCACATCATGGCACATAGGAAAAGTTCTACATAAGGTGGCTACCATCATTGCTTGGGACAGCTTCAGGAAAACCTGTAGGTTGCCGAGCCTCAGAATAGGCCCTGGTTTATGCCTCCTCCAAGCCTCCCTACAGAGCTGCAGGAAATGTAAGTTAAACCGGAGCATCTTTTACACACATTCCCCCCACACCTGCCCCTTGGAGCCAAGGCCTCCTGAGGCAGGGGCTAGCCAGCTTGGTCCATGCCTGGTGTCTCTAGAATCTGAGTTTACTCTGTCAAGTGGCTTTGTGCTAAAGTTCTCTGCATCCTTCCTGGGCTGTTGTAGAGGATCTGTCCTTGAAAATTGTACTAGACATGCTGGTGCTGTTTTAGAATGTTGTGTTGTTTTTTATTGTAAGTGACAGAAGCCCAGTTGAAAATTTTGTAAGCCAAAATGCAAAGTTTTGGGTCCCTTATTTAAAAAGTACAGGGGTTTCAGGCATGACTGAATTGAAGGGCTCAAGTGACATTATCACTGTTTCTGCTCTGAGCTGATGCCACAGTAGGCAGGCTCTTCCTGTCTCATGGCTATCAGCGGCTTCAAGTGTACAATGTATTCTCCCAGCAACCCTCCTTTGGGTCTTCAGCTAGCAGGGAGGCCTTTGAAAATGGGGTACAGAATGTGTGCCAGAGCTGGGAAGCTGGAAAAATAAATAAGAGCAGAGGAGAAAGCAAGAAAGCAGGGATGGCCAAGGAGGTTGCACCCCCCTCCCTTTCCCCCTCATGCATATTTTGCTCTGACTTTGCCCTTGGGCACACCTGGAGGTAGGGCTGCTTCCTGGATCCCACTTCATTCACCACCCCCATCCTTGTAGCTGCAGAGTCCCCTTTGCTCCTCAGGTGCCTTCACCACCCCCACCTCCTTCTGGCAGGAAGATTCTTCAAACAGCTGTCTGCTGCAGCTGCCATATGTGTGTGAGGATTTCTGGCTGTGTGGGTGCCCACAACTTGGCCCCCAGCCCTGAAAACTGTGCCGACTTTGGCAGGTTAAAGCAAAGACAAGAGATATTTCTGTCTTCTTCCTTCAGAGTGATTCCCAACATCACCAGCCTCATAAAACAGGGCTGATGGCAGCCCCACTGGTGCTTTCCAAAGTTGGCGTGTCTTTTGGATCCGTTCCTTTCAGCAGTGATTGTGTTTCACTTCCTGGGATGAAGACAGGCTGTGACCTCAAATCAGACAGCAAAAAGGAGAGAAAGGAGGGAAAACACCTCAGGATCTGAGGCAAGACTGTCTGGTAGAAGGAGGGTTGTCTGTGCTTGGCTTTGAATCCGGCTCTGCCCCTTGTTTGCTGTAGCACTTTGGCCAAGTTCCTGCAGCTCTCTGAGCCCTGCTTTACCCATCGGGGCAGGACTCTGTGTGGTTTACATAAGATAACACATAAAGCAGAAGGCCTGGCACAAAGTGAGCCCTCAAGAAATAGGGTGCCATGTTTCTCTTTTCTTCCCTAATCCAAGATAGGCAGAGAACCTGGAAAAGACAAGCCCTCCAGGGGCCAGTAGAGGGCACTTCTGTCGAGAAACAGACCTCCAAAGATGGAAGGTCTCTCAGAACACTTTGCAGCCCTGAGTACTACCTCCCTGGAGTCTGGAGTTAGACTCTGTCATGCTGGAAACGTCAAAACTGAGATGAGCATTTCTGGAGAGTGTCTGAGTCTGAGCTCAGCAAGTTGTATCGCCGTCTTCGCACATCCGGGGCTAAGGGTTGGACATAAGGAATGATGAAGCATTGACAGGTCTCTCTGAGTGTGTGCTGTTCCTGACCAGAGAAAAACAGGTTAGGAGACTGGAAAAGTGCGTTTCACCCTCCCAGCTCAGGAGGATAGTAGGGCTTTTCAGAAAGTCTTGTGAGAACCCAGATCAGGCATTGTGGCTTGCTTTTCATTAAGATTTAATTCTTCAGTTCCTAGAGCTCGTCTCACTAGAAAGCCTATAACTGAAGGACTTTCTGTTTCAGTGAAATGGGGAAAAAAAAGCAAAGTGTGAACCCATTTTTTTTTAAAAAAAAAGTATCTTCGATTTACCTTTTAACATCTCAAGAAGTGGAAAATAATGATGATGATAATAGTTAAACATTTATTGCCCTGGTCAGGTGGTTCAGTCAGTTGGAGCATCGTTCCATAAACCTAAAGGTCCTGGGTTCAATTCCCAGTCAGGGCACATGCCTGGCTTACAGGTTCAGTCCCCACTTGGGGCATGTATGAGAAGCAACTGATTAATGTGTCTCTCCCTTGCTCTCCTTCTCCCTTCCTCTCTAAAATCAATTAAGTACGTCTCTAGGTGAGATTTTTTTTTTAAAAAAAGAAAGTTAACACTTATTGAGCCCTTTCTATATTCTGAGCAATGTTCCAAGAGTTTTTCATGTGTGTGATCTCATTTAATCTCACAATAACCCTATCCAGTAGGTACTATCATTACCTGTACTAACCATATGTGGTAACTGAGGCACAGAGAAGTTAAGTGACTTGTGCAAGATTACATGGCTATTAAGTGGTAGGCCTGGGATATAAATCCAGCTACTGCAGAGAACATAATGGGAGCCTTGGAGAAAATGAGCATTATGAAACATAAATCTTAGCTAAATCTTTCACTAAGATCAACACAGAGAATGCATTCTTAGAAAAGTATATTCAGAATGCTGGGAGGGGGATATTGGGTGAGTGATGGTGCCTGAGTCACCTTGGTTCCTCATTGGAAGCCCTGAGAGAAGGTTTATCAAGTCTCTTTTAAAAAAAAGATTTTATTTATTTGCCCTGGCTGGTGTGGCTCAGTGAATTGAGCATGGGCTGCAAACCAAGGGGTCACCAGTTCAATTCCCAGTCAGGGCATAGGCCTGGGTTGCAGGCCAGGTCCCCGGTGGGCGCCATGTGAGAGGCAACCACACATTGATGTTTCTCTCCCCTTCCTTTCTTCCGCCCTTCCCCTCTCTCTAAAAGTAAATAAAATATTTTTTAAAAGATGTTATTTATTTATTTTTAGACAGAGGGGAAGGGAGGGAGAAAGAGGAGGAGAGAAACATCAATGTGTGGTTGCCTCTCAAGCACCCCCTACTGGGGACCTGGCCCTCAACCCAGGCATGTGCCCCAATAACAGGTGACCTTTTGGTTCACAGGCTGGCACTCAATCCACTGAGTCACACCAGCCAGGGCTATCAAGCCTCTTATACTTGTGCCTACAACACCCAAAACTCCAGTTTTCATATCTGATATGGCTGCTACAAGCTGCCTTCCTCAAGCCAAACCACCTGGATCTGACATCAAGGTTCCAGGCACATATTCTTGCTTTGCCACCATTACCATATTGCTGCATTGTACACAGTTTGATGCAATGGATAGGCATTATATAAATGCACCTTAATTGACACCGTGTGATGATGAGCAGTTCGTCATCACGCACAGTAAGTTACCCACAGGGCTGCAGAGGGCTGAGCATGCTGGCCTGACCAGGGTTCACCACAAGCTGACACTCTTTTTTTGTTTTTTAATTGAATTCATTGAGCGACACTGGTTTGTAAAACCATATAGGTTTCAATTATACAACTAATAAAACATCACCTGCACACTGCATGGTGTGCCCATCGCCCCAAACAAAGTCTCTTTTTATTCCTATTCCCCTCCTTTGCCTACCTCTACTTACCCCCCACCTCGCTTGCCCTCTGGCTATCACCACTCTGTTATCTGTGTCTTTGTGTTTTATATATATATTTTTTTTTTTTTGCTTAATCCCTTCTCCTTTCATCCAGTCTTCCAACTCCCTCCCCTCTGAGATCTGTCAGTCTGTTCCACATATCCATGCCTGTTTCTATTTTGTTTGTCAGTTTATTTTGTTCATTAGATTCCACATATAAGTGAGATCATGTGGTATGCTCATTGCAACATTATTTACAATAGCTGAGATCTGGAAACAGCCCAAGTTCATGCTCTTCATCACCACACTCTTCTGCCGGCTGTGGCTGCGTCAGTCACACATTGCTGGGCTCTGTCTTCCCTGGGGCATCAGTTCCATTTCCTGCTCGTTACTTTTAATTAATTAAAAGTTAATTTATTTTCAACCACAAAATGTGTATAAGACGAAGCCAGCACCAAGCTTAGATTTGAGGTAGGTTTGTACTTCTGCTTCTTGCACTGTGTAGGGAAAAGACAGGAAACTCCAAACTGTGCCTCAATGTTGTCCTTCAGTCCTAGCTTAGAATATAGGATCAGGGGACAGTCCAAGTCGGGGGGATATGATAGCTCTTAGAACTACATGTAGTGAACCATCACATGAGATTAAAATTTGGGGTGATTTTCCCCTCATTCTTTCAACTCCTCTTCCTTCTGTCTCAGCAATATAAACATAAATTATACATGCATACATATATATGTATAATTTATGGCATAAATATATATATATATCTTCAGCCTAACATGTACCTAAACAATAACAATGAATGGATGAATGAATGAGGGGAGTGGTGTGTGTGTGTGTGTGTGTGTTTGGACATGATTCAGAATATTGTTGATGGTTTGAAAGGGCCTAACTCAATGACTTCCCACCTGGTCATTCATCATTAGTTCAGGCACAGGGAAGAAAAAGATCTAAACAGATACATTACAAGGGTCTCTATGAAATAGCATGCAATCAGTCAGTTGGGAAACCACAGCCCTGGTCCCCAACACCCCCTTGGTAACATTTTTGCCTTGAACTATGAGCATTTAAATTCCAAGCTCCAAGGCCCTGGGATGCCTGAAACACAGGTTAATTACATTTACAACCACTAGGTGGCGCCTGTTCCAGAAACTGCATAATGGCTGTCCCATCTTGGAAATCTTTGATGGGGGTGGAGGGGGCCCTCTGACCAAAAGTCAAGTTCTTGCTGGGTGGCTGGCAGAGCTTTCCAGAGCCAGTGCTCCCAGGCTTGGTTTGAGGAGCCAATCGCCAGGAGGGGCCTGGATTCATGCCTTTAATGATGAGCTCACCCTATGTAAAATAGCAACTCCTCCTCACTACCTCCTCATCCTCTATCCTTACAATCTTATTTATTTTCTTTGTAACAGATATCACACTTGATTTTACAATATATGTTTATTTGTTTATTTTCTGTCTCTCTCTGCTAAAACCTAAACACTTACAAAGGCAAAGATTTTATTTTGCTCATTACAATATCACTAGCTCCTATAATACTGAGCACTTAGTAAGCCCTCAGTAAATATCGTGAATGAATGAATGAACATATTAACAAAGAATTATTAGTTACTAAGGTATGTGGCTGCATTCCCCAATAACATACTCTGAAAACCAAGCAATGCTGAGTTATTTCGTTGTTTACAGTAGGTGGATTTAGTTTGTATCCCATTTATTCTGCTAGAACAACTTGCCTGTGAATTAGAGTGGTTTCATTTTCTAAATTTATTTTAACCCTACTGTGTAATCTGGAAAGTAATCCTTGCTGAGCAATTATATCTATGTGGCTGTCAAGCACAGAAGCAGCCTTGCTGGGCCATTAGGCCCCTGAAGGTGGTCTCCTGGGCTCCCTGAAGGGAGAAAAGGAAGCAGGGTACTATGAACCCTTACAGTAGAAGATGTCCCAGAAAGGAACGCTCACCAAGGCTTCTCATTTCCTGTGGATGGGTCTCTACTGGCTGCACCCAGGGTCTGGATTTGAAGGATAGCTTGCATTCAAAGCAAGATAGCGCGAGAAGGCCATAGTTAACAAGCCTCCCTTGATGTGGTGGGGAACAGCTTCACTCCAGCCTCACCTAATGCACTGTGCGTCCCAAATACAGGCAAAGAGTGATGTAGACTGGGTAAGGCTCCCAGGACCCACCCTACTATGTGACAGGAAGTAGAGATGCTGACAGCTCTAGTAAGAGGCATCTTTTCCAGGTTAAGCAGGAGAGTGAAGCTGGGCCTGGCGTGGGCCCCCGAGGTCCCCAGAGGCTTGCAGCAGGCCACAGCCCTGGTGCATCTTCCCACAAAGATCTGCCCGAGGGCAAGCGAGTCTGTGCTTTGTGTGGTACATCAGCCTGCCTTTCCCAAGTTACATGACAATTTAAAAATCACCTGCAAACCTAAATACAGTGAGTGCCTGCAGACAACACACTTAACAGCAGGAGAATGAGTCAGAGGAAGCAATTTTCCACAGTGAAGAAAATCATCTGTTAGTGTGGAAAGGCAAACACTCTTTAATTAGCATAGGCAACTCAAGGGCAATGTTGTTGCATCCATAGATGCAGCACTTGAGTAAATGGCTCAAGAACAATATCCACAGCTGGAAGGAAGGACTTGCACGGATCCCACTCACAGTTCTCCCACAGAATCAGCTCTCTGGGAGGGAAAGTGAAACTCAGCTGTGACCTCTTCCTGTTTAGTTAATGAGCAGCTCTTCCAAGTCCCGGTCCCTGTGCCCACACAAGGAGTCCCAGAACTCAGAGCTCCCTGGTGTTCTTTCATCTATATGCCGTTTCCAGATGTCAGCCAGTTTTGTATCTTTACTCTGTGACATTAAAATTCATATTCTGGCTCTGACTTCTCTGGAGCTCCAGGGAACCAGCTGCCTATTTGAACTTCCATTTGGACACAGAATAGGCATCTCATACTAGGAATGGCCAACATTGAACTGTCAATCTTCTCTTTTTTCCCAATGCCTCAAGGGAAGGAGTCACCCCCCAAGCCTAGTGACTTCAAATGATGATAATCATAGATTTTGCTCACAAGTCTGTAATTTTGGCTCAACGGGGATTGCTCCATGAAGCATCAACTGTGACAGCTCAGCTTGGGGCTGGAGATTCCATTCCCAAGATGGTGCATCACATGGCTGGCAAGTCCTGCTAGCTGTCACCTGGGAGCTCAGCTGGGATATGGGCTGTGGGCCATGGTCCCTCCCCCACAGGCTATCTACAAGCTGCCGTGGCCTCCTCAGGGCATGGTGACTGAGTTCCCAGTGTGAGCTTCCCATGGAAAAGAAGTGGAAATTGCCAGTGTCTTAAGTCCTGGGTGAGGAAACTGGTAAAATGTTACTTCTGCCATGTAATATTGGTCAAGCAGTAGTCACAGAGCCCAGACAGAAGGAGGAGGGGGAAAGACCCCCAAATGTCTGTGGAAGGAGCATCAAAGAATTTGCAGATATGTTTTAAAACTTTCAGATGTCCCAGACCTGCTCCCTGCTACCGCCGTCTCCATCTATCACTTGCTCAGGCAACTGGGAGTCACCTTTGGTTGCCGTCTTTTCCTTCCCCTTCCATCCAGTCCTCATCAGCAAGTTCAGCTGACTCTCCCCTGAAACGTGTCCAGAATCCTTCTCTTTTCTCATCCTCACTACCACCCCCGTAGCCCAGACAACCTCATCTCCCACCCAGATGACCAATAGCTTGTTAACTGCTCTCTCCCTCCATGCCTGCTTTCTAAAATCTTTTCTTCATACAGACATATCTTTTAAGAACATAAATGATATCATCCCACATGCCATCCCTCTGCATAAATCCCCCTGAAAGCTTCACAACATAGTAGAATTAATGCCTCATTCTGGACTCTAAAGCCTTACGTGCTCTGGCCCCTGTGCGCTCCCTGGCCTCATCTCTTACCACTCACCTCCTAGACTGTGGTACATGGGCCTGCTCCTGGAGGCTGCTTCACAGAGACCAGGTTCACGTGGTGCCCTCCCAACCCCCAGCATATTTCCATTCCCAGCCTTCCCCTGAAACCAGCAACACAGATTCACACGGTCACGAGCACTGAGTTACTAACGTGCTTGGACAAGGATGGCCGAGTTGAGTTTGCCCCGCCTCCACGGTGTTCAGGGCACTGAGTCAGTGCCCTGAGCTGAAAATTCCATTTGAATTTTCATCTTATGGTTAGACTCGGAAATGTAGGCAAAGTTCTGGTGTTACAAATTCCAGGTGCTTTCTTTCTGTCTTTCTTTTTTAAAGATTTTATTTATTTGTTTTTACAGAGAGGGAAAGGGAAGGAGAAGGAGAGAAACATCGATGGGTTGCCTCTCTCACACGTCCCAACTGGGGACCAGCCCGCAACCCAGGCGTGTGCCCTGACCGGGAAAAGAACCAGGACCTTTCGCTTCACAGGACAATGCTCAGCTAACTGAACCATGTCTGTTAGGGCCCAAGTGCTTTCTTTAATGACTTTTTTTAAAAAGTAAAGATGTTCAAATTTTTGAAGAAGAATTTAGAAATGGGTATTTAGGATGCATCCAAATAAAGAAGAAAAGTTTATGATTTTTCAAAGATCAATGTTATTAATATGTTTTGAAAAATCACTGAGGTGAAAAGTGAGTTCAACAATAATGAAGTAGTCTTCGTTCTCTTCAAAAATATTTGTTAATCATTTTTTAGTACTTTGGTATAGAGAAGTGTAGGTACAGCTAGTTTTTTATGAAATAATAAAACACTATGGCTGTGTGCAGTCAGCCCGTTCATTAGGGAAATGGAAACTTGTTTGATAGAAATCTTTTTTTATTTACTGCAAGGGGAGTTTTGCCTATGGGTTTAAATTTTTAAAAATGTAATGCTATTGAAAATTCAAGTTCCTGTGGGAGAAGATGACTGTGGGCATGCTGTGCTGACAGAAAGCGAGGTGATACTGAGAAACTTAGAGGCCGAGACTGTGCAGCCGCCTCTGGCGGTGATGTGACCTTTAAGCAGTGAGACCACCCTCAGCGGTGCTGTTCTTGCCCATGGAACAGAGTCGGTCCCTGACCTTGGAGAGTGGGGAAGGAAGGCACACATAGCCGGCTGGGCCGCACCACATCCCACCTGGACCACGGACGCCCCCAGCGAGAAGCCCACTGTGGAAACAGGAGCCTCAGCAGTGCTGACTCAGAGTGCATGACATTTCCTTTTCATGAAGGTGGCTGATTCTCATCCACCAAGCAGATCATGTCCGACCTGAGCTCCCCAGGCCCTGGCACTGGACCCACAGGGTGTGTAAAGGCACAGCTGGTGCTAAGACCTGCACTGTGTGTTTGCTACAGGGTGGAGGCTGGACACAAGGAAGGTGTCAACAGGCCTATTGTCTGAGGAAGTTGTTAGTTCTTATCTTTTTATTTCTAATTCTTTCTGCTTTGAGTGTTTGTTTAATGATCAATGCTTAGAACTCAAGCTCCTGGGATCAAACTCAGACCACACAGGCTGAAGGAGAAGGCTGTGGAGAAACGGAGTCCTCCCAGGCACCAGTGTGTGGACGGTGCCTGACGGGCTCTCCCTGCCTCCCCCCCTCCCTCCTTTCCGCCTCTGCCCGGTCAGAGCCTGCACCTGGGCACCGAGGGCTTCCTTAGGGAGGGCTGGGCTGGAGGAAGCTGAAGTTGCAGAAAAGGCAGCCCCTTCTGTGGCCTGTTTCCCATCACAGCTCACTTGGGGAGGGGTGAGAACCAGGAAGGACAGGTGAGTCTCACCTGAGCTGACTGAGGTCCAGCTCAGCCAGCCCTTGATGTATCCGAGACATCTGCCCCTGGCAGTGAGACGCAGGTGAGACTGGAAGTCGTTCTCAGTCCACATCCCAATGCTGGGAAAGAAAAACCAAGTTCAATTTACCAAAATATCTGTATTATCTATAAAAGTTGAACTCTAACCAGTCACTGCTGCTGGAGGCAGCAGCAGACGGCTGCATCCCACCGGCCCGCAGGCGGACACGGTCCAAGCGGTGTGCAGGCAGACTCATTTGTAAGGCCTCAGAAACCTGGACACTTTGGAACGGAGCAGTCGGATGAAGGATCTTGGAAACATCTCCCGGGACTCCTGGGCCGTGTACTTGAAATAGTTCTGGGGGTGAGCCAGGACATCAAACAGCGCCTTGATCAGCTTCTTGTCCTAAGAAGAACAGAATTTTTATTACTGGGCCAAAATATCTAAACATTTTGCCAATGGAACTATAATGACCCAGTGTGAAGCTGATTAGCTGAAAAACAACTTGTGAAAATGGTTTCCTCTGATTTTTATCTTTTTTCCAGTTTTTATTTTTCCTAATTATCTATAAAAAGCATGTGTTACTATTATAAAGGAAAATTTAATATATGAAAAACCTGCTTTCTTTTTCTAAACTAGATGAGATACATTGTTGGAATTTTGGGGAATACTTACTGAGTTAGTGATATGGCTAGCGTTATTGATAATTACTTATAAGTATCTAAAAATTGGTGAATTTCACCCTTGAAGGATAAAAGAGCCAAGGATCTCCACCTACTTGGAGAATAAACATGAACACAACTACTTGGAGAATAAACATGAAAATGCAGTTTGCTGCTGGCTCGTGTTTACAATAAACAAGCTGCCCACTGCTCCTCTGCCACACATTTCCAAATCAAGAAATACAACTTCTCTTGACAACACTAAAGACAACCTCCTGAATATTTTTTTAATATTCACCTGAGGACATGCTTACTGATTTTTAGAAAGAGGGGAAGAAAGGGAGAGAGAGAAAGAGAGATCAATGTAAGAGAGAAACATTGAATGGTTGCCTACCACATGCGCCTGGATTGCAAAATCGAACCCCTGGGTATGTGCCCTGACCCAGAATAGAACCCTTGATCTTTCAGTTACAGGAGGATGCTCCAACCAACTGCGCCACCAGGCCAGAGCCTCTGAAGGGCGGCGATATGGAGCAAGAGGACAACCTTCCTCCAGTGGTGCTTGGGGAGCTCCGTGGGTCCACCTTAAGTACATACTTACCTTAAGTATTTCCTGATGGTTCTCAGATGCATAGAGCCTGCCATCTCGAACTATGTCTTCAATGAGCTCCTGGTAATCCTCTGTGGGAGTAAAGGACATATATTGCATTGGATGGTTTAATCATTTCCCTTTCTCTCTCACTCTCTTTCATTTTTATAAGGCTCTGAGCAATGCCCTTCTATAGCTGCTGTCAGAACAATGACCACTCGGACGGTGCGGAAGCGATCAGAAGAGAACTCCCACAGACTCGCAGCCACATCCTCTCACCCACCAGCGTCTGCGCCCATCCGCCCTGTTCCGTCTCCCTCAGATAAACCCCCTGCATGTCCGCTTTGTCACTGGCTCCATCTTCTGTCACCGAATCAAGGGCCTGTTCCAGTACTTCTACCCTTTCTTCTCTGGATGGTGAAGTTTTCTCTTTCTACTGGTCTTTTCCATCAACATGCAAATATGCTGTTATGTCTCCGACTAAAAAAAAAGTCTGTTTCTCTATCTCATTTCTCCTTCCAGCATCCATCCTACATCTCTGCTCCTCTTTGTAGCAAAACTCCTCAAAAGAATTGCCGAGGCTCACTGTCTCTGATTCCTCTCCTTTCTTTCTCTCCCAAACCCAGGCCAGTCCACTTTGCCCTCCGCCACTTCTCCCAAAACACTTGTCAGAATCACCAATGACCTTAATGTTGCTAAATCCCAAAGGTCAACTCTCAGTCCTTATCTTCTCTGATGCATCAGTAGCATGTGACCTGGCCAGTCAGTCACCCCTCCCCCTGATCTACTCCTTCACTCAGTTTCTGAGACACCACGCTCTTGGGTTCTCCTCCTGCCCCACTGGTTTCTCTGGCTGAGGCTCTGTTGCTTTTCCTCCTTCTCTTCCCGACCTCTTACTGCAAAGGATTCCCAGGGCTCAGTGCGTGGTTGTCGTGTCATCTCCGTCTATACTCACTCCCTGGTGAGCTCGCCCAGGCTCATGGCTCTTCTTTCCCTCTCTCATTTTCTCCCTTCTCCCTTTCCCCGAGTCCTTGTATTATGTAAAGCAATCAAGCTTCTTACCTATCTAGCAAGACTCTGCTCTCCTTTTTACGGGAGGTGGGGGTTGGGGTTGGGGACGGGGAGGATTTGGCTGGTTGGAGAGGGAAGGAAGCTGTGTTCATTGGGAAGAAAGCCATGCTCATTTTCTCACCAATGACTCTGGGCCCTGATACCCACATTAAATGCAGAGCACACCACATGAGCCTTCTCCAAACGTGCACTCCCCTTCAAAGTCTGGTCTCTTTCCCACAGTCACAGTTCAAATCAAGCACACGCAAAACACACTCTTTTTCAAGTTCCAGGCTGAAGGAAAATTGCCTCTTTATATGCACATCATGTGCAACAGAACCAAACAAGTCATAAGAACATCATTGGAACTGTGTAGGAGGAGTTCTTGAAGGAGTTTCTCTGAGCCCAGTGATGGTACGTGGAAATGAATAGTAGAATCACCATAACAACTAATTCAACACATGTACCGTGTCACTTACTCTATTCATGTGGTACCTTTCTTCTTCTTTTATTTTAGTGAATATAAAATATAAGGAAGGGCTGTGGACACAAAAGGCAGCCACATACTAAACCTGACAAGCCCAGGGGAGGCCTGCATGGTGGCCTTACAAACTCAGAGACTGAAAGTAACCACGTAGGATTGTCTGAACATAAAATTTCCTAACTAAAAGCAGGTCATGGTGGGTCGTCACGTCCTAGGCCTGTAGCTTCCTTGACAAAGGTCAATCTTTACCTTTGACAAGCCTGTCTATTGTCTTTTTGCACCTAAGATATATACAAGCTATTTAACCTTGGAATGTCAGATGAGTACCATAATCTCCTCTTCCCAGACCCCCTCAGGGTACACCAGACCTTGAGACCATGACTCCTCATTGTTTTCTCGATCCCCAAATACCATCCCTGTATGCTGTGCTAATGGTTAACTATCCTATACTCACCAATGTCAAAGAAGGATGTGTGTCTCCATTTTACATAACTTTATCCAACCTGAGATTTCTTCACTTTGTTTTCTCCTGTCCCCTTACTCTACCACCAGTGGATTTCACATAGCTCTCCTTATGTCTCCTCCTCTGATTGTAATGTATAAAGTAAGCTGCAAAACTGCCATTCTCTGGAGCATTTTCTCAGTCCTTTGAGATTTTGCTTCCCAGCAATTGTTGTCAGTTTGGCTCAAATCAACTCATCAAAATTCTCCACCTGTTTGGACGTTTCTTACATCAACAGGGCACATGTTATTTATCTCTAATTCCTCTGCTGCACAGTCTCTACCAGGGAGAGCCGGCTCCCACAGGAGCGCCAGTGCTGGGCTGTGTTCTGGTGTCAGAGAGAACCGGAGAGCAGCTCGCTGCTCTTCCAGACCGCTGCCTTTAAAAAAATATTTCCTCTGCTTTTAAGAACTGCTGTTGTTTCCTCACTTGCTCTGTCCTGAGAAAAGCAGGCTGGTGTTGCAGGTGAAACAGGCCTTGGAGTCCCAAAGACCTCTGCAACTCTGTCCTGCTGTGCGTGCAGGGTGGCTTCTTCAATCTCAGCCCGAGTGGCCCAAACCAGGACAGAAGCACGTCCACTTCTTGGGCGACAGTGAGGCATGTGCTGTGTCGGAGGCACTCAGCACAGGCCCAGCGCTCAGCGGTGCCCGTTCCATGTTAGGACTGCAGTTCTCCCTGTTCTCCAGCAGTCAGGTCTGTGGCGAGAAGCCTCACCTGACTGGTCTAACTGTGATTTCTGTTCTGCTATCAGCGTTGGAAACCAGATATCAGACTTGACTGAAATACATGTTTAGACAACAAAGATTAAGTAGGCTCTGAGTAAAGACCTAAAAGGCTCCTCTATGGCCAAAGCAGCAGTTTTCAACATTTTCTGCTGTGACATGTTGAAGACACACTCTTGTGGGTCTAACTAGGATTATGTGTAATTTCACCTGGTTCTTTGTTTGAACAACAACAACAAAAATATCAAAAGGGATTCTTCTGTCACAAAGGCAGAGCGGAAAAGAGTCAGCCTGAAGTCTGTGAGCCTTGGCGACACTTATTCCAGAGTCTCCGTGTCTCCCTTGGTTCCTTCCCGCTTCCAGATCGGAAAGGTGGTCAGGGGCTGCTCTCAGGGGCACGAGGCCCTGTCTTGCTCAGCAGAGCCCTGTGGGAGGTGCTCGTGTCCTCCTAGGACTCTGATTCAAAGAGCCCTTGCCCGTGGGTGTTTGACATGGTTTCAGGTACAGGGAGGGTGATCCTCCTTTTTGGAGCATGTTAGACAGAAACTACTTGAAGTGTTTTTAAGAAATCCTTAAGATACTGTCTTTCTAAAAGACATGCTTTTGGCACCTGTCTAAACACCTTCAGTGACCCCCTACAAGATCAGGTCCACCCTTCTGGGTCTGGCACTCGGAGCTCCTTGCAGCCACACCCCATCCCCTTCCTGTCTCATCTTTCAGGGCTCAGCCCCATGCACCCTGCCACCTGGCCAAGTCATCGGACCCCACGCGTGCCAGGTACTGCGTTCTCTGGCCTTTGTCATTCCTTCTTCCTGGATGTTCTTCCTTCCATTTATTAAAACAAATGCACAAACCAACTTATATATTCTTTCAAGACCCAAATCTCTTGAAACTGTGCTCTATTCTTTCCACAATGTTTACGTGACAACATTTTGCTAAAGTTGGTAAACAAACATGAAGTAAGGTATGTAACATTTTATCATGCTATCTTCTAGTATTTGATCTGATTTTTATAATTTAAAAAATAAAGGTTGCATGCTTGCAGAACTACAAATAAATAAGTACATAAATAAAATAAGAGTGAGCATAGCTTGGTAGGTGAGGGCGCGGCAAAATTAACTGAAAAATGAACTGCTTCCCCTTCTTGTGTAGCTCACACAGAGCTTTGTACATGCCTCATTGTAGCATCTATGGCAATATATACTGTTTTGTGTTTCTGTCACTAACCATGTTGTTTCCAGCACTTAGTCCAATGCCTGGCATAGTAGATGCTCATTAAATATTTGTTGGATGGATGAATGAATAAGTTCACAAATGAACAGATGACTCTTCCCCCACTAGCCTATAAGGTTCTCTAGGACAAGGTTCAGTTCATTTTGTATTCCTAGTAAATGTTTGTCAATGGACTCTCAGAGCTGACCAGGGCCCCAGGCAGGGCTCATGTAAGACATCCCTTTATTTTTTTTATTTTTTAAAAGATTTTATTTATTTATTTTTAGAGATGGAAGGGAGGGAGAAAGAGAGAGAGAGAGAAACATCCATGTGCGGTTGCTGGGGGCCGTGGCCTGCAACCCAGGCATGTGCCCTGGCTGGGAATCAAACCTGCGATACTTTGGTTCGCAGCCCACACTCAATCCACTGAGCTACACCAGCCAGGGCTCTATCCCTTTATTTAACAAGAAGAACATGAAACCAGAGAAGTCATCTGATTTGCCCAAAATCACACAGTCAGTTATGGCAGAGACAGGGCCAGAAGTGGCAGCTTCCCCTCTCCCCCCACAGGATTCCATTTAATAAAAGCCACAATAGTAATGGGTTAGTATTTTTTGAGCATCACTGTGCACTGGGCACTGTACCAAACCCATTATAGATTGTACTGGTGAACCCTCACATTAAGTTTCGTGATCACCATCATTTACGTGTGAAGAAAATGGGCTTAGAAATGATAATGTACACAGAGTCACAGAAGAGATTGTGCCCAGACTGGCCAACAGCCATGCCCTCACCTGCCAAGCTACGCTCACTCTTATTTTATTTATGTACTTAATTATTTGTAGTTCTGAAAGCATGTAACCTTTATTTTTTTAATTATAAAAACCAGATCAAAACTAGAAGATAGTTAACATGATAAAATGTTACATACCTTTATGTTTGTTTAGCAACTTGAGCAAAATGTTGTCACATAAATCTTATGCCTACTTGCCTATAAGGTAGCTTAAAAAAACAGTTTTATAATCCCTATTAAATGTGGATGAAGGCAGAGGTCCAGAATGGCTTACCCAGAGCCATACCATGGATTAGAAAATCTGTCCTAGAACCTGTACCTTATTATTCCTAATCATATGTTTAGACTGAAACTGGAGAAAGTATAAATATCTTACTTATAGTAGTAATTAAATGTGAATGTGTATGGGAAAAACTAATTTTTTCCTAGCTTCTTAATTTCAAAGATAGTTGTTATTTTATAAATAAGTATTTCAAAATTTTGATTCAGTGAAAAGTGTTGAGTCTGAGCATAGGCAATGTAACCCTGTCCAGGGAGTTTGGCCTCAGTTCTGAATGAACACAGGAATAAACCAAAAATTAGATGTCTTTATTCTTTCCTGTTCTAAGCAGAATGGTCTTTGTAACCTTTAAAAAATAATGCTGATCTATAAATCTCTACTTGTAACAGAATGGAAATCTCATGGATTAGGTTTTCTCTGTCCTGTGCCACAAAGCAAATGTATGCAAACTTCCATTTATGCTCTAGAACATCTTTTCATCCTTGTAGTCAGTGTCCCCAAATGACTGTTTAAAATTTGGCACCTATGAGTCAGCGACGTCCTTCCTGCCCCTCTGTGCCTGTGTGCCTGTCAGCAGCCCGCCAGCTGGCCCGGAAGTCGGTTCTGTCCAAAGCAGAGAAGCTCCTTCCGCATTCCGCAGCCTGAGCTTCCCAGCACTTACCGTCGTAGGTCACGTACGGGACCTGGAACCCTCTGGCGCTGTTCCCTTCGTTGGACTTAAACTGAATCCACAGCTTCTTTGATCTGGAGGTGAAGGCGATGGGGCGTTCGTAGGTCTGGCAGGTCTCATACGTGGTCACGGAATTGGACGAAGCTGCCAAGGGAAGTAGGAGGAGGGTGGGGTTCAAGGCGCATCACCGAGCAGGCAGACGATGAACGCTCATCTTGGCACATGCTCACACCACATAACAAGTTATGCTCAAGAGCTCTTCAGGCCCAGCGGGGCCATCAGAAGAGCCAAAGGCCTAGAAATAGAGTAGATGCATCTGGGGGGTGATGTGCACCCTCAAGGGAAGCTGACCGGAAGGCCCCTGGCCAGCCTGCAAGCAGTTACTGCTGGAGCCGAGGAGGGGCCCTCCCATCCCAGAGCTGACCTGCTGGAATCTAGTAATTTTCACCACCCTTTACTGCGCGCTTCCTAGGACCAGGCAGTGTGCTGTGCCCTTTCTAAACCCGATCCCACTAACCCTCCGAAAACTGCAGGCAGTTAGTGCAGTTGTCACCTGACCAGGGTCACAGGCCAGTACATAGAAAAGTCAGGATTCAAACCCACACTTGACTTCAGACATTGTAACCACTAAGAAGAATGGCAAATACTTATGCAGTGGCACCAAGTGTCAGTATTTTTCTAACTGCCTTATGGGTATGACCTGATTCCTCATGATGCCCCTATGAGGTAGCAACTATTCATATCCCCACGTTAACAGATGAGGAAACGAGGCACAGAAAATCCAGCATGTAGGTCCAAGACCACAGAACTCCTGAGAGGTGGACCCGGGGTTCAGATCCAGGCAGTTCAGTTGCAGAGCCCACTCAGAGCACTGCCTCTACACTGTGTTGATGGCAGTGTTGCTTATGGACGCTGGGCCATGTGACTGGATGGGTGGGGGGGTCCCTCCTGACGGGACCGTGCCCTTCACTTTGGTCAGTCCCCAAGCTATGAGTTGCATCCCAGGGCGAGGAAAGTGTCCAGGGCCAGCCCTGCATGAGCTTCATGGACTCCCTGTGTCCCCAGTGAGCCCAAGGGGGGAGTCTGGCCTGCAGGAACCCCACCACCACTGGGGTTCAGCAAGGGGCCTCAGTGGGGGGGGGGGGTTGTGGAAATTTTGTTTCTTGTAAAACTCTAAAAACTCATGTCCCACCTCTGTTCTAACACAAAGGTGACGTGCTAGGCCCGTTTCTCACATTTGAAGCTGGGAGCGTGCCATGAGGCTCCCCGGCTGGCTTTAGAAGGGGAGGGGAGCAGAGGGGGAGGACGCACAGGTTTTCCGCATCACCAGGTAGTCTCCGCAGTCGTCCTCTATGGGCAGGAAGATCTCAGGGACCACGATCAGGATGCGGCGCTTGGGGGGAGGGTTGATGGTCCATGTGCACTCCGTGTTGGCCGGGTAATTGCCCGGGTAGTTCGGGGACTCAATGTACCCGGTGAACTCTCCCAGCTCCCCTCCACATCTTCTGTCTGGAAGGGGACAGGTGACGAGTTATGAAGGCACAGCACAGCCATGGCTCTGTACCAGCCACCCGTAGCTCAGCGGAAGACAACCCCTGCATCCCTCTGCCATCAAGGCGTGGGGCCCAGACATGACCCCACCCTGGGAATGAGTCTGTCCTGTCCTGCCCAGGGTCCCCGCTGGGAGCCCACCCCTCTGAGTTCCCAGGCCCTGTTCTTTTCATTAGCTTGGAAGTGCTTAAGGTCAGGGGCAGACATTGTTGAAACAAAAGGACGCCTTTAGTTTTTGACATTTTGTTTACCACGTGCGAGTGCTGAGGTAACCAAGGTGCAGAACTTCTAGGCCTGTCAAAATAGGGGGACAGAGCTTGCGGCTCAGCAGACGATCTCTGACCCCTTCCCAGAGATCTCTGATGAAGATGTGACAGCCATTTTCTTTCTCTTTTCTCTCTAGTCAGGACCACGCTTTATTTTTAAGTTGGGAAGAGAATTCCAGTTAGCTATCAGTCCGTGTGGGGCAGGATGGATATTCACCTCTGGCACCGAAGGCAAGACACATACACGTCTGGCACACACACACGCTCCATCCCAGCCACACCCTCACTCACTGACGCGCCACTCACCCAACAGAGGTTATCAGAAACCCTCTGCGGGTTCAGAAGGGAGAAAGGCAGTCCTTACCCTCAAGGTACTTATCGTTTAAACTACCAGGTGAACCTGTGCAACAGAAGATATTGAAGGGGTTGCCTTTTCCCTCTCTAATGAGGATTGGAATTTATTATTCCCAGTAGAAAAAAACAAACAGGCTTTCTTTCTTCAAAGAGAGGACAGGGAGGAGAGAGCTGGGGAGTTGAGAAACCTGCCATCAAGCCGCAGGGCCACCTGGGGAACCTGCCACGTGGCTCCTGGGGACCAGCCAAGGAGCAGGTGTGGAAGTGCATATCACGTCGGTGTGGGGGGAACCCTTTAACACTGGGAACACCCCCAAGTCTAACCCACCAACAGTCCAGGGTATCATGAGAGGTAGTAAGCTTCTTGTCACAGTGGTATTCAAGAAGAGACTAGAGGGCTACTTGTGAGGATACTGTTAATAGGACTTCATTGGAATAGAGAGAAAACAAGATAAGCTTCCAATCAAAATTCAAATGATTCACTGCCCCCTTCAATCCCAAACTCCTCCAGCTTGGGGGCGCCTCCTTGCTCCCCTACACTGCTGTCTTAACACCAGTGAGTCAGCTGAGATTCACTTTACTAGAGCACTTTGTATGATGGTTAAGAGCCAACCAATCACCCACCCACCCACACAGCAAGTCACTGAATTATTTGCTTCCTCATTCCCATAACATGCAAATCAAACCCCTTAGTGAGGCATTCAAGGCTTCCCTATCCGGTCAGCCTCAGACTCCCTTCAGCGCATTCCATGGTCAGGCTCAGGGGGTCTCTTCCCTAAAGCTTTTTACTTTTCTGAGGCTGCGCTCCCCCACCCTCCCCATCAAGCCTCCTCATGCCTTCCAGGAGTCTTCCCTCAGCTCTCTGGACAGAATGAATTGCTCCCTCCTCTACAATTCCCCAGCCCGTGCTGCCTGCGGGGACAGGGGCTTGCCCTGCTGGGAGTGCCTGGCACACAGCAGCCCTCAAGCAATGCTGGCGAACAGGGCTGAACTGAAGTTGCAGCAGGTGCGGCCTGTGAGCATGCCTGGAGAAGCAGCCAGGGTCAACAAAGGTGACTACGTGGGGCTCACGCCTTACTCTCCTTCAGCGTGGTCCGCAGAGCCGTGAGCTGGGCTAGCGACATCTACACGGTTCTGAATGTACCTGGGACGCCCCTCCCCCACCAGGGGCACCGAGCACACCACCCCCAGGTGGACCCAGGCACTTGCCCTCATAATCAGGACTGAGAAGCCTTACAGAGAGACCTACTTTTACACTGGGTTATGTTTGTGGAGCCATCGAAGTCAGTGGTAGTATTTCCTGGGCAAGAAACACAGTTATTTTTTCCAAATTCAGGCTGGTATGTTCCCGCTGGGCAGCGAACGCATCGGTGCGTGGAGGTATTGTAGAAATGTCCGGGTGAGCATTGAACTGTGGGGTGGGGAGGGTGGAGAGGATTTAAAAAAAAAGACTATTTTCATCCAATGCAACATAAAAGGTTTCACAGCTAGTGTAATAAATTTCTGTCCCAAAGGAAGTACGCTTTCTTACTAATCTGGGGTTAATCAACACTTAATTCCCTAAAGAGCCAGCTTAGGTGGGACTTGTGACTCATGTCACTGCAAAAAATGTAAAGGGAACAAAGTGCAGTGTATCTTCAAAGAGTTTATGGTCCATGCAGAGTCGGACATAAATAGTCACAACTCGAGTCTCCCTGTGAGTGTTGCCGGTGCAGGACTGAGGCTGGGTGTGGAGTTGGGCTCCTGCAAGAGGCAGCAGGAGCAGGGCTCTGGTTTGGGGGTGGGGGGTGCAGCACTAGGTGAGAGCAATGAGATATTGGAAGACTGGGAGGAAGGAGCTGAGGAGCCTGTGTACACCTGCGCATCCCCCCCCCCCGCCCCCGCCCCCCCCCAGCTGTCCCTGCAGTCAGCCCCATCTGAGGGGCCCAGGTGGCTGGAGGGAGACCATGTCTTGGAGGTTCCCGTGCTGTCTGTACATCCTACGGGGAGGATGGAGCAGGACCTGACCTCCCAGTCACTGGGCACCACACAGCACACCTCTGGGCTGGGCTTCATTTGGGCTTTAACAGACTCCCGTGGTTCTCAAAAGGGAAATTCAGTTCTGGAAAAAGGCAAGCTGCCACATCCTCACCTCTGGTTTCACAGTCCTGGAAGGAAGTGGCTCCCAGGTGTTTGGTGGAGAGGCCTCCCCCACAGGAGAAGCAGGAAGTACGGCCAGCTTCAGGCTGGAATGTGCCCAGGGCACAGAGCTGGCAGGGTGCAAAGCCATCCGCAGAATATTCTCCAGGTTGGCACAGACCTGGGGGGCCAATGACCCCAGTGAGCAAGGCCCCCGGGCAGACCTTTCCCCATCCCTCTGCAGATGAGATCAGACTCTGGGCAGGCCTGTCACCCGGTGTGGACCTCAGCTCCTGCCTCAGTGACAGAAGCCCTGGCCCGTCCTGCTGCTGAGCCCGAGCAGGTAGCCTGACACACGGGGTTCCACAGCCCAGGCCAAGGTGGGGACCGAGGAGCCACGTCCACTGTGTCCAAAGTGGCTGCAGCAGGCCTGGGTGTGCTGCAGGCGTGCCTGTGAGCGTGCCTAGAGAAGCAGCCAGGGTCAACAAAGGTGACTACGTGGGGCTCACGTAGGCCTGCGAGAGGGCATGGAACTCAGCAGCCCCTGCAACGCAGGAGCGCCCAGGGAGCTCGTTCTCTCAAATCAGTTTGGTTACGAGACCTGGAAGCACACCCTCACCCAGACACCTACATCCCAGCGATCGTTTTACCGATTACGTCAACTAGATTGCATCTCCTTACCCTGAGGTGTGTTCTGGTCTCCCTCGATTAGTCTGTTAAACCCAGTCCACACTAACATTAAAACCCGGTGGCCTTTGCTTGAAGCAATTTACTTTATTATTATGTTTTGACAACAAGCATAGCCATAAACAAAAGGACTTCTAAAAGCACATGTTCCTTAGGAATTAGCTTGTCATTGGCAAGATGCTATAGAAATCTGTTGTGTCTTATATTCCTAATCATCTTTCCTCTATTAATTTTCATGGTCTTCCTCCTACCCAGAAGTTACAGCTATAATGGCATTTAACAAACACGTCCCCAAAGGGGGAGCTGGAGTCTGTCAGACCTGGCATCTGATTCCAAATCCTCCACTCCTTGTCTGCGTGACCTTGAATGGCTCTCTTTAACCTTGGAAAGGTAATACAACCACATGGAAAATTCATGTAATACCCTTACCATGATGCCTGGCATAGGTGAATATTCAATAAATGGAGTTAGCAATTACTACTATTATTATTACTACTATGAATACTAATATTCTTATTACTATAAGTATATCTTAATAAGGCCACATACGAGTGTGAACAGGTGCCCCAAAGTGCTTCATTATCAACTTTGCAGTTAGTTCTCGGGTTTTGTAACAGGCCATAGACAGGGCATGAGTCTCGCTCAACCCAAGGACCTGATTTTTAAACCAGAAAAGGTGCTGCAGCCGAGCTAAGAGTCACTCGGGTGGAGACTGAAGCTGGTTCTGGGAGTCCCTGGAAGGAGCGGCAGGGGCGCCGAGGGCCCGTGCACCCCTCCGCAGACATCACCTGCCGATCGCCAGGTCAGGCCACACCTGCCATTTCAGCCCACAGTGTCAACGCAGCTGGCCTTTCTTCCATTTAATAAAGGGGAAGACATTTACTCATAAAGATAAATAGAAAAGAAGTCCACTGAACCTAAGTGAGCTTGGAGTCAGAAAACATTTTATAAGAGATGATTAAAAATTCTTGGCAGAGTTTTTAACAAAACAGCCAGATGAACACTTTTTAAAAATCAATATGCTATAAATTTGAGAACAAAGCTGGAAAAATAATCAGAACTACATTCTCCATTTTAACACTTTCAATAGTCCCTACGTGCTGGGAGATCACTGAGGTCTCAGGGTATATTTATTTACAGTGAATAAAGCATGCCATTGCAACATTTATGCCTTTTTTTCTGCCAGAGTATTCCATCAGCTTTTTGTTTATTTATTCAAGTGAGCATCTCCCAGTATGTGTCTGGCCCTGGAAAGCCAAAGAGGAGCCCACCAAGGGCCCTGCTGGTGGGAAGCCCAGGGTGCTGTGTGCACTGTCTCCATGGAAACACACTCATGCCTCCTGTCTAAACAATGATATTGGAGACAGAAAAGTAAGAAGATGCAGGCGAATCCTTACCTCCACATTCAGACACATTCCAGGTTTCTGGTGTCTTCAGGGACCCCGGATTTTCTGGTCTTGGGCACGGTTCACATGTGATCTGTCCCTCTTCATTTTGGAAAGTTCCATTTGGACATAAAATGCAGCGTTCTTGCAATCCATCATAATATGTCCCAGCCCTGCAACTGACTAGCCAAAGGTGTAAACGATCTGGTCAGTGAGGAGACAGAGGCCAAGGAAGGACAATGCGAATGCTGGAGGTGAAGGAAAACAGGTGGCATCAACCACAAGCTCCCCCACACTAACCCCCCAAGTACAGAATGGGCAGCACCTCTGGGTTCTCTGGGCACACACCCTCTGCCACTGTCAGAGGCCGTCACAGGCCTCTTCTCCCTAGTCCATGAGCTCCGGGGCAGGGATCACAGTGGTCCTAATTGTTTCTGAGCACAAGTGCCTGACAATTCTCCCCACTTCACAGGGAAGTGCCACCAGAAGGATGAGGGAGTTGAAAGTCATTCACTGAACATGGGCCTAGTAGTGGAAGAACAGAGAAGAGGGTGCTTCTCATTCTGGCTGGTGGCATCCTAGAAGGCTTTCTAGAGGAGGTCACATTTGTGTTGGGCCTTGAAGGGTGAGAAGGATCTCATCACATAGGAAAGGGGCAGGTTGTAAAGATTCCTGTATGACACAGGAGAGGAAAGGGGAGAAAGGAAGGTTGGGAATAGACTGAAAAAGTTCCTGAATGCTGTGCATTTGGATTTTACTCTGCAGGTAAAGGAGCCATTGAAAGGAGAGGAACACATCCAGAAGCTGTGTCATGAAAAGCTCACTCCCTAGTGGCGATGGGGAGAGTGATCTCACGAGTCTGACAGATAACTCTGCAAAATAGCAAACTTCATATTTGTAATAAAATTAACATGTTACAAAGAGTAAGCCCTTGTCAGTATCTCCTGGGAGAATAAACTACAAGGAAATTAATAAACTATGCTTCTGATTATATTTCTGGTGTTATTAGTTAAGTGTGGATTTATATCTCATTTTAGACTATGAATGTAAATACATTAAGTTCCCTAGTATAATACTCAAATATCCTCATCATAACCATCAAAATAACCTTTCTAATGGCTAAGATTTGTTCAGTACTTGCAATCTACCGGATACCATGCCACAAACTTTACATAAGCATCTCATTTGTTCCTAAAAACAACCATAAGGAGTTAAGTGCTATTATTAGCTCCATTTTATAGAAACAGACTTAGAGTCCTTAAATAATTTGGCCAAGTTCCCACAGCTAGTCTGTGAAATACACTTATGGTAAGATCAAGAACTTCAAGTTTAAGGGAGAAGAGGGTCACTTAACAAAAATGCAGACTGAGCAATTGGTCAGGCATCATCCTGTAAACCAACAGGTCACCAGTGGGATTCCTGGTCAGGGCACATGCCTGGGTTCAGGTTCGGTCCCTGGTCAAGGAGCATACAGAAGACAACAATTGATGTTTCTCTCTCACATGGATGCCCTTTCTCTTCCTCTCTTTCTCCCCCAAACTTTTCCTCTCTCTAAAATAAAGTTTTAAAAAATGTAGACTGAATAGCAAGTCAAGACTTTACCAAGGATTCTCTATGGGGCATTAGGGAAGTTTAAATGGAATAAACACATTCTTTTTTATATTTAAGATACCAAGAAATAGACAACAAAATATCACTTGATAAATTAGCTATTACACGTCTTGAATGTCTCTAGGGGGGAAATGTCTGTTTTCATTATATCTTACAAATGCAATTTGCATATACCCTTTTAGGGTTAATATACACTTTTATTATTATCAGTAATAAAAGTGTATATTAACCCTTATTATTATTATTATCAGTAATAAAAGTGTCTTTTCATTATTCATGCCATAATTTTTTAAAAATTAGGCTTTTAAAAAATTATAGTAAGCCAAAAGAAGCCACATTTCAAATATTATTTCTATAATTAAATGCAATCAATCAATAAGGTCTCCTGTAAAGTCTGTCTTAAAAGTTGTTTATATTGTTTGGGTTTTCCTTTACAATATTCACATATCATTTTTATTTAATTTTATGACTTTTTTAAAGGCTAAAAGTGAACCAAACTCTTGCTTTCTTGGCACACAACATTATAATGAGTGTATGCATAGATCTGAGGCAGATAAAGCCTATAATTCCAGACTTATTCTCTAAATGCAGCCCTCCCGGATAACGGTTTCCATAATTACTCCGGTTTCAGCCCATCTCCCCAGAAAAGATGGGCTGAATTGCGTACCAAAATCCATGACTTTCTACCCTGGTCCCACCTGACTATCCCAGTGCTTATAGCAGGCTAGTGAATGAGAGAATAGTCCCTTCCCACCTCTAACAAGCCAACTGTCGTGAAGACTGGCAGAAAGTAAATAAAACCTAGGCTGTCCGCAACACTGCTGGTCCAAGCCATTTCCACTTTGGGGACAGTTGTTTTCCTAACACTCATTCACCCAAAGGGAAAGTGTGCATCTGTGGGCAATGACTGCGGCAGCCCCATTCATTATGACCTAGAGTCAGATCAGCACGGTCTGTTCCATCACTAGTCCCTCGGGCAGAACACGGATCCCCTCCACAGGCAGGCAGTGATGATTCTCACTGAAGAGATTAACTGGACGGGCTCCTGCAGCTCTGGGTGTGCTGGCCTCCTTAGAACTATTCAACCTCTCCACCCCCAAAGCCTTTGCAAGGTTACATTTTGAGAAGCCTCACAATATCCCACATCTGTTGCAATTTCTCAACTGAGCAAAGGGGCTGAGTGATGCCCCTTGGGCTGCCCTGAGGAAAAGAGGGCACCGGCTCTTTTCTCTCGTGGTGAAAGGCCTGCTGCACATGAACAAACTTGTACTGTCACTCACAGTTTCCCTTTTCCTTCCAGAGAGAAAGACCTGCAGAAATAATTCATGGTGAGCACCTTCCACATTAATTTGTTCCTTTTCACAAGGTAAAAATGAGCTAAACATTAAAACGGGATTCTGAAATGCCCTGAACAGACGCCTGAAAACAGCTCTTTGCAAATGTGCTGCAGATCTGGCCTGAAGAGACCTCACGCTCACGTTCCAGTTGGTTCTCTTTTCTCCTTGAGCAGCCAGCTCGTTTTGCTGCCCCAGACAAAGGAGTCAATTGCCCCCAGAATACTTCGTGATCACAGCAAAGCTTTTGTGTGTCTTCAGTGACCATTAAAATCCCATTCTCAAATCCCACACAGCTGTTTTCTCCCTCTCTTTAAAAAAAAAATACAAGAAAGCTTTTCTGATGCAAAAGGGAGAGACCAGAGGGACCAGGATTAATGGCGACAAAGAGACCCAAAGGCTGGCCCTCTTTTCAACACTACCGCCTTTGAGCATTTCAGGCCCTGGACAGACACTATGGTGTCTCTGTGGCTAAGATGGTGAACCTAATAAAAGAGGTCACTCTCAAGCATCTGACTGTTTTCTTAAGAGTCACGCCTTGGCTCCTGAAGGAAAGCCACAAGCAGCCCACAGGGATTCCCAGAGTGTCCTAGAGCTGTGTTTTGTCACAGCTCGGGGGGCCCTGGTGCTCTAAGAAGTGCTGTGGCCTAGGGATCCTAGTTTGAACTGCTTTCAAGTGAGACTTTCAGGATATCAGGAGCATCCCGTTGGGTTGTCGTATCTGTCCAGGTTTTCAGTGTGTGTTCAGGTTTGCAACTGGAAAACATTCTTGAAGTTGGGACAGAGAGATGAGCCAAGCTTGATACCTTCCTCACTGGGTTCCTCAATGCATGCTATGTTCTCTTCACGCCCAGTTAAGTGGGGCTGAGATTTTACTTCCTTAGGAGTGCCTCTTTGCCCTCAATTAAAATATTTCCCCAAAGATTTGCATTCTGCCCTCTTTTCTCCTAATGTTGACAACTACCCTTGGGATTTCATCAGTTGTCCCTCTGAAGATTCGTTTACTCTTTCATTCAATTACTTACTGAGCAATGGTTTGGTGCTGGCCACTGTTCTAGGAGCTGGTACACAGCAGAGAAGACAGACATAGCCCTCCCTGCCTTATGGGGCTCCCATTCTAGTGAACAATTTAGACAATCAATGAGCAAGCAAGTATATAGTAGAGTGCTAACTCATGGGGAGTGTGATGAAGAAAAGAAAGAAACAGGGAAAGAGGGGAAGACAAAGAGTGGTGGGAGTGAAGTCTACCTGTATGTCATTTTAAGAATAGCCAGAAAAGGCCTCTTGCAGCAGAGATTGGAGGGAAATAGACGTGCAAAGACATTGCCTAATAGCAAAAAGGCTGGTGTAGCAGTAACACAGTGAAAGGGGCAGGGTGACGATAAGAGATGAATTTTTAAAAGCAAGGGCCCTATCACATAGGTTCTTGAAAGTCATAGTAAGGAAATTAGACCTCACTCTAAGTATGTTGGCGGTTTGGATGGGCGAGTGACCCGACCTAACACATTTTTCAAAGGTCTTCTGGCCACTGCTTGGAGGACAGACCAAAGGCAGGCAAGAGTAAGGAGAAAATTCAGAGCCTGTCACGACGGACTGGACAGGAGACGATGGAGGTTTGGAACAGAGTGGTAATCATGGAGGAGGACAAAGTAGTTGGGCTCAGGATATAATCTGAAGGCAGAGCTGACAGGCTTTGCCGATGGATTGGATGGGGAACATGACCGAATGAAAAAGGCCAAGAAGACTTGGGCGTTTTCAGCTTGAGCAGCTGGGTAAATAGAAGTGCCATTTACTAAGCTGAGGGAGAAACAGGTTTTATTTAGGAGAGAGTGGAGGGGGACAAAATATTTTGTTTAGAGACATTGAGCTTGGGATGCTTGTTTGCCAAGCAGGTTTGATATGAAAAAGGCATTGGTTATACTGCTGATCTCCAAAGTGGGATATTACACCTTGCAAAGGGGTTTGCAAGGTGGTCCACTGTGTGTGGGCACAACATTTTCACATCTATGTATATTAATTTTCACCTCCAAAATAATAAAAAGGAAAGGTTCACTGGTTCAAGGTTTAATGAATGGTATAAGATTGGCCCCTCGGTCAGCATATACATCCATGAGTCACAGACGCATAGGAAGACACAGGGTCTTTAGGAACAAAGCAAGCATTCCACACTCTGGAGAAGGAAGGTACTAACTGATTCACTTCTTTGCAACATCTTAAGGAAAGTTACAGTTTAACTGTGCCTAATGAAATAGATTTCCTGATTATGGTATCTAGTTTCAACCAAACTGTCCCAAAGCACTTTGGATGATTCCTGTAGAAACCTGGCCCGCAGGTAGTGCCAATGATGCACCCTCTGGCGGTGCCGGGGCCAGCACGGCTTGTCCCCCTGGCCCTTGTTCTTTGTCAAAGCACGTCAAGAGATAGACACAGCAACGAGCAACGATGCAATCCGATCTGACAAGAGTTGAGCCAAAATACCAGCAATGAACAAAAAGGAAAAAAATGGAGTAATGACCATGACTGTTAGCAATGAACCTCACCAAACTGTAAAAGCTAGCCACTGATTGACATTTTTTGTTTATTTAATGTGCATCTCATACTTCTGCCTTCATAATGGACATAATATATTGGCCAGTGGTACAATGTAATTTTATTTAAGTAAGCATTCATAGATTAAAAAATATTTTATTGTGTATGTGTGATCAAAAATGTTCAGCCCTGCCGAACAGAGAAAGCCATAACTCAAAACAGAAGTCAGAGCTGGAGCGGCCAGTTCTGGGGTCACCAGAGTGTGTTGGTGTTTAAAGCTGTGGAGCCGGATCAGGTCACCTCTAGGAGAGTGTGACGACAGAGGAGGGGTAGGGACGAAGCCCTGGGTTACCTGATATTGAAAGATCAAAAATTAGAGAAGAACTAGCACAGAGAATGTAAAAGGAGCAGCTGGGGAGGCCGCAGGAGAGCCAGGAGGGCTTCTGAAACCTGTGAGCAGAGAGCGTTCCGGGGAGGCAGCGATCGACAGTGTTGGGGTGCAGTCTGGCAGGTGGATTTGGTGACATAAAGGCTGTTAGACATCTTGGGAAAAGCAGTTTTAGTGGCAGGGCCAGAAACCAAAACCAGACTGGCTACAGTTGGGGAGAAAATTGGAGGTGAGGAAGCAAAGACAGTACATTCAGACAACTCTTTCAAGGAGTTTTGCTCCACGCAGGATCAAAGAATCCTGAGAGAAGCGGGAAGACCAATGAGGGTTTGTTTGTTTTTTAAGACAGGAGATAGGTTTGTGTGCTGTTGGAAATTATCTAGTAGGGAAAAAAAGAATTCAGAGATGGGAGGGTGGCAGTTGAGTGGGGCAGGAGCAGGAGCGGTGTGCTTCAGAAGGTGAGAGAGCATGCGCTCCAGAGCGCAGGGGGACATGGGCCTCAGAGAGGAGAGTGGGCTGTTCCTCCACAGTGACAGGAGGCAAGTCAGAGCACATGCAGACAGACATGGGAGGGCCGGTCTGGACACGAGCGATGACGCTGTTTCCCTAGACTCCCAGACACCCATGGACACCTCTGTCCGGAAGTCTTGTTACAACTTAAACTTCCTTAAACTTAAAGGAAGGAGAAGCATTGCCCAAAGGAATGCTTCTCCTTCCTTTCCTGCCCAGGCCTTCCTACCCGTCTGGCTTTTCCCTTTTTATAAACGCATCTCTACTCTTCCTGTCACCAAGACTCCAACCCTCAGAGTCCAAACCGCAGTTATTATCCCAGACTCCTCTCCTCCCTGCTCCATCAGTCAGCTGCGGCATCCTACAAATGTGACCCTTTTGTCCTTTTCTATTCTTCATCCCTGTGGCACCAGTGTCCTTTGATCCTCACCATCTCTTATGTAAATTACTGCAAAAACCTTCCAACTATTTCCCTCGCCTTCTGCTCCTCCTGCCTCAGCTCTGTCCCACCACCAGCTTCACCCTTCCAAAGTGCCGCTGTGATGGGTTCTCTCTCGGGCTCAGAAACCTCTTTGACTTGACTCAACTTCCAGCACTTCTCTCAGTGTCTTCAACTCAAAACTCAGTCTTTAGTTGCCTTTTCTATATCTGAGTTCATTCTTTCTCATGCCCTCTCACGAGACTATTTTTTTTTTGCTTTTCCTATAAATCTTTTCTGATTATTTCTTCCCCACTGATCACATTCATGTATCTATTCAACCAGCCCACAGCTCTTTCTCAGTGCCTCCTGCATGTGAAACAGGCCTGCGTGAGACGGGCGGCGTATTGGGAAGGAAGTGCCCGGATCAGAGGCCACGTCAGGGATCTCGGAGTTCGCCCAACCCTTTCCTCTTCTCGGTCCCCAGTTCGATGTATCACCAAATGCTGCTGAGATTTCCTCCTAAATATTTCCTCAGTCCATTGCTTCTTTCCTACAGCCTTCACGTTCTCAATATTTCTCATGAGAGGCATTCAAAAGCTCCCAAATTGGTTTTTCAGTCTCCAGTCCTGAGCCCCGCATCCAGAGACCTGGACGCACCTCGGCTAAACCCTCTAACAGCACCTCACCACCTGGAGACAAAGCAAGACTCCTCAGCAACAGAGCCCAGGTCTCTCTCGACTTGCCATGCTTTCCCCACTGGCCTCACTGCCCATCACACCCACCCCACACTCCAAGGCTGGTAATACTGAAATGTCAGGAGTCCCCTGGGTACATCTTCCTGGTTCTCGTTCCCCAAGGCCATTCCTCTGCTTGCATACCCCTCTCCATGTACAGGTCACACACACATTCTTCAAAACCCAGCTCCTGCTTTCTCTCTTTTGGGAAGGCTTTCGGACTTTTCCCTGGGAAGGCTAAGTGTGACTTGAGGGAGGCTGTGGCATTCATTCAGGCCTCCCAGCACAGAGCTGGCCCTCGGAGAGTTCTCCGTATGGGTGCAGCATGAGTAAGACAGTCACAGGGCACAGGCTGTACCCAGGGGAGGTGGGAGTTTTCAAATTGAGAGAGTTGGGAACATAGGCTCTTAAGTCAGATCTGACTTGAATCCTGGCTCTGTCGCTTACTCACTGGGTGACACTAGGTAAATCGCTTACCCCCTCTGCCTTAGTTTCCTCGTCTGTAAAAAGGGCATGATTCTTCTTCCTACTTAAATCTTAGCTCATGTGTCACCTGTTCTGAGAGTCTTCCCTATGGAGAGTAACCCTTTATCCCCTCTGGCACTCTCTGTTTTATCATCTTCATAGCACTCACAACTTCTAAAATTATCTTTCTTTTTTTTAAGCCTCACCCAAGGATATGTTTATTGATTTTAGAGAGAAAAGAAGGGAGACAGAAATAGAGAAAAAGAGAGAAACATCAATGAGAGAGAAACATTGATTGGTTGCCTTCTATAAACACGCTGACCAGGGATCTGACCCACAAACGTTTGGTGTACGGCACGACGTTCCAACCAGCTGAGCCCTCTGGCCAGGCCTAACTGTTCTTCTTTACTTTTCTATTGTTCTTGCCTGTCTGTTAGAATGTGAACTTCATAAGACCAGGCCCCTCACCCATTATATTCTCATGCTTCATCCCAAGTTCACAGAGTGGCACAGAGTGGCATCTTGGTAAGTACTGGTTGAGTTCATTTTTATCAACTGCTACAGCGGAGAGCTACAGCTCTTAAAAGCTGAATTAGAATTTCCTAGTCTCTCAAGAATACAGGCATTAAAATACTTCCCAGTTTGCCAGCCGCCTGGATTGTGTCTTAAAAATCTCAGCAAGTTTTAAGAATAATCAAATGCAAAAATATAGTCATATATAGTAGCAAGTATATTTCTTAAATAATTTTTTCTTTATGAAAGGATAAATAGCTATGAACAAAAAACAGCTAGAAAGCCATGTGATCATTAATTTTTCTGTAGCTCTAAAGGACTTTGTGAATTACAACGGAGTTTAAGGAATTTGTTCTTTGGAGAATATAATTGCTATCTTTTTTCCCCATCTTGCTGAAACTGATCACAGATAGTAGATACAGAAGTCATCTGCACAGCGAGCTGTCCCAAAAGTTCTTAAATGCCAAATTAACGAGAAGTTACTGTGTAAAAATGACTATAAGAAAGTATTTAATTGGTCAGAAGGGACTGTTCTTTGATGTAACTTGGGACTTGTTTTTAATCTTTGCTGGAGGACATGTTCATTTTTAGAGATGTGAATTTTAGACAGAAAGGAAGGGGGGAAGGGAGAGAGGGGGAGAGAGAGGAAGAGAGAGAGAAACATCAATGTGTGAAGGAAACATCAATCAGTTGCTCCCCGCAACCCCACCAGCCCACACACACCCCGACAGGGGATCAAACCCAAAACCTAAGTGTGTGTGCCCTGACCAGGAATCGAATCTGAAACCTTGTTTTGGTGTGCGGGATGGCACTCCAACCAACTGAACTACCCAGTCACGGCTGTAACTTGAGACTTTAAATTGTATTTCTTAAGTGATATTAGAAAAACAAACAATTCAATGGAAAAATAGGCAAAGAATATGGATATTCTCAGAAGAAGAAATCCAAATGGCCACAGATATATGACAACATGCTCAGTCTCACTAACAGAAATGAAAAAACAGTTGAAATTATCAGATTTCACTTATCAGATTTGCAAAGATTAAAAAGATCAGTGATAGCTAACCCATTTTAGCAATGATGTGGGGCAATAAATACTCAGATGCAACATCAGAGAGGATATGTATTAGGATGGTCTTAAAGTTTTAAATATACATGTCCTTTGACCCAGCAATTGGGTCAGAAATATTGGCCGTGCACACACAAAAAAGATAATCAATTGCAGCATTGTCTGTGATAGAAAAATTATGAAAAATTTAATATCCATCAATAGGGTGGCAATAGATGGCTATTTCATATCACTAATAAATACTGGTATCTTAAAAAAGGACTAGGAAGCTTTAAAAGAAATGTTAGCTCATCTATTAGCACAGAAAGATGTAGTGATCTACTATATAGTTATATATAGCACTATTCAAATTATATTGATATATTTTTAAATGTTTTTCACATATAAATCTATAATCTATTTTCAACACAGCAGCCAAAGTTGTCCTTTTAAAACATGAGTCAGAACTCTGTTATTCCTCTGCTCAAAATCCTTCATTGGCTTCATTTCTCAAGTTCAAAGTCAGTGGTCCCCACCACCATTTCCAATCCCCAGGTAATCTGACCCTTGGCTACTGCTCTGACTCCTTCCCTTTCCCCTCCCTCATCCTTCACGTCCTGGCCTTCTTTCTAGTACCTCAGGCCTTTTGTATTTGTTGGTGCCTCTGCCTGGGACTTCTCCCAGATACCCATCCCCAGGGTTTGCTTCCTTAACGTTCTGCCCAAGTGACATTCTGCAGGACCATAATCCTTGACCACAGTCTGCATTTGGGAGCATGCACACCTCCTCACCCCTCCCCTTTGCCCTGGCACTATCTATTCCAGCTCCCTGCTCACCGGTTCTTCACACCCTTACTGCCAGCAGCCACATGGTATCTCTCCCTGTTTATTGGATGGTCTGTCTCCCCCTCTAGCATCGCACACTCTGCGAGGGCTGAGGCTTATGCTCTTTTGTCTCATTCCTAGATTCTCAGCTCCTCCAACAGTACCTGGCATACAGCAGGTGCCCCATAAATATTTATTGAATAAATAAATAAAATTTCATTTTTATGCATGCATGAAAACAGACTTTGGAAAAATATGCAGCAAGTTATTGACTGTGATACTTCTGGGGAATGGGAATGGGAGCCAAGGGGAGAACTCGTAGCTTCACTGTGCATATTTCTGTACCATTTGAAACATGCACTATTTTGGTAATTTAAAATGAAATAAAAATATTTTAAAGGGAAAACATAATGGTTCCATCTCTCCTTCTAGGTGATTCAAAACACTTTTTTGAAGTGTCTTCTGCAGACACTGAAAATAGTTTCCAAAAGAGAATGATCTTAGGCTTATCTCTGTGTGTGCACCACTTCAGAACCTACCAGTAAGCCTGGTGTGTACAAAGTTCTAACACCATCAAATAGGCCACGAATATAAGACAGACAGGCAGATATACAAACACTAACATGCACACAGCAGCTTGCTTGCCTGTGCCATGAGTCTGCTGGGTAGAGCCTTTCTACTTAACATACCCAGCAGCTCTTTACACCCATCTGAAGGATTTTCACTGGGAATTCTCTGTGCTGTTTCCTCTCCGTGCTGTTTCCTCTCTGTGGTAAGATCTTCAACATTGCTGTCAGACACAGTGACCCTGGTTTAGTCCCATATGGGCTGCAAAATCCATCCATTGCTAGAGAGAGCTCTTGAGACAAGACATGTTACCTGCCTCAGCAACAGCTCCAAGGTAACGTAGCATGCCGAGCGTTCAGGACACATTCACAAACACACAACAGCTGCACAAACCCCACAGCGAGCATCCTTTATGAGTTGGCATGGTCATGAGGCCTCTGTTAAGTAACTCGTGATCCTCAATCTTTGGCCATGAGTCCCTAGAAGCACACCCTCGTTAGTATGGGTAACACTCTCACTGGGCGTTGGTCCACGGGGCCTTTGACGCTTGTTTTTCCTGAATTCTTAACTGGCCGCAAAGGCTCCCTGGAAAGATGACCAGCCCTCTCCCTAACAGGTAGCAACTGGAGAAAAGGAGTGCAATTCAGCTCTGAGGGGCCAGGAGGAGGGCCAGCCCCCGATCCCTGTAAGTTTCTGCAACTCACCCAGGAGAGTCGGGCAGCAACAGCCAACTTTCATCAACATTTTTGTACAGAAACAAATGAGAACAAGCCAACCAGCTGTGTTTTACTGCTTTTTTTCTTTGTAAGAGAGTCAGCTGGAATAGAAGTCAAGACTATTTGAGAACCAGCCTCTGGTGGACAGTTACACTTGATTTTACCATGTTTCAGCAAAGCAGCAGATTTGGGCGATGGGGTTAAGTTGACAATTCTCCTGAATGAGTACCAGGGGTCCAGCTTTGCTTCTTCACAAACACCGATTTATTACTCCTTAGCTCAAGCTCCATTTCTCAACACATGTGATTCTGATGACACTTCAGAAAAGACATTAGTTTACTCTGGAGGGGTCTGGTTATCAAAATTCACCTTAATTGGGACCAGAGCACAGGTTTTGGGGTCAGCCCATCAATGTGACCTTGAGCAAGAGAACTCAGCTCTCTGAGCTCCAGTTTGTTCATCTGTTAAGTGGAGATAATAATACCTGCCTGGTGAGATGCCTGTTAGGATTAAACAAGATAAGGCAGCTACAGTGCCTAGATACAGTGCTGTACTTGTGACAGCCGAGAACTCAATAAATCATTACCATTATTACTATAAAGTGAGCCTCCCAATCTTCCCCGTGTAAGACTTGTAGATAGAATCTCTCATAATTGCCCAGAACAGTCTCTCAAAATAAACGAATTTCAAGACTGACCACCCTAGAACCACTTGTCCAGGCTCCTCTTGACTGGAACTTCATCAGAGGAATAGAATCAATGTTGCTCTGATTTAATACGCGCGCACGCACACACACACACACACCAACGTAGGTGAAGCTGACACTACGAGGAACCTTGGACTGAAGCTCAGGGGTCTCATAAGGCAGCTGAGCAGCGCCCAGCCTTGCCTCTGTGCAAAACTGCAGACAGGAGATTGCTTGTAGCCCCCATCGGTTGAGCCAGAGGCAGCTAAGAGGGGAGCTGGGATAGTGGAGCGTGCAGAAGGCTCATGGTGCCCTATACCTGCAGCCCTGCTCCAGTCAGGAGACCACAGTTACCTGACAATCCCTGTCCCTCAGACCCTAAAAGGGCAACACTCCCTCTTCTCATCAACCCTGCCTCTCCCTTTCTGCCCCTCAATTCGGCAAACATTTATTAGTGCCCTCCATGAGCCAGGTGCTAGGGTGCTCCTGGTCCAGCAGATGTGAGAGACACCGCCATGTAGTTCCTAAATGAGTGGACGGCCAGTGTGTTCTCTGGAGGGAGCCCAGAGAGGGGAGGACGGGCCAGACATATGGTTACCCTTAGTGTTTATGGAACTGAAGACAGTTCTGTCAGCAAGAAAGTTCTGGCCAATGGGCCACTCACCACATTTGTTTCCCACATGGCTCTGGCCCACTCCACAGGACTGTGTCCGGTGTTCCGACGCTCTGGGAGCCTTTTTAGCCACTTCGAGGTCCATGCCTGAGAGCTGGAGGTGAAACTGCTCTCTGTGGGCAGCCTTCCGGAGTGTGCGGATGGCTTTCCGGAGCCTCTTCTCTGTTCGCTTTACGATGCAGCTCAGATCGCAAGAAGCTACAGAAAAAAAGAGGGACAGCAGTGGGGGAGGACATCAGTTGCCGCGTGTGAGGGCAATCAGACCCACCACAGGGCCCGCCACTACCCACGGCTCCCTGTGGTCAGATGGGAGCGACCTGGAGCTGAGCACCTAGCAGGCCGGGCAACATTCAATACCGAGAGAAATTTGTTGGCCAACATGGTAGCTTTGGGTTTTCATGAACATGAAACAGATAAAATCGTCAGGTTCCAAACCAATTCAGTGTAGTTTGGGGGAGGGGTGGAAAAAACAGGAGATACTTCAGTGGTTGCACTGCTTTCCCCCTGCACCCCGAGAATGACAGAAAGTGAAAGGCAAAGGAATCAGGAGCGAGCTGTGAGAAGCCTGGCACCACAGACCATTTGCAAACCAACCTGTCACCTCCTTTTGGTTAGTTTCAAGCTCAAACTCAAGAGTGATAAACATTTCCTTAGTGGCGCTTGGTCGGCCTGGGGCTCCCGGGACTTGCTTGCCGGAGCTGCATGTAAGGTTTGCGTAGCGGAAGCTCTCTTTTACTGAGCTGTGCTTCTCTGTATGAAGAAACAAAATGATCGGAAGCCAAATTCTGGCAAAGCACTCAGTCGAACATTTGCTAGAGCTCAGTAAACATTTCATTAAAACAACCCACAAGGGACTAAATGATTAACTCTAGATGCCAAGACGTTGAAAGCCCTCAGTGTGGAACACGATGACATTTTGCTTTTGAAGGGCCGGTATTGCCTCCTATGTCGCTTAACGATTTAGCTCTTGAAAGGTGTTTTCATGGACAGAAGCTGGCTGTTTTTGACTGACAAGCCACATGTGTGGCAGGCAGGAACCGGGGTAGTCTCGCATCTCTGACTGATGGTTTGCCAAGGTGCACTCGTGTTCTCACAGGTGGTTTCCTTAAAGCTGGACTGGGACGTGCCAAGCAGGGGCTGGGGCTTCAAGTAGGGAATGAGCACGAGAGTAGAAAGGAAACCAACTCCAGCTTTCAGGCAGACTGACCTTGAAGTAATTCAAACCCAAAGGGAAAGCTGGGAAGCACATCAACAGTGAGGTCTCATTCTGAAATGGCCAGGAGCGACACACGGCACAAAGAATCGGCAGAGCCAAACAGCATCGTGAAGGCATGTGGGATGGATGTGTGTCAGGGAAGGCAGGGCTGTGCCATCCCCATGCCTGGCTTTGGCTCTCACCCCTCACCCATGGCGCCCAGGGAACCTTTCAACCAATGATCGCTGACCGAACCAAGAGCTGGTCCACATATCATCCACACGATTGATTTGTGTCTGTCTTAAAGTCGTGCTTTACTGAGCAGGAGTGTCCCCTTCTTCACCATTACAAGGATGCCCAAGGCTCCACAGCTTACCAGCGGCCCTCTGTTCATTGCCCCTAAGATCTGTCTTACCTTTTCAAAGGCTAACTTTAAATCTCAAAATGAACAGATGTTCGTTTTGAGCCTTTCTCCCTTTCAATTTTCCCATATCTATTTTTTTTTAACTTTTTATTTTAGGATAAATTTAGATTTATGGGAAAGTTGCTAAGATAGTACTGAGAGGTCTCATATACTCTCCACCAGGTTTCCCCTGATGTTAACTAATATCTTCCACTAACACGTATATTTATCAAAACTAAGAAATTAACATTAGTACAACATCATTAAGTTAACTAAAGACCAAGAGTATTTTTAAATAATGTTTTTTCCTTCTGACCTAAAAATATAAATGCCCACTGTAGAGAATCTGGAAAATGCAGAAAAAAATTAAAATTGCCTGTTGTCCTCCCACCCAGCTATAACGACTACGAATGATGTGGTCAGTTTTTTCTACCTCCCCTTTTGTTTTTATACAACTTGGGCTGTATTAGATATATGAAGTGTTCCTCTCCGTTTTTCCATCTTAGCAATGGAACAAGAACATTTTCCTATGCCACTACACATTTTGTGAAACACGTACTTGATAGCCGCACGGTATTCCCTCAAATGGAGGCACCCACATTAACCTTGGGTAGTTACTCACAATAGGCAGTGCAGAGCGACCACAGTGCAGAGCGACCACAGTGAACTGTTTGTTTGCTCAACTTACATGAGGGAAGATTGGGGAAAGAAGCCTCCCTACTACTGGGATTCTGATTTTTTTAAATCTTCAAAATCATTTCATGCAACAACACTGGAGATGTGAGCTGGGGGAGACAGACAGGGTTCTGCTCCTTTCAGCGAGGCCAGCTGGATGGTGTCTGCTCTGCTGAAGCCTCCAGGAACTAGATCCAGCAGGAAAACTGATGCCACATCTTTGTTCATCAGAGATTACCCTTTCTGAGCCAAACCTTTTTCCATTTCTTTGGTGTATATTTCGAGCAAACTTGAAGATCTAGAAAATTTAACCCGATATGATCACAAAGTGCTAATGCATGTGAAAGGCCTTCCTGGTTCATGAGAACCTACAGGTTTCCCCAGAGCTTCACCATTTGCACCTCACAAAGGACACTCTGAAGTCTAACCCCAGAACTACACAGGATGCTAGGCTAGCCTCCTCTTCCTCCCGGGAAGAGAGTCCTTGGAGACTCTGAACTGTTCAACCCCCAGCTGAAGGGCTCGGGCTTGCTCCGGGCCCCTTTCCCAACATGCAGGCAAGCTCCCTGCACCAGCCATCTGAGTCCGTACCTGGTAGTGCTGGTCGCAGGCCCTCGGGGAACAACAGCTCAGCCTTTTTCAAACTACACTTGCCTTCATTTAGCTTAAAGGTTACACTTGTCCTGACGGTGGCGACATCTTCAGAAAGAAACAAGTGAGAGATGTTACCTTGAGAGGCAGAGGAATGGAAACCCCAGGTGGGTGACAGCAAGCGATCCACTGGCTGGGTCCCACCACACACCGCATATCCTGAGCCCCTCTCACCCAGAGACCGAGGAAGGTTTGCATCATGGAGTAGCCATCCCCCTGGGCCTGGGGCCACCAGGAGCCTCCTATGAGCTACACGTATTCCTCCATCTGAGATGAATCCAGTGCTCAGATATAACAAAGGGAGGGCCTGAAGTAACCTCAACAGTGCGATAAGACAGGAGGTCTTTTTTTGTGCCTTTCCAGAAAAGAAGACTGGAATCCCCTAGTTCAAATTTGGGCAGGACTGATGAGGCAAATGGGGAAGGGCAGATTCTCCTGCATAAGGCTGTGGGGGGAGGACAGGGCTGAGGGAGCCACCAGTCCAGACAGAATGGCACTCACGAAACGTGGCCAGGGTTCTCAGGGTCGGGGAGGCCCCGCCTTGAGGGGCTCTGTGCAAAACTCTGCTCTCCGCCCACGGTCGGTCTTAACCATATAGGTTAGGCTCTGGAGCCAATGACCAGGATTCAAACTCTAGCTCTTCAACTTGTGAGGAGAACTTAATCTCCCCAATTCTCAGTTTTCTCATCTATAAAACAGACATAATTATGTTACCTGCATTACCAGGCTGTTGTAAGGATTTAATGAGATAATGCAAAAAAATAAAAAGTTCAGCCTAGTATCTGGTACAGAGTGACAGCTGAGTTACTGTTAATGACTTGCTTGCGCACCCTTGGGTGGCCTAAATGGCCACGTGACCTTCACTGAGGGACTTGGTGAGACACAGCATGACGTCCGCTCCGGCTCGGCCCAAAGCTCAGGCAAGTGGAGCAGTAAAGCGTGTGCTTGCAACTCTGGGTTCAGACTGCCTACTTAAAATCCTTGCTCCACTATTTCTTACCAGAGCCACTTAGAGTCCATTATTTCACCTCTCTGAACTTCAGTTTCTTCTTCTGCTTAAAGACGATAATAATAAAATTGCCCCAGAGAGTTGTAATGTGGATTAAATCAGCTAATGCAGGAAACTCAGTGGCTGGAATACTTGAACTGTTCGGTCAGTATATGCAAGCTATTATCATCCTGCCCCAGGTCCCTGGCATTGCTCATACATGTGGTCTGGCCATCGAGAACCACTTCTTCATTCACGTGTTCTCATGACATATCATTGAGATGCCTAAATCTGGGAGGACGAAGCTTCCTAAAAGCTTTCAATTTCTTTGTCTTTTGACAAAACAGAAAGGGTTCAAGGTCCTTTCTCTGGACAGAAGTCCAGAGGTCCCCCTGTCAGATCTATATCTGTCTCCACCAATGCCATGCACCCAGGCACCCTTTCATGGTGGGCCTTTGAGGTGCTCTAGGGCACAGGGAGTTTGGGAGACCTGAGTTTTCTGGTTCCAGAACTCTGCTGGCCTCTGCCCAATGTGATGAAAGCACCGGGGCTGAACACAGAGCCGCCCGGCACACAGGGACACCGAGTAGGTGTCTGTTACACAGTAAGTCAGATGTCAGGCATCCAGGCTGCAGGCAAGAACGTCCTCTAACATGCTCATGACATCGAGGAGATAAACAGAAAACAGAGCCAATGCCCAAGAGCAGCACCCCAGGAATGAAGCCCGTTGAGCACAGCGAGCCCCAGAGAGGACACACATTTGGTAATTACCCCCAAAAGCAGAGTCATTTGACTTTTGCTGTTTGTTCCTGAGAGAAGAGGAATTGCCGCAGGTAACAGAGTAGGCCTCTTGCAGTCCTGACAGATAGAATGTGGATTGTCAACACGTAAGTGAGGTTACAGTTGCTCCCGGTAGCAGACAAAATCACCCCCCAACCCTACTGCACGCAGACCACTAGGAAAACACCCAGCACGTGGTGTCTCAAAATAGTAGCCTCCGGTGACTGGGGGAAGCCCTTTGAGGTCACCCAACACCTAAAGGCCGGGAAGGCCAAGCCCTGGCATGACAACCTGCCCCAGAGACTGGGACCCACTCACCTGAAGAGAGGTGAATGCCAGAGTGACATCTGAGGAAGCACCTGTCTCCTCCGCCACTCTTCCCGCAATGCAGGGACACGTGGGGTGATACACTAGTGGGCAGGACCCCCTTCACTTCTAGACAGGACAAAATATAGTCACTTACAGAAAGAGAAGGACATTTCCAGGTGTGACAAAGATGGCTGGGTCCCATGTATCAGAGGCCCCAAGAAAAGAAGGTAGAGCTGACACTCAGCACAGAACACAAGACGCCAGGCACCGTTTCCCACCGAGGTAAAGGAGCTACTTGTATGCTGTTTTTCTCATGCAAAAAAGCAACCAGGAAAATGGAAGTGAGTTCCAACCTATGCAGAAGCACAGAGGCAATGCCAGAGCCTGCAAAGTATCTCCTGTTTTTGAACTATTTCAAGAGTGGCTGCTACAGCTAAGGGGAGGAGAATTCAGGGGTGGGATGGCCAGTCGCACTCCGGGCCCAGTCAGACATGGGAGAGTGCCGCTGGGCCCGTGGCGAGCTGCTGCCGGAGTCTTACCCACACAGTCTTTTTTATTCCAGTGGAGCTTGTATGCAGGATGGCACTGGCATTCGTAGCTGCCCACCGTGTTCACACAGACCTGCTGACAGCCTCCGTTGTTGACGCTGCACTCGTTGGTGTCTGGGGAACGAAACACGCTCCTGTCACAGCAGCCCCTCACCGACTCGGCGGTCGCTGTCCTTCGCTTGAGGAAGGAGCAGGAGGGGAGTCGCATGGTTGAAACCCACTAAACAAAGGGGAGATGCTGACTGCCTTTAGGACATGTCCTTGGCATCAGCTGACCCCATTGTCCACCCAGGGGATTTCCCCGCACGAACCTCACCAGAATGGCCTCAAGTTCCATTTTTGACCAACCACTCCCCGATTAGGGACACTCAGAGAGGGTCACACTCTACTTTCAGATGCCCGAACTCAGATGCTACACAGGCTTCCAAGTTAAAACTCTGCCATCCTCCTGAGCTACATGCTAAGGCAGATAGACAGAATTAGGACTCCCCACTGAACAGTTCATGTAGTTGAACTGCAGAGAAGGAAAACGACTTGCATGAATCTCCATCAACCTGAGACTGAGCCTAAGTCAAAGGTGGCTCTAACTAAAACCCAGATACACATCTGTATGCAAGGAGCATGCCCTTGGGGTTGCTTGATGGACTGGAAGAGTGTGTTTTTCACAATGCCAAGAATGTGTCAAAAAAAAAGAAGAAAGATAACACTGTCCATAGCAAATCACTATTATCCATTCTTCTTAAGCACAGGACACAAAGACTGGGCAGAAAGTATTTAGGCCAGTGATTCCCAAATCCTCAGGTCCTCAGCACCACCTTGGAAGCCCCAGATATTCTGAGTCAACACCTGAATCTCTAGCCTCAAAGACTGCTGAACGAACATGATGATCAGGGAGCAGAGTAGGAGTCATTTGGTGCTAAATCTGACTGATGCCGTAGTCTACTTGACCATGAGGACAAAGGACATCAGAACATGTTGCTACATGGGCACCAAGCAGAGAGAAAGTCAATGGTCCAGCTTCCAGCTCAAAGGCCTGCTTAAAGACCAACTAAAGGGCTCGAACAAGGCTTTGTGGTCAGTTCCTACACACAGCAAGGCTGTGGAACTGTTGGTGTCCAGCCAACCCTCTCTGAGGACTGTGACTTTACTATCTGCTGGGAAGTTCCAGCGGGTAGAGTGTCATCTCCTGAGAGATCCTCCCATTCTCTGAATATAACTGCATCAGTAAACTCAATAAAGAATTCACAGCTGAAGAGCTTATCTCTTCTGCCTGCTCCATTTCATACTTGATGTGTTAAAGGGATAAATGGGGACAGACTTCCCTTAGCCAATGCTTCCCTTGAGTCGATGGGTTCAATACTACTGTACAGGAACTGGAATGTCCCCTTCACCCCCCAATGGGGAAAACTTAGGGATAAGTCCTGCTCCTCTACAGGCCCAGCCTCCTCTGACTCCAAATGGGGCATTCTGCTCACCTCCACAGTGGGTAAAGCCGTAGAGGGTGTAGCCTTTGTTGCAAGCACATGTGAATGTGCCAGGGTGGTTGATGCAGCTGTGGTCACAGGTCCTGTCCAAAGAGCATTCATCCACATCTGCAATTGTAAAAGGAGAGGGGATCTGAAACCAGTTCTGAAGGATAGGTGGAGAGAACACTTTTACAACAACACCAGTTACTGGGGAAAACAACACAAACAGAATAAAACATTATCTGTTCTCCCACTCACTTGTGTTAAAGACAGTATTGAGAAGCCTACAATATGTGTCCTCACTGCCAGGACCCTTCTTTCCAAATTCTGTTGCAAACTGCACTTGTCTAAAAGGTCAGTTGGTCTCCCTCACCCATGCTTATTTGCAGGGCTGAGGAACTTAAAATATTGAATTGAAGCCAAATGAGATAACATATGTAAAATGAGTTTGGAAGTGATAAGGCACAGCCTGTGCATTATTATTGTTATATTACTATTGGTAAAACAGCAATAGTAATCTTAGAAGCTAGGGGAAAATGAAAGGAGAATCCAACTTGGGTTGGAGATAAATCTGGTTCCTCTCTCTTTGATTTTTCTGGAAGGAGTCTTTTGGCCCCAGGAGGCCAGCTGACCCTGGCTTTAATGCCTCCTGCACTAAAAGACTACATTAACGCTAACATCTGCGCTACTTTTCTATGGCAGACACTGAAATTTGGTGTTAAATTTCCAAGATGGATGCTCTTGGCCAATCCCTTGGTTTTCCTCCCGATGGTTCCATCCCATGGGGCCCCTCCAACCTGGTCCAGTGCGGAGACATCCCCGACTTCTGCTGAGGTCCTAAAAACTAGCCTCAGGACTGCGTTTGTGGATCTAATCATCTATTCTTCCCTGGTCTGGTCCTCACATCTTTCCTGCAGACTAGAACTTTAGAGCTTCACTTCCTGAGCTCTTTGTGGGCCTTTGACAGAGTTATAACTTATGTCTCCAAATGAATAAACCAGGACCAGCGCAGAACTCAGTGGAAGCTAACTAGACCATTGCTATATCTCTTTTCCATATCTAATGTGCTGCAAGAAACTACATTAATAAAAAACACAAACATTTGGGAGGAACTAGAAGAATAAAAAAGTGAAATAAAAAGGGCAAATTCTTGCAACACCTCTTCTTCCCTAGCTTTTCCCAGAAATCCTGGCAACTTCTTCAATAAATTTGTTCTGTGCAAATATTTGTACTACCAAGACTGATCAGTGAAAAATGAGAAAAAGTCTGTTTCTTCCCCAGTAATTGATGTCACGCCATGAATTCTGTTATTAACATCAGCCAGTTGTTGAGAAAGTAGACTCTTCCAGTAGCTGACTTTGGCTGCTCGTGACAGGCTTTTGCTTTGCCAAAAATAATGAGATCACTTTTCTAATTTCTTTTTAATGTGTTTACACAGCTTAAACAGAGTATTCCTTGCTCTATACATTATGAAACATTATGTAGAACAGCACATTTGCTTTCCAAGCCAAATGGATGAAAACCCGCAGTAATTGTCTAGAATGAACTCACTGAATTTAAAGGGGACTATGCTTGAATTGCCTGACAAAATATGTATTAAGAAGAAAAATCCAAGAAAGAAACCTAATTCATACTATAAGGTTTTTTAAAAAGGTAATGTTACATCTTTAGTATCTAAAGTGAAGTCAGATATTATTTTCTGATTTTGCTTTAATTCTGGGCTTTCTAACAAAATTAAGTTAGACTGTTCTTGTTTCTAGAAATGGAACAGGGATACATGATAGCAGGTCTTTTCTGAGACCTTCTTCCTGAAAAGACAAGTGGTGCCCCTACCCAAAAGCGTTTACTCCCACCCCAGACAGTTATTCACGTGTCAACAGCTGCCACCCAGAGAAGTTCCCTTGCCGCACCCTGACGTGGGAGGGATGCATCTGCCCAAGGACCGACCAGCCTCGCCTCCTTTCAGCCCCCTCCCTCTCCCCAAGCTCCAAGGCCATTCAAACAAGTGCTACAAGGAAGAGACCAATGGGTACATGATACTGATCATGGGTCAACCCCAACTGTTTACTCAGAAAAGGTATGTTAACTAAATCTGCTTATTTTGCCACTAAATTTTGTCTATAAAATCTGTAATGTTAAAGGACATTTATAAGGTGGCTCCCTTTGGTATACTTTCCATTCTGCTTTAATCATTAAAGAGAAGGAAAAGTATTCATTATCTCGACACCCTAATATCACCCTACGTGCATTCTGAGATCCAGTGTGTTCGTAGCAGAGAACTCTGCTCTAATCACACCAGATGGGTTCCTTGAGGTGTTCTCTAAGCATTCACAGCTTAATTTCCAAAATATACCTGTGAGCTACATCAGTGTTTTTATGCTCCCTAAAAGATGAAATAAGTGAGACACAGGTTGGAGGTGGGGTTGAGGACTCGGTTGAGAAGCCCAGCGAGTCAGTCTCTGCCAGGGTGGGGTCTCGTGTTCTCCACACCAACCGGCAGGCATCGCACAGCACAGCTACATTTCAGCACATACCTTGGCAAGACTTCTCATCTGTTAATAATTTAAATCCCTTTTTGCAGCTGCAGTCAAAACTGCCCACGGTGTTTTTGCAGAAATGATCACAACCTCCATTGCGGGTCTGGCACTCATCAATATCTGTAACAGGCAAGCATCGGCAAATCAGACAGCCATACTTGCCTCGTTTTCCACAAATCCCTGAAGTACTATTGTGTGTGCCTCATTATTCTCTGAAACAAAAACAGACCCATAGAAGCACTTAAGAATGTTCGCTGCTGTTTTTAATCTTACACATGTTTTCTTGCCTGGCTTAACCAATTTTGAGAGACAAGAGCCTAGTCCCCTTGAGAACTGTGGCTTGTGTTGCCCTTGACCAGCATTAGGAAACAATCTGTGGGACAGAATGCTGATGTCCTGTTATATTCTCATCCTCCCCCTGCTCCCTCAAGATAAGGTGGCTCCCTTTGGTATACTTTCCATTCCAGTTTAATCATTAAAGTTATAAGGAAGTAGAACATTTGTTTTGGCAAATTACACAACGATCAAATAGCCTTAATGCTTTTAAATTATTCTGATACTCAAATGAATCTTATCTTTTCTCAGTTTCAGCTGGTACCGGTAACTGGTTATCTACTTTTTATCATGTTGAAGAACTAAGCCTTCATAGTCTCGCCCATGAAATGCTAGCAGGTCATTGGGGTCTCTATTCATCAGCAAAAGTTAAAGGTATAGTTTTATTCATTAGGTTTTCTGGATAACAATCTTGGCTGTTATTTATGATATGTTGCTATTATCTCCTACACATGTTCCTTTGAACTTTTGCCTTTTTCTAATGTAGCCGCTGCCTGAAATGGATTATTTGATATTTGTAGAAGCTGATCTTCTCAACAGTTAGTGTAATTAGGTTGGTTCTAGTTAAGCTCACTCAATTATAACCTTCCACTAGCCGAGGGAAGAAAAGCTCCCATCAATATAAACTATAAGCAAGTCTGTAGTCACGCTGGAGGTGTGGAGGGGAAGAGGTGCATTTATCCCCACACATTAGCAGTACGAAGAGTCACAGGCTACCTTTGCAGGTCTTCCCATCCAACTGGAGAGTGAATCCAACGGGGCAACTGCAATGAACACCTGTCGAGGTATCCTTACAGGTCCGATCGCAGCCTCCATTGTTCACAGCACATGTTTCTGACAAGGAAGTATATAAAGGCAGTTAGCTTCCTGAAAAAGTGCTAATACAGGTGGGAGGAAAGAGATAGTGCAAAATTCATACCTAACAAAGTTCATAAAAGCCAAGAAGCATGGTGGGGTATTCATGGTTTTACCCCCAAGTCTCTGCCACCTGCAGGTGAGATAGAGGGAGAATGGGTGCAGCTCCTCCCACCCATCTAAAAAAGTGACATGTCCCAGGGAAGCTTAATGGGGTGATCAGAGGGATTAACGTGCCTCTCCCAAACTGCTGAGCCTTTCCCTCCACTGACTGATTTGAAGCCACTAAAACTTCCTGTTATCAACAGCCGGTGACTTGCTAAGTGTGAAATATCCGGCAGGTTAGATGTGAATACAGAACAGAGGAAAGGGGTGGGAGGTGGTCTTTCCTTAATCCTGAGCTCTCCCCCTTCAATATTAGTAACGGGCAAAGCAAGAGAAGCTAAGCTTTGCATGCCCCAACCATTCTCTTTTTGCAGACCAATGGCTTCTTCCTTACAACTGCCATTTAGCTCAGATCAGTTTACTTTCCATGAAAGGAGAAAGAGCTGTCAGAACTAGATAAAAAGTTAGCTGCAGTCATTAAAGAGCATCTATAGAGATGAACATTAAGCAAAATGGCCTTGTAGTTCTGCATTTCATACAATTACTCCAAGTAACAGAAAAATGCTCTTCCACATTCATTCAACTGATAGCACGTAGGCAGAGAGAAACCCGATTTTACTACCATAACTACCTTATTGTAGAACGTGGGGGTACAAGCTTAGTTCTGAGTAGATATGATAGACAGGACATACATGTTTATTTGCTTCCTCTCAAAATATCACTAAAATGATGTTTTAAAGAACAAATCCTTAAGGATGAAGAAAATAGGAGAGAATGGTGACTTCTGGCCAAGATGGAGGTATAAGGTAAACTGTGCCTTGCCCCACAACCAAAAGAAGGACAACAAATTTTAAAACAATAAACAAACCAGAAATGCCAGAAAATTGAACTGTACAGAAGTCTGACAACTAAGGAGTTAAAGAAGAAACATTCATGCAGACTGGTAGGAGGGGCAGAGATGTGCAGTTGGAGGGGAGAGGATTCATGGCAAGGTGGCAGCTGGAGGATCAGGGTGGGCAAGGGGGCAGCTGGCAGGCTAGGTGGTCCTACATTTGCATGCAGATAAACTGGGAGGAAGACAGACCATGCAACCCAGAGTTCCAGCATGGGGAAATAAAGCCTCAAAACCTCTGACCACAAAGATATGTAGGGGTTGCAGTGACAGGAGAAACCCTCAGCCTCCTAGGAGAGTTCATTGGAGAGACCCACAGGGTCCTTGAAGGTACACAAACCCACCCACCTGGGGAATCAGCACCAGAAGGGCCCAATTTGCTTGTAGGAAGCAGGGGAAATGACTGAAAGCTGGCCAACAGCAGAGTAAGAGGCACTGTTCCCTTTCAGGCCCCTCCCCCACATACAGCACCACAACAAAGCCTTATGTCTCCCAGCCCTGGTGAATACGTAAGGCTGCCAGACCAAAAAAAAAAAAAAAAAAAAGGCCCAAATGAAAGAACAGATCAAATCTCCAAAAATAGAACTAAGCAACAAAGAGATAGCCAACCTATCTTTCTGCAGTTGGAGGGGAAGAGGACACAATGATGCAGAGTTCAAAACACTGGTAATCAGGATGCTCAACAGAAATGGTTGAGTATGTTTGCAAAATAGAGGAAATGAAGGCTATGCCAAGCAAAATTAAGAAAGATATACAGGGAACCAACAGTGAAGGGAAGGAAATCAGGACTCAAATCAACAATTTGGAGCAGAAGAAAGAAATAAACATTCAACCAGGACAGAATGAAGAAATAAGGATTAAAAAAAAAAAAAGGAGAGCCTTAGGGACCTTTGGGACAACTTTAAATATTTCAACATCTGAATCATAGGGGTGCCAGAAGGAGAAGAGAAAGAGCAAGAAATTGAAAACTTATTTGAAAAAATAATGAAAGAAAACTCCCCTAATTTGGCAAAGGAAATAGACTTCCAGGAAGTCTAGGAAGCTCAGAGAATCCCAAAGAAGTTGGACCCATGGAAGTACACACCAAGGCACATCATAATTACATTACCCAAGATTAAAGATAAGGAAAGAATCTTAAATGTAGCAAGAGAAAAGGAGACAGTTACTTGCAAAGGAGTTCCCATAAGACTATCAGCTGATTTCTCAAAAGGAACCTTACAGGCAAGAAGGGGCTAGGAAGAAATATTCAAAGTCATGAAAAGGAAGGACCTACATCCAAGATTACTTTATCCAGCAAAGCTATCCTTTATTATGGAAGGGCAGATAAAGTGCTTCCCAGATAAGGTAAAGTTAAAGGAGTTCATCATTACAAAGCCATTATTACATGAAATGTTAGAGGACTTATCTAAGAAAAAGAAGATAAAAAATACAAACAGTAAAATGACAACAAACTCACAACTATCAAGAACTGAATCTAAAAAACAAAAGCAAAAACAAACTAAGCAAACAACTAGACCAGGAACAGAATCATAGAAATGGAAATCATGTGGAGGGTTATCAGTGGGGAGGAAGAATGGGGGGGGAAAAGTAGAGGGAATAAGAACTATAAATGGTAGGTACAAAATAGACAGGGGAAGGTTGAGAATAGTATGGGAAATGGAGAAGCCAAAGAATTTATATGTACGACCCATGGATGTGAGCTAAGGTGGGGGAATGTTAGTGGGAAGGGGGCGGTGCAGGGTGGAGGGGAATAAAGGGGAAAAAATGGGACAACTGTAATAGCATAATTAATAAAATATATTTTTAAAAGATAATAAAAGAGAAGCTACTAGATGAGAGAAGTCAGATATGCTGGAAGTGGTATGTTTGAAGGGGCACTGACTGGCATAGCAGGTACTAAGTTACTCTAGAAGGAGAGGTGAGGGTGGAGGTAAAAATAGGAAGACTGATTGAGAGTCTGTATAACAAACAAATAAGCCCCCAAATTCCCCCCTAAATTTTACAGCCAGATGACTACCACCTTCTTATTGGGCTACAAGACAGAAATGTATCCTGGGGAAGTGGGGCCAGAGAAGAACTGGACTCAAGGGCACAAGCAATAGCAGAGGGTGGGCAGTAACGTCAATGAAAGTCTACACCAGGGGTGTCTGTCCAACCTTTTGGCATCTCTGCGCCACACTGGAAGAAGAGTTGTCTTGGGCCACTCATTAAATACATTGTGACACGTAATCACACAAAAATAATCTCACAATGTTAAGTAAATTTACAATTTTGTGTTGGGCCACATTCATAACCATCCTGAGCTGCATGCAGTCCATGGGCTACAGGTTGGACACCTCTGGTCTCTACCCTCAAAAGAGAGATGGCAAATTCTTACCTCCCACTCATTTGCCAGAAGGCTGGCAGTCAAGCCTATGTGTCCCCTGCAGGGGATTGAAAGATTCCTCTGCAGATAAACTGACCAGCCCAAGTGAAAGACATACAGATATTGCCATTTGAGGCTCTCCAAATGAAATGGCTAAGTCACTACCTAGACACCCAAGCATAAGGCCCACCAGCTGACAGAATATTTAATTGGCTTTTCAGTATTTCACTATTAAATATGAAAAGTCAGTCAAGAGTCACCAGACATTTCAGGAAAGCCTATAATGGGAAATAAATACGACAAATCAAACAAACAGTAAACTTGGAGGAAACAAAGATAATACAGGAAACAAAAGAGAAGTTTTTAAAAATTTTATAATTTCCTTAGAGGGATAAGAAAAATATCCATGAAACAAAAACAGGTACCTACAACAAAAGACAAAAGTAAAATTCTTGGGATTTCTTTATTTTAATTTTAGTTTTAAGAGTTTCAATAGTGGGGAAGGGAGGGAGAAAGAAAGGGAGAGAAACATCAATGTGAGAGAGAAATGTTGAGCAGTTGCCTCTCGCTTCTCACATACCACCCCCAGCCCCAGCTGGGGACCTGGCCCACAACCCAGGCATGTGGCCTGACTGGGAATGGAACCAGTGACCTTTTGGTTCCCAGGCTGGCACTCAACTCCCTGAGCAACAGTAGCTAGGGCTCTTTTTTTTTCTTTAAGATTTTATTATTTCTTTTTAGAGAGAGGAGAAGGGAGGGAGAAAGAAAGGGAGAGAAACATCAATGTGAGAGAGAAACATCGATTGGTTGCTTCTTGTATGTGCCCTGACTGAGGACCAAACCCAAAATCCAGGCATGTGCCCCAACCAGGAATGGAACCAGCAACCTTTTGCTTTGCGGGACAATGCCCAAACAACTGAGCCACACCAGTTAGGGCAAAAGTCTTGGAAATTCTTGAAAGCAGAAATTTAAAAAGAATCCTGTAGAAGAATTAGGGGATAAAAAAAAAAAAAAAAAAAGAGAGAGAAAGAAAAATATCTCCTAGAAAGTAAAACAAAAACATATAGAGAAAAGAAAAAAAATTAGAGAATCAATACAGGAGTTATGATAGCCAGCTAATAGGAGTTCCAGAGAGCAAGAACAGAGAAAATGGAATGAAGAGAATTATTAAAGAAAAAAATATGAGAAATCTTAACAGAACCAGGCGTCTTGAATGTCCATATTGAAAAGGTCAATTGAGTGCTCAACATAACAGGAAGGAGAAGTGAGGGACATTATTGTGAAATTTCAGATCCCCAGGAACAAGAAGAAGACCCTAAAAACATCTAAGAGAAGCTTTCATATGTTCCATATAAAGGATCAAGAATAAAAATGACTTCAGACTCCTTGAAACAACACTGATTGCTTGAAAACTATTCAAAATTCTCATGGAACATTATTTCTAACTCTGAATTACATACTGAGCCAATTCTATTTTTTAAGTTATATTTTATTGATTATGATTTAGAGTTGTCCCAATTTTTCCCCCTTGTCACCTCCACCTAGCACTGCCCACTCCCTCAGGAAGTCTCCACACCATTGTTCATGTCCATGGGTCATTCGTATAAGTTCTCTGGCTACTTCATTCCCTATACTGAACTCTACATTCCCATGGCTACACTGTAACTACCTATTTGTACTTTTTGATCTCCTCACCTCTTCACCCATTCTCCCCCTTCTCCCTCCCATCTGGAAACCATCAAAACGTTCTCTGTATCCACGATTCTGTCTCTGTTTTTCTTGTTTGCTTAGTTTGTTTTTTAGATTCAATTGTCAATAGATAATATATTTATTGTCATTTATTTGTTCATAGTTTCTATCTTCTTTTCTTAAATAAGCCCCTTTAACATTTCATATCATAATGGTTTAGTGATGATGAACTCCTTTAGTTTTTTCTTGTTTAGGAAGCTCTTTATCAGCTCCCCAATTCTAAATGATAGCTTTGCCAGGCAGAGCAATCTTGGCTACAGGTTCCTGCTTTTCATGATTTTAAATTTTCTTGCCAATCCCTTCTAGTCTGCAAAGATTTTTTTTTTTGAGAAATCAGCTGACAGTAGTATGGGACCTCCCCTGTAGGTAACTAACTGCCTTTCTGTTGCTGCTTTTAAGATTCCCTGTTTATCTTTAACCTTTGGCATTTTAATTATGATGTGTCTTAGAGTGGGTCTCTTTGCATCCATCATAATTGGGACTCTCTGTGCTTTCTGTACTTGTATGTCTATTTCCTTCATGAAATTAGGGAAGTTTTCTTTCATTATTTTTTCAAATAGATTTCCAATTTCTTGCTCTTTCTTTTCTCCTTCTGGCACCCCTATGATGCAAATGTTGGATTACTTGAAGTTGTCCAAGAGGCTGCTTATACTCTCCTCATTTTTTTGGATTCTTTTTTCTTCTTGTTCTGATTGCTGGTTTTTGTTTTCCTTATGTTCCAAATCATTGATTCTTGGCTTCACCCATTCTACCGTTGTTTCCCTGTAAATAGTTCTTTACTTCAATTAATGCATCCTTCATTTCTGACTGGATCTTTTTTATGCAGCTTGGGTCCTCACTAAGTTTCTTGAGCATCCTTATAACCAGTGTTTTGAATTCTGCATCTGATAGATTTCTTATCTCCATTTTGTTTAGTACTTTTTCTGGAGTTTTGATGTGTTCTTTCATTCGGTCCATATTTCTCTGTCTCCTTGTTTTGGCAGCCTCCCTGTGTTTGTTTCTATGTATTAGAGCTGCTTTGACTCTGTCTTGGTAACATGGCCTAATGTAGTAGATGTCCTGTACAGTCCAGTAGCATAGCCTCCCCTATCATTGAAGCTGGGTATTCAAGGTGCATCCTCTATATAGGCTGAGCACACCCTCCTCTTGTAGTTGAGCCTTGGTTGCTGTTGGCAGATCAATGGGAGGGACTTACCCAGGCCAGTCAACCGCAAGGACTGGCTATGACCACTGACCACCAATCTCTGCCCTCCATGGAGGATCAGCTGTGCAGGGGCAGGGTGCTGGTGCTCCAATGTGGTCTGTAGCTGTCCACTGGGTGGGTGGACTCTGTGGTTTCCCAGGTGGTGCAGGCCAAGGTCAGCCCTGACCTGTGCTCCATCTGGGGCCACCCTGCATGAGCTATAAATCATTTTGAGATGGCTGCTACTTGTGCTGTGCTTGGAGATTCCCAGAAAAAGCCAACTTGTGAATTAGGGCTGGCTGCTGCTAATGCCAGGCCTGGGGCCACTTAGCAAGAGGTACAGGGCCTGGGAGCCACTGAGACCAGCTGTTTCATGTTTGATAGTATTTAAGAAGTTGTGAAGCATGAGCCAAAACCAGGCATTCACATGGAAAAGTCACAGTTAACAGTTTGGGTAGGACTATAAGTTGAGTGGGGTGGAG